>NC_133132.1:31507361-32107361 GCF_048418815.1 Hemitrygon akajei
ACGTCCACTCTATCAAGGCCTTTCATTATTCAATAAGTTTCAATAAGGTCACCCCTCATTGTTCTACGTTCTAGTGAATGCAGGCCTAGGGCCATCAAATACTCTTCATATGACAAGCCATTCAATCCCAGAATCATTTTTGTGAACCTCCTTTGAAACCTCTCCAATGTCAGCACATCCTTTTTAAGATAAGGGCCCAAACCTGCTGACAATACTCCGAGTGAGGCATCATCAGCGCTTCGTAAAACCTCAGCATTACATCCTTGCTTTTACATTCTTGTCCCCTTGAAATGAATGCTAACATCTCATTTGCCTTTCTCGCCACAGACTCAACCTGATGGAGAAAATGGCGGCGCGACGCAGCGCGCGCGGCCTCTCTGGAGAATGGATATCCGTTCCGTGTTAAGTAGGGGATCTGTGCACAATCCTGATTTGATGGAGGCAGACATGAGAGCGTGGAGGAACATCTGGAGAAACTTCCGAAATGCCCGCTTCGCTGCCTCTGCTACTGTGCAGTACGGAATCTCCGGAGGAGGCGGCCTCCGAGACCTCGGCTTTGCTTGTTTCAGCAGCCAGGACGAGGTCAAAGGCGCTCGGCAGAGGATGGCGCTCGGGAGGCTGTATCGGAGGGGCTGGTCGAAGTTTTCGGACGGGCTCAGAGTCTGCTGTCGTCGGGTGCTTCCGAGGCATTGTCAGTGCCTGGAAGTTTATGGCAGGGAGAGCTCTCCCGTTTGCTGCCTGATATCGGGACGATTGGACTCGATCGAGACTGAGACTTTTAAACCGTGTCCATGGTCTGCGTTTATCGAATTACGGTATTGTTTTGCACTGCTGTAACTATATGCTATAATTATGTGGTTTTGTCAGTGTGAGTCTTGGTTTGTCCTTTTTTTTATTTTGTGATATCACTCCGGAGGAACATTGTATCATTTTTTAATGCATGCATGCATTTCTAAATGACAATAAACGAGGACTGAGTGTCCTCATAATCTAACCTGCAAATTAACCTTTAGGGAATCCTGTGCATCGATTCCCAAATCCCTTTGCACCCCTGATCTTGTATTTTCTCTCCTTTTAAAAAATAGTCTATCCTTTTATTTCTTCTACCAAAGTGCATGACCATACACTTCTGGACACTATATTCTCTTTGCCCATTCTCTTAATCTGTCTAAGTCCTTCTGTAGCCTCTCTACTTTCTGAAAACTATGTAACCCTCCTCTTATTTTCAAATCATCTGCAATCTTTGCAACAGAGCCATCAATTCCACCATCCAAATCATTGATATATAATGTAAAAAGAATTGACCTGAAGACAGACCCCTGTGGAATACCACTAGTCACCAGCAGCCAACCAGAAAAGGCTACCTTTATTCCCACTCTTTGCCCCCTCCACCTATCTTCAAATCAGCTGCTAAGTTTGCAACAAAGCCATCAATTCCATCATCCAAATCAACAACATATAATGTAAAAGGAATCGGTCCCAGCACAGACTCCTGTGGAACACCACTAGTCACTGGCAGCCAGCCAGAAAAGGCTCCCTTTAGTCCCATCCTTTGGCCCCCTGCCAATCAGGCTCTGCTTTATCCATGTTAGACTCTTTCCTGTAATACCAGCCTCATTACCTGCTTATCCGCTTTCCTGCTTACCAGTGTTGAGCAGCCTCATGTGTGGCACCCTGGGAAAGGCCTTCTCAAAATCCAGGTACACATCAACCAATTCTCCTTTGTCTAAAAGCACAAAATGCTGGCAGAACTCAGCAGGCCAGACAGCATCCATGGGAGGAGGTAGTGACGACGTTTCGGGCCGAAACCCTTCATCAGGAGCGAAGTAACATGGGATGGTTGAGGGGGGATAAGAAGTGGGGGGAGGGATAAAGTAGAGAGCTGGGAAGTGATAGGCTGGAGGGAAATGGGCTAGGGGGAAGGTGGAGAATTATGGGAAATAAAAGGGAAAGAAAGGTAGGGTTGGGGGAGATTATAGTGAGGGGGGAAAAAAGAGAGAAAGAGAACTAGACTGAAATAATAGATAGGGATGGGGGTAAGGGGGGGGGCAGGGGTATCAACGGAGGTCTGTGAGTTGAATGTTCATGCCAGCAGGTAGGAGGCTACCTAGGTGGGAGATAAGGTGTTGCTAAATTGACCTGCGTGTGGCCTCATCTTGACGGTAGAGGAAGCCATGGACAGACATATCGGAGTGGGAGTGGTCTGTGGAATTGAAGTGTGTGGCCACAGGGAGATCCCGCCACTGCTGGAGGACTGAGCGCCGGTGTTCGGCGAAACAGTCTCCCAGTCTGCGGCGGGACTCCCCAATGTATAAATGGCCACATCGGGAGCACCGGATACAGTATATCAGCCCAGCTGACTCACAGGTGAAGTGGTGCCTCACCTGAAAGGACTGTCTGGGGCCTGGGATGGTGGTGAGGGAAGAAGTGTGGGGGCAGGTGTAGCACTTCTTCCGTTTGCAGGGATGAGTGCCCGGAGGGAGGTCAGTGGGGAGGGATGGGGGGGGGGAATGGACAAGGGAGTCACGTAGGGAGCAATTCCTGCGGAAAGCCGAGAGTGGGGGGAGGGGAAGATGTGGCTGGTGGTGGGATCACGCAGGAGGTGGCGGAAGTTACGGAGGATTATACGTTGGATCTGTAGGCTGGTAGGTGAGGACCGGGGGACTCTATCCCCGGTGGGCTGGCGGGGGGATGGGGTGATGGCAGAGATGTGTGAAATACGGGAGACGCGATGGAGGGCAGAGTTGATAGTAGACGAAGGGAAGCCTCTTTCTTTAAAAAAGGAAGACATCTACCTTTGTCCTAGAATGAAAGGCCTCATCCTGAGAGCAGATGCGGCGGATGCGGATCTGTATCCGGTGCTCCCGATGTGACCATTTATACACTGGGGAGTCCCGCCGCAGACTGGGAGACCGTTTCGCCGAACACCAGCGCTCGGTCCTCCAGCAGTGGCGTGATCTCCCCGTGGCCACACACTTAGTTCCACAGACCACTCCCACTCCGACATATCTGTCCATGGCCTCCTCTACCGTCAAGATGAGGCCACACGCAGGTCGATGGAGCAATACCTTATCTCCCACCTAGGTAGCCTCCTACCAACCGGCATGAACATTCAACTCATAGACCTCCATTGATACCCCTGCCCCCCCTCTTACCCCATCCCTATCTATAATTTTAGTCTGGTTCTCTTTCTCTCTCTTTTTCCCCTTTCACTATAATCTCCCCCCAGCCCTACCTTTCTTTCTCTTTTATTTCCCATAATTCTCCACCTTCCCCCTAGCCCATTTCCCTCCAGCCTATCACTTCTCAGCTCTCTACTTCATCCCTCCCCCCACTTCTTATCCCCCCTCGACCATCCCATGTTACTTCACTCCTGATGAAGGGTTTCGGCCCGAAACGTCGTCACTACCTCCTCCCATAGATACTGTCTGGCCTGCTGAGTTCTGCCAGCATTTTGTGTTTTTATTTATTTCCAGCATCTGCAGATTCACTTGTGTCTCCTTTGTCTATCCTGCTTGCTATTTCTTCAAAGAATTCCAACAGATTTGTCAGGCAAGATTTTCGCTTGAGGGAACCACGTTGACTACGGCCTATTTTATCACCTGCCTCCAAGTACTCTAAGACCACATCCTTAATAACCGACTCCAACATCTTCCCAAGCACTGAGGTCAGACTAACTGGCCTATAGTTTCCTTTCTTCTGCCTCTCTCTCTTCTTAAAAAGTGGAGTGACATTTGCAATTTTCCAGTCTTCCAGAACCTTCCAGAGTCTAGGTCATTACTAAAGCCTCCACAATCTCTTCAGCCACCTCTTTCAGAACTCTGGGGTGTACACCATGTGACTTATCTACCGTCAGACTTTTCAGTTTCCCAAGAATCTTCTCTCCAGTCATGGCATCTTTACGCATTTCATGACCCGTGACACCTGGAGCTTCCACCATACTGCAAGTGTCTTCCACAGTGAAGACCTATGCAAAATACTTACTCAGTTCACCCACCATTTCATTGTTCCCCATTACTACCTCTCCAGCATCATTTTCTAGCAGTCCGATATCCACTCTCAGCTTTCCTTTACACTTCACGTATCCGAAGAAACTCTTGGTTTCCGTGACGTGCTGAGCTGTGTCCACAATTATCTGCAGTTTCTCGCAGTCTCGTGCAGAACTATCGGCATACCAAGCATCCAGAAAGAATGTTTTCCAAGGTGCTTGAATGGAAATTGGTCGGAGTAGATGGGGGCTTGTCAAAGATCCTGTTCCCATGCCGTATGACTCTCTGACGGAGGGAGGTCTACATGGTCAGGCTCCTGAGGAACTAGGGAGGTTAGTGAGCCTCCTTGGGAGCACCAGCCTGTTGGCTTGATCTTTCTCTTGATGACTTTGCCACCATCCTTGTTGCCAATTGCAACACACTCTGGAGTGGGCATTGACTAATCCTGGCACTACTCCAGCCACAGCAACACTTCAAGTTACACCAATAGCAGTCTCCAGTCTAACAACTGGGTCCTGTTTACATATTAAGAGCATTATATTCTGCATCCACATGAATCACTTACTAGTATACATACATATATCACAGTCTTAAAGGGGGTGATAGATGTGGAGGGGTCAGAACAAGTATTGATGTTTGTCCTACTTTTTCTGGCTTCCTGCACCCTGAGCCTCATTACTCAGTTGTCACGCTGTTAATAATTATAATCAATCTGGCTATTTGTCAATGTCGGCTCAATCTAATTTTCTTGATGGATGAATGAGATTTTGCCAAATTAACTCTTCCTATTTCCAAACACTCCACTAACACTGATGCCTCTGCTTCTCTCCAGCTTTGGACCTGATCCCTCTGAATCGGAATCGGGTTTAATATCACTGGCACGTGTCATGAGATTTGTTGTTCTGCAGCAGCAGCACATTGCAATACATGATAAAAACTGTAAATTACAAAATTAAATAGGTAGTGCAAAGAGAGAGCAAATAAATAATTAAATAGGTCGATAGTGAGGCAGTGTACGTGGCTTCATTGTCTATTCAGAGATCTAATGGTGGAGGGGAAGAAGCTGTTCCTTAAATGTTGCATGTGTATCTTCAGGCTCTTGTGCCTCCCCTCTTGATGGAGGAAGAGGAGTATAGCACAGGAGCAGACCCTCTGGGCCACCACGTTGTGCTGAACTAGACAGGCTAATGGTGCTCAATTACACTAATCCCTTTTGCCTGCACATGTTCCATATTATTCCAACTGCTGCATTTTGATTTTGTCTGTCAGGGAGCCTCTTTAACACCTCTTTCATACCTGCAACACACACAAAATGCTGGAGGAACTCAGCATATATGGAAGGGTCTCGATGAGGGATCGTGGTCTGAAAGATCAACTGTTAATTCCCCTTCCATCGATGCTAACTGACCTGCTGAGATCCTCCAGCATGTTGTGCGTTGCTCTGGATTTCCAGCAACTGCAGAATCTCGTGTGTCTATTGACTCTGCTTCCACCACCCCTTGGCCACGGACAACAGGCATCTCTGTGTAGAAAAGCTCTTCCCTGTACATCTCCTCCGGAGGTTCCCCTTTTCGCTGTAAGTGCATGCCTTCCAGTATTAGACATCTCAACCCTATCTACCTGTCTGTGCCTCTCATCATTTTATAAAGCTCTATCAGGTCTCCCCTCTAGAGAAAACAAATCCCAGATTGTCCAACCTCTCCTTATAGCACCTGCCCTCTTATCCAGGCAAAACCTGGTCAATCTCTTCTGCATTCTTCCCAAAACCTTCACATCCTTCCTCTAATGTGGAGACAAGAACAGTATTCCAGATGCAGCCTAACCAGAGCTTCAACATAACTTCCTGACTCCTAAATTCAGTATATCGACTAATAAAGGCCAGCATGCTATACCCAAGGAGGAAGGTAAAAGAATACAAACTAATTCAGTGAATGGGCAAACTGGGAATTCAATCACGGTAACTTATAAGCTTCCCTAAGGGGGGGAAAAAGCCTCCTTTAGTGAATTGAGAATTATAATTTAATTTTGCCAAATTAGCTTTTTCAGGCAACGCATTGTGTATAAACATGGAACAAAATTATTTCCTTCAATATCAGATACAGATGAAAATATATCTTGCTTGTTCTGATCCTGAGCATGGCCCCCTTCCAGACGGTGATGCAGCCAGTTAGAATGCTCTCCATAGTACATCTGTAGAACTTTGCCAGTGACTTTTGTGGCGTACCAAATCGCCTCAAACTCTGAATGAAATATAGTCACTGTTGTGCCTTCTTGCAACTGCATCGATATGTTCGTCCCAGAGCGAAGTTAAGATGGCGCTAAACGGCGACTTCTTTGCTTGCATCTTTGGAAACAGCTCTATTTCCATCTTTAATATCTTTACTTTCCCCTTTCAGGGTTCATTTGAAAACCCTGACCTGGAGTTACACACTGACTTCTGTTCTTCGCGGGAATGGGACCTGTTCTTGGGGTTTCAGGACTGGCCGTTGTTTGGCACACCGAGGGTTCGGCCTGAGAGTCCGGCTCGGATTTGGAAGCCTAGGATCTTGGGGCTCTGGATCGAGGGTCGGTATCACGGCAGGAGACCTGCGTGTCATCGGGGTGTCGGAAAATCTACTGCTGCATGCCCAAAGACCCGGGATCTTTGAGATCTTTGGGATCAGAGCTCGGAAAAAGGGGACATAACGGAATTTTAACATCATAAACCAGCAAGATGTTTGTTACGTCTCCCTGCTCACTGGGAAAACGGAGACACCTCCTTCTCCCTTATTATGGAGAGAGAAAACCTGCCGTATGTCGAAGATCGGGTAAAACACGAAGTCTTTGGGGTAACCAAGTCTGTGTTTGCTGTTGCTTTGCTCACACTTGAGTGCTCGGTGGTGGGTGCTGATGTGTGTTTTGCCAGTGGGGGAGGGGGGGTCATTGCTTCCTGCTGCTTACCTGCAGGAGAGAGGGGAGCTGGGGGGGGGGGGGCGGTATCTTTGCAGTTCTTATGTTTAACTTTCATTCTTTGTTCATTCTTTGGGGCACTCTGTTTTCGTGGATGTTTGCAAAGAAAAATCATTTCAGGGTGTATATTGTATACATTTCTTGACATTAAATTGGACATTTGAACCTTGGAATAAATCCTCAGAGATAATGACACCCAGGAGCTTGAAAATGCTCACTCTCTCCACTTCTGATCCCTCTATGAGGACTGGTGTGTCTTACGCTTTCTGAAGTCCACAATCAGTCCTTTGGTCTTACTGACATTGAGTACAATGTTGTCGTTTGAACATCACTCAACCAGCTTATCTGTCTCGCTCCTGTATGCCTTCTTGTCACCATCTGAAATTCTGCCAACAATAGTTATATATCATCAACCACTTTATATTTGGCATTTGAGCTGTGTCTAGCCACACAGTGATGGGTGTACAGAGAGTAGAGCAGAGCAGTGGGCTAAGCCAGTGTTGATCATCAGTGAGGTGGAGATGTTATTTACGATCTGCACAGTGGTCTTCTGCTGAGGAAGTCAAAGATCCAGTTGCAGAGGGAGGTACAGAGGCCCAGGTTCTGGAGCTTGTTGATCAGACCTGTAGGAACGATTGTGTTAAACACTGAGCTGTAATCAATAAAAAGCAGCCTGATGTCAGTATTGGTATTGTCCACATAAAGAGCTGATAAAATTGCATCTGCTGTAGACCTATTGTGGCGATAGGAAAATTAGAAACATAGAAATATAGAAAACCTACAGCACAATACAGCCTACGGCCCTTTGGCCCACAAAGTTCTGCTGAACATGTCCTTACCTTCAAAATTACTAAGGGTTACACATAGCCCTAATTTTTCTATTCTCCATGTCAGGAGTCTGTTAAAAGACCCTATCATATCCACCTCCATCACCATCACCAGCAGCCGATTCCACGCACTCACTGCTCTCTGCATAAAAAACTTACCCCTGACATCTCCTCTGCACCTACTTCCAAATCTATTAAAACTGTGCCCTCTCATGCTAGCCATTTCAGCCCTGGGAAAAGCCTCTGACTATCCACACACTCAATGCCTCTCATCATCTTATACACCTCTATCAGGTAACTTCTCATCCTCCATCGCTCCAAGGAGAAAAGGCCGAGTTCACTCAAGCTATTCTCATAAGGCATGTTCCCCAATCCAGGCAACATCCTTGAAAATCTCCTCTGCACCCTTTTTATGGTTTCAACATCCTTCCTGTAGTGAGGTGTCCAGAACTGAGCACAGTACTCCAAGAGGGATCTGGCCAGGGTCCTACATTACCTCTCGGCTCCTAAACTCAATCCCACAATTGATGAAGGCCAATACACCGTACATCTTCTTAACCACACAGTCAACCTGCGCAGTAGCTTTGAGTGTCCTATGGACTCAGACCCCAGGATCCCTCTGATCCTCCACACTGCCAAGAGTCTTACCATTAATACTATATTCTGCCATCATATTTGACCAACCAAAATGAACCACCTCACACTTATCTGGGTTGAACTCCATCTGCCACTTCTCAGCCCAGTTTTGCATCCTATCAATGTCCCACTGTAAACTCTGACAGCCCTCCACACTATCCACACACTCCAACCTTTGTGTTATCAGCAAATTTACTAACCCATCACTCAACTTCCTCATCCAGGTTATTTATAAAAATCACGAAGAGTAAGGACCCCAGAACAGATCCCTGAGGCACACCATTGGTGACCAAACTCCATGCAGAATATTACCCATCTACAACCACTTTTTGCCTTCTGTGGGCAAGCCAGTTCTGGATCCACAAAGTTATGTCCCCTTGGATCCCATGCCTCCTTACTTTCTCAATAAGCCTTGCATGGGGTATGTTATCAAATGCCTTGCTGAAATCCATATACACTACATCTACTGCTCTACCTTCATCAATATGTTAGTCACATCCTCAAAAAATTAAATAAGGCTCATAAAGCATGACTTGCCTTTGACAAAGCCATGCTGACTATTCCTAATCATATTATGCCTCTCCAAATGTTCATAAATCCTGCCTCTCAGGATCTTCTCCATCAACTTGCCAACCAATGAAGTAAGACTCACTGGTCTATAATTTCCTGGGCTATCTCTACTCCCTTTTTTGAATAAGGGAACTACATCCGCAATCTTCCAGTCCTAAGATCATCACTAGTGACTCAGCAATCTCCTCCCTCACCTTCCACAGTAGCCTGGGGGACATCTAGACTGGTACCAGTAACTTATCCAACTTGATGCTCTCCAAAAGCTCCAGCACATCCTTTTCCTTAATATCTACATGCTCAAGCTTTTCAGTCCGCTGTGTCATCCCTAGAATCGCCAAGATCCTTTTCCATAGTGAATACTGAAGCAAAGTACTCATTAAGTACCTCTCCTAAGTCTTCTGGTTCCATACACACTTTTCCACTGTCACACTTGATTGGTACCATTCTCTCAGATCTTATCCTCTTGCTCCTCACATACTTGTAGAATGCCTTGGGGTTTTCCTTAATCCTGTCCACCAAGGCCTTCTCATGGACCCTTCTGGCTCTCCTAATTTCATTCTTAAGCTCATTCCTGCTAGCTTTTATTCTAGACCTCTATCATTATCTAGTTTCTTGAACATTTCATAAGCTTTTCTTTTCTTCTTGACTAGATTTACAACAGCCTTTGTACACCACAGTTCCTGTACCCTACCATCCTTACCTTGTCTCATTGGAACGTATCTATGCAGACCTCCAAGCAAATATCCCTTGAACATTTGCCACACTTCTTCCTCACATTTCTCTGAGAACATCTGTTCCCAATTTATGCTTCCAAGTTCCTGCCTGTTAGCCTCATATTTCCCCTTACTCCAATTAAGCGCTTTCCTAGCTTGGCTGTTCCTATCCCTCTCCAATGCTATAGTAAAGGAGATATAATTATGATCACTATCTCCAATGCTCTCCCACTGAGAGATCTGACACCTGACCAGGTTCATTTCCTAATACCAGATCAAGTACAGCCTCTCCTCTAGAAGGTGTATCTACATATTGTGTCAAGAAATCTTCCTGAACACACCTATTAAACTCCACCCCATCTAAGCCCCTTGCTCTAAGGAGATGCCAATTATAGGAAAAGATGTCACGGAAATTATAGGAAAGATGTCAACAAAATAGAGAGAGTACAGAGAAGATTTACTGGAATGTTACCTGGGTTTCAGCGCCTAAGTTACAGGGAAAGGTTGAACAAGTTAGGTCTTTATTCACTGGAGCATAGAAGGTTGAGGGGGAACTTGATAGAGGTATTTAAAATTATGAAGGGGATAGATAGAGTTGACGTGGATAGGCTTTTTCCGTTGAGAGTAGGGGAGATTCAAACAAGAGGACATGAGTTGGAGAGTTAGGGGGAAAAAGTTTAAGGGTAACATGTGGGGGAATTTCTTTACTCAGAGAGTGGTAGCAGTGTGGAACGAGCTTCCAGTAGAAGTGGTAGAGGCAGGTTCGGTATTGTCATTTAAAGTAAAATTGGATATGTATATGGACAGGAAAGGAATGGAGGGTTATGGGCTGAGTGCGGGCCAGTGGGATTAGGTGAGAGTAAGCGTTCGGCATGGACTAGAAGGGCCGAGATGGCCTGTTTCCGTGCTGTAATTGTTATATGATTATATGGTTCATATTTGGGAAATTATAATCTCCCACCAGGACAACCCTATTATTATTACATCTTCCCAGAATCTGTCTCCGTATCTGCTCCTCGACATCCCTGTTACTATTGGGTGGTCTATAAAAAACCCCCAGTAGTTATTAACCCCTTCCTATTCCTAACTTCCACCCACAGAGACTCCGTAGACAATCCCTCCATGTCTTCCTCCTTTTCTGCAGCCTTGATTACACAACAAATACACAAAGTACAAACATTAAATATTTACAAGACAGAGTATAAATTCAAATTAAAATATGATTACTACCGTCTATGAAACAGTCAATTCCCTGGGGAGGGGGCAGCAATCTCAGAAATCCCCACTGTTACCCACTGTGACTACATGTTCCCTCTCCAAGGAGAGCCGGGCACCAACATATCCTCGGAAGAGGGGTAGGCAGTCAGCCCGGGCAGAGCCCTCGACTTTTCGCCACCTGGACCTGTGAATGGCCATCTCGGCCAGGCCCAGGAGCAGATCCTCCTCCCGACCCACCCCCTCCCGCATCGGGGGCCCGTATATGAGGAGCGCGGAGCCGAAGTGATCCCGAACCTGAGCAGCAGCCCCTTCAGATACTCAACCAGGGGCTGCAACCTCTCACACTCCATATCAGCGTGGGACACTGACTCCTCCCGGACACAGAATGGACACGTGGATGGGGTGTCAGTGAACCTGCTTAAAGACTTGATGTGCGGTACTGCCCGATGAAACACCTTCTACAGTGTACAGGGGAAGGACCCCTGCAGAAAGAGATTTCCACCGGGGACCTCCTCCGCTGTCGGATGGAAACATGAGTCCGGTCGGCAGACAAAGGTAAGGAAGTGAAAGGTGTGCAGGAGCAGCCTGGACAAGAAATGCTTTGGAGCATCACGGAACGGCACAGTGGGCATCCCCGTGAGACAGCTCATGTTACGCGGGACGCTCTCCCGCATGGTCTCCCGAGGCCTGGGTCTGACAGGCAATTCCAGCTGATCAGGTGATGGTGCAGCCGGAACCCCTCCACCTCCCCGAGCCCCCTCGACACCCACCGTGATAGGATGGGGACCAGACCTCTCCCAGAAAGAGCACCTTCCCCCACCGGCACAAGAGCACCCCTGTCTGGATGAGACGAGACCCCACACCCTCAACAGCTCTCAGTAACAGAGAGGCAGTTCCCTCAGATCAGCGTGCTGATGCTGTCCACTGGAAGTCCTGTGTCCTCCACGGAGAAAGCGCATGCCGTCTCGGAGGGAGGTCGCTATAAAGGTATCTCTGCAGGGTCCTGAGGCCCACAGCTGCCAGCTGGGTGCGCATGCTCACCAATGACTGACCTCCCTCCACGATCGGAAGACTTGGGACTGTAGCAGAGACCCAATGCCTCCTGTTACCCCAGAAGTCCACCAACCCTCTTCTGGGTCCTGGAGACAAAGTGGGCGGGACTAAAGTGATCAGCCGGTATCATATCTTTACAACAAAAGCTACTTATCAATGGGTTTTCCATGGACTGGTGATCCATGTTGTCCTATTCCATTGTGCCCAGTCTGTGGCAGACAACATACAAATCCAGCTCCAACAAAAAGACACTTAACTACAAACAAACAGATTAAAGCTTTTGAAAGTAAAGTCACAGTCGGTAAAAGGGTTCAGGAAGCAAGTTATTTAACAGTTTTAAGACCAGTTCACTCGAGAATGTTTTAAAAACTGTGTGAAAACCTGGACAAAGAGCAGACCAATCTCCTGTTACATACAGAAATCTGAAGAGTTAGCCGAAGAGTTCCCAACAGGGTGTTTGAGCTGAAAGGTGAATTGCAGGAGTACTTTCAAGATGAGGAATGGCTGCAGAAACTAGCCTACTTAACAGCCATTTTTCATGATATGAACCAGTTGAACAAGTCTCTGCAAGGTCCTGGGGTAAACATATTGACTTCAAGTGACAAGATTCTTGGATTTAAAAGGAGACTGAATCTTTGGATAAATTAAGCTGCAAAGGGAAATCTTGAAATGTTTCCACTGCTGTTTGGGCTTGAGAATGAGGGAGGATATTAGAAAGTCTGGAGTCTTATTGAAAACCACTTGGAAGAACTGCAGAACAAATTTGAACATATTTTCCTCCCTTTCAACACAAGTGTACGACTGGGTGAGGGACCCTTTCTCTGAATCTTCTGCTCAGCCTGAGAACTTGACTGTGAGAGAAGAGGAAGAACTTTGTGATCTGCACTCTGATCGTGCTCTCAAAATGACATTTACTGACCTGCCCCTGGACAAGCTCTGGGTTTCTGTGAAAGAACGGTATCCTGCCATTTATAGGAATGCAGTGAACATTTTGCTGCAGTTTTCAACTTCTTACATGTCTGAGCAAGCTTTTTCTTGTTTGACAAGCATCAAGAGCAAGGATAGAAATTGTCTCATTTCAGTTGAATCCATATGTGCTTATCTCAAATTCGATCCAGAATTGCCATATGAGTTTTTAAAATTTATGAAAGAGAAAGAAAGGATAATTTTAAGAAGGGTAAGCTAAGCTTAACTATCTTTTTTTTTCAAAAACGTTTGGCTGGAAATTCATTCTGTACTCAAAGGAGCATTGACAATTATTTTTGGATTATTATATCTACAACTTACTGATCATGTCCTGTGTGCTGTAGATACAATAATTTTTATGCAGGGGTTTCCCAAGCCCTGAAAATTATTTCAAGGGTTCCTCCAAGGCAAGAAGGTTGTCCTATCCTGTCCATCACCTCCCTCTGGTGCCCCTCTTCCTTCCCCTACTCCTATGATCCACTCTCCTCCCCTATCAGATTAGTTCATCTTCAGCCATTTTACTTTTCCACCTATAACCTCCCAGCTTCTCACTTCAACCACCTCCCGACCTTCTTGTTCTGGTTTCTCCCCCCTTCCTTTCCATTCCTGATGTAAGGTCTCAGCCCAATACATTAACTGTTTATTCCCCCGGATACCTGCTGCCTGACCTGCCAAATTCCTCCAGCATTTTGTATATAGCATAAATCTCAAGAAATGGCCTCAATGTGCACATACACCGTCACTAATCAGTTACTTTATTTCCCTGTTAGCAGTTGTTTCAGGTCAATGAGAACCAGTGTTACCAGGGTGATGGGCAGCAGGTGACTATACCATTACCAATAATGCCATTCTATTAATGAGACCCAGTGCTACCAGGGTGATGGGCAGTGGATATATTTAAAGCAAAAATTGGTAGTTTGAGGACATCAAAGGCTATGGCAAGAAGGCAGCTGTATGGGGTTGTGTGGGATCCTGGATCAGCCATGATGGAATGGCGGAGCAGACTCAAAGGGCTGAATGGCCTAATTCTACTCCCATGTCTTATGGATGACTATACTATTACCAATAATGTTGTGCTATTAATGAGACCCAGTGTTACCATGGTGAAGGGCAGCAGATGACTATACTATTACCAATAGCTTTGTGCTATTGATGAGGCTCATTGTTACCAGGGTGATGGGCAGCGCTTTGGTCTTAATGGCAATGTGTTATTGATCTCCTGTTTTTATTGGCCTGAATGCCATGTAAGTGAGTAATGGGCACAGTACACCTAATAAAAAGCCCAGGGATCAAATCAAAATGGGTCATTACAGTATTAGCCAGGGAATTGCCTCATTAAAACATTCTGCTCTTGATAATACCATTTTTAAAAGCATTTTTGAATTAATTGTAACTTCTAGTTTGTGTGGAAAGTCTGCAGTTTTCTGTGAGTGAGCAAGAAGGAAGGAAACAACATGGTACTTGCATATCTTACAGTGTAATGGAGAAAATCCTACCCTATCAAGACATAAAAACTACTTTAAGCTGCAAAAAGAAAAGTGCAGAAGTGAAATATGGAGATAAGGAGATGCATGGGTTCAAGGGCCTTGCAGAAATCTGATGGCAGAAGGGAAGCAGCTGTTCTCAAAACATTGATTGTGGGTCTTCAAGCTCCTGTACCTCCTCCCCGGTGGTGGTAATGAGAAGAGGGCACTTCAAGGATGGTGAGGGTACTTAGTGATGGATATTTGAGGCACCGCCTCCTGAAGATGCCGTCAGTGGTGGGCAGTGCTGTGACCATGATGGAACTGGCTGAGTCTATAACATTCTACAACCTTTAGCGATCAGAGATTCCAGTGATGCAACTAGGCAGGTTGCTCTCCACCGCACATCTGTAGAATATTGTAAGAACCCTTGTTCTCATATCCCACCTCTTCAGAAGTAGAATGAAGTGGAGCCACTATGAATGAATTCACAAAATGCCATGTCTTCCTGGACAACTGTGCCAACATCAGAGAAACACTTGGGCTCCTGTACCTCCTTTCTGATGGTAATAGCAAGATGAGGACATGCAGTATGGATCAGATGGTGAGTGACTGTCCGTGTTCGTACATGCATGTGGTATGAATCTTTTTGTTTCTTTGAAATTACCTGATCAAGATGTATCAGGCTGCCACGCGTTGCCGCAGGCCAGGCATCGACTTCAGATCAATTGCTGGCAAGGACTTGAGGAATTCCCTCAACAATGATTTTCAAGTCATTACACATGAAGCAAATGATTTCGGGCGTTATTTAGCAGAGACGTGAATCGCTCATCTATTTGTAAACAGAAACACATGAGAAATGCAGAGGCGATGAGCGGAGATCAGGAGAGAGAAAAAGAGATCCAGGACTTTGGTCTTCAACTCCCAACCGCAGCAGGGGGCCCGGGATGCTAGTTTGTGCAGGTTCCTCTCCAAGTCACACACTCCTCACTTGGTAAGCTTTACTGATTCACAAAGCAACGTCACACAGAGGGATTCTGGAATCCTCCCTAAATCCCGGATTGTGTGGGTGCTGGATCAGCCTTTACAGGCCCACAGTAGACAATTGCTCCAGAGAACATCACACTCAATTCAAGTGACTGCACTACCAGTACACCAGTACTAAGTTGGTTTATTATTGTCACATGCTGTGGTGAGAAACTGGTCTTGCTTGCCGTTCGTACAGGTCGAATCATGACTACAGTGCAGTGAGGTAGAACAAGGTAGAACAGTAGCTGAGTGCGGAATAAAGTGTTAGCGCACAGAGGAAGAACAGTGCAGGTCCACAGCGAGGTGCAACATCATAACGACATCGTCGAATAGGTCCAGAGTCTATTTTATCGCACTAAGAAACCACTCAAAAATCTTATGACTGAAGCTGTCCTTCAGCCTGGTGGCATGTGCTTTCAGACTTTAGTATTGGGAGGGAGAATAAACAATGTCCAGGTGTACCTTCGATTATAGACAATAGACAATAGACAACAGACAATCGGTGCAGATGTAGACCATTTGGCCCTTCGAGCCTGCACCGCCATTTTGAGATCATGGCTGATCAACTACTATCAATACCTGGTTCCTGCCTTGTCCCCATATCCCTTGATTCCCCTATCCATAAGATACCTATCTAACTCCTTCTTGAAAGCATCCAGAGAATTGGCCTCCACTACCTTCCGAGGCAGTGCATTCCACACCCCCACAACTCTCTGGGAGAAGAAGTTTTTCCTTAACTCTGTCCTAAATGACCTACCCCTTATTCTCAAACCATGCCCTCTGGTACTGGACTCTCCCAGCATCTGGAACATATTTCCTGCCTCTATCTTGTCCAATCCCTTAATAATCTTATATGTTTCAATCAGATCCCCTCTCAATCTCCTTAATTCCAGCGTGTACAAGCCCAGTCTCTCTAACCTCTCTGCGTAAGACAGTCCAGACATCCCAGGAATTAACCTCGTGAATCTACGCTGCACTTCCTCTACAGCCAGGATGTCCTTCCTTAACCAAAACTGTACACAATACGCCAGGTGTGGTCTCACCAGGGCTCTGTACAAATGCAAGAGGATTTCCTTGCTCTTGTACTCAATTCCCTTTGTAATAAAGGCCAACATTCCATTAGCCTTCTTCACTGCCTGCTGCACTTGCTCATTCACCTTCAGTGACTGATGAACAAAGACTCCGAGATCTCTTTGTATTACTCCCTTACCCAACTCTACACCGTTCAGATAATAATCTGCCTTCCTGTTCTTACTCCCAAAGTGGATAACCTCACACTTATTCACATTAAACGTCATCTGCCAAGTATCTGCCCACTCACCCAGCCTATCCAAGTCACCCTGAATTCTCCTAACATCCTCATCACATGTCACACTGCCACCCAGCTTAGTATCATCAGCAAATTTGCTGATGTTATTCCAAATGCCTTCATCTAAATCGTTGACGTAAATTGTAAACAGCTGTGGTCCCAATACCGAACCCTGTGGCACCCCACTAGTCACCACCTGCCATTCCGAGAAACACCCATTCACCGCTACCCTTTGCTTTCTATCTGCCAACCAGTTTTCTATCCATGTCAATGTCTTCCCCCCGATGCCCTGAGCTTTGATTTTACCCACCAATCTCCTATGTGGGACCTTATCAAATGCCTTCTGAAAATTGAGGTACACTACATCCACTGGATCTCCCCCGTCTAACTTCCTGGTTACATCCTTGAAAAACTCCAATAGATTAGTCAAGCATGATTTACCCTTGGTAAATCCATGCTGGTTCGGCCCAATCCTATCACTGCTATCTAGATATGCCACTATTTCATCCTTAATAATGGACTCTAGCATCTTCCCCACCACCGATGACAGGCTGACAGGTCGATAGTTCTCTGTTTTCTCCCTCCCTCCTTTCTTAAAAAGTGGGATAACATTAGCCATTCTCCAATCCTCAGGAACTGATCCTGAATCTAAGGAACATTGGAAAATGATTACCAATGCATCCTCAATTTCCGGGGCCACCTCCTTTAGTACCCTAGGGTGCAGACCATCTGGACCTGGGGATTTGTCAGCCTTCAGTCCCATCAGTCTACTCATCAGCATTTCCTTCCTAATGTCAATCTGTTTCATTTCCTCTGTTACCCTATGTCCTTGGCCCATCCATACATCTGGGAGATTGCTTGTGTCTTCCTTAGTGAAAACAGATCTAAAGAACTCATTAAATTCTTCTGCCATTTCTCTGTTTCCCATAACAATTTCACCCAATTCATTCTTCAAGGGCCCAACATTGTTCTTAACTATCTTCTTTCTCTTCACATACCTAAAAAATCTTTTGCTATCTTCCTTTATATTCCTGACTAGCTTGCGTTCGTACCTCATTTTTTCTCCCCGTATTGCCTTCTTAGTTAAGTTCTGTTGTTCCTTAAAAACTTCCCAATCATCTGTCCTCCCACTCTCCTTAGCTCTGTCATACTTCCTTTTTTTTAATGCTATGCAATCTCTGACTTCCTTTGTCAACCACTGTGGCCCCTTTCCCCCCTTTGAATCCTTCCTTCTCTGGGGGATGAACTGATTTTGTACCTTGTGCATTATTCCCAAGAATATCTGCCATTGCTGTTCCACTGTCTTTTCTGCTGGGCTATCCGTTCAGTCAACTTTGGCCAGCTCCTCCCTCATGGCTCCATAGCTTCCCCTGTTCAACTGGAACACTGACACCTCCGAGCTGCCCTTATCCTTCTCAAATTGCAGATAAAAACTTATCATATTATGATCACTACCTCCTAATGGCTCCTTTACTGCAAGATCGCTTATCAAATCCTGTTCATTACATAACACTAAATCCAGAATAGTCTTGTCCCTGGTCGGCTCTCGTACAAGCTGTTCCAAGAATGCATCTCGTAGGCACTCTATAAACTCCCTATCCTGTGGTCCAGCACCAACCTGATTCTCCCACTTCACCTGCATGTTGAAATCCCCCATAACTACTGCGACATTACCTTTGCCACATGCCAATGTTAACTCCCTATTCAACTTGCACCCAATATCCAAGCTACTGTTTGGTGGCCTGTAGACAACACCCATTTGGGTCCTTTTGCCCTTACTGTTCCTCAGTTCTATCCACACAGACTCTACTTCTCCTGACCCTATGTCCCCCCTTGCAAAGGACTGAATCTCATTCCTCACCAACAGGGCCACCCCACCCCCTCTGCCCACATTTCTGTCCCTACGATAGCACGTATACCCTTGTACGTTCATTTCCCAGGTCTCATCTCCCTGCAGCCATGTCTCCGTTATCCCAACAACATCATAGTTACCCATTCGCACCTGAGCTTCAAGCTCATCCACCTTATTTCTGACACCGTGCATTCAGATATAGAATTTTTAGCCCATTTCTCCTCTCTCTGTTTGAATCGCTGCCTATTGTGCTTAACGCAGCTCCCCGAACTCCCATCGGGCTATACACCCCTAGGATTTTGTTGTCCTTCCTAAATTTACTTATTCTTTCAACACATTTAACTTAATGTTCCGTCAGACCATCCCTCTGTACATGTGTCCTCCTTATCACTTGTTCCGCCTCACCTTTCTCTACTACACACTTAATATTCCGGAACCGTGTAGTCCCCACCTGTCCTTTATTCTTCCTCTCGCTATCCTCTCTCACATTCTGGATCCCCGCCCCCTGCAAATTTAGTTTAAACCCCCCCAAGAAGCACTAGCAAACTTCCCTGCAAGAATGTTAGTACTGCTCCAGTTCAGGTGTAAACCGTCCCTTCGGAACAGATCCCACCTTCCCTGGAACAAAGCCCAATTATCTACAAACCTGAAGCCCTCCCTCCTGCACCATCCTCTCAGCCACGTATTAATCTTTATATTGTTCCTGTTCCTTCCCTCACTCGCACGTGGCACAGGTAGCAATCCTGAGATTGTTACCCTGGAGGTCCTGCTCTTCATCTTCGCACCTAACTCCCTGAACTCCCTACACAGGACCCCCTCACTCATCCTACCCATGTCATTGGTCCCTACATGGACCACAACATCTGGATTCTTGCCCTCCCTCTCGAGAATAACCTGCACCCGATCTGAGATGTCTCGGACCCGATCTGGTTTCCTCCCACAGTCCAAAGATGTATCAGTGGGTTAATTGGTCATTATAAATTGTCCCATGATTAGGCTGAGGTTAAATAGGTGGGTTGCTGGGCGGTGAGGCTTGAAGGACCACAAGTGCATGTTCCTCGCTGTATCTCAATAAGTAAATTGTGTGCTGTTGACATGTTAACGTTTCCTGTAATGGCTAATGCAAAATATCATGCAGTAGTCTGCTGATGAGTTAGTAAGAGTCTTTTTTAGATTATGCACTTCCCTTTTTGTTCGGAGCTGTATACTTGAAGGAATCTCTAATGTTTGATAGAAGATTAAACTCGCTCCAATTTATCTATGTAAGCTTTGCATTGGTGTGATTCTGAATTATTAAAAAAAAGGCTGCAAAAAGTGTAGACTGAATCCGCTTATACAGAATAACATGACTGCACTCCCCCTCCCCCACCTTCATTTACAGTCCAGATGAAGGTCTCGGCCAAAAACGTCAACTGTATATTCCCTTCCTTAGAAGGACTTACTGAATTCCTCCAGTATTTTCAGCATCTCCAGCATCTCTTTTGTTTACAACTCGAATGTGAGAATTCAGCTGTGAGAAACTAACCAACCAATCTTTCAAGCAATTACTTCTATTGAATTATCATTGACAGATCCCAGATCAAGATCGAGTTCTACTCTGGAGTCACAAGATCTCTGACAGATCCCAGATCAAGATCGAGTTCTACTCTGGAGTCACAAGATCTCTGACAGATCCCAGATCAAGATCGAGTTCTACTCTGGAGTCACAAGATCTCTGACAGATCCCAGATCAAGATCGAGTTCTACTCTGGAGTCACAAGATCTCTGACAGATCCCAGATCAAGATCGAGCTCTGGTCTGGAGGCACAAGAGATTCCAGACCTTGGAACCTGGAGCAGATAACAATCTGATGAAAGAGTTCAGTGGGTCAAGCAACACCCGTGGGAGGAAAGGTATTGTTTTCCTTCTCCCCCTGCAGATGCTGCCTGGCCCACCCAGTTCCCAGCTCACACATCCGAGTTCACAACTGGTATACAACATGTCAAGGGGGAAAATGATGCCTTAGCCGATTGCCTCTGCCGGCCGGCCGTTGGGGACGACTATGCTGGCATGGCAGCCGACCAAATAACTAACCCAGAGGTCCAGGCTTACCGAAAGGCAGTCGGCTGACATCATGTTCTGGGAAGCTGAGGTTTCTCTCCTGTGCAATAGTCAACCAGTCGCCCCTGCCCCATAGTACCCAAAACTGGAGGTGGACTGTTGACTCCATACTTGGCATCTTGCATTTGGGCTGGAAGGCCTCACAGAAACGGATTACATTAAAGTTTGTTTTCATGGCCTTAGAAAGGGCGTGCGTGTTTGTACTGCAGTCTGTGTGGAGTGCCAGCGGGCAAGAATTAACCCTCCTCTTCAGGTGCCATTGGCTCCTTTTGAGGTCCCTGAAGGCATGACGATCAATTTCTCCTTTTGGTCAAAAAATTTTCTCTCTCCTTTCCCTCTTCTTGTACTCCCCACTCTCGCCTCTCGCTTCTTCTCACCTGGCTATCACCTCTTCCTCCTTCCCTTTCTCCCATGGTCTGCTCTCCTGTCCAATCAGATTCCTCCCTCCCCAGCCCTTTATCTAGCCTGCCCACCTGGCTTCACCTATCACCTTCCAGCTCTCCTCCACCCCTCCACCTTTTCATTCTGGCATCTCCCCCCTTCCTTTCCAGTCCTGATGAAGGGTCTCAGCCCAAAACAGCGACTGTTTATTCCTCTCCATAGATGCAGCCTGACCTGCTGACACCCTCCAGCATCTCGTGTGTGTCGCTCAAGAGAAAAAGTGGATCGCTACCAACTGCTATGTTCACTTTAAAGCCCAACTTTCCCTAAAATGGAAATCTTGGACCTTCTACCAATGCCCCCATCACCCACTCAGCGTCCTTGAAATAGAGCGTGAGGCCATTCAGCCCCTCAAGACTTTTCTATCACTCAATTAGACGGTGACTGAGTTCTTTATTGCTTTGATACACCTTGTTTGTACAGAAAACCAAACCGATGACTGACACAAGATCCATTTCTGCTTCTCAATTCACATCTTCATCCTTGAGGAACCCTGACTGCTGCTTCCTTGATATTCCCCTCAGTCCCTTCCTCCTCCTCCTCTGATCGATAGGTCTGCCAATCGCCAGTCCTCCTCTCCCCTCTGTGCTCCTTCCCCGCATCTTCACAAGCACCATCGGTCTATTAAATATGAAAGGACGAGGCACAGAAGTAGCAGATTCGACCGACTTTGTAAATAATTCAGCACACTCGGCCTCACACCTGCTCACGCAGTTTGAGTCATCCGTACTCTGCCTGTGACATTTCAGATTTAGACATTGCCCGGATTCTAAAATAAAATGCTTCGCAACCCAACACAGTGCTGCACATCAGAAAAACGCAAAGAGCAGTAGTTCAGGTATAAAGAAAGCAAGATGACTCATTTTAAACTGCAGCAAGGACCCTGCTAAAATTAACCTTGCCTTCTCTTCATTAAAATGTATTTATTCCCTCTGATGTTCCCCGTGTCGCTTTCCTTCTTGCACTGGCTCAGCCAAGGTTATCACAGCACAGGCATCTCCCGGTGATGCTGCAGTAATTGTCTGTGAGTTATCTGATCCCTGCAATGATCTGACTACAGAAACTCGAGGCACCAAGCAGGGCAAGTTAACCATGTCCATCCTGGCCTGAAAGTCTAAAACAGCTTGAATTGTGTTCTAGAACTAGAATTGGAGAGGCACGGCAGTGTAGTGGTTAGCGCGATGCTATTACAAATCAGATAATTAGGGTTCAGAGTTCAATTCCGACTGTAACGAGTTAGCACATCCTCCCTGTGAAGGCACGAGCTTCCCCCCACGTTCCAGAAATGTACCAGTGAGCAAGTTAATCCCATTAATAAATAATTTAGGGTTAAGTGGGTGTGGGTTGCTGGGCAACGTGGATTGTTGGGTTGGAAGGGCCTGTTCCACGCTCTATCTCTAAATAAAATAACATAAAAACTATTTCCATCTCCCAGCTTCACCTGTAGTTAGAATTCATGCTGGTAGTTTTTAAATTTGACAGTTTCTATCTTCAACATTCTTTCAGCCAGTGAGTTTAAACCTGATTTAACTCTGGTGTTTTGTTTTATTAATCTTCTAGGAAGCCATTCAGCCCATTGAGTCTATACTAGCTCACAGAAGAGTCCCACAGACACAACGGCGAAGGAAGCACATCAGCACCTCTACTTCCACAGCAAGCTAAGGAAAGCCAGCCCATCCCCCATTGTCCTCGCCATTTGTTTTATGGATTTAAAGATTATTTCTCTCATCTACTTTGAAATGTAGTGAAATGTGTTGTTGTGTCAATGACCAACATGGTCCAAAATAACATGGCCACCACTCACTAACCCTGACCCATCTGTCTTTGGAGCGTGGCAGGAAACCAGAACACTCCGAGGAAAGACACACGGTTGCAGGGAGAATGGACAAATTCCTTACGGACAGTGGCAGGATTTGAGCCCATATCTTAATGTAACGTTTTATGCTAACTGCCAACCTGCCGTGCTGGCCTAGGGTGCGCTGTGAAGAAGTGTCCTATCTGCTTTGCTTGCCAACTAACTGCTCTGCCCAAAGACCACGAGCAAGTGCAGAGTTATGGACTCAGCTCAGCACATCATGGAAACCACTCTGTCTGCACGTCCCACTGCCTTGGGAAAGCAAATGATATAATCAAAGATCACACCCACGTTCCATTCTCCCACAGACGATACAAAAGCTTTTGCAAACATGCACCACTGGGCTCAAGGGCAACTCCTACCTCACTGTATTAAAACACTTGAATGGGCCTTGTACTTTAGAGGTGAACATTTGACCTCGCAATCTACCCCATCATGGCCCATCTTCCTGCAGGGCACGTTCACTGTGACTGGAACACTCATTTTGGCCTTCTGGTTCCGCTTTTTCCTTGTACTACCTCAATGTACTTACGTATGCCTTGGAGTGACCTGTATGGATAGTTTGCAGAACTACTCTCAGTTTTTATGGTATCTCAGTACATGTGATCATAATAAATCAATTCCGGTTCCAATTCCAAATCCGTCCCATTCCCCCATGTACATCCTCTCTATTCTCTCTTCCAGCTGCCTCTACCATCCAACGACCACACTTGGGCCAGTCAGTGGGGTCAATTAACCTATCAGCCCACACATATTTGCGACGTGGGATGAAACCCACACAATCACAAGGAGAATGTGCAAAGCCCACGTAGACAGCCGGAGGTGTGAGGAATCAGTGCACCACTCCGCTGTCCAAAATTACACATCTGTTTAACTTGCCTGCCTCCCTTGTTGGGATTTGAACTCAGATCAGGTTTAATCATCATTCAAACCATACATAGATACCACGGAACGAGACAGCGTTCCTCTGGGGCCAAGGTGCAAGACTTTCAAAATAGCAAGCAAACATTGAAAAATAGCGAGTGATGTAATTCAAAATATTGACCAAGAAGCATTTTCACTTGAAAAAAGACATATAGTCTAAAACCCGGAGCAACAGTGTCCGGCAGTCGATGGTACAGTCTCCCGGCAGTGTACGGACACACACGGTCCAGCCTGTCATTCCACCGCTTGAACACGGGAGGGCAGCACTGACAGGGGAGGCCAGGCCCTAATCGAGCAGGGACACCATGTTGTAATGCTTCTGTGCCCTCTCTTCCGGCCTGCAGCAGCAGTCTAGCCCGAGCCTTCAGGCTTAGTCCTCACTACAGCCAAGGGTACAAAGCTCCCATGTCGTCTGTCTCCTCCCTACGTCCCGAGGCCTGTGGCAACTCACTGTCCAACAGAGTCTTGTGATCGCAAGTGAGATATCCTAGACAATCTCCCATGGTTGTACTGAGCCAATTCCAATGTTTCCAAGCTGCCTGGCTCGTACTCCAGCATCCCGGGCGGCCTTTTCGACACCCTGCCTGGCTCCTACTCCAGCATCCCGGGCGGCCTTTTCGACACCCTGCCTGGCTCCTACTCCAACATCCCGGGCGGCCTTTTCGACACCCTGCCTGGCTCCTACTCCAGCATCCCGGGCGGCCTTTTCGACACCCTGCCTGGCTCCTACTCCAACATCCCGGGCGGCCTTTTCGACACCCTGCCTGGCTCCTACTCCAACATCCTGGCCGGCCTTTTCCACACCCTGCCTGGCTCCTACTCCAACATCCCGGGCGGCCTTTTCCACACCCTGCCTGGCTCCTACTCCAACATCCCGGGCGGCCTTTTCCACACCCTGCCTGGCTCCTACTCCAACATCCCGGGCGGCCTTTTCGACACCCTGCCTGGCTCCTACTCCAACATCCCGGGCGGCCTTTTCGACACCCTGCCTGGCTCGTACTCCAGCATCCCGGGCGGCCTTTTCGACACCCTGCCTGGCTCCTACTCCAGCATCCCGGGCGGCCTTTTCCACACCCTGCCTGGCTCGTACTCCAGCATCCCAGGCGGCCTTTTCGACACCCTGCCTGGCTCCTACTCCAACATCCCGGGCGGCCTTTTCCACACCCTGCCTGGCTCCTACTCCAACATCCCGGGCGGCCTTTTCCACACCCTGCCTGGCTCCTACTCCAACATCCCGGGCGGCCTTTTCGACACCCTGCCTGGCTCCTACTCCAGCATCCCGGGCGGCCTTTTCGACACCCTGCCTGG
The DNA here is from genome assembly GCF_048418815.1 of Hemitrygon akajei. Taxonomy (NCBI): domain Eukaryota; kingdom Metazoa; phylum Chordata; class Chondrichthyes; order Myliobatiformes; family Dasyatidae; genus Hemitrygon; species Hemitrygon akajei. Next base: position 31,532,564 of record NC_133132.1, read on the forward strand.
CTCCTACTCCAACATCCCGGGCGGCCTTTTCGACACCCTGCCTGGCTCCTACTCCAGCATCCCGGGCGGCCTTTTCGACACCCTGCCTGGCTCCTACTCCAGCATCCCGAGCGGCCTTTTCGACACCCTGCCTGGCTCCTACTCCATCATCCCGGGCGGCCTTTTCGACACCCTGCCTGGCTCCTACTCCAACATCCCGGGCGGCCTTTTCGACACCCTGCCTGGCTCGTACTCCAGCATCCTGGCCGGCTGTTGCCGACACCCTGCCTGGCTCCTACTCCAGCATCCTGGCCGGCTGTTGCCGACACCCTGCCTGGCTCCTACTCCAACATCCCGGGCGGCCTTTTCGACACCCTGCCTGGCTCCTACTCCAACATCCCGGGCGGCCTTTTCCACACCCTGCCTGGCTCCTACTCCAACATCCCGGGCGGCCTTTTCCACACCCTGCCTGGCTCCTACTCCAACATCCCAGGCGGCCTTTTCGACACCCTGCCTGGCTCCTACTCCAGCATCCTGGCCAGCCTTTTCGACACCCTGCCTGGCTCCTACTCCAGCATCCCGGGCGGCCTTTTCGACACCCTGCCTGGCTCCTACTCCAGCATCCCGGGCGGCCTTTTCGACACCCTGCCTGGCTCCTACTCCAACATCCCGGGCGGCCTTTTCGACACCCTGCCTGGCTCCTACTCCAACATCCCGGGCGGCCTTTTCGACACCCTGCCTGGCTCCTACTCCAGCATCCCGGGCGGCCTTTTCGACACCCTGCCTGGCTCCTACTCCAGCATCCCGGGCGGCCTTTTCGACACCCTGCCTGGCTCCTACTCCAACATCCCGGGCGGCCTTTTCGACACCCTGCCTGGCTCCTACTCCAGCATCCTGGCCGGCTGTTGCCGACACCCTGCCTGGCTCCTAGTCCAACATCCCGGGCGGCCTTTTCGACACCCTGCCTGGCTCCTACTCCAGCATCCCGGGCGGCTGTTGCCGACACCCTGCCTGGCTCCTACTCCAACATCCCGGGCGGCCTTTTCGACACCCTGCCTGGCTCCTACTCCAGCATCCCGGGCGGCTGTTGCCGACACCCTGCCTGGCTCCTACTCCAACATCCCGGGCGGCCTTTTCGACACCCTGCCTGGCTCCTACTCCAGCATCCTGGGCGGCCTTTTCCACACCCTGCCTGGCTCCTACTCCAACATCCCGGGTGGCCTTTTCGACACCCTGCCTGGCTCCTACTCCAGCATCCCGGGCGGCTGTTGCCGACACCCTGCCTGACTCCTACTCCAACATCCCGGGCGGCCTTTTCGACACCCTGCCTGGCTCCTACTCCAGCATCCCGGGCGGCTGTTGCCGACACCCTGCCTGGCTCCTACTCCAACATCCCGGGCGGCCTTTTCGACACCCTGCCTGGCTCCTACTCCAGCATCCTGGCCGGCTGTTGCCGACACCCTGCCTGGCTCCTAGTCCAACATCCCGGGCGGCCTTTTCGACACCCTGCCTGGCTCCTACTCCAGCATCCCGGGCGGCTGTTGCCGACACCCTGCCTGGCTCCTACTCCAACATCCCGGGCGGCCTTTTCGACACCCTGCCTGGCTCCTACTCCAGCATCCCGGGCGGCTGTTGCCGACACCCTGCCTGGCTCCTACTCCAACATCCCGGGCGGCCTTTTCGACACCCTGCCTGGCTCCTACTCCAGCATCCTGGGCGGCCTTTTCCACACCCTGCCTGGCTCCTACTCCAGCATCCCGGGCGGCCTTTTCCACACCCTGCCTGGCTCCTACTCCAGCATCCTGGCCGGCTGTTGCCGACACCCTGCCTGGCTCCTACTCCAACATCCCGGGCGGCCTTTTCCACACCCTGCCTGGCTCGTACTCCAGCATCCTGGCCGGCTGTTGCCGACACCCTGCCTGGCTCCTACTCCAACATCCCGGGCGGCCTTTTCCACACCCTGCCTGGCTCGTACTCCAGCATCCCGGGCGGCTGTTGCCGACACCAGTCCAGCTACTCTGAGCAACAGGCAGCTTCATGACAGAGTAACCCAGCAGTACCCAAAGTTAGAACAAAGAACATAGAACACAGAAATCTAGAAATCTACAGCTCATTACAGGCTCTTTGGCCCACAAGATTGTACCGACCATGTAACCTCCTCTAGAAACTGCCTAAAATTTCTCTACCACATAGCCCTCTATTTTCTACACTCCCAAGTACCTATCTAAGAGGCTCTTAAAAGACCCTGTTGTAGCCGCCTCCTCCACTTCCACTGGCAGTGCATTCCATACACCCACCACTCCCTGTGTGAAAAACATACCTCTGACATCCCCTCTGTACCTACTTCCAGGCACCTCAAAACTATGTCCCCTCAGCCCTGGGAAAAAGCCTCTGACTATCCACACAATCAATGCCTCTTATCATCTTATTCACCTCTATCAGGTCAGCTCTCATCCTCTGTCACCCCAAGGAGAAAAGGCCGAATTCACTCAAGCTATTCTCATAAGGCAAGCTCCCCAATCCAGGCAACATCCTTGTAAATCTCCTCTGCACCCTTTCTATAGTTTCCACATCCTTCCTGTAGTGAGGTGACCAGAAATGAGCACAGTACTCGGTGGGGTCTAACTAAGGTCTTATATATTGTAGCTTTAATATTACCTGATGGCTCTTAAACTCAATCCACGGTTGATGAAGGCCATCACACCGTAAACCTTCTTAACAACACTGTCAACCTGTGCAGCAGCTTTGAGTGTCCTATAGACTCAGACCCCAAGATTCCTCTGATCTTCCACATTGCCAAGAGTCTTACCATTAATATTATATTCTGTTTGACCTACTGAAATGAAGCACTTCACACTTATCTAGGTTGAAGTACAACTACCACTTCTCAGCCCAGTTCTGCATCCTATCAATGTCTCGCTGTAACCTCTGACAGCCCTCCACACTATCCACATCACCTCCAACCTTTGTGTCATCAGCAAACTTACTAACCCATCCCTCCACTTCCTCATCCAGGTCATTTATAAAAATCACAAAGAGATGGGGTTCCAGAACAGATCCCTGCGGAACACCACAGGTCACCATCCTCCATGCAGAATACAAACCATCTACTCCATCTTTTGCCTTCTGTGGGCAAACCAATTCTAGAGCCACAAAGCAAGCTCTCCAGGGATCCCATGCCTCAGTATTTTCTGAATGAGCCTCGTGGGGGAACCTTATCAAATGCCTCACTGAAATCCATACACACTACATCCACTGCTCTACAAATTCTTGGAGTGGAATTGTCTTTGGATCATAAAAAACTAATTTTACAAAGAAAAGAATCATTTTTCGTTGGTCCCCGAGCAGCCGCTGCATTAGCATGTGCCGCCATCTTACCGGAAGTAATCAAGCCTCTGGATCAGTGATTTAGAAGTTTAACTGTCAGCTGAGTATTCGAACCATTATGCTATCATACGCTCTGAATCACCTCCGAAATTTACAGCAATGATCTTATATTTATGCCTGACGGTTGAGTACCTCTCCTCTAAAGGAAATTCCTCTATTTGGGTAGTTCCTCAGGCTTGTAGGTAATGTGCTTGATTGGATTGGGGGAGGGAGCAGAATTATTATTTTTCTTGTAGTTTAACTTCCTTAGGCTTGCATGTTTGACAAGGCCAGTGTGGGTCCTACGTGCGTGGGGCATGAGGTGACTGGCTGGACCATCTGGTGGGGAATTTGGACACCAGCTACGCAGATTCCAACTTCAGTTTGATTCGTCAAAAGCGGGGACTGATGATGTCACTTTTTTCCCCAGGATGAATTAAGTACATCCTTAAGTATTTGCTCTGGTAACCCCTTGCAATGGCAGATATTCCATAGACAAAATCCTGGAGGAACTCAGCAATTCAGGCAGCATCTATGAAGAGGATGCAATGTGTACTGATCTGATCTGTACAAACAGTTTGCAAGTTAAGGCTTCCATTGTATCTCAGCCTATGTGACAGTAAAAGACCAGATCCAATTCCAATTCCGTGAGTTTTGTTCATGGTTGAGATTAACTATTTGCTTAAACAGCCAAAGGTTATATTCAAAACTGGAGATGATGTTGAATTTCATCAGCGATGACTGGCTCAGCTGACAGCAGGGAGTCACACTGTTGCAGGGCCAATCTCTTCACCCTGAGCAGGGCACTTCTCCAAATCCCCCTTCCCCCAGACTGGGGCAGCCGAAACCACCAAGATATGGAATGTGATCCATTCTTTTCATATTCAAGCTCAAGCTTATTGTTATTCAGCCACACACACGTACACGGCTAAACAAAACATCATTCCTCTGGGGCCAAGGAGCAAAATACAGCACATATCGTCACACACAACACCTATCGTTACAATCCAGCACATAGTGTCACAAATAATATCAGCACAAGTCCCTGAGTGGCATATGGCCTGAAGATTGACAGAGATTTATCGTTAAGAAGGACAGTATAATGTTATGGGCATCATTATAATAAGACAAACAATGGTATAAATATTTGAAATACTTTCCTGGGTCTTGAGGATATTTATTACTGGAGAATATATTTTTCAGCAAATAGGTTGCTGGAGGACGTTAGTTTTATGGGTATTGAGCACAAAATCCTGTTGTACGCTGTGGGGTACAATAGTCGCTTGCATAAAGCTATCAGCACCAGCAACCCAGGTTCCGTAAGGAGTTTGTACGTTCTCCCCGTGATCGTGTGGGTTTCCTCTGGGTGGTCCGGTTTCCTCCCACAGTCCAAAAGACAAATGGGTTAGAAGGTTAATTAATCAGATGGTGGTAATTGGATCGCTTCGGCTCGTTCGCCAGAAAGGCCTGTTACTGTGCTAGATCGCTAAATAATTAAAGTAATGTTATAGAGTCACAGAGACGTACATCATTGAAACTGATCTTTCAGCCTGAGTCATCTATGCCCACCAAATTGTTAACATAAGCTCACCCCACATCCTTGTTTGGGACAAATCCCTCTGAACCTTTCCTTTCCATGTTCAGCACCTCCCTAAATATCTTTTAAACACCGTAATCATTTAAGGCAGAATAACAACATTTAAAGCAACACACAAAATGCTGGAGGAGCTCCAGGCAGCTTCCATGGAGGGGAATAAAAAGTCAGCGTTTCAGGCCGAGACCCTTCATCAGAACCGGGGTGTCTCTGGCTGAAATGTTGACTGCTTATTCCCTATTTTACTGCCTGACCTGCTGAGTTCCTCCAGCATTTTTTGTGAGTTACTCCGGATTTCCAGCATCTCTTGTGTTCACGATATCAGACAGGTCCATGGACAGGGAAGGCTACGAGGGATATGGTCCAAGCACATATAGGAATAGCTTCGATGGGAATCCTGGTCAGCCTGGTTTCTGAAGGAATGGTCCCTTGAGCCTGTTGAACTCAGGCTGAGCACAGATCACTTCACAAACCAGCTACACGAGGTACACACACACACACACACACACACACACACACTCTGACGTTCTTTGTTTGTCTCCCAACCACAGGTCAGTTCAGTTGAACTTGTGCCACAGGAGAGTGAAAGCATTCAGAGTTGTGAAGCACAGGAAATGATGGGGAAATGAACAAAAGCCTTAAAAGATGGAATGTACCCTCGCTGTCTTTGTTCAATCTCGTCCTCTGACAGCAAAACAGCAGGGTCTTTGATGCATTGGGTGAAAGAGGTCTGATTGCTTTTCAATTTCTCTTTGTTCGTGTTTTGCTGATCTCAACCTTCACACTCACAGCTGGAGTTCAATGCTTTGCTTCAAGCCTTAGCACAGCCAGCAGAGGAAAGCATTCAGACCGCGTGGAAATTACCAATTCTAAAACCACCTTTTTTAAAAAAGACTTATTCACTTTTCAGGATGAGAAAAGGTTGGAATTCACTGCCCATTGGTAATTGTGCTTGACATGTTATGGAGGAACATATAACCATATAACAATTACAGCACGGAAACAGGCCATCTCGGCCCTTCTCGTCCGTGCCCAGCGCTTAATCTCACCTAGTCCCACTGGCCCACACTCAGCCCATAACCCTCCATTCCTTTCCTGTCCATATACCTATCCAATTTTACTTTAAATGACAATACTGAACCTGCCTCTACCACTTCTACTGGAAGCTCATTCCACACAGCTACCACTCTGAGTAAAGAAATTCCCCCTCGTGTTACCCTTAAACTTTTTCCCCCTAACTCTCCAACTCATGTCCTCTTGTTTGAATCTCCCCTACTCTCAACGGAAAAAACCTATCCACGTCAACTCTATCTATCCCCTTCATAATTTTAAATACCTCTATCAAGTTCTATGCTCCAATGAATAAAGACCTAACTTGTTCAATCTTTCTCTGTAACTTAGGTGCTGAAACCCAGGTAACATTGTAGTAAATCTTCTCTGTACTCTCTCTTTTGTTGACATCTTTCCTATAATTCGGTGACCAGAACTGTACACAATACTCCAAATTCGGCCTTACCAATGCCTTGTACAATTTTAACATTACATCCCAACTCCTATACAATGCTCTGATTTATAAAGGCCAGCTTACCAAAAGCTTTCATACAGTAGATGAAACAGGCAACACACATACACAATGCTGGAGGAACTCAGCTGGCCAGGCAGCACCCATGGAAAAGAGAAAACTGTCGATGTTTCGGGCCGGATCCTCTCATCGGGAAGGATGAGAGGAAGTCAGAGCAAGGAGGGGGAAGAGGAGGAAGTACAAGGTGGCAGATGATAGGTGAAACCGGGAGAGGGGGAGGAGTAAAGAGCTGGGAAGTTTTTTTTTGGTGAAAGAAATACATAGCTGGAGAAGGGGGAGTCTGATAGAGAGGACAGAAGGCCACGGAAGAAAGAAAAGTGGGGAGGAGCACCAGAGGGAGGTGCTGGGCAGGTAAGGAGATAAGGTGAGCGAGGGAAATGGGGATGGGGAACGGTGAAGGTGAGCAGGGGAGGGTGGGGAGGCCATTACCGAAAGTTCAAGAAGTCGATGTCCATGCCATCAGGTTGGAGGCTACCCAAGCGGAATATAAGGTGTTGCCCCTCCAACCAGAGTGTGGCCTCATCGTGGCAATATCGGAATGGGACTGGGAGGTTGAATTGAAATGGATCCTGCTTTTTGTGGCAGGTGCTCGGTGAATTGGTCTCCCAATCTACGTCGGGTGTCACCGAGATGCGGGAGGCCGCACTGCGAGCACGGAACACAGTAGATGACCCCAAGAGACTCACTGGTGAAGTGTTGCCTCACCTGGAAGGACTCTCTGGGGCCCTGAATGGTGGTGAGGGAGGGAGGTGTAGGGGCAGCTGTGGCACTTGTTCCACTTGCAAGGATAAGTTCCAGGACGGAGGTCAGTGAGGAGGGATGAGTGGAGAAGGGAGTCTCGCGTAGGATGCATTCTCTGCCGGAAGAGGGAAGTGGGAAGGATGGAAAGATGTTCTTGGTAGTTCAACCCCATTGGAAGTTATGGAGAATTATGCTGGACGCCGAGGCTAGGGGAGTGGTAGGTGAGGACAGGTGGAATCCTAACCCTGGTGTGGCGTGAGGAGGGTGGGCACGAAGTGGAAGAGATGTGGATGTGGGTGGCATTGATGGCGGAGGAAGGGAAGGCCCTTTCTTTGTAAAATGAGGATTTTTTCTCAGATGGGATAGGACAGAAGACCATGGAAGACAGGGAGTGCGGAGGAGCACCGGAAGGAGGAAATTGGCAGGGAAAAAGTTAAAGTGAGAGAGGGAAACAGAAATGGTGAATGGTGAAGAGGTGGGCGGGGTGGGGGAGAAGGGTGCATTTACCAGGTTTTATTTCTGATAGGAGAGGACAGAAGACCATTTTTTCTTCTTCAGCTTTATCTCTTTCACTCCATCAGCTCTTTATTTCACCCCCTCCACCTCTGCTGATTTCACCCCATCACCTACTACCTCGTAAATTTTCCTGCCCTCCCCCTTCTCACTCTGACTTACTCTCTTCCTGTCCAGTCCTGGTGAAGGGTCGCTCCTGGAATGTCGACTGTTTACTCTTTTCCATAGATGCTGCCTGACCTGCTGGGCATTTTGTGTATGTTGCTTTGGATTTCCAGCATCTGCAGATTTTCTGATGTAAAGAAACAAAATTAGGTCATTTGGTCCATCTAATCTTCTCTGCCATTTTCACATGGCTGATTTATTATCCCTCTCAACTCTGTTCTCTTGCCTTCTCCCCATAATCTTTGACACCCTTACTAAAGAACCTATCAACTTCCACTTTAAATATACCAATGACTTGGACTCCACAGCATCTGTGGCAATGAATTCTATAGAGTTACCACCTGCTGGCTAAAGAAATTCCTCCTTACCTCTTCTAAAGGGACATCTTTCTATTCTGAGGTGTGCCCTCTTGTCCTGGACTCCCTCATACATCCCCTCCACATCCACTCTACCTAGACCTTTCAAAGTACAATAGATTTTGATGAGAGACACCAACACTGTTCTTCTGAACTCTGCGACCACAGGCCCAGAGCTATCAAAAGCTCCTCATATGTTAACCCTGTCATTCCCAAGATCCTTTTCATAATACTGTATCGAGAGACAGTGTCCTCTATGAGGACAATGCCAGACAAGGTTGCGTTCCTGTCTGTGTGAGTAACTTCTGAACATCCACAGACTTGTGATACCTGGATGGACTTTTATTACACTAGTAGGGCAGCCATTTAATTGAGACACCAAGAAAGAGTGGACAATTTCAAATTAAAAGAAGATATTAGTACCATTGCACTTGTTGCAGGTGCTAACACCAGTAATGAATCAAGCTATTGAATGGGGACCATTTTGGTTGGCAAGGTAGCATGATGGTTAGCGTGACACGATTATAGTGCCAGCAAGCTGGGTTCAATTCCACCATTGGTAAGGAGTTTGAATGCTCTCCCATGACCATGTGGATTTCCTTGGGTCTGGACTAGTAGGTTAATTGGTCTGTGTTGCCCTTAAGGCATTTATTTCACTTTATTAAATTTCCACTTTAAGTAAGTTGTTTGTCACTATTTCTAGTTAAAGTTAAAGGTTGATAACTACGTTACAGTTTAACAAAGGTAAAATTCATTGTCTCTGCTACATGTGATGATGTCACCCCCGGTTTTGCCGCATCTTGTGGGTAAGTTGTGGTTCAGAGAAAGAAGTTGGGGGCTTGCACATGCAGCGCCAAAATCTCCATTCCTACCCACAAAGAAACATCACAGAAGCAACACCATAAGTTCATATGACAGTTGATACGTTGAAGTAAAAATATTAACACTGATTCTGTTAAAAGAAATGATGGTTGATGAGGTTTATTGTACCATTGAAAGCGTTGCTGGAGGGATTGTATTGGAGTCTACCCAAAACTGTTCATGGCTTAAGCAGATTCTGCCTGTATGTTGTACTTTAATGAGTCTTTAATGTAATACAGTTTGTTATAGTTCCATTTTTACAAATATTTATGATGCAAATGTGGTGTCAAGAAGGAAACAGACACTATATATTTTGCATTATTTTATCAACAGTTATCACCATACAATATTAATGTGGAAGAGTGAACAGTAAACGGTTAATTTTACTGCGACTTTGTCTTCATTGGCTCCGGTTTAACTTGTTGTTTAGTCAGAGTTTCAACACACTGCATGAGAACACTACATGGTCACATGGGTGTAATTGGGCAGTGAGGGTTCCTTGGGCCAGAAGGGCCTGTTATTGTGCCGTATCTCTAGATCTGTAAGATGGAAGGTTGACCTCTCAACTTGGCCAGTGTTATGACCTTGCACCTTATTGTCTGCCTGCTTTGCACCCTCTCTATAATCATCACAGGGTATTCTGCATTCTGTTATTGTTAGTAGACTTACAACTCAGAGAGCTCGGATAATAACCGATAGTCACGAGTTCAGTCATGCTGGTTGGGTAATTAGAGCTTATTTTACTGAATTAAATGTTGTTCAGAATAATAGTGATAATAACACCACTGGGCTGTTACAAGAAGCAATCTAGTTTATTAATGCTGCTCAGGGAGGTGAACCTGTCCTCACACAGCCATGTAATGCAGCCATGATATGAGACCGCAGACCCAGAGGAGTCTCATTGTCCCTTCCTCTCTCTGAAAACTCCACTCATTCCAAGAGCAAGTAGAAATACAGACAAATAGTAATAGAAACAAAGAACAGAACTACAGGTTACTGGAAGGGGTACGGTGCACACATTCCTATTTACATCGATAGGTCTGAGATCAGGAGGTATGACAGCTTGCTTCACCTATAGCCTGACCTGGCCCCATCAGGTAGACAGCCTGGCCACAAAAGAGCACCAGTGCCTCTGCTTCCTCAGGGGACTAAAACAACTTATCATGTCCCTGTCAACCCTCACCAGTCTTTAAATCGATGCACTACCCAAACCATTCTGGCAGGATGCATCACAGCTTGGTATGACAAGTGTTCCGGGAGAACCCACAAGCAACTCCAGAGAGTTGTGGATATTGTCAGCACATCACAGAAATCCCCCCTCGCTGAACTCCATCTACATTTCATGCTGCCTCAGTAAAGCCACTAACATTATCAAAGACAGCTCCCACCCTCTCTCATTGGGCAGAAGATAGAAAAGCCTGAAAGCACGTCCCACCAGGCTCAAGGACAGACGGTGTAAATTTTAGAATAGTCCCCTGGTACAGTAAAATGGACTCAACCTCACAATCTCCCTTTGTTGTACCTTATTATCTACCTGCATTGCACTTCCTCTATAACCATGTCAGGACACTGAAGCAGGGACCCAGTCGCGGACTGAGTACTGCGCGCACAGTGATATTTACTAGTAGCAACTCCAGAGGGGCAACAAGTCGGCATCAAGGTTCAGGCAGAGATCAAAAATTCCAGAGAAATCAAAAAACCAGAACCAGGAAACAGGCAGCATCAATATTCAGACAGAGCAAACACGAGGAAATCTGCAGATGCTGGAAATTCAAACAACAACACACACAAAACACTGGTGGAACACAGCAGGTCAGGCAGCATCTATAGGGAGAAGCGCTGTCGACGTTTCAGGCCGAGACCCTTCGTCAGGACTAACCGAAAGGAAAGATAGTAAGAGATTTGAAAGTAGTGGGGGGGAGGGGGAAATGCGAAATGATAGGAGAAGACCAGAGGGGGTGGGGTGGAAAGGTGATTGGTGAATGTGATACCGAGCTGGAGAAGGGAAAGGATCATGGGACGGGAGGCCTCGGGAGAAAGAAAGGGGGTGGGGGGAAAGCACCAGAGGGAGATGGAGAACAGGCAAACAACTAAATATGTCAGGGATGGGGTTGGAAGGGGAGGAGGGGCATTAACGGAAGTTAGAGAAGTCAATGTTCATGCCATCAGGTTGGAGGCTACCCAGCCGGTATATAAGGTGTTGTTCCTCCAACCTGAGTTTGGATTCATTTTGACATGGATAGACATATCAGAATGGGAATGGGACGTGGAATTAAAATGTGTGGCCACTGGGAGATCCTGCTTTCTCTGGTGGACAGAGCGTAGGTGTTCAGCGAAATGGTCTCCCAGTCTGCGTCGGGTCTCACCAATATATAAAAGGCCACACCGGGAGCACCAGACGCAGTATACCACACCAGCCGACTCACAGGTGAAGTGTCGCCTCACCTGGAAGGACTGTCTGGGGCCCTGAATGGTGGTGAGGGAGGACGTGTAAGGGCAGGTGTAGCACTTGTTCCGTTTACAAGGATAAGTGCCAGGAGGGAGATTGGTGGGAAGGGATGGGGGGGACGAGTGGACAAGGGAGTCGTGTAGGGAGCGATCCCTGCAGAAAGCAGAAAGAGGGGGGGAGGGAACGATATGCTTAGTAGTGGGATCCCGTTGGAGGTGGCAGAAGTTACGGGGAATTATACGTTAGACCTGGAGGCTGGTGGGGTGGTAGGTAAGGACAAGGGGAACCCTATCCCGAGTGGGGTGGCGGGTGGATGGGGTGAGGGCAGATGTGCGGGAAATGGGAGAGATGCGTTTGAGAGCAGAGTTGCTGGTGGACGAAGGGAAGCCACTTTGTTTAAAAAAGGAAGACATCTCCTTCATCCTGGAATGAAAAGCCTCATCCTGAGAGCAGATGCGGCAGAGACGGAGGAATTGTAAGAAGGGGATAGCCTTTTTGCTAGAGACAGGGTGGGAAGAGGAATAGTCCAGGTAGCTGTGAGAGTCTGTAGGCTTATAGTAGATATCAGTAGATAGGCCGTCTCCAGAGATGGAGACAGAAAGATCAAGAAAGGGGAGGGAGGTATCGGAAATGGACCAGGTAAATTTGAGGGCAGGGTGAAAGTTGGAGGCAACTTCAGACAGATAGGGTACAGATACAAAATGCTGGAAAGGCTCAGGAAAACTCACTGGCACAATCTGGCAACAGACAGGTGAAAACACAGGACTAAAATACACTGAGCAATAAACAGAGAGGCAGATGATAGGTGGAGCACAATGAGACACGGGGGGGGGGGCAGCAATACAGGTAATAATGAGAAACAGATGAGAGACGGAGTACTCAGTGATACAGGGGCCGGAGTAGAGCAGGAGCGGGGACAGGAGCACATGGCAATACAAAACCACAGACTGACAGCCAGGGGGAAAGACACAGAAAGACAGAGTTCAACTGGAGGTACTGACAATCCATAACTATTCACATGTTACATGTATCACTATGTAACTAGTGAGACATCAGTACCACTGCTGATGTGCTGAGATTATCTGTATGGATGGCACGTAAAGAAAAGATTTTCCCTCTACCTCTCTGCATGTGTCAACAATGATGAATGCATTTTTAATTCATCCATATGTTCTGAAAGAATAAAGATAAAACTCAGCTTTTGAATGTGTTTTAGGTGGTAAATAGTGTAAGTGGTGACATCAGTATCTCCGTCCAGAATGGAAATGATTGTGTACTCCTCAGTCAGGACAGTGAGGATGGAGATATGATTGAACACTGAAGTTATATATGCTACTTGTTTCCCTCTTGCTTCTCCCTCTAGAGAAATTCACCCAGTTGCCCTAGTTTCTGTTTCTACCTCAGTTCTTGTCACCTCATTATAGAAAGCTTGTGGAAGCTTTAGAGAGGGTACAGAGGAGATTTACCAGGATGCTGTCTGAACTAGAGAGCATGCCTTATGTGGAGAGGTTGAACAAGCTAGAGTTTTTCTCTTTGCAATAAAGGAAGTTGGAGACAGAGTTAAGATGGCACTAAACAGTGACTCCTTTGCTTGCATCTTCAGAAACAGTATCTCCAACTTTAATATCTTTATTTTTCCCTTTCAGGGTTCTTTTGAAGAAACTGACCTGGAGTTACACGCTGACTTCGGTTCTTTGCGTGAATGGGACCCACTCTCGGGGTTTCAGGACCGGCCATTGTTGTCTGACACGTCAAGGGTTCGGCCTGAGAGGCGGCCTAGTGTTTGGAAGCCTGAGATCTTGGGGCTCTGGAGTCGGGTGGATCCAGGCTCGGTGTCACGGCAGGAGACTCGTGTCATCGAGGAGGCCAGAAACTTTTTCACTGTGGGCCCGAAGACCCGAAATCTTTGCGATCTTCAGGCACAGAGCTCGTAATAAACGCTAAAACAGACTTTTTAACGTCGTAAACCAGCGGGTTGTTGTTATGTCTCCTGCTCGCTGTGAAAATGGAGGACACCTCCCTCTCCCTTGCCAGGGAGAGAGAGAGAACCTGTGGGTTGTCGAATGCTGGGTGAAATGCGATAGTCTTTGGGGTAACTGCAAGGTCTGTGTCTTTGCTATTGCCTAGCTCAGGCTTGCGCTCGGTAGCGGGTGTGTTTTCTTTGCCGGTGGGGGGAGGGGGATCGTTGCTAGCTGCCGCTTAAGTGCGGGAGGGGGGGACTTTGGAGTTCTCACGTCTAACTGTCGTTCATTCTTTGGGGCACTTCTCTGTTTTCATGGATGTTTTGCAAAGAAAAGGCATTTCAGTATGCATACATTTCTCTGACATTAAATTGGACTTTTGAGCTTGATGGAGGTGGATAGGGTTATCAGAGGCACAGATCAAATAGACATCCAGTGCTGGAAATGGCTGATAATAAGCAGACATAACCTCGAGATTTGGGGGAGTAGATTTAGGACGGGGATAAGGAGGAACTGCTTTTCCCAGAGAGTTGTGAATCCGTGGGATTCTCTGCCCAATGAGGTCGTGGAGTCTACCTTAGTAAATATACTTAAGACTAGGTTGGATAGATTTTTGCATAGTAGGAGAATTGAGGGTTATGGGGAAAAGGCAGGTGGGTGGAGATGAGTCCATGGCCAGATCAGTCATGATCTGATTGAATGGCAGAGCAGGTTTGACGGGCCAGATGGCCCACTCCTGCTCCTGTTTTTTATGTTCTTATGAGAGGGCGTAATTTTAAGGTGATTGGAGGGGAGATGTGAGAGGCAGTCTTTTCACACTCGGGGTGGAACGCACAAAGACTGCACTGCCAGGGGCTGTGGTTGAGGCAGATGCATCAGGGACATGGATGAGAGTAAAGCGGAGGGCTATGGGGGAGGAAAGGGTTAATCTTAGCCTGCATTAAAAGGTCAGCACAACGATGTGGGTCGAAGAGCCTGTACTGTTCTATGTTCTTTAAGCGGACTCTGCCTAGTGAGCAAATTGATTTTGCTTACAGCTCAGTTGACTCTCTGTTGTGCTTTCAGACACATTCCCCTCTCGGCCCATAGACACTCTATTGATAAGGTCAATGCTAATTGTTGCAGTGAAAGAGCTGAACTGTCTTCGGGGGGTGCATTTGAATTGACTGCAAGTTAATGCCAGGAAAGTGGAATCATTACTGAATCTCAGGGTCTTATAAGTGGGCGGGAATTACTTTTATTTATTTATTAGTTAACGATACAGTGTGCAATAGGCCCTACTGGCCTTGTTGGCCCAGTAATCCGACAACCCCAATTTAACCCTAACCTGGTCAGGGGACAATTTATACTGACCGATTAACCTGCTTGATATGTCTTCGGATCGTGGGAGGAAACTGGAACACCCGGGTAAAACTCGCACATTAGCAGGAAGGGCATACAGACTCCATGCAGATACCCCTAGCTGCAATATTATCGTGCTAACCTCTTCCCATCCCTTCACATGTAAAAATCCCACCCCCTTCTCTCGGTTCCACTGACTGTACCACATCTGCTCCAGAATAAGGCTTTTCATTCCAGATGTCCTCCTTCTTCAAAGAAAGGGGCTTCCCTTCCTCCATCATCAATGCTGCCCTCACCCATGCATGTCTTCCCTCATCCCATCCTCCCGCCTCCATACCAGGGATAGGGTTCCTCTTGTCCTCACCTACCATCCTACAAGCCTCCGCATCCAGCACATAATGCTCTGTAACTTCTGCCATAACTAACGGGATCCCACCAACAAGCACATCTTCCCCCCCACCCCCCCACAGAAACATAGAAAACTTACAGCACAATACAGGCCCTTTGGCCCACAATACGTGCCCAACATGTACTTACTTTAGAACTACCCATAGCCCTCTATTTTTCTAAGCTCCATGTATCCATCCAGGAGCCTCTTATAAGACCCTATCATATCTGCCTCCACCACTATTGCTGGCAGTCCATTCCACTCACTCACCACTCTGCATAAAAAAACTTACCCCTGACATCTCCTATGTACCTACTTCCAAGCAACTTAAAACTGTATCCTCTTGTGGCAACCATTTCAGCCCTGGGAAGAAGCCTCTGACTACCCACATGATCAATGTCTCTCATCGTCTTGTACACCTCTATCTGGTCACCTCTCATCCTCCGTCGCTCCAAGGAGAAAAGGCCAAGTTCACTCAACCTATTCTCATAAGGCGTGCTCCCCAATCCGGGCAACATCCTTGTAAATTTCCTCTGCACCCTTTCTATGGTTTCCACATCCTTCCTGTAGTGAGGTGACCAGAACTGAGTACAGTACTCCAAGTGGAGTCTGACCAGTGTCCTATATGGCTGTAACCCCACTTTCTGCATTCCGCAGGGATTGCTCCCTACATGACTCCCTTGTCCATTCGTTCCTCCCCACTGATCTCCCTCCTGGCACTTATCCTTGTAACAAGTGCTACACCTGCCCCTGCACCTCCTCCCTCACTACCACTCAGGGCCCCAAACAGTCCTTCCAGGTGAGGCGACACTTCAACTGTGAGTCTGTTGGGGTCAAATACTGTGTCCGTTGCTCCCAGTGTGGCCACCTGTATATCGATGAGACCTGACACAGATTGGGAAACTGCTTCACCAAGCTCCTTTGCTCTATCCATCACAAAAAGTGGGATCTCCCGGTGACCACCCATTTCAATTCCACTTCCCATTCCCATTCTGACACATTAGTCCATGGCCTCCTCTACTGCATTCAAGTTGGAGGAGCAACACCTTTTATTCCAACCTGATGGCAATAACATCAATTTCACAAACTTCCAGTAATGATTCCCTCCTCCCACCTTCACCATTCTCCATTCCTGTTTCCCTCTCTCACCTTATCTCCTTACCTGCTTAACACCTCCCTCAGGTGCTCCTCCCCCATCCCTTTCTTCCATGGCCTTCTGCCCTCTCCTATCAGATTCCCCCTTCTCCAGCCCTTTATCTCTTTCACCAGCTCTTTACTTCACCCCCTCCTCTTCTCCCAGCCTCATGTATCACCTATAGCACCTTGTACTCCTTCCTGCTTTCTGCCCACCTTCTTGCCTTGTTTTACCTCAATGCGCTGTGTCATTGATCTGACCTGTATGAACAATATGCAAGACAAGTTTTTCACCATAGCTTGTACATCTGAAAATAATAAACCAATCAGGAGTTTGAAAAGGACATTGGGAAAATAACTGATTGGGCAACAGACAAGCAGCAGGGGAACGGGACTGTGGACTGAACTATTGAGAGACAGCACGGACACAATGGGCCGAATGATTTTCTGCAATGTTACTGCCATACTACAATATGGTGGATACCTTCTATCACATCTCGGTTGTGATCGGCAAACTAAACACGCATCAAGACCAACACCTCGTCACTGTGTGACAAATTAACTCATTTAACAATTCCACCTCCAGTGTGTCAGGAGGTAAATGGATTAATCATTTTGCTAAAACTGTTAAGTGTAAGCGTAATTAAAATGTAACAGCTGTACACAACATAGAATATGAAATACTGAGCAAACATCTGCTCTTTTAATTGCCCGAGGAGCTGTAAAAGTAAACAGTTATATTTTTAATTGATAATTTTGTTTCAGACCAACTGCAAAACTGTTGTTGGGAAATATTTGAAACACTTTCTATGATTATTTTTCTCTGAGTGAAAATCTGGTCAAATGGTGTCACAACACCAACCTCTCACAAACCAAAGAGCTGTTTATTGACAACAGGAGAGAGAAACTAGAGGCCCACGAACCAATGCTCCTTAGGGATGAGAGGTGGAGAGGGTCACTAACTTTAAATTCATTGGTGGTATCATTTCAGAGGATCGGTCCTGGGACCAGCACATAAATGCCATTACAACGAAAGCACCATGCACCTCTTCTTTCTTAGGAGTTTGTATAGATTCAGCACGTCATCTAAAACTTAGATAAACTTCTATAGCTGCACCGTGCCAATAATAAGCCTGACTAGTTGCATCATGGCCTGGTATGGAAACACCATTGCCTATGAATGGAAGAGCCTTCAAAAACATGGTGGGTAGAGCCCCAGAAAAGCCCTCTCCAGAATTGAGTACACCTACAGGAAACACTGCCACAAGAGAGTAACATCCACCATCAGGGACCCCACCTTCCAGGATATTGGGCAAGAGGTACAAGAGCCTGTGGTCCCACACAACCAGATTCAGGAACATTTATCAGCCTCCAACCAGCAGGCTCCTGAACTAGTTCAGAGTTGAGATGAGTGAAGTTATTAAAACTTCAACCTAGGGGCATGCTGTCAAGGAATCTACACTCAGTATTTATTTATGTATTTATCTCCCTATCCGTTTACCAATTTATTATTTGCTTTTTATTTTCACATATTGTCTACTTTTGCACATTGGTTGTTTGTCAGTCGTTGTGTGTAGTCTTTCATTGATTCCGTTGTCTCTCTGGTGTCTGCTGCGAGTGCCTGCAAGAAAATAAATCTTGGGTAGTATATGGTGACATATACAGTACGACCTTTGGTTATATATTTACTTTGAGACTTTGAGTGATTGGGATTCTTCACTGGGAGAGCAATGTGGCTAGTGGTGGGCACCAGTCAGGAATGTGTGGTGGAATGAGAAATCAGGTCTGCTGGAAATACCACCACTGCCAAAACAGCTCCCTGCTCTCTCTTAACCCCTCTGGGGGATACAAAGGCTTGAGAACGCGTACCACCAGCCTCAAGGACAGCTTCCATCCTGCTGTAATCAGAATCTTGTTACATCTTCTCTTGTGCTAAAAGGTGAACTGCTCTTTTCTCATTGCTACCATCAAGGATGAGGTGCAGGAGCCTGAAGACACACACTCAACACTTAAGGAACAGCTTCTTCCCCTCTGCCATCAGATTTTGAAATGGATAATGAACCAGTGAACACCACCTCAATATTTTTTGCTGTCTTTCTTACATTATTTATTTAATTTATTAGTGTTTAAGTTCTATATTTGTTTAAGTATTACATGGCACTGCTGTTGCAAAACTACAAATTTCATGACCTACGTCAATGATAATAAACCTGATATGGGTTCTGAACTCTTGATCTCCCAATCTACCTCACTTCATGCCCTGTATTTGATTTGTCTACCTTTGCTGAACTTTCTCTGTAACACTATCAGGAAATTCTACCTTGTTTTCCTTTTTACTATCTCAATGTGCTTACAGACAGAATGATCGGTCAGGGCGGCAAGCAAAGAAAGGTTGCTCACTGCTCCTCAGTGCACATGCCAATAGTAAGCAAATTCTCAATTTACCACCTCCTGATGTCAACTCACCACAGGGAGTCATTCGAACTGGATTAGAACTCAAATTGTTTCTTCTGGGGCACAGGAGCTGAGGGGAGGCCTAATGAAAGTTTATAAAATCATGAGAGAGGTAGATAGACTCTTTTCCCCAGGGTGAAAATATCTAATAGTAGAGAGTGTAGTTTTAGGGAAGTGTGTGGGACAACCTTTTTACACATAGGGCGGTGGGTGCACTGTTGGGGGGGGGGGGGGGGAAGCATATACTGTAAGTTGTGTCAATAATGAAGCATTTAGACAGACATATGATCAGGCAGGGAAGGGATCATATGCAGGAAAATAGGATAAGTTTCATTTGACCTCATGGACAGCACAAACATCATGGGCCAAAGGGCCTGTTAGAAAACTCTTCTGAGTTCTAAGTACTGTTTTAACGAAGCAAGAGCTGTTAACTAGTTCCATTCGTGCTCAGTGCCATTCAAAAGGACGCTTCTTTCAGTTTTGACCTTATGGGGAGATTTTTAATGTTTTAAACTAAAAATAGTACTTTTTTAAAACTTTGCTGTCCATCATATGCTTTCATGACTTTGTTTTACTTGCCTCTCAAGCTTTCACTTTCTACACCTGGACTGACACTGAAATTGTTCTCAGTTATTGGGCTCCACCACAGGCACCTCCCTCCCCACCATGAGTTGTATCCATCGTATCTCAAGAAAGCTACATCCGCCACCTTCTGGGTCTCGCCATCTCACAGCAGCCGCTGGGGAAACAGATACAGAAGCCTGAAGTCCCACAGCACCAAGAGATACAGCATAGTAACAGATCCTTCTGGCCCAATGACCCACACCCATGCGGCCAATTAAACTATTAACACGTACGCCTTTGGAATGTGTGATTTATTTTACTTAGTGGTACAGTGTGAATTAGGCTTTTCCAGCTCTTTGAGCTCAGCAACCACAAACAACCCCAAATTTAACACTAACCTAATCACGGGACGAATTAAATGACAAATTAACCTGCCCTGTACATCTTCGGACTGTGGGAGGAGCCCAGCACACCAGGAGAAAAACCGTGCATTCCACAGGGAGCACGTAGAGAGACTCCTTACAGGGGATCCCAGGTCTGAACTCCAAACCCCAACATCCCGAGTTGTAACACGTAGCGTCACCATAACCGCTATGCTACCACTTATCGTGATGCAGCACGAAAGCTGAACACATCAGGGTTGGGATTTGGCCAGCACTGTGCCTCTATCCTCACTCAAAGAGCATCTGATGGCTAAACTGTCTACTGACATGAGGGGACTGCGACGGTCTTGCCAGACAGGAGGAGCCACTTTACAGAAGAGAGATCTAATCCCACAGATCCAGATTTGTTTTAAGAATGATTGGTAAATAATTATCTCCCTCTTCACTTTAATTAGACGTAAGAGTTACTGCTCTCATCATCCACCAGCATTTCCCAAGCTGTGTATGCAAGTAAATGTGACCTCATTAACAACCACACTGCCTGTACTGTAATTCTCTCCAAGTTGTAATCACCTCCAGGTCCATACTAATCCACTCGATGGATTTACTCCTCTCTTCCTTTGTAACACATTCCAACTCTAACAGCCTCCAAAATCACTCGCTCCTAATGCAGGGTTTTTGCCTGAAGTGTCGACCGTGTCTTTTCTCCCTCAGGTCTTGCTCAAGCCACTGAGTTCCTCCAGCATAGAACATAGAATGCTATACCACAGATCAGGCCCTTCGGCCGGTGAGTCAATCTAACCTATATAGTCCTCCATTTTCCTATCATTCACATGTACGCCCAAGCGTTTCTTAAATGTCCTTACCATCCCTGCTATGAAAGGTTTTTATAGCCGGGGGAGTAGCAGAGATAAACTCTGCCACTACCTATTAAATGCTCCCGATGGCATGCATCTCACATAGCCTCTGACAACTGTCCAGCTCCTGGCCTTCACATATGGCTTAGCTTCTAGGCCCACTGACAGGAGAATGGGCAAAGGTGGGTTACTGTGCCGTAAAACCAGTCACTTCGAGCAGATGGGGCTCATCAGCCACAGTTGGCAGCTCATCTCGGAGGAAAACTCTGATCTCTACCCTCCACTGCCTCTCATGGGGAAGGCCTTTGGAGTAAACCCTGAGGAAAAATCCACAGCTGGAGTCCCTATGTTGAGTTTAACGCTGACTGGCAACTTCTCTGATGCCACTGGTGCCAAATTGTATCAGTCTCCGATGTTCCTTTGGATTTATCAGCTGCATGGAGAGGGGGAGCCTGCTGTATGGGTAACAGCTCGCTCTCTGTATCGTACTGCCCCGGCTTGTGTATCACGTAGACAGCAACCCGCTCTCCATATCGTACTGCCCCGGCTTGTGTATCACGTAGACAGCAGCTCACTCTCCGTATCGTACTGCCCTGGCTTGTGTATCACATAGATAAATGGATGCAACGTCCATGGTCGAGCCCGACCAATGGAGGGACTCAGGCACCTCTATCAAGACCATAGGACCATAAGATATAGCAGTAGTAGGCCATGTGGCCCATTGAGTCTGCTCCGCTATTTCATCAGACTGATCTATTTTTCCTCTCAGCCCCGGTCTCCTGCCTTCTCTCCATATCCCTTCATGCCCTGACCAGTCAAGAAACTACCAACCTCTGCCTTAAATATATATAAAGACTTGGCCTTTACAGCTGCCAATGGCAAAGAATTCCACAGATTCACCACTCTCTGGCTATAAAAATTCCTCCTCATCTCAGTTCTATAGGGTTGCCTCTTTATTCGGAAGCTGCATCCTCTGGTCTTAGACTCTCCCACCACAGGAAACCTTCTCTCCACATCCACTCTACCAAAGCCTTTTACCATTCGATAGGTTTCAATGAGGTCACCCCTCATTCTTCTGAAGTCTGGTGAATACAGGCCCAGAGCCATCAAACACTCTTCATATGACAAGCTGTTCAATCCTGGAATATTTTTTGTGCACCTCCCTTGAACCCTCTTCAGTTTCAGCACATCTCTTCTAAGATAGTGGCCTAAAACTGCTCACAATACTCCAAGTGAGGCCTCACCAGTGCTTTATAACGTCTCAATATTACATTCTAGCCTTTAAAAACTAGTCCTCCCAAATGAATGTTAACGTTGCATTTGCCTTCCTCACCACAGACTCAACCTGCAAATTAACCTTTAAGGAATCCTACACAAGGACTCCCAAGTCCCCTTACACCTCAGTATTTTGTATTTTCTCTCCATTCAGAAAATAGTAAACCCTTTCATTTCTTCTACCGAAGTGCATGATCATGCACTTCCCATCACTGTATTCCTTCTGTCATTTCTTTGCCCATTCTCCTAGTCTGTCCAAGTCCTTCTGTAGCATCTCTACTTCCTCAAAGCTACCTGCCCCTCCACCTGTCTTCATATCAGCTGCTAAGTTTGCAACAAAGCCATTAATTCCATCATCCAAATCATTGACATGTAATGACAGGGTCCCAACACAGACTCCTGTGGAACACCACTAGTCACCGGCAGCCAGCCAGAAAAGGCTCCCTTTATTCCCACTCTTTGCCTCTGCCAATGAGCCACAGCTTTATCCATGATAGAATCTTTCCTGTAATACCATGGGCTCATAGCTTGTTAAGCAGCCTCATGTGTGGCACCTTGTCAAAGGCCTTCTGAAAATCCATGTGGCCTCTCATTCCCCTTCGCTCCAAAGAAAAAAAGACCTTTAGCACATTTAATCTATCTTCATAAAACATACTGAGACACCTTAGCTTTAAATACACTTGCTCCCTGAGCTACCTATTAAAAGTACCTCCCCAATCTCTCATGATTTAGACAATCATCCACTGGGACAGTGAGGGTGGAGACCAAGGCACCAACCAGGAAAGACCAAACAGAGAAAGTGCCTCTGGTGTATCTGACAGGCAGGTGGGTCCACTCCCCGAAGCAAAATGCACCCGAATGGCCAACAATTCTTCACATCCAGTAATCTCCTCTCCAAACAATCCCCACAGCAATACATGCTCCACAACACCACAGAAACATCCAACCTTGCTTGGTCGATGTGAACAGGATCAAACATTCTCACTGCCTTAGCCAAGTTGTGTATAAAAAGCGGTGAATCAGGGATCAACTTTATTCCCCATGTACATGTACATTTGTTCAGAATTTGCTGTGGTGTGTTGGTAGGCCATGAAATAAAAATCATAACATTCAAAAAAAAATAAAGAATTTATTAAAAAATGGTTAGAAATACAGATATGGAATAAAATGTGTATAAATACATAAATACCAGCAAGTATTTACAATGTAAGCTGCATTATGAAAAGTGGCAAAAGTGCAGATGGTACGTTGCTCCAAAATTGCTTCACTCCTTCAAAACTGACCCTTTGCACCGATCTCTTTCAGTATCCAATCTCCGACAGCTATATCTTCAGTTTCAAATGGTCCAAGTCCTGAAAATCCTGCCCTAAAGCACTCCATCTCTCCACCCTTCCCTCCCTTGTTATAGGGACCACCTCCTTTTGATCACCCAGTCTTAATTACGGGTGGTCCCTGGACCACTCTGCTTGCATTAGGGTTAGGGTTAGGGTGATGCAATATCCCCAGCATTACTGACACATTTTAGTTTAAGGTGATACCCATAATATTGCCCCATTCATCAGCTGAGCTGGTTAAAACAATCTGCCTCAAGCAGTGTCAGAAAGATGGCTCTTTAAATCGTCTTGTTTGGTTGCCTTCATCTGTATTAATAAGATTGCCTTTGGCAGGAGCAATGCTTCTTAGTAAAGTTTCCTCCGTGCATCTATACCCAGTGAGTGCAAGTGTACGGCAAAATCAATGAAGATGAAGTGGAACTGTTCTGAGAATGATTTCATGCTAAGAGCACACTGATAACAAATGTACTTAATTAAGTTCTGCTACAGCTTGTTAGTGATGGCTGTAAATCTGCAGGCACCTCTCTGGAGCTGAGTAACTCATATAAAGTGCTGGAGGAACTCAACAGGTCAGGCAGCACCTACAAAAAGGAATAAACAGTTGATATTTTAGGCTGAGACCCTGTGTAACTCTGCATTTTCACAACCTACAGAATTTCCTGTACTTTGGAGATGAGTGTTGTGGTGTTATCTCCCTCTTCTCTTTGGCAGAACCGTGTGTGACTGTGGAGATATTCTGGCAAACTCGGGGTTCATACCTTTGCGTGACTATAGAATTGCATGTCTGCACGGTTCAGTGCATAGATCAGCAGAGATCAGGTACTGCCTGTTAGCCTACAGGTGTCAGTCACAAGACTATGTGTGTAAATCACAAAAATATGTGACTAGAGTGTTTGCATTCAGCTGAACAAGGTCTGGGTCAAAGTTCCTGTTTTATCTCTAACGATTGTTCTTGTTGAAATGTGTAACCGCACTGATGCATGTCCTGTATGTTACATAAAGGAACTCTCTGTAACCAAGAGTCACTGCTCTCAGGAGGGGCAGCTCTCCGTGTCACGTAAAATTAATAGTCTCTTGAACACCTAGGTCCGTGACTGGTGTGGAAATAAAATTTCCTGAACAGTTTCATGACTTGGTGCTGTTTTATCTTCCCGTAGCTCCCCTCTTCGTGCTTGTCCATTGTGACAGAGGCACAGCATTAAGATTTTTACTCCCTTGGATGTAAGAAATAAAATAAATACATAAATCCAAATGCAAGGAGCTGCAGAGTAGTGAACAGCACAGTTCTTCCCAACCATCGGTAGGATCTAATTCTGCTCCTATATGTTGTGTGTTTAATAGTTGAGTAATATCATATGCTGTTTGACTAAGCATTCTTTGTTTAAATCTGGCGACGAGGATGAGATTCCTACATACCAGATCTCACTCTACACCGACTGAGCAATTAGTCCCTCGAGAAGGATTTGAGACCCTACCTGTGAGACTTCCCTGAAAGGGGGGAGCCAAGGCCAGGCCAAGGTGAGACGTGAGGAAGGTTGTCCCTAACCGGCTGGTGACCTGTTCCTGAGCTCCGGCTCAAACAAGAAGGAAACTGGGAGAAGGAGATTAGACCTAATAGACAAAATATGAACTTTATCAGGACCCAGGTAATCAGCCAATTGTGAAGCTTGGTTAGTATGGGAACATAGAGCACTAATAATTAAGTAAGACTATAGTAAAATGGGTAACTGGGCTGGCCATTAAGTCCCTGGTCAAGCCAACCCATCGACATCGAAGAAGAATTAGGGACCCCCAACATGAATGACATCTGGCCGATCCAATCATGAAGCTCCAATCAATAAAGATCAATAAGAAAATTGCAAAATAGGAAACGACAAAGCGAGCGTTTGGGCAACCCACTCGTTCCTCTGATAAGGTTTGGTTGGAAACAGGGGACAGCAGGTACTCTAATATTTTCCAGTGATTTATATGGTTGGAGTCAAGGAGATTGGCCCTTTAGAGGCTCTTTTGATGGGATAAATATTAGATATTGGAAAGGAGAAACCGGGGCTGGGAATGGGGATCCTAATTGGGATTTTGATTACATGATGTGGTGCTTTAATAAACAGGAGGAGGATGCGAAGAGACACCAGCCCCCCAAACGTAAGATCAGAAAAGGGAAAATAACAGCTTGATGACGAATACCAATACCGTCCCGTCCATACCAACAGGACAGCATTGCTGCCGCCAGATGACATTCCGGGGGTCATAGAGGTGGCGGTGGGATTGCAACAAGGACCCCCAATTCAACAGGGCCAGGCCGCAGCAGGGCCTGCTGCTCCCCGGATCAACACCCTGTCCCTGAACCAGACTCCTCTGGGGCTCAGGGGCAGAGACGACATCCCCGACCCCGAAAAGTCGTGGCTCCACCGGACAGAAGGGAAGGGGTGCCAGACAGCACCACAAGGTAGTGTTGCCCTGAAATTGGTGTCCGTAATGAACAGTGGATGACCCTGGCAGCTGAAACCACAATGTTCCCAAACCTCTGATATTCGGATCTAGGCCTTTCCACTCAAGGGCATTGGAATTTCTTTCACCATTTCAGAAAATAGAACATAGAACACTACAGAAGACTACAGACCCTTCAGCCCATAATGTTGTGCTAACTTTTTAACCTACTCTAATCCTTCCCTATGACATAGTCCTCCGTTTTCCTATCATCATGTGCCTGCCTAAGAGTCTTTTAAGATTTTCCTAATGTATCTGCCTCTACTGCCAGTGTGTTCCAGGGATCCACTACTCTCTGAGTAAAAAAAAAACTACCTTTGACATTCCTCCCACTAATACTATTCCCCAGACTCATTGAAATTATGCCCTCTCACATTAGCCATTTTCATCCTGGGAGAAAGGTACTGGCTGTTCCCTCGATCTCGGCCTCTATAAACCACTAAGTCACCTCATCCTCCTTCACTCCAACGAGAAAAGCCTCACTCAACCTATCCTCATGAGACATGCTCTCTAATCCAGGCAGCATCCTGGTAAATCTCCTCAGCATCCTCTCTAAAGCTTCCACATCCTTCCAGTTATTTTCACTCCAAGTATTTTCTGTTCCAGATATTTAGCATCTGATATTTTTGCTTTTAAAAAATGACATGTCCCATTCAGTTGTGTTTGTCCTTACAAACATGTCAAGCGGCAATGATTTATCTTAAATAAAGGTCCCAGCCAGTTCAGACATCACTTGAATATACTCTGCCCTTCAAAGCCAGGATACCAGTGACGACTGCCTTACTCTTCCTTGCAATTAGGCCTCGCATCTTCCTGAGAGAGTCGGCATGACCTCAGTTTGAAAGGTCGCTCAGCAGTTTGGAACTGGAACTGGTTGATTATTGTCACCTGTACTGAGATAGAGTGAAAAGCTTGTCCTGCACACTGTTCGTACGGATCAGACCATTACACAGTGCATTGAGTAAAACAATAACGGAATGAAGCGTAACAGCTGCAAAGAAAGTGCAGGTTGCAGGTGCAAGATGCTAACAAGGTGAGGTTCCCTTTATTGATGAAAAGGTGAGATTAGCTTTCTGATAACAAGGTGAGATTAGCTTTATTTGTCACTCACACTGAAACGTACAGTGAATGGCTGCATTTGCATCAACGGCCAACACACTCCGAGGGGGGCAGCGCACAGGTGGCACCATGCTTCCAGTGCCAACATAACATGCCCAGAGCTTACTACTGCCAACCCGTATGTCTTTAAAGTGTGGGAGGAAAATAGCACACCCGGTGAAAACCTGCCGGGTCACAAAGCTCCTTGCAGACCGTGGGGGGAGTTGAACCCCAGTTGCTGGTGCAGTAAAGCGTTTGCTAACCACTGTGCTACGTGTCACCCGCTCGACCATGCCGGTCGATTGTCAGGCAAGTGTCCACCTTATCTTACCGGGGGACCATTTAATAATCCTATAGCAAGTGGTGGAATCTGTCCTTGAGTCTGGTGGCTTCCTGGCTTGCCGAGGGAAGTGGGGAGAAGAGGGAATGCTGGCAGGAACACTCCACGTTGACCACCAGCCTACCTGCCTTCAAGAAAGATGCCAGGAAAGGGCCAGTAACATCATGAAGGATCCCACCCACCCTGCTCACGGACTCCCATCAGGGAGGAGACTACGTAGCGTTCATGCCAGGACCACCAGATTCAAAACCAGTTATTTTCCCCAAGCAGTAAGGTTGATCAACACCTCCACCCACTAACCCACCACCACTACTTTATCATTTCCTGTCAGTCACCTTATGTACCGACACTCCTGTGCCTAGTGTCACTTTATGTACCGTACATACAATCTATGTATATAAGCTAATGTATGGATCGATATTTGTTCTTTTTTATTATTGTGTTGTTTATCTTACTCTGTGTGTGTGTTGTTTTTGTGCTGCATTGGATCCAGAGTAACAATGAATTTGTTCACTTGTGTATGGGAAATGGCATTAAACTATCATGAATCTGGTGGGACCAGAATTGATGTGTCAGTTAAATGTTGGGAACAAATGGTATTTATCAGAATGCTAACAGTAAGCAGCAATCTTTGTGCTTACCTCGAAGGGGCCGTGTTTAATTAGAGTCTGGTTATATTGCGCTTATGACTGAGACCGCATCAGGCCCCTCCAGTCAGGGGAAGATCATTTATGAAGCCAAAAGCAACAAGTGGGAGGTACTCAAACTGCAGCAAATACCCGGTAAATTATCCATTCGTCTTCGTTCTGACTGAGAACAGTGGTGCTCCCTCACCCCTCATCACACGAGGACCTTCCACATCTAAATGAACAAGTGTGCAACTAAAGGAAGTAAGAACTAGGAATGCGAAGGGCAGCTTTTTCACCCAGAGGATGGACCACGCACGGAATGAGTTGCCAGCGGATGCAGCTGAGGCAGGTGCGTTAATAACACTTGCAAAGTACTTGGACAGGTACGTGGATCGGAAAGTTTTAGACCAGAGAGATACGGGACAGGCTTAAGTGGGAGACACAAGCAACTCTGCAGATGCTGGAGATCTTCAAGAACACACGGCGAGAGAGCTGATGCCACTCAGCATCTATGGAGGGGAATAAGCAGTCGATGTTTCAGGCAGAGAAAAGGGGCAGGAAGCTGGGATAACATGGTGAGGTGGGGCGAGAGGGGAAAGCACAAGCTGGCAGGTGACTCCAGTGAGGGGGAAGGTAGCAGGGTGGGGGAGGGAGATGAAAGGGAACAACGTGAGAAGCTAGGACTGATAGTCATAATCAGAAAAAGTGAGAAGTGTCACGAAATTTGTTTTTTTGCAGCAGCAGTCCAATGCAAGACATTAAAAATTGCACAGTAACCATAGGAAATATATAAAAAATAGTTCAAAAAGAGAGGAAAATAGTGAGGTAGTGTTAATGATTCAGAAATGCGCTGGCAGAGGGGAAGAATCAAAGGGCTGAAGAAGAACAAATCTGATAGGGGAAGACAGTGGAGCAGGGGAAGAGATGGCAAAACGGTGATGGGTAGCTCACAAGGGCAGGCGAGGGGAAGGGAAGGGGTGGAATGGCCACCAGAATGTGAGGACACAAAGGAGAAGGAGGAACAGACAGCTTAGATGGGAATCTAGGTCAGCAGAGACCAGTCGGGCGGAAAGGCCTGTTTCCTTGCTGCATGATTCTATGGCTCTATCTGTGACTCGAAGACTTTATTTCTCTTGTTTTGTTTACATGTTGCAGCACAACTCCGTTGTTACCTTGTGGCTGAATATCCTCTTGTCCTGGAACCGATCAAGCAAGCCTTTTCTAACAATTGCTGAGAATACACTTCATCTTTCAGAGCTGGGATTTCTGAGAACCTTGTAGCTCTCCTAGTTAATGCTGTCACAATATGAGATGCTGCTGGAAGATAAACCTGGAAGGAAATTGCCTGTGGCACTGACAGCACGGGAGATGAGCTTGAATATCTGAGTGTGTTCCTATACATTCAGCGCAGTGCCTTGCGTCGAGACCTGCAGACTGGTTGCTTACTACATCTAGTCAGCACCTCTTGTTTTCCTCTTTTCTTGAGCTTTCACCACTAATTGAAAATAACAAAACTGTAACACCTTCAATTCTAACCCAACATATTTTAACTCTCATACCAGCAACTCTTAACTCTGTTGAATCATTGTCCATCCACCATGTTACTCCAGCTATTTTCATTCCTATCCCCATCCCCTCGCTCGCCCCAATGAGAACAGCCTCAGTTTGGAGGAGTAACACTTCGTATTCCATCTAGGTAGCTTCCAACCTCATGGCATGAACATTGATCTTTAACAAGTTATTTATTGAGATACAGTACAGAATACGCCATCTCGGCCCTTCGAGCTGCACTGCCTCCACACCGGTGGATTTCTCCAACTTTTGGTAATTTTTCCCCTCCCCTTCTCTCTTCTCCTATTCCCACTTTGGCCTCTTACCTTTTCTTCTCACCTGCCTATCATACCTCACCCTGCTGTCCCTCCTCCTTCTCTTTCTCCCACGGTCCTTTCCTATCAGATTCCTTCTTCTTCAACCCTTTGCCTTTTTCACCTCTTAGCTTCCAGCTTCCTACTTCATACACCCTCTCTTTCCCACCTCACTTGACCTATCACCTTCTAGCCTTTTCTCCTTCCCTTCCTCCCACTTTTTTATTCTGACATCTTCTCCCTTCCTTCCCAGCCCTGATGAAGGATCTCAGTCTGAAACGTGGACTGTTTATTCATTTCCATGGATGCTGTCTGACCTGCTGAATTGGACTGGATGAGGTTGGGCAACTCTGCTCCAGGCAGTAGGATGATCTCAGGAAGGTAACTGAGAGAGATGAGGAAGTCACCACTCACAGTGCGAGAACGCACAACAGCAGATGTTAAAATTAACCCTGAATTCAATGCACCAAGTTTTCTCAATGGGATGAATATGGTATTGAAGGCAGAGCTGTGGTCAATAGGAGTCTGCCATAGTTGTCTTTCTTATCCAGAGTCAAAGTTCAAAGTAAATTTATTATTAAGGTACACTGCCTCAGTGGCCACTTTATTAGGTACACTTGTACCACCTGATCATTAAGGCAAGTCATTTGGCAGCAGCTCAATGCAAAAAAGCATGCAGACATGATCAAGAGTTTAAGATGTCATTCAGACCAAACATTAGATTGGTGCCAGATGGGGTGGTCTGAGTATCTCTGAAACTGCTGATCTCCGGGGACTTCCACACACAGTGGTCTCTGGAGTTGGCAGAGAATGGTGTGAAGAACAAAAAAGACAATAGACAATAGGTGCAGAAGTAGACCATTTGGCCCTTTAAGCCTGCACCGCCATTTTGAGATCATGGCTGATCAACTACAATCAATACCCGGTTCCTGCCTTGTCCCCATATCCCTTGATTCCCCTATCCATAAGGTACCTATCTAGCTCCTTCTTGAAAGCATCCAGAGAATTGGCCTCCACTACCTTCCGAGGCAGTGCATTCCAGACCCCCACAACTCTCTGGGAGAAGAAGTTTTTCCTTAACTCTGTCCTAAATGACCTACCCCTTATTCTCAAACCATGCCCTCTGGTACTGGACTCTCCCAGCATCTGGAACATATTTCCTGCCTCTATCTTATCCAATCCCTTAATAATCTTATATGTTTCAATCAGATCCCCTCTCAATCTCCTTAATTCCAGCGTGTACAAGCCCAGTCTCTCTAACCTCTCTGTGTAAGACAGTCCAGACATCCCAGGAATTAACCTCGTGAATCTACGCTGCACTTCCTCTACAGCCAGGATGTCCTTCCTTAATCCTGGAGACCAAAACTGTACATAATACTCCAGGTGTGGTCTCACCAGGGCTCTGTACAAATGCAAGAGGATTTCCTTGCTCTTGAACTCAATTCCCTTTGTAATAAAGGCCAACATTCCATTAGCCTTCTTCACTGCCTGCTGCACTTGCTCATTCACCTTCAGTGACTGATGAACAAGGACTCTTTGTATTACTCCCTTACCCAACTCTACACCGTTCGGATAATAATCTGCCTTCCTGTTCTTACTCCCAAAGTGGATAACCTCACACTTATTCCCATTAAACGTCATAAAGATAAAGAATATCCAGTGAGCTGCAGTTCTGTGGGCAAAAGTGCCTTGGTAAGGAGGGAAGAGGTGCCAGGGTGGTTCAAGCTGACAGGAAGGTGACAGCAGCTGAAATAACAGTGTGCATGCAGAAGGGCATATCTGAACATGCTACATGTCAAACGTTGAAGTGGATGGGCTACCGCAGCAACAGGAGGTACCTAATAAAGTGGCCACTGAGTGTCGATGTCACCATGTATTACCTTGAGATTTTATTTTTTTGGCAGCCAGTTACAGGAACATAAAGGAATCCAACAGAGCTTATGAAAAAGATGTATAATGACTAACAGACAACCAATGTGCAAAAGATGACAGATTGTGCAAATAAAGAAAAACAAATGAATAATACTGAGAAGGTGAGTTGTAGTGTCCTGGAAAGTGAATCTTTAGGTTGGAGAATCAGTTCAGAGTTGAGTGTAGGCTCAGGGAGGTGCAAAAACAGCTTGAGACTTACTGAATCCCACCTTTGAAATCCTGGTTGAGTGAAAAATGGAGCGAGCCAAGCAGTAAATTGTTTGTCAAATTGCATTCGATACTCGGCTGATCTTCAGTGTTTGATTTTCCACCCTGAACTTGAGTGGAACAAGTCCAGCGCAGATCGATGGGCTGCTGGAGACAGTTAACAGGTCGAGAGGTTCCTCCTCTCCGGTCTTTACTGCCAGCTGAGCCGGAATTGATAATTCTCATGAAAGAGCACTCCATTTTCTGTCTGCGAGCTGTGAGCTTCCTGCAGATTGCTGGGCTGATCCGGTTGAAACTGGTCTTCAGTTGATGTAACCTCACAATAGCACAAGGGCAATTTGCTGTGCTGCTCACTGTTATCATTGCATTTGTAATTCGGAGGCAGCACCCTGTCAGTGATGAAATTTATTTCACACTTTACAGCTGCGGATGGAAATCAGGACTGAGGCCAAATCAATCAAACTAACAGAACCTTAATGTAAGAATTATAAAGCAAAACTGCATTACAGATAGATTGGCAAGCAGTGTGTTTTTATAGGAAACAAAATGTGAAGAGAAGGCCCATTATTTACTGAGTTTTCCTTGACGAAGCATCTGTTTTCAAAGTAGCCGCTTGAAACAGCTTCCAAGTTGACCTCAACTGCCCAGATACTCTCTGTCTGTTCTCTGCTTAGCAAGATGATGAACTCAGTAACTATTATCCAAAACCCCCTCTTCAGCCAAATGAGCATTGGTGGAAATATCGCAGTCCAACTGAAGGGACACGACCTAAAACATTGACTGTCCATCACTATCAGATTTAGGAACACTGACTTAGAAAACGTGAAACTTGTCTTTTTAGACCATAATTCACTGAAGCAGAATTAGGCCATTTGGCCTATCAAGGCTGCTCCACCATATCATCGTGGCTGATTTTGTTTCCCTCTTGTCCCCATTCTCTTGCTTTCACTCTTAACCTTTGACGCCTTACTAATCAAGAACATATCATCTCTGCTTTAACAATGACCTGGCCGCCACAGCCATTTGTGGTCATTGATTCCACAGATTCACCATCCTCTGTCAAAATAAATTCCTCCTCATCTCCGTTGTAAAGAGATGTAATTCTATTCCGGAGCTATGCCCTCTGATCCTAGCATCTCCCAGTTCTGCAAATACCCTCTCTCCACTCTATCTAAATCTATTTCAATATTCGGTCAGTTTCAATGAGATGCCCCTCATTCTTCTAAACTCTAGTGAGTACAAGCATCGAGCCATCAAATGCTCCTCATACATTAACCTTTTAATTCCCAGGATCATCCTCTGGACCATCTCCAATGCCAGCACGTCCTTTCTTAGGATTGGGCCCAAAACTGCTCCCAGTGCTCCAAATGTGGTCTAACCAATGGCAGCAGTACAGTGCAAAGGCATAAAGTCACTATAGATTACAAAAATAAATGAATGGTGCAAAAATAATGAGGTTGTGTTCAGAGTTTGTGATGGTGGAGAGGAATAAGCTTTTCCTAAAACATTGAGTGTGAGTCTTCAGGCTTTGAGGATCCTTAATGAAGAGTGCTGCTTTCTTGAACTATCACCTCACGAGCATGTCCTTGATAGTGGGGAGAGCTGTGCTTCCCTTGATGGTGCCTGATGCTACAATCGTCTGCAGAAGATTCCCTCCACAGATTCTGAGCTGCTCCAGATTCCTGTTTGTTGCTCCAGATTCCAGCATCTGCCACCTCTTGTACTTCTAGGCCGGTCAGCAGGACCAGATAATGTCCATGGAGAGAAGAACAAAGCTTTGAAGAAGCAATGAAAGGGGAGAGGGTAAAAATGGAAAGGTCACCTTTCTACTGGAGAGTTGGAAAGATTATGTACCAAAGAGGATAACAGAAAGTAGTGAAAAGGGCTGTATTCCCTAGAGTTCATTAGAATGAGGAAGATCTCATAGAAACATTCTGTATGTTAAAAGGCCTGAACAGATTAGATATGGCAAAGTTATTTCCCATGGTAGGGGATTGTAGGACAGGAGGGCACGGCTTTAGGATTGAAGGACGTCCATTTAGAACAGAAATGTGGAGAAATTACTTTAGTCAGAGGGTGGTAAATCTGTGGAATTTGTTGCCACGAGCGGCTGTGGAGGCCAAGTCATTGGGTGTATTTAAGGCAGAGATAGATAGGTTCTTGATTAGCCAGGGCATCAAAGGGTATGGGGTGAAGGCAGGGGGGTGGGGACGACTGGAAGAATTGGATCAGCCCATGATTGAATGGCAGAGCAGACTTGATGGGCTGAATGGCCTGCTTCTGCTCCTAATGGTTTTATGGAAGTGTGGTATATAAAGACTGAGATTGCTGATTGTTGGATAGTTGAAAGAGAAAATGTTGTTCCCTGGGCTTCATTGAAACAATGTAGGAGCTCAAAGACAGAAGCACCAGATTAAGAGTTGGTGGAAAATTCAAATGGCAAGTCACTGGGAACTCTTACTCACAGACTGAGCCAGCTGTGATGTTTTTACACTCTCTCTCTCTCTCTCTCTCTCTCTCTCTCTCTCTATAGCTGTTTTATTTCTTTAGACCTAACTCTCTAAATCTCGAAGTTCAAAGTACTTTTATTATCTAAGTATGTATATACCGTGTCTGTGCAACTACAAATTGGTGACAAGTATGTCAGAGAATATCACCAAATGAACCAACGGTTCATTAAGGGATGACTACAGGACAGTGAGAGGAAAGATAAAAAGATCTTTAATGAGAACATTAAATGAGAGGAAACTTAAATTCCTGGGACATGTCATCAGAAAGGGAGAAATAGAATGCCTTACATTACAAAGCCATATGCCTGGGAAACGCAGAAGAGGAAGGCAAAGAAGAAAATATATGGACACTGTGAAAGAACTAACAGATCTAAGTGTGTGAGATATCACTGATGCTGCGAGGGATCGATCGATGTGGAGAGCCATGATCGCCCAAGCGTGTAACGTGCAAGGCGCATGAAGAAGGAGGAGAGAGGAAAGAGTTAAACAGTTCAGAAAGCTGTCATGAACACTAACTAAGGGACACGTGAGTAACTGCATTGTAGACAGTGAAAGATGTGACCAGCAAAGTTAAAGTGAAAATAATGTGATGGATTTAGTTGGGAAAGTTGATGAATTCAATAGCACTAATGTCTCGGAGTCATATAGCGAGAGGGTTGAACTGTGTTGTAATGTGAACAATCTGGATGAAGAAATGAAAGGTTCTTAGCTTAATGGGTGTGACTTAGTAACCCCTGCAAAGCCAACAAGCACCCTAGTCGATGAAATTGTTACAGTTTTACACTTGAGCTCTAAACCACTGATAATAGCTGAGAGAACTGGATTTTATAAAAGGAACCAGTGAAAGGATGAAAACATTTCTGAATACATTGCAGAACTGTGCAAACTTTCCCAGTGCTGTGAACTTAGAGCTGGACTTCCTGATGCATTAGGGGACACGCATAGTCAAAGCACTCAAAGGAGGCTACTGGCAGAAAGAGACCTAACCTTAGAACGGGCATTGACCATTGCAATATCATTAGAGACTGCAGCAAAGGATGTGACAGAATTACAGAAAATGGAGGTGAAACACAACAGTTAGAGCTTTATGTGTTGAAAAGTGGAGGGCCAGCACTTTTCAGATGAATGGTTAAGAAAAATCCAACTAGACTGGTACACAATCAAAGCTCTCAATGTGTCGTCAACATGCAATTGCAGCCCAAATGGTAGCACTAATCAGAGACCGTCACAGCTGCTTAATGCTAATAAGAAGGTGTTTGAGAAGGGGATTGGTAAACTCAAGGGAATGAAGGCCAAAATTGAACTGGATGAAGCAGCAATACCAAGATTCCATAAAGCACGTCCAGAGCCTTACACGCTACATCCTAACGTTGATGCTGAACTTCAGAGCTTGGAGACATCTGAAATCTTCTCCAAGGTTGAGTGGAGTGATTGGGCCACACCCATTGTCCCGGTGATCAGGAAAGGGAGGGCTGGAGCCGTTCACATATGTGAGGATCTCAAACCACCAACCCTGTTCTGTGTACTGTGCAGTATCTCCTGCCATGAATAGATTGGCAGGCGGGGAGAGGTTTTCAAAGATTGACTTGTCACAAGGCTATCTGCAAATAGAGATTGAGGAAGTTGTGAGGAAGTTCCTCACAATCAACACTCACAAGGGATGTTCTAGTATAATCATCTCGTCTTTGGCATCAGATCAGCTCCAGCAATTTGGCAAAGAGCAATGGACCAACAGCTCCAAGGTATCCCAGGAACATCATCGTGACGGAGAAGAATAATTAAGAGCACCAGCAGAGCCTTGGTAAAGTGCTTACCAGACTGAATGAGTGTGGTCTGCACGCAAAGAGAGAGAAATATGAGTTTTTCAAGAATGAAATCTCATATTGTGGACTTGTCGTTGACAAGCATGGCTTCCATACGTCACAAGAGAAGACTGAAGCAGTACTGCAGGCTCCCAAACCTGAAAATGTGTCACAACTCAGGTCAGACTTGGGTCTTATAAACTACTACCACCAGTTTCTCCCAAACATTGCTACAGTGCTGCACCCGTTGAACACACTGTTACAGACAGGAGCAAAGTGGAAATGATCAGAAAGAGCATTCAAGGAAACAAAGAGACTAATAGCATCAAATGAACTGCTCACCCATCGTGACCCATCTCTGCCCATCAGACTGGCGTGCGATGTGTCCCCTTATGGCATTGGAGCCATTTTGTCTCACATTACGAAAGATGGATTTGAACTTCTGATTTCAGTTTGCTTCAAGATCAACGGTGAGTGCAGAATGCAACTACGCACAGATTGACTGAGAGGCCCTTAGTCTAGTATGTGGAATAAAGAAATTTTATCACTACCTCTATGGACCAAGGTTTATGCTAGTGACAGATCACCATTTCCCTGTGTCCATTTTCAATCCCAGGAAGGGAATTCCAGTGATGACTGCTACCCGGTTATAAGTTTGGATAATTTTCCTAGGAGACCACTCGTATGACATAGAGTTCAAGGGTAACAAACCATACAACAACACTGATGGCTTGTCACATCTTCCACTACTGGCAACTGAAGAAGGGAAGTCTTCATACCGTGACCCAGCAGATGTGTTCCACACCGCACTGGTGGACCACTTACCGGTAACAAATTCAGAAATACAAAGGGAAACAAGGGATAACCCAACATTGTTAATAATCTATGAAATCCCCATGCAAGGATGGCCAGCTCAAGGTTTCCAGAGTTCTCAGCAAGACGAGACCAACTGTCGATATGCTACAGAAAGCTAATGTGTGGATGTCATGTAGACTGCACAACAGAGTGTTAGAGAATCTGCGTGAAGGACACCTGGGTACGGTGAAGATGAAGAGTCTCGCCCGGAACTATAGTATGTGTGGTGGCCAGGAATAGATAAACAGATTGAAGACTTGGCCAAAAGTTGTTTGGGATGCCAAAAAGTTCAAAATGCACCCCCAGTGGCACCATTACACCCGTGGGAGTGGCCACCGTCACCATGGCAAAGAGTACATACTGAGGGTGCTGAGCCATTCATGGACTCCATGTTTCTGATTGTTGTGGATACTCATTCGAAATGGCCGGAGGTTATACCAATGAAGTCAACCACCTCAGCAAAGACTGTCTCCACTCTGAGGACAACCTTCGCCAGAAATGACTTTCCAGAACAAACTGTGAGCGATGCACGTCAGAAGAATTCAGGCTGTTTATGAAGGAAAATGGCATCAGAAATTTCAAGTCAGCTCCTTATCACCCAGCAACGAAAGGGTTAGCTGAAAGGTTTATCCAGACCTTCAAGGAGTCCATTAAAGTGATGGACATGGAGGACATTTCTCTACAGCACAAGACGGACAACTTCCTTTTTGTGTATCGGAACTCTGTTCATACGATGACAAATCAAACACCTGCTATGCTGTTCATGAACAGGAGTCTGAGATCTTGCATAGACCTCCTTAATCCAAATTAACAGAGAGAAGTGCAAAATGAACAGTTCAACCAATTCCCAAGTGAAGCTGAAAGGAGCTTCAGGGTTGGACCGGAAGTCCTAGCACATGATTACTGAGGTGGCAAATGGACAGCTACAAGAATTAGAACACTGGTGTACATCCTGGATGTTGGAGATCAGACGTCATGTGGACCAGATACTGGATTCTCAACCAAAGAACACAGATGAGTCAACTGCATCCAACAAGACGGACACATCACAGTCACTGGACTTACCTCTCAGTGATGATCACGTCACTGACAGCAACGTGACGCTGGAAACCAAGAAGACACCTGCCAAACCTGATGCCACTCCACAGGTCGAGAGATGCTGTCCTGAAAGAAACAAAGCACCATGCAGAAGTCTGAATCTTTAGAACTGTGAAGTTAGTTATGGACTGTTATTGTGAAAGCATGTTTATTTGAATATGGTTTGGGAAAGGGAAATTGAACATTTTGTGGATATACAGCTTTCTGTTCTATTAATCTAAAGGGGGAGGAAGTGTAATGGTCTAATGTCTTGGCCTATTGCTTTTGAAGCAATGACTCCCCTACGCATGCGCATTTCTCTCTCGCCAAAATTATAAGATCGTCAAACATCCAAAGTTCTGAGAGAAAAAAAGATAAATAATTCAAACAATAAACACGTTCTGAAGTCTACAAAATGTGTTTGTCTATGGACCCTTAGTTCAGTGCAGAACCAAGTAAACGTCGCGGAACAACGAGCTGAAGGCCTTGGGTCTCTACATCCCGACCTTTTCAATCTGGCCTGGTGCCTAAATCGTCATGCAAAACATTGGATTCAGTTGCTTCAATATGCTCTGGGGCCTGGACCCTGCTGCCTGGATTCAGTCCGTATCCGGCTCTTCCAATTTGGCCCGGCGTTAAACCGATCAAACTTAGGGTCTTCCACGCTCTCGTCGACGCACCCACTGCCTCGCCTCAGTTCTGCCACATCGAATTGCCTCCAAGTCCAAAGGGAAGTTACAGGCTATTGTTTGCAATGATCACTTGCCAGACAAAGAGTGATTAACAAAGTATTTAGTTGGTTTCCTCGTTTCATGGCCACCAGTCAGAAGTCATTGAGGTTCACCAGCGCCATCTTAAACCAGACTGGCTTAATCTGTCCATCACTCTATCTATCGATCTCCTTCTCTGTCATTATCTTTCTCTCTATCTTCCTTTCTCTTTCTATGTTTTATCTATCGCTTTCTCTCTATCAATCTCTGTCTGTCCATCTCTCTCTATATTTCTCTCTATATTTCTCTCTCTCTCCCTTGCCCTCACCCTCCTGGTGTCTGGGATGTTAGTTTTGGTGTACTTTGTGGTGTTAGTTCTCAATCATTAACAAAAACACGGATGAAGGTTTCAGCAGCAAGTAAGGTGAGGCAGGGAGAATTCAGGAGAGATTAAAGTTATTAAGTTTATAACCTGGAGGCCAAATCTAACAACCAAGAGAGCTGATGTTAAATCTCATCAGAGGGGCAGTGAAAATTTGATTCCATCAGTAACCTGAATGAGGACAATGAAACTACTGCAGTACAGGAGCTCCCCAGGTAATGGACACACAATCTACGTACAGCCCTTGAAAACAATCGGGCATTTTGGACACCAGTGGGATGCCTGTGCCAGCAGCAGGATGGCAGAGCTCTGCAGCCAAGTACAAACGCAGTTACTGGCAACATCATTGCATTTCAGAGAAATCCAGATAGCTGAGTTAAACACCCCTGCTTAACAGCATGTTGCTCTTTACTGCTTTACACTTCTACTTAGATATAATGTCAGGCTGCCATACTCGCAACTTACAAACACTTCTCAGGAACTGAAACCCTATAGTAATCCGAGAAGGACCTGTGTTGTAAAAAAAATCATCTGCTTTACTGAACTGTCTCTGATAGGACGTAATCTCAGGCTGTCTGTGTAATGTTTGACTGCCGGCCAATGTGAAAATCCCCTTACAAGGTGTAATAATTGGAACTGGGTTGGAGTTAGAATTGGTTTGTTATTGTCACGACTCAGCCTCTGTCCGTAGGGAGTTTGTGCATTCTTCCTGTGACCGCACGGGTTTCCTCCACATGCTCCGATTTCCTTCCACTTTCCAAAAAGGTGTGGTTGATTGGTCACATGGACAATGCAGGCACGCTGTGCTGGAGCGGCCAATTAGCACGCTAAATGAAACAAAATAACTCAGGAACCAAAATACGCCCATTTAAGATGCCTGTCAGGAATTCCTTCTCACAAAGATATGTGCATCTTTGGAATTCTCTGTTCTATTTGCCCTGGTGGGTGGGAGATGTGGTGTCATTGGTTTATTACTATTAGTGAAAAGCTTGATTTTTCGTGCAGATCAAATCATCGCACAGACAAATCACCTGTGGGTAGCTCATCACCATCTACTCAAGGGCAACTCAGCATGTGCTATACCTAAAATAAAATGGGTCAGGTAAAATTATACCCCCTGCTTCCAGTATAACAACTTTCCTTTCTAAACTCTCAGTTAGAAATTCCATCAGAAGGGATCATTATTTTAAAAGAAGAAGCTTTGACCTGGGGGTTCTACAGGTAAGAAGAACAATTAAAGTTTTATCATTCACTAGTACCAAAGTGCTCACCCACTGACACATCAGCCAGTCACCCAGCTTTGTTTACCGACAGGAGACTGAATTTGCCACATGCTGGAAGGCAACGTGAATACAAAATTTATTTTAGTGGTAGATTTAACCAATTGGGTGAGATTGAAAAAATCTCCTCTGTTGGGCGAACCCAAGAGAAGAAGATTTGGCACTAAATCAGAGTCCAGCAACTCAGTGCCCAGGTCAGGAAGCACTGCCTTACACAAAAAGCAATATAAATCTCAAACCTTCTTCCCTTTAAGCCATTGAAGGTGCGGATTGAACATTTCAAAGCAGTGATTGATAGCTTGTTGTTAGGTGAGGGTATTAACGGATTATAGAGCCAAAGCAAGAAGTTACTCAGATAGTGATCAGCTATCATCTAATTGAACGGCTGAAGAAGCTCATGGGTTTGACTGGCACGTTCCTGCTCCAAAGCTAATTTCACAACCCACACATTCTCAGTATTTGTGTTAGTTTGTTCATTAATTAAATGAGGAGCCTTAGGTCCCACACCACCAGGTTAGAAACAATCCTTACCATATAATCATCAGGCTCCCAAACAAGTGTGGACAACTTCACTCACCCCAACACTGAACTGATTCCACAACCTATGGACTCATTTTCAAGGACTCTGCAACTGATGTTCTCAGAATTATTTATTTACCTGTTTATCTAGTAATATTAATATTTCTTTTAGTATTTGCACAGTTTTTCTTTGCACATTGGTAGTTTGTCAGTCCTTGTGTGTCGTGTCTCATTGATTCTATTTATGTCTTCTACCATAACTCCATTACATATTGGAGCAGAGCTAGGCCATTCAGCCCATTGACTCTGTTCCACCATTTGATGATGGCTGATCTATTTTCCTCTCAGCCCCAATCTCCTGCCTTCTCCCCATAACCTTTCATGTCCTGACTAATTAAGGATCCGTCAACCACCCCCTTTAAATACACTCAAATAAACATCACACTTACCTTCTTCACCAGCAAATCAACCTGCAAGGTAAGCTTTAGAGAATCCTGCTGTTTGCACCTCAGCGTTTTGAATTTTCTTTCCACTTAGAAAATTGTCCATGCCTTTATTTTTTCTACCAAGTGGCATGACCATACATTTCCCGACATTGTGTTCCATCCACCACCTCTTTGCCCAGTTTTCAGATTTGTCTAAGTCCTTTTGCAGATTCCCTGTTTCCACAACACTACCTGCCCCATCCACCCAGTTTTATATCATCCGCAAAATTGGCCACAAAATGATCAATTCTGTCATCTTCTGTCACCCACTGCCTCTTCCTCAGCACGATCACTTAGTTTCTCATTACCCCGATCAGATCAATCCTCCCCAACAATTCTGGCAAAACAAGGATATTGGTCTCCCTCAAGTTCTGGTGGAACCCACCCATTTTCTACAGGTCATACCTTCCCCAGAAGAGATCGCAATGATCCAGAAGTCTGAAGCCCTGCCCTCAGTACCAGTTCCTCAGCCATGCACTCATTTGCCAAGTCATCCTGTTTTTGCCCTCACTGGCGCACGTCACAGGCAGCAATCCAGAGATTGCCACGGTGAAGGTTCTGTTCTTCAGCTTTCTACCTTGCTCGCTAAATTCTCTTTTCAGGACCTCCTCCCTCTTCCTGTCTATGTCGTTGGTGCCAATACGTACCAAGGCTACCAGCTGCGCACCCTCCCTCCCTCTTCAGAATGCTACTGTGAATGCCCGCAAGAAAATGACTATGGGGGCAATGGAGTTGATAATAAATTTACTTTGAACTTTTATTACCCACCTACAGTATGAGCTGATCTTTACAGTGGCTAATCAACCTCCCTGCACATCTTTGGGTTGTGAGAGGAAACTAAAGCACGCAGTGAATCCCACGTGATGACAGAAAGATGAAGCAAGCACTCCATAGACCGTATCAAAGGCCAGGAGACATCCTGCATTGCCAGAGCTGTACTGCTGCACTATGCCATCACTACCCACTCTGCAGCAAACACCAAGATCTTTTAGGGTTTTACTTCCAAATCTTTTCCACGTCACTTCGAACAGCATGGCACTGCCTCAGTACCACACTGGGGGTATCAACCTATACCTTGTGAGCCTGGATTCGAACTTACATCCACATCTGGTCCAATAGTCAAACTGCTGCGGCCCCGGTAGCATTGTGACTAGTTTAACGCTTTACAGTGCCAGCCACCGCAAGATGGGCTTCGATTCCCTCCATTCTCTGTAAGGAGTTAGCATGTTCTTCCCATTTCCACTAGTTTCCTCCCACAACCCAAAACAAGATTTAGCATTAGGGTTAGTAGGTTGTGGGCATGCTATATCATTGCCAGAAGTACTGTATGTGACACTTGTAGGCTGCTCCCAGCACATCCTTGGTCTTTGACGCAAACAATGCATTCCACTGTATGTTTTGCTGTACATGAGACACATAAAGCTAACCTTTGAACTCAGTGGGCCAGTCTGCATCTAGAAACATAGAAAACCTACAGTACAATACAGGCCCTTTGGCCCACAAAGTTGTGCCAAACATGTCCCTTAGAAATTACTAGGGTTACCCATAGCCCTCTATTTTACTAAGCTCCATTTACCTATTCAAAAATCTCTCAGAAGACCCTATCGTATCTGTCTCCACCACCGTTGCTGGCAGCCCATTCCATGCACTCACCACTCTGTGTAAAAAACACTTATCCCTGACATCTGCTCTGTACCTACTCCCCAGCATCTTAAAACTGTGCCCTCTCATGCTAGCCATTTCAGCCCTGGGGAAAAAGCCTCTGACTCTCCACACGATCAATGCCTCTCATCATCTTGTACACCTCTATCAGGTCTTCCACCTCGATCTGTGGAAGGAAATGGACAGTTTTAAGAAACTTCACCTGGACTGTGCTTTTCTGTGGCCGTCTTTCTGCCCTACTCTGGAA
Organism: Hemitrygon akajei; assembly: GCF_048418815.1. Taxonomy (NCBI): domain Eukaryota; kingdom Metazoa; phylum Chordata; class Chondrichthyes; order Myliobatiformes; family Dasyatidae; genus Hemitrygon; species Hemitrygon akajei. The sequence goes on from NC_133132.1 coordinate 31,575,948, forward strand.
TTTCATCTAGGTAGGTCCATTGTGAAGAAATGTTTATCCAGTGCAGAAGAATGTTCTAAACCGGAAGCATCTACTGTCCATATCACCCTACAGATGCTGCCTAACCCAATGAGTTCCTCCAGCAGTTTGTTTCTCATTCTGGATTCCATTTCCTGCATTCTCCTGTGTCACTGATGTTGGAAACGCCAATGCCCTTGAATGCACAAGCAGACACAAAGTAGTGGATACAGCCCAGTCCGTCATGGATAAAGCCCTCCCTAACGCTGAGCACATTTACATGTCACCAGAAAGCAGCATCCATCATCAAGGACTCCCACCAATCAGGCTTCTCTCTGCTGCCACCAGGAAGGAGGTACAGGAGTTCAGAACCTACACCACCAAGTTCAAAATCACTTTCTACCCTGAACCGTCAGGCTGACGAGCCAGGGGGGGATAACCTCACTCAACATCACTCATCCCATGACTGAACTGTTCCCACAGTCTATGGAGCCACTTTCATTACCCGATATTTATTGGTTATTTATTATTAGTTTTTGTTTCTTTGTATTTCCTGTGAATACCCACAAAAAGGTATCTCAGTTTTATACGGTGACATATAATAAATTAACTTTGAACTTTGAACTGAGGCATTTCAGCTCCGAGGTTGGGGTGCTTTACCTGGAGCAGAGAAAGATGAGAGGAAACTTTACTGAGGAGCACCAGCGCAGGATGGAGCGGAGGGATGATGGCGCCTAACGGTGACTCCTTTGCTTGCATCTTCCGAAACAGCTCTATTTCTACCTTTATTTTTTTCCATTTCAGGGTTCTTTTGAAGACCCTGACCTGGAGTTACGCGCTGGCTTTGGTTCTTTGCGGAATGGGACCCGTTCTCGGGGTTCCAGAACTGGCCACTATTCGACATGCCAAGGGTTTGGCCTGAGAGTCTCGATCGTGTTCGGAAACCTAAGATTCCTGGGCTCTGGAGGCGGGCGGATCGAGGGTCGGTGTCACAGCAGGAGACTCGTGTGTTGTCGGGGAGGCCGGAAAATCTTCCGCTGTAGGCCCGAAGACCCGAGGTCTTTGCGATCTCTGGACACAGAGTTCGAAAAAAGTGTCGAAATGGACTTTTAACAACGTAAACCAGCGGGTTGTTGTTATGTCTCCTGCTCGCTGTGAAAATGGGGGACACCTCCCTCTCCCTTGCCAGGGAGAGAGAGAACCTGTGGGTTGTCGAATGTCGGATGAAATGCGAAGCTTTTGTGGTAACTTTGGTCTGTGTCTTTGCTGTTGCTTAGCATGTGCTTGGGCTCGGTGATGGCACAATGCGCGTTTTTTTTTGCTGGTGGGATATCGTGGCGTTGCTGCTGCCAAGCTCAAGGACAGCTTCCATTCCACTGTAAATTGGACCTTGCATACACTGAAGAATAGGCTCTTGAATTCTGTTTTCCCAGTCTACCTTGTTGCAGCCTTGCACTTTATTTTTCTACACCTCCTGCACTTTCTCTAACAGCAATACCATATTCTGCAACCTGTTGTTCTTTTTACGACCTTAGTACGCTTGTTTATGGCACGATCTGCTTGGATGACAAGCAAACAAGGGTTTTTCACTATCTTAGAGCGTGTGACATTAATAAACCAATACCAATAGTAGGAGCTGACATAGTCTCAATGGGTTGAATGGTCCCTTGTATTTTTCTGATTTCGTGACTCAAACCTTCTGTCTCAGAGAAGGCCAACCGAGTCTTGACTCTTGTGCAAGAAGTTGCTTAGGCCACATCAGTCCTAATGAAAACTCTCGGCCCAAAACGTCAACTGTTTATTCCTCTTCATAGGTGCTGAGTTCCTCCAGCGTTCTGTGTGTGTGTTGCGCTGGATTTCCAGCATCTGCAGAATCTCTTGTGTTTGGAATATTGTGTTCTGTTTTGTTCATCCTGCTGAAGGGAAAATGCCATTAGACTGGATGGAGTAGAGAGACTTAGGAGGAAGTTGCTGAGTCTAGAGGTTATGAAGAGAGGTTGAGCAGGTTGGGTCTCTTTTCATTGGAGTGCAGGAGAATGACGGGTAATATTACAGGGGTGAAGAGAGCATTGACTAGTGCAGGCTTTTTCCCAGGTTTGGGGAATCAAGAACTAGAGAGCATAGGTTTAAGGTAAGAGGGGAGAGATTTAACAGGAGTCTGAGGGCCAACTGCTTCACCCAGAGGGTGGTCAGTATGTGGAATGTGCTGTCAGAGGAAACGGTTGAGGCAGATACACTGGTAATCTGTAAGGACACTTAGACAGGTACTTGGATAGGAAAGGGAGAATAGGTTAAATTGTACAAATAGAACTAGTGCAGATTGGCATCTGGGTTGGCAAGAAGGCGTCAGGCTGAAGAGCTAGTTTCCATCCTGTATAACTCGATGAAACAGAGCTGACACATGCATTGTTCTGCTTAAAGATACCTCGGAGCAAATACAGATACAATTGTTCAAAGTAAATTTATTATCGAAGTATGTATAAGTTAATATATGTTACTCTGAGATTCATTTTCTTGCGGGTATTCACAGCAGATACAAAGAAATAGCATGAAGTCAATGAAAAACTGCACATAAGCAAAGATGGGCTAACAACCAATGCATTAAAGAAAACAAACTGTGCAAATGCAAATAATAATAACAATAATGATTAATTAATAATAAACTCTATTGGGAAGTTGACCGAACGCATGAGGAGGAGGATAATCATGTTGGACAGTGAGGGAGCAAAGCAAGACTTGTGAAAGAGATTAACTTCCTCCTTTTGTGTTATCACTACATTTCAGAGTGCCTCTGGAAACCTTTACACTGTGTGACTGTAGCTCTAACTGCAAATACAGAAGTGTAGATCAATGAAGCTTGGAAAAAATCTGAAGACGTATTCTTTTTCCATTTGTGTATCACAAAACTGAGGTACCCTTAAGGTTGTCAGTGAGGATAAGCTCCCACTACCTATTAAGTTCTCCCAATGGTGTGCGTCTCAAATAGCCTCTGACAACTGTGTCCAATTCCTGGTCTTCACGTGTGGCTTAGCTACAAAGCCCGACGGTGAAGTTTCTACTGACAGGAGAAGGGGCAAAGGCGATTTACTTTTGCCTTAAAACCAGTCGCTTAGAGCAGATGGGCTCATCCGCTGTGGTTGTCAGCTCATCTAGGAAAAGGAAAACTCTGATCTCGAATCTCCGCTGCTTTGTGGATATACCCACTCATGGGGAAGGCTTCGGGAGTAAACCCCAAAGGAAATTCCAGAGCTGGGGTCCCTAAGGCCCAATGTAAGTCCCTACATTGAGTTCAATGTTGACTGGCAACTCCTGCGACACCACAGGTGCCAAATTGTATCGGCCTCCGCCGTTCCTTTGGATTCATCAGTCGTGTGGAGAGGGGGAGCCTGTTACATGGGAGCTTTCTCTCTCTATCGTACTGCCCAGGTGTGTGTAATGCATCGACAGCTGGGATGACTCTGAGCAATGGCGGGCTCTCAATCACAAGATTATACTTACCGACAAGCTCTAATGAGACTGATACTGTACAGAAAGTGTGTAGATGAAAGCAGGAGTTTGACTTAAATTGCGGAGAGATTGTGCAGTGCTGGAACAGATTCCCGGTGACTAATCGAGTTTGCACTATAATGTCAGATCCCTCTCACCCAACCTGCCTTTATTGAGAGGCATCTGCCCCTACCTCCCACACATGCGACACCTCTGCACTTCACAATAATAACTATCTGTCAGAGAAAAAATAACAAGAACTTCTGGAGAGAGTTGTTTGCACAAAGCAAGAGAGATTCCCTGATGGAATTGTTCTTTAAAATCACTCACTGAGGTGATCGGGATGCGGAGGAAGGTTAATGTACACTCAGCGGCCACTTTATTACCTCCCTCCTCTTCCTAATAAAGTCACCACTGAGTGTATGTTCAAGGTCTACTGCTGCTCTAGCCCATGCGCCTCAAGGTTTGACGTGTTGTACATTCGGAGGTGCTCTTCTGCACACCACTGTTGAAACACATGGTTGTTTGGGTTACTGGACCACTCTGGTTACTCCCCTCTGATCTCTCACATTAACAAAGTGTTTCCATGCACAGAAAAGCCACTTACTGAATGCAATTTGTTTCTCACACCATTCTCTGTAGAGACTGTTGTGCATGAAAACCCCAGGCAATCGGCAGTCTCTGAGATACTCAAGCCACTCCATCTGGCACCAACAATCATTCCACAGTCAAAGTCAGTTAGACCACATTTCTCCCCCATTCTGATGTTTGGCCTGAACAATAACTGAACCTCATGACCATGTCTGCATGCTTTTATGCATCGAGTTGCTGCCACGTTAGATATTTGCATTAATGAGCTATTTGAGATATAGAAATGAGCTATTTGAAATATTTGCATTAATGACACATTCACCTAATGTGTCCACTAAGATATATTTCGCAAGCTACGTCTGACACGTCCTGAGCTTCTGAACTGGCCTTGACCACCCTCCACAAGTTGAAACTGAGCCTGTTCTTTGCTGGTGATGCGCTGATGTGCTTGGAGGAGGGGGAGCCTTAGGATGCCCTTTTAGAACAGAAGCGATTTCTTTCGCTCAACAGTGGTGAATCTGTGGATTTGTTGCCACAGAAAGCTGTGGGGGCCAAGTCGTTGGGGTGTCGTTAAAGTGGAGATTGATAGGTCAAAGATCATGGGGGGAAGGCAGGAGAATGGGGTTGAAAGGGAAAATAAGTTGGCTATGATCGATTGGCAGAGCAGACTCGGTGGATCAAACTGCCTAATTCTGCCCCTATGTGTTTCGGACTTATGGATTATTTTTTAAGAATTTATTTAGAGATACAGCATGGCTGTTCTGGCCCAGGAAGCCCACGTACCCAATTCCACCCATGTGACCAATTAACCTTCCAGTCTGTACGTCTTTGGAATGTGGGGGGAAACTGGAGCATCCGGTGGGGTGGGGATCCATACATACACGGGGAGAACGTACAAACTCCTTACAGATAGCGGCAGAATTGGACCCGCATCACTAACCTGACTCTCACCTCCAACTCAGAGTGGTCACCCACATGGAGTGACAAGTCATGCTAGCTCATAAGAGTGTCCATTCTCAGCTGGAGAATGAAGAGGGTTGAGTGGAGGCAGGGTATTTGAATGCAGAATTCTCATACTCAGTTTGGTTCATTTGCCTCTCACCGGGCACGAGCGTTTTCCTGGAACCGGTGAGTAAGGAAAGGGTTAATGCTGACAAGAGGGTAAAATTGATTGTGAGGCAGGAGGAAGGAAGGAGAACGGGAGGCTTGACCCAAGTCAAATGAGAAGATGTATTGCAGGAGCCCTAATGTCTCTGAGCCTGCAAATCCACTGGGGGAGTTGGAGGCCCAATGTCTTTGAGTGCACTGGAGTCCCGGAGTGTGAGTGCATGCACGTGTGTGTGTGTGTGTGTGTGTGTGTGTGTGTGTGTGTGTGTGTGTGTGTGTGTGTGTGTGTGTGTGTGTGTGTGTGTGTGTGTGTGTGTGTGTGTGTGTGTGTGTGTGTGTGTGTGTGTGTGTGAGAGAGAGAGAGAGAGAGAGAGAGAGAGTGGGGGTTTGCCTTTTTCTTGTTGCAGCTTTTGCTTGTGTTGTCCAGCTGAACATCACTTTTGCACATTGATTGTTTGACGGTCTTTGTCACTGTTACATACCCCGTAACTGGGTCACTTGCCAGCAAGGATAGAGAGGTCCTTTGAAGTCTGATGGTACTATTTTTAACAGTATTTATTGATAAAAATACACAAAAATAATATCAATGCAAACACACCGATAATATACGTCGTCAATACTAAATCTAAAAGCGCGGGTATAATAATAATCAATAAGAAATAGCTCTATCATTGTCTAGGGAACGATGTCCGATATATTGTCCGATGGAAATATAAAAGTCACTTTAGTTCAGCCAAGCTGTAGGCTGCAGCCTTTTTGGTTGGAGAGAAAGACGGAGGTTTAACTTGCCCATTCCTTTTATGATGTCAATCCTTCGAGAGTCGTTGGGGGACTGATTTCCCCTTCAAGGTTAGCTAAAGCCATGCTTCCGTGGCAAGACCCACCAATTCCGAGGCAAATGGAAAAGGACGCATGTGGGCTGGTTCCACTGGCTTTCGCTGTTACAGGAGTTCTAGCATTTCTTCTGGTGCGTCTGAAGGGGCTGTTCCTCAGACCCTCTTTTATCCTGACTCACAGGGTCTCAGATGTCAATCAGGGTGGGATGATGCAATCCCTCCACCAACCCCCCCTCGGTTCATTGCCTGGGGGCTTCGATGCATCGTACAGGATTCAATACACAAGTCCGTCTCCAAGAGACAATAGCCGTTATCAATGGTTCCGCCTTTCGGAGGCCAGGACACATTCCAAACTCTTTGTGGATTCTGCATGTCTTTCTCTCATTTCCTGGGTCTCCTGACTCGAATCAATAGCGATCCTGCCATTCTCAAAAAGGAGGGGTCCACGGGCATAACAGTTATGGAGAGTTTTCACAAAGTCTTTATCTTCCCTGAAAATGCTTGCAAGGAAATGAATCCCAGGATAGAATATGGCGACATAGATAGAACGTACTTTGATAATAAACTTACTTTGAACTTTGAATATTGTGGGGTATATTGTGTTGGCATCGGAATATGTGGCGTCACCTGCGCACTGCGCCGGGTATTAATGCAAAGGTGCACTTCGTTGTGATAAATAAAAGTAACGGAACTAACAAATCAATGTTTCTGAGACGGGCTGAATGCACACAGTCCCTTTTGCCTGGGTTGGCGAATCAGGAACTCGAGAGTACAGGTTTAAGTTACGAGGGGAGAGATTTAGTTGGAAATTGAGGGATAATTGTTTTACACAGAGAGTGGAATGAGCTGCCGGAATGAGTGGTTGAGGCAGGTACAGCAAACACTTAAATGGTACTTAGATGGGTAACATAGTCATAAGGGCAAATGCAAACAAATGGGACGAGCTTGAATGGGTATGTTGCCCAGCGTGGACCAGTTCCGCCGAAGGTCTTGTTTCCGTGCTGTAGGGCTCTATGAGTTAAGGCATGGTGATTGAAGAAGATGATGAAAGGAATGCTTATCAGTGAAACATTCAATGTACAGTATATATGTCGGCGTTCGCACATACTATATGTGCTGCAGGCTTGAAGAGTTGTTATTTACTTGTTTGAGAGTTCTCCTATTAGTCCTAGGATTGGGAATGTGCCACATTTGGTCTGGGAGTATGTCAATATTATAATGTGTCAAAAGACGTGAACATAATCAGAGACAACCTCCCCCACCACCTGCTGCGGTCTGTTCTCCCCACGTCTATTGGGCAGAAGATACAAAAGTCTGAGATTACCAAACACCATGCTCAAGGGCAGCTTCTATCCCACTGCTTCAATATCTTTGAATGGACCTCTCCTAAAATAAAGATGAGCTCTTGATCTTGAAATCTACCTCGTCTTGGCACTTGCTCTTTATTTGTTTACCTGCACTGCGCTTTCTCTGGAATTAATTTCTACTTTTATTTGCACAACTTGTCTTCTTTCACACGAGTTGTATGTCAGTCTTTGGCTGTGTAGCTTTTTTCATAAATGCTCCTGTATTTCTTCATTTTTCAGTAAATGCCTGCCTGAAAATGAACCTCAAGTGATATACAGTGACATATACATACAGTGATAATCCGTTTCACTTCATAACACTGTATCCCGCATTGGTTTTCCTCTTGTGTGACCGCGATGTACTTATGTATGGAATGATCTGTCGGGATGGCACATGAACAAAGATTTCTCACCGTATCTCAGCAACTAGGACAATAATAAACCAAATACCAGTCATTGGTGGGATCTGAGGGTGTGTCATAATAGACATGTGGGTATAGAGAGTGTTATCTCTGCATCAGCTCTAGAATTATGTTGGCATTGATGAACATTTCCCGGTCACGATTGCAGACATTAGTTGAGGGTTTTAGGTGCAGCTTATTGAATATTGAAAGGCCTAGATAGAGTGCACATGGAGAAGATGTTTCCTGTGGTAGGGGGGTCTAGGACCAGAGGTCACAGCCTCAGTATAGAAGGACGTCCCTTTCAAATGGAGAATAGGAGGAATTTCTCGAGCCAAAGGGTGGTGAATCTGTTCACCATTGTTCCATTGTGGAGGCCAAGTCACTGGGCATATTTAAAACGGAGGTTGATAGATTCTTGATCAGTCGGGGTGTTAGAGCCGGGGCGGAGAAGGCAAGAGAATGGGGTTGAGAGAGAGAAATAAATCAACCACAACAGAATGGTGGAACAGACTCGATGGGCACAGGAGTACATTCAGCCAGAGACTCATTCCACCGAGATGCAACACTGAGCGTCATAGGAAGTCATTCCTGCCTGTGGCCATCAAACTTTACAACTCCTCCCTTGGAGTGTCAGACACCCTGAGCCAATAGGCTGGTCCTGGACTTATTTCCACTTGGCATGATTAACTTATTATTATTTAATTATTTATGGTTTTATATTGCTATATTTCTACACTATTCTTGGTTGGTGCGACTGTAACGAAACCCAATTTCCCTCGGGATCAATAAAGTCTGTCTGTCTGTCTGAATAGCCTAATTCTGCTCCCATGGCTCATGGCCTAATTTACATAAGTGTGAACCCACCAACCAGAATCAAAGCTGAAAGAGCCATTCCCCACTTAACCTTCAAGGAGTCAGTCGTCTCTGCTTTCCCACTCGCTAGCAGTGAAGACAGAAGAGAGCAGGGGTTGAAGCTGCAAAAATCTGTCCTTTGTAACTGGCTGTGTAAAAAGAACCAGCACTTCAGTAAGGATTGGATGAACATTACACAATCTCTGGAGTTGACTATTTGCATATTCAGTGAAAATTCTCCCCACAGAGCTCATTACGAGCTGCACAAAGCTACATTCACACTGCAATCAATTATCCTGAATTATTGTAATAAATGATTTTTGCATCTGTCAGTGTAATGGTATGTTTTCAGCAAGAAGGTGTCATAAAGTGGTTCTAGTTTCAGAGCCGTCTGCTTTATATCAGTTTTGCAAACCGTACTGCAGTGTGCTATAATTTATGACTAAGTGGCTCAGTGGGCAATGGCAAACTCTGCTGTGTTCAGTGGCTGCAAATCCCGTTCCCACTTGGAGCAAACTGATTGCTCGGTGGAAGACAAGCTGGATTGCGTCCGTCTGGGACTGCACTCGTGAGAGATGAGGAACTGCTGCAGGCTTGTTCTTGCAGAAACATGGCTCCAGGCCAACATCCATGCATCATCAATCTACAGGCATGACACTCAGGGACTTGGGCTACATTATTATTTCTATAACTGTAGGTTTTTCTGCTAACATAATTACCTGTGCTATATGTGCTGTGTGTGGACCTTTGGTTCTGTGTCTTGCACCTTGACACTAAAAGATTTATTCAATAAATAACAAGAGATTCTGTAGATGGTGGAATCAAGAGCGACAGACTAGCTGCTGGAGGAACTCCATGGTCGAGCAGCGTACGTGGAGGAGGAAGGAATTGGCAGCAGTTTGTGTGGAGTTTCTGAGAGGATAAGGAGGAGAAGGGGAATGGTGATAAAGGATAAACACAAGAGATTCTGCAGATGCTGCAAATCCGGAGTAACACACACAAAATGCTGGAGGAACTCGGCAGATCAGGCAGCATCTATGGAAATGGATAAGCTGCTGACATTTCAAGCCGAGTCCCTTCATCAAAACAGGAAGCCCTTCACTTTTTCCACCTATCACCTCCCTGCTTCTCATCGCCCCCCTCCCCCACCCACCTACCTTCCCCCTCACCTGGCCTCACCTATCACCTTCTAGCTTGTACTCCTTCCCCTCCCCCCACCTTATTTCCCCTTCCTTTCCAGATCGGACGAAGAGACTCGGTCCAGATCATCGACTGTGTATTCCTGCCCATCAATGTTGCCTGACTTGCCAAGTTACTCCACCATTTTGTGTATGTTACTCAACTGAGAAAGGATTCTGAGGTGATGACAGACTGAGGAGGGGATTCCACTGTAACCTGAGAATAGTCCAAGGATAACTGCCATCCACTATTGAAGAGATCTGCCTGATCCCTTCTGGACAGATCATACCACACTGTACATAAGTACTTCAATGTGGTATAAAATGGGGGAGAAAGAACAGAATTACAGAGGATTACAGAGGTCGTTACAGAGGACGTGCAGTTTAGGTGGACAAGTAAAGAGCAAGAGCCATGATCGATTAGATTGAGAGAGCTTTATCGTACAAGACGTCTGTTCAAGAATCTTAGAACACAGCCCACTGGTCCATTTTCACAGCCTGCCAAACTTCTAGGTTCTCACTACACTTGATGACTTTGCATGCACGAGCTTTGATTTTGACTCCTCGTTCTCCAAGGCTGGGTCTCCTCACCCTTACTCCCCTTGCTTTTAACTGGCATATCATTTTATTGCGCACTGTGAAAAGGAGCTTCGAAGGTCTACCATGGTTTCTCAGCTGAAATCCCTTTGCAGGACGAACAGGATACACTCATTACATTGAGGGCAAAACAATGGAAAAGTGCAAAGGTTGTAGTGGGATCCGAAGTAGAACAAAAAGAAAGGCTCCAGTGACAACAACGGAATCACAGAGACGGGCACAACTCAGAGGTGGAGAGGGTGTCAGCACCATCGGGAAGGGGATGTGAAAGAGAAGTCTGAAAGAAGTCATTAGTTCTATAACTTGGTAAGCAGGTTTATTACTGTCACGTGTACTGAGGTACAGAGAAAACCCTGTTTTGCGTACCGTTCATGCAGATCAGATCGATACAACAGTGAACTGAGGTAGAACAAGGACAGCACAGTGACAGAGTGCAGAATGAAGTGTTACAGCTCCACAGATGCCGCCTGGCTGGCTGAGCTCTTCTGTTCCCCTTGCAGCTCCGAGCATCTGCAGTGGTATTTGATTTCCAGTTTGAAAGAACTGTAAAGACAGATTAAATCCTTAACTCTACCTCATCCGGGGTCCTCATTCATTGTCACCGATAACCCTGGGTTGATACTGAAGGTCGAAGCCCAAAGGTCAATTGGAAGTCGAGAGGTTGAGGCCGGATGGCTGACGCCCCAAGCCAGTGAGCCCACCTAGGAAGTCAAAGGCCCAGAGTTTGCGAATCCTCTGGAGGCTGGAGGCCGAAGCTGGTCAGAGGACTGTGTGAGTGGGGGTGGGAGCGAGGGAGGAATGGGACTTGTTTTGACGTTCTTGTCTTGTTGCCTGGTATGCCTGGTTACGTTCCATGTTGTCCTGGTGAGCATGTGGGCTGCCCCCAGCACTTCCTTGGGAGTGATGGTTGTTAATACAAACAACACATTTCACTGTATGTTTCAAAGTACATGCGATAAATAAATCTGAATAACCCCTTCTTGTCTCTTCAATGTCTTATTTTTATTTTCACCAGCTTAGTTTGCTCTGTTATTCTTTGGGCCACTTTATTGTCTTGCGCTCATCGCTGTAATTATTATTGTATTTATTAGTCTGTGAGATTCCAGTTCCTGGGTGTTAACATCACTGAAGATCTTTCCTAGGCCCAACGTATTGATGCAATTATGAAGAAGGCACGCCAGTGGCTAGCTTTTATTAGGAGCTTGAGGAGATTTGGTTTGTCAGTAAATTTCTACTGATGTACCATGCAGGGCATTGTAACTGGTGGTATCACTGTCCAGTATGGAGAGAGCACCGCATAGGATGGGAAAAGGTGAAAACCAGTTCCATCATCACTGTCCAGTATGGAGAGAGCACCGCATAGGATGGGAAAAGGTGTAAACTCTTCCAGTTCCATCATCACTGTCCAGTATGGAGAGAGCACCGCATAGGATGGGAAAAAGTGAAAACCAGTTCCATCATCACTGTCCAGTATGGAGAGAGCACCGCATAGGATGGGAAAAGGTGTAAACTCTTCCAGTTCCATCATCACTGTCCAGTATGGAGAGAGCACCGCATAGGATGGGAAAAGGTGTAAACCAGTTCCATCATCACTGTCCAGTATGGAGAGAGCACCGCATAGGATGGGAAAAGGTGTAAACTCTTCCAGTTCCATCATCACTGTCCAGTATGGAGAGAGCACCGCATAGGATGGGAAAAGGTGTAAACCAGTTCCATCATCACTGTCCAGTATGGAGAGAGCACCGCATAGGATGGGAAAAGGTGTAAACTCTTCCAGTTCCATCATCACTGTCCAGTATGGAGAGAGCACCGCATAGGATGGGAAAAGGTGTAAACCAGTTCCATCATCACTGTCCAGTATGGAGAGAGCACCGCACAGGATGGGAAAAGGTGTAAACTCTTCCAGTTCCATCATCACTGTCCAGTATGGAGAGAGCACCGCATAGGATGGGAAAAGTTGTAAACCAGTTCCATCATCACTGTCCAGTATGGAGAGAGCACCGCATAGGATGGGAAAAGGTGTAAACCAGTTCCATCATCAATGTCCAGTATGGAGAGAGCACCGCATAGGATGGGAAAAGGTGTAAACCAGTTCCATCATCACTGTCCAGTATGGAGAGAGCACCGCATAGGATGGGAAAAGGTGTAAACCAGTTCCATCATCACTGTCCAGTATGGAGAGAGCACCGCATAGGATGGGAAAAGTTGTAAACCAGTTCCATCATCACTGTCCAGTATGGAGAGAGCACCGCACAGGATGGGAAAAGGTGTAAACCAGTTCCATCATCACTGTCCAGTATGGAGAGAGCACCGCATAGGATGGGAAAAGGTGTAAACCAGTTCCATCATCACTGTCCAGTATGGAGAGAGCACCGCATAGGATGGGAAAAGGAGTAAACTCTTCCAGTTCCATCATCACTGTCCAGTATGGAGAGAGCACCGCATAGGATGGGAAAAGGTGTAAACCAGTTCCATCATCACTGTCCAGTATGGAGAGAGCACCGCATAGGATGGGAAAAGGAGTAAACTCTTCCAGTTCCATCATCACTGTCCAGTATGGAGAGAGCACCGCATAGGATGGGAAAAGTTGTAAACCAGTTCCATCATCACTGTCCAGTATGGAGAGAGCACCGCATAGGATGGGAAAAGGTGTAAACCAGTTCCATCATCACTGTCCAGTATGGAGAGAGCACCGCATAGGATGGGAAAAGGTGTAAACTCTTCCAGTTCCATCATCACTGTCCAGTATGGAGAGAGCACCGCATAGGATGGGAAAAGGTGTAAACCAGTTCCATCATCACTGTCCAGTATGGAGAGAGCACCGCATAGGATGGGAAAAGGTGTAAACCAGTTCCATCATCACTGTCCAGTATGGAGAGAGCACCGCATAGGATGGGAAAAGGTGTAAACTCTTCCAGTTCCATCATCACTGTCCAGTATGGAGGGAGCACCGCATAGGATGGGAAAAGGTGTAAACCAGTTCCATCATCACTGTCCAGTATGGAGAGAGCACCGCATAGGATGGGAAAAGGTGTAAACTCTTCCAGTTCCATCATCACTGTCCAGTATGGAGAGAGCACCGCATAGGATGGGAAAAGGTGTAAACCAGTTCCATCATCACTGTCCAGTATGGAGAGAGCACCGCATAGGATGGGAAAAGGTGTAAACTCTTCCAGTTCCATCATCACTGTCCAGTATGGAGGGAGCACCGCATAGGATGGGAAAAGGTGTAAACCAGTTCCATCATCACTGTCCAGTATGGAGAGAGCACCGCATAGGATGGGAAAAGGTGTAAACTCTTCCAGTTCCATCATCACTGTCCAGTATGGAGAGAGCACCGCATAGGATGGGAAAAGGTGTAAACCAGTTCCATCATCACTGTCCAGTATGGAGAGAGCACCGCATAGGATGGGAAAATGTGTAAACCAGTTCCATCATCACTGTCCAGTATGGAGAGAGCACCGCATAGGATGGGAAAAGGTGTAAACCAGTTCCATCATCACTGTCCAGTATGGAGAGAGCACCGCATAGGATGGGAAAAGGTGTAAACTCTTCCAGTTCCATCATCACTGTCCAGTATGGAGAGAGCACCGCATAGGATGGGAAAAGGTGTAAACCAGTTCCATCATCACTGTCCAGTATGGAGAGAGCACCGCATAGGATGGGAAAAGGTGTAAACACTTCCAGTTCCATCATCACTGTCCAGTATGGAGGGAGCACCGCATAGGATGGGAAAAGGTGTAAACCAGTTCCATCATCACTGTCCAGTATGGAGAGAGCACCGCATAGGATGGGAAAAGGTGTAAACTCTTCCAGTTCCATCATCACTGTCCAGTATGGAGAGAGCACCGCATAGGATGGGAAAAGGTGTAAACTCTTCCAGTTCCATCATCACTGTCCAGTATGGAGAGAGCACCGCATAGGATGGGAAAAGGTGTAAACCAGTTCCATCATCACTGTCCAGTATGGAGAGAGCACCGCATAGGATGGGAAAAGGTGTAAACCAGTTCCATCATCACTGTCCAGTATGGAGAGAGCACCGCATAGGATGGGAAAAGGTGTAAACCAGTTCCATCATCACTGTCCAGTATGGAGAGAGCACCGCATAGGATGGGAAAAGTTGTAAACCAGTTCCATCATCACTGTCCAGTATGGAGAGAGCACCGCATAGGATGGGAAAAGGAGTAAACTCTTCCAGTTCCATCATCATTGTCCAGTATGGAGGGAGCACCGCATAGGATGGGAAAAGGTGTAAACCAGTTCCATCATCACTGTCCAGTATGGAGAGAGCACCGCATAGGATGGGAAAAGGTGTAAACCAGTTCCATCATCACTGTCCAGTATGGAGAGAGCACCGCATAGGATGGGAAAAGGTGTAAACTCTTCCAGTTCCATCATCACTGTCCAGTATGGAGAGAGCACCGCATAGGATGGGAAAAGGTGTAAACCAGTTCCATCATCACTGTCCAGTATGGAGAGAGCACCGCATAGGATGGGAAAAGGTGTAAACCAGTTCCATCATCACTGTCCAGTATGGAGAGAGCACCGCATAGGATGGGAAAAGGTGTAAACTCTTCCAGTTCCATCATCACTGTCCAGTATGGAGGGAGCACCGCATAGGATGGGAAAAGGTGTAAACCAGTTCCATCATCACTGTCCAGTATGGAGAGAGCACCGCATAGGATGGGAAAAGGTGTAAACTCTTCCAGTTCCATCATCACTGTCCAGTATGGAGAGAGCACCGCATAGGATGGGAAAAGGTGTAAACCAGTTCCATCATCACTGTCCAGTATGGAGAGAGCACCGCATAGGATGGGAAAAGGTGTAAACTCTTCCAGTTCCATCATCACTGTCCAGTATGGAGGGAGCACCGCATAGGATGGGAAAAGGTGTAAACCAGTTCCATCATCACTGTCCAGTATGGAGAGAGCACCGCATAGGATGGGAAAAGGTGTAAACTCTTCCAGTTCCATCATCACTGTCCAGTATGGAGAGAGCACCGCATAGGATGGGAAAAGGTGTAAACCAGTTCCATCATCACTGTCCAGTATGGAGAGAGCACCGCATAGGATGGGAAAATGTGTAAACCAGTTCCATCATCACTGTCCAGTATGGAGAGAGCACCGCATAGGATGGGAAAAGGTGTAAACCAGTTCCATCATCACTGTCCAGTATGGAGAGAGCACCGCATAGGATGGGAAAAGGTGTAAACTCTTCCAGTTCCATCATCACTGTCCAGTATGGAGAGAGCACCGCATAGGATGGGAAAAGGTGTAAACCAGTTCCATCATCACTGTCCAGTATGGAGAGAGCACCGCATAGGATGGGAAAAGGTGTAAACTCTTCCAGTTCCATCATCACTGTCCAGTATGGAGGGAGCACCGCATAGGATGGGAAAAGGTGTAAACCAGTTCCATCATCACTGTCCAGTATGGAGAGAGCACCGCATAGGATGGGAAAAGGTGTAAACTCTTCCAGTTCCATCATCACTGTCCAGTATGGAGAGAGCACCGCATAGGATGGGAAAAGGTGTAAACTCTTCCAGTTCCATCATCACTGTCCAGTATGGAGAGAGCACCGCATAGGATGGGAAAAGGTGTAAACCAGTTCCATCATCACTGTCCAGTATGGAGAGAGCACCGCATAGGATGGGAAAAGGTGTAAACCAGTTCCATCATCACTGTCCAGTATGGAGAGAGCACCGCATAGGATGGGAAAAGGTGTAAACCAGTTCCATCATCACTGTCCAGTATGGAGAGAGCACCGCATAGGATGGGAAAAGGTGTAAACCAGTTCCATCATCACTGTCCAGTATGGAGAGAGCACCGCATAGGATGGGAAAAGTTGTAAACCAGTTCCATCATCACTGTCCAGTATGGAGAGAGCACCGCATAGGATGGGAAAAGGAGTAAACTCTTCCAGTTCCATCATCATTGTCCAGTATGGAGGGAGCACCGCATAGGATGGGAAAAGGTGTAAACCAGTTCCATCATCACTGTCCAGTATGGAGAGAGCACCGCATAGGATGGGAAAAGGTGTAAACCAGTTCCATCATCACTGTCCAGTATGGAGAGAGCACCGCATAGGATGGGAAAAGGTGTAAACTCTTCCAGTTCCATCATCACTGTCCAGTATGGAGAGAGCACCGCATAGGATGGGAAAAGGTGTAAACTCTTCCAGTTCCATCATCACTGTCCAGTATGGAGAGAGCACCGCATAGGATGGGAAAAGGTGTAAACCAGTTCCATCATCACTGTCCAGTATGGAGAGAGCACCGCATAGGATGGGAAAAGGTGTAAACTCTTCCAGTTCCATCATCACTGTCCAGTATGGAGAGAGCACCGCATATGATGGGAAAAGGAGTAAACTCTTCCAGTTCCATCATCACTGTCCAGTATGGAGAGAGCACCGCATAGGATGGGAAAAGGTGTAAACTCTTCCAGTTCCATCATCACTGTCCAGTATGGAGAGAGCACCGCATAGGATGGGAAAAGGTGTAAACCAGTTCCATCATCACTGTCCAGTATGGAGAGAGCACCGCATAGGATGGGAAAAGGTGTAAACCAGTTCCATCATCACTGTCCAGTATGGAGAGAGCACCGCATAGGATGGGAAAAGGTGTAAACCAGTTCCATCATCACTGTCCAGTATGGAGAGAGCACCGCATAGGATGGGAAAAGGTGTAAACCAGTTCCATCGTCACTGTCCAGTATGGAGAGAGCACCGCATAGGATGGGAAAAGGTGTAAACTCTTCCAGTTCCATCATCACTGTCCAGTATGGAGAGAGCACCGCATAGGATGGGAAAAGGTGTAAACTCTTCCAGTTCCATCATCACTGTCCAGTATGGAGAGAGCACCGCATAGGATGGGAAAAGTTGTAAACCAGTTCCATCATCACTGTCCAGTATGGAGAGAGCACCGCATAGGATGGGAAAAGGTGTAAACTCTTCCAGTTCCATCATCACTGTCCAGTATGGAGAGAGCACCGCATAGGATGGGAAAAGGTGTAAACCAGTTCCATCATCACTGTCCAGTATGGAGAGAGCACCGCATAGGATGGGAAAAGGTGTAAACCAGTTCCATCATCACTGTCCAGTATGGAGAGAGCACCGCATAGGATGGGAAAAGTTGTAAACCAGTTCCATCATCACTGTCCAGTATGGAGAGAGCACCGCATAGGATGGGAAAAGGTGTAAACCAGTTCCATCATCACTGTCCAGTATGGAGAGAGCACCGCATAGGATGGGAAAAGGTGTAAACCAGTTCCATCATCACTGTCCAGTATGGAGAGAGCACCGCATAGGATGGGAAAAGGTGTAAACCAGTTCCATCATCACTGTCCAGTATGGAGAGAGCACCGCATAGGATGGGAAAAGGTGTAAACCAGTTCCATCATCACTGTCCAGTATGGAGAGAGCACCGCATAGGATGGGAAAAGGTGTAAACTCTTCCAGTTCCATCATCACTGTCCAGTATGGAGAGAGCACCGCATAGGATGGGAAAAGGTGTAAACTCTTCCAGTTCCATCATCACTGTCCAGTATGGAGAGAGCACCGCATAGGATGGGAAAAGGTGTAAACCAGTTCCATCATCACTGTCCAGTATGGAGAGAGCACCGCATAGGATGGGAAAAGGTGTAAACTCTTCCAGTTCCATCATCACTGTCCAGTATGGAGAGAGCACCGCAAAGGATGGGAAAAGGTGTAAACTCTTCCAGTTCCATCATCACTGTCCAGTATGGAGAGAGCACCGCATAGGATGGGAAAAGGTGTAAACCAGTTCCATCGTCACTGTCCAGTATGGAGAGAGCACCGCATAGGATGGGAAAAGGTGTAAACTCTTCCAGTTCCATCATCACTGTCCAGTATGGAGAGAGCACCGCATAGGATGGGAAAAGGTGTAAACTCTTCCAGTTCCATCATCACTGTCCAGTATGGAGAGAGCACCGCATAGGATGGGAAAAGTTGTAAACCAGTTCCATCATCACTGTCCAGTATGGAGAGAGCACCGCATAGGATGGGAAAAGGTGTAAACTCTTCCAGTTCCATCATCACTGTCCAGTATGGAGAGAGCACCGCATAGGATGGGAAAAGGTGTAAACCAGTTCCATCATCACTGTCCAGTATGGAGAGAGCACCGCATAGGATGGGAAAAGGTGTAAACCAGTTCCATCATCACTGTCCAGTATGGAGAGAGCACCGCATAGGATGGGAAAAGGTGTAAACCAGTTCCATCATCACTGTCCAGTATGGAGAGAGCACCGCATAGGATGGGAAAAGGTGTAAACCAGTTCCATCATCACTGTCCAGTATGGAGAGAGCACCGCATAGGATGGGAAAAGGTGTAAACTCTTCCAGTTCCATCATCACTGTCCAGTATGGAGAGAGCACCGCATAGGATGGGAAAAGGTGTAAACCAGTTCCATCATCACTGTCCAGTATGGAGAGAGCACCGCATAGGATGGGAAAAGGTGTAAACTCTTCCAGTTCCATCATCACTGTCCAGTATGGAGAGAGCACCGCAAAGGATGGGAAAAGGTGTAAACTCTTCCAGTTCCATCATGGGCACCAGCATCGAGGGCATCTTCAAAAAGCAATGCTTCAAAAAGGCGAAGTCAATCATTAAGGACCCTCAGCGCCCAGGACAGGCCCTCTTCTCATTACTACCCTCAGAGAGAAGGTACAGGAGCCTGAAGACTTACAATCAATGTTTTAAAAAGAGCTTCTAGACCTCTGCCATCAGATTTCTGAATGGACATTGAGCCCATGAACACTACCTCACTAGTTTGGCTCTCTTGCTGCACTGCTTATTTAAGTTTTATTTATATTTCTTTTTGCAATTGATAGTTTTTTTATGTTTTGCACTGTACTGCTGCCCCAAAACAACAACATTCATGACATATGTCACTGATAATAAATCTGATTCTGATTCTGAGATTCGTTACGTTCTGGTGTAAATAACAATAAACTGATCCGAATCCAAATCTGAAGATCTTCTCTCTGCTCTGGAGCACCGTTAGTGCTAATGACGGAATAAGCTTCAAGGTGCGATTTGCCCCATTTGTGCATTCTACTGCAAACCCTGGAGCTGCGTCAGGGGGTCCTAGGCTTTGTTTCAACCCCATCTGACTTTGTGAGGAGCAGCTGGTAGTCAGGGGCGTCGCCGAGAGAACTGCCTTCATCCCAAGCCCCACTGAAAGCGTGGAAGCCCGCAGAGAGGATCTGAACAATGCAGGGAGTTTGGAAACACCATGGGAGGGTGAATAAGGGGTGGTTCCTGCAGGAAAAGGTAAGGAAACAGTGGGACATGGAAGTAGAACGCCGAAGCAGGGTTTCATCCTGAAACATCAACAGCTCCCTTTTGCTCCACTGATGTTGCCTGACCTGCTGAGCTCCTCCGGCGGACTGTGCGTCGTTCCAGATTCCTGCATCTGCCATCTCTTGTGTCTCCATGGAAACGGGGTGATCTCACAAGATCTGCAAGCGCAAGGTCAGTAAAATATTTATTGAGGCTTCCTTATATTTTGGCTCAATTAAGACTTTGTTTGCAGTTTCTACGGCAAGAAGCTACTGAAACTTGAGCCACAATAAAGAAAACTGAGGAATTCAATTAAAATGCCTTTCAGGAGGGTGAAAATGCTTCAGAGAATTAATTTCTGATCTGCTTTGAAGCATCTTCTGACCTCCACTGCAAGACCAAGGAAGCTCTGCACATTTGAAGTGCCAACATTCAGAAGTGTTAAACCCAAGTTTCATCTTTTCCCACAACTGGATGTGTAAGATTCCCTGGTGCTATGCTGAAGAACAGCAGACGAGCCATGCCTGGTGTCTCAGCCAATATTTATTCCTCAATTAACATCGCTAAAACAGATTATCTGATCATTATCACTTTCCTCTGTGTGGGAAGTTTACTGAGCCAAAATTGCCTGCTGCATTTCCTGCGGCACCACAGCGGTTCCATTTAAAAATATTTTCATTTATTGAGAGAAACAAGAGAGCGCAGATGTTGGAATCTGGAGCATCAAACGATCTCAAACGAGAGAAAACCCGCAGATGCTGGAAACCCACACGAAACGCCGCCTGGCCCGCTGAGTTCTTCCAGCACTCTGCGTGTGTTTCAACAAGCAGTCTGCTGGAGGAGCTCAGTGCGTCGAGAGGCATCTGCATGAGGCAAGGAACTGTCGACGTTTTGAATCGAAACTCTTGCTTCTTTGTCTCCAAATTGCTTTATCCGTGGAGATGTTTAAACCCCAACCTCAGCTGTGGGTTAAACAGGTAAAAGTGGCAGATTTCCTTCCTGGCAGGGCATTTGTAAATCAGATTTTTTTTTATGTCCACTTCAAAGGGATGAAGATCAAAGGTGAACATTATTTGTCACGTGTGCGTCAAAGAATTGAGACAGACAGTCAAGCCCATCAATGGCTAACACAGTCCGAGGAGGATCTGGGGGCAAGTCATCACACTTCCGACGCCCATATAACATGCCTACAAATCATTAACCAGTCTGTCGGTTGAAATGGAGCACCCGCAAGAAACCCACGTGGTCACGGGGAGAATGTACAAACCCCTTACAGGCAGCAGCGGGAATTGAACCCCAATCGCTCACGTGGGATAGTGTTGTGCCAGCTGCTATGCCACTGAGCGGCCCACACATGGTGCTTCGGGAAGTGCTTTGAGCAGCTGGTTATGGGTTGCATTAAATCTCATCATCCTGTTATATTAGAAACTTTACCCATTCTCCGATTGCTCCAATCAGTCCACTGATGACGTCATAGCCTCTGCACTCCGCTCCGTCCTGTACTGCCTCACGCGCAAAGATGCTACTTATTGGCTTCAGCCCGACATTTAATACCATCATTCTTCAGAAGCTGGCGAGTAAACTGTTCTCGTTGAGTGTCAACACCTCGTTCTGTAAATGGAGCTTAGACTTCTAGGCAGAAACACCACAGTCCAGCTCCATCGCTCTGAGCACTGGCCCACTGCTGTTCATGCTGCTGACGCGGGACTGTATTGCCTAGTCCCAGTTCCCAACAGAATCATCAAGTTCACTGATATCACAGCAGTGGTTGGCCTCATCAACATCGATGACAAGAGAGGTAGTAGAGCAGCTGGTGGAATGGTATGAGCACAACAACTTGAGTCTCGATGTGGACAAGACCGAGGAGATAAATATGGACTTCAGGAAGGTGGAGGCTGACCGTTCATCACTGCAGATAAATGGCTTCTCCGTGGAGAAAGTTAGGAGCATCAAGTTTCTGGGAATGTACGAAACAGATGAAATCACCTGGTCCCTCAACACCACCTCTTTGGTCAAGAACACACAGCAGCGTCTTCACTTGCTGAGGAGATTGAGGTGGGTGAGGCCCCTATCCACCACCCCCAGCCCATTCTAACCAATTCTTACAGGAACACTATCGAGAGTGTCCTGACCAGCTGCATCGTCATCTGGTAGGGGAATTGTAAGGCATCTGACCACAAGACCCTGCAAAAGATTGCAAACACTGCTAAGAGGATCAACAAGGTCTCTCATCTACCCATCAGAGGTTTTTATCCAGAGGGCTGTGTACATAGGGCCTCGACCCTCCCATTTGCCCAACAAGGAGGGGTGGTGAGGCAACTGTAGGTGACAATGGAAGTCAAAAACAGCATAAAAGCAAAAGAGAGGGCATATAATATAGCAAAAATTAGTGGGAAGTTAGAGGGTTTGGACATTTTTAAAAACCAGTAGAAGGCAACTAAAAACATAAAGATAGCAAAGGTAAAATGTGAAGGTCAGACAGCCAAAAAGTATCAAAGAAGATACCAAAAATTATTTTCAGATATATAAAGAATAAAAGAGAGGGAAAAGTGGTTATTGAACTGCTGGAAGATGAAATTGGAGAGATTGTAATCGGGTCAAGGAAATGGCGGATGAATTTAATAAGTATTTTGCATCGCTCTTCAAGGGAGTAGACACTAATGTTATGCTAGAAATTCCAGAGTGTCAATGGTCAGAAGTGAGTGTAGTTGCTATTACTAAGGTGAAGGTGCTCGGGAAACCGAAAGGTCTGAAGATAGATAAGTCATCTGGACCGGATGGACTACACCCCAGGGTTCCGAAAGAGGTGGCTGAAGAGATTGTGGAGGCTTTAGTAATGATCTTTCAAAAATCACTAGATTTTTGAATGGTTCCAGAGTACAGGATTTGAGTACAGGAGCAGGGAGGTTCTACTACAGTTGTACAAGGCCTTGGTGAGACCGCACCTAGAATATTGTGTGCAGTTTTGGTCCTCTAATCTGAGGAAAGACATTCTTGCCATAGAGGGAGTACAGAGAAGGGTCACCAGATTGATTCCTGGGATGGCAGGACTTTCATATGAAGAAAGACTGGATCGACTAGGCTTATACTCACTGGAATTTAGAAGATTGAGGGGGGATCTTATTGAAACGTATAAAATTCTAAAGGGATTGGACAGGCTAGATGCAGGAAGATTGTTTCCGATGTTGGGGAAGTCCAGAATGAGGGGTCACAGTTTAAGGATAAAGGGGAAGCCTTTTAGGATCGAGATGAGGAAAAACTTCTTCACACAGAGAGTGGTGAATCTGTGGAATTCTCTGCCACAGAAAACAGTTGAGGCCGGTTCATTGGCTATATTTAAGAGGAAGTTAGATATGGCCCTTGTGGCTAAAGGGATCAGGGGGTATGGAGAGAAAGCAGGTACAGGGTTCTGAGTTGGATGATCAGCCATGATCATACTGAATGGCGTTACAGGCTCAAAGGGCCGAATGGCCTACTCCTGCACCTATTTTCTATGTTTCTATGTTTCTATGACTGTAAAATTGCAAATGTCACTCAACTCTTTAAGAAGGGAGGGAGTCAGAAGAAAGGAAATTATAGGCCAGTTAGTCTGATTTCAGTGGTTAGGAAGATGTTTTAGTCCATTACTAAGAATGAAGGCCCGGAGTACTTGGAGGCACATGATAAAGTAGGACAAAGTCAACATAGTTTTCTTAAGGGGAAATCTGGCCTGACAAATCTGTTGAAATTCTTTAAAGGAATAACATGCAGGGTCGACAAAGGAGAATCGGTTGTTGTTGTGCACTTGGATTTTCAGAAAGCCTTTTACAAGGTGCCACACACAAGGCTGCTTAAAAAGTTGAGAACCCATGGTATCACAGGAAAGATATGAGCATGGATAGAAGATTGGCTGCTAGGCAGGAGGCAAAGAGTCGGAATATAGGGGACCTATTCTGGCTGGCTGCTGATGACAAGTTGTGTCTCTGCTTCTTTTTATGTTTTATGTCACGATTTGGATGATGGAATTGATGTCTTTGTGGCCAAATTTGCAGATGATACACAGATAGGTGGAGGAGCTGGTAATGTTGAGGAAGCACGAGTCTCCAGAAGGACTTGGACAGATTGGGAGAGTGGGCAAAGAAGAAGCAGATGGAATATAGTGTAGGGAAGTGTATGGTCATACACTTTGGTAGAAGGAATAAAAGCCTAGACTAATTCAGGACATGTTCTCGTCTTGTGCCATCATCAGAAAGAACGTATAGTAGTCTCAGAGCTCACGGCACCAGGCTCAGAAACAGTTATTACCCCTCAACCATCAGGCTCTTGAACCAAAGGGGATAACTCCACTCAGCTTCACTTACCTCATTATTGAAATGGCCTCACAACCAAGGGACTCACTTTCAAGGACTTTTCATCTCATGTTCTCGATACTTATTGCTTATTTGTTTATTAATATTTCTTCTTTTTGTATTTGCATCGTTTGTTGTCTTCTGCACTCTGTTAAATGCCCCAGTTGGGCTGTCTTTCAATGATACTATTATTGTTATTATTCTATAGACTTATTGAGCATGCCCACAAGATAATAAATCTCAGGGTAATATATGGTGACATATGTGTACTTTGATAATAAATTTACTTTGAACTTTGAGTGTGACTAGAAGATGATCTAAAATCTTGAGCCTCGACACAGGCAAGGTGAAGAGTTCTCCAACCAAAGACAATTGACTTTGATCAACGAGTATTTTTAAATTTAAGATTGAATTGGGATGAAATTTATATCTGACCATCCATGGTAAACATGTGTATGGGCTTCAGCTGACATTTGTGCCCGTTTTCTAATATTTGGTTCTGATCACTCCAATGGAGCCCAGTGTTTAATGCATGTACCTCAGGAACAGTGGTATTGACGTGCGCATGTGGAGGCAGGTCATTGATCTATTGGAGGCAGGTCATTGATCTATTGAAATGATAGCATCTTAATGGGCTGAATGGCCTCTAATATGACTGCTAGATCAGATAGTTCACCCTGGTCAGGTGTAGTGACATCATCATGTCCCATCATTGCATCACCATGGAAGCAACAATTTTTCTATGTGAGGTAATGTCAGACAGCGATGTCATCCCATAGTCATCAAGAAACAGTGTCACAAGACGCCAGAGGAATTCACAAGGTCAGGTAATATCCATGGAGAAAATGGACTGTTGGCATTCAAAAGATCTTGATGATCGACTGGCTATTCCCCTCCAGAGACAATGTCTGACCTGCTGAGCTCCTCCAGTGCTTTGTGTGTGTTACTCAAGATTTCCAGCCTCTGCCAAACCTTGTGTCTGTTGCCACCAAAAGTCTGCTAAGAACTAGTTAATCACAGACAGAGGGCTTGGCAGAGACACACAGCCTAAATGAAAGTATAATTATGCAGGTTGTCACATGTGCAAAACTGAAGGAAGATATAATGTCTCCTCAAAACTACTTGCTATGGCACCCCTGATGTGCTCTAATCATGTGTCACAACCGAAACCAATCAGTAAACTCCAAGATCCAGGCCTCAATACCCCTTTGTGCAATTGGATCCTGGATTTCCTCACTTGTAGTCAGGATTGGCAAAAACGTCTCCTCCACAATCTCCATCAGGACAGGATCACCGCAGGGATGTGTGCTTAGCCCCCTGCGCTACTCATTTACACCCGTGACTGTGTGGCTAAGTACAGCTCCAGCACCATATACAAGTTTGCTGATGACACCACTGTTGTGAACTGTATCAAAGGGGCTGATGTATCAGCATACAGGAGGCAGATTGAAAATTTGTCCGAGTCGTTTTATAACAACACCCTCTCACTCAATGTCAATAAGACCAAGGAACTGATTGTAGACTTCAGGAGAGGGAAACCAGAGGTCTGTGAGTGAGTAATCATTGGAGGATCAGAGGTGGAGAGGGTCAGTAACTTTACATTCCAGGGTGTCACTATCTCAGAGGACCTGTCCTGGACCCATCATTTAAAAGTAATTGTGAAGAAAGTATGACAGCACCTCTATTTCCTCAGGAGTCTGCGGAGATTCGGCACATCTTCAAGAACCTTGGCAAACTTCTACAGACGTGTGGTGAAAACTGTGCCGACTGGCTGATATGGGAACATCAATGCTTTTGAGCAGAAAATTCTACAGAATGTAGTGGATTCAACCCAGTACATCACGAGTAAAACCCTCGCAACCATTGAGCACATCTACATGAAACAGTGCCGTAGAAAAGCAGCATCCATCATCAAAGATCCTCACCACCCAGGCCGTGCTCGTTTCTCACTGCTGCCATCAGGTAGAAGGTACGAGGGCCCCAGGACTCGCACCACCAGGTTCAAGAACAATTACTATCCCTCAGTCATCCAGAACCGTGAACAAAAGGGGAAAACTACACACATTTATGGACTCTGTTATCTTGTTATTTCATGCTTGTTACTATTTATTTATATCTGCATTTGCACAGGTTGTTTACAGTTTTTTAGATTTGCTAAGTATGCCCACAGAAAAAGAATCTCTGGGTTGTATGTGGTGACATGCATGTACTCTGATGATAAATTTTACTTTGAAATTGTGAACCGTCCTCTCTTCTGATACCAGCAGCCGATGGTACAGAATTACTAACTCATCTCCTTGTGTAGTGGCCTTGATTAAGTGCGTGAAGATGTTCAGAATAGCAAGGAGAGAACTGATGAATTTCACAGAACTAAGGTTTACTTCTTTACTATTTGTGAGTTAATTATCGTGCTTTGCTGGTTCAGGTCAAGCCTCCCCAGGGATCAAGGATCGGGGATCAACTTTATTCGCCATATTCATATAGATGTATTAGGAGTTTGCCGTGGTGTGTTGGTCAGGGTACAACAGGCAACAAAAAATAACATTCAACAATTATAACAAACAAAATTGCATAAAAATAGAATTATATATAAAAAGCTAATAAAGTTCAAGTTTAAAGGATGGATTTTGAATAAAATGTGCATAAATAAATAAATACCAACATATATTTACAATGTAAAGAACACTATAAAAAGTGTTTTGAAGTGTCTACAGTGCAGTACAGTGACTGAGGCAATACACACTATAGAACTAAGCATGGAACAAAAACCATGCAATGTATAACATTCATGGAACTGAATTGGTCCAGGTCTATTTAATTGTTATGCTATCAGTATTGATTTAACCTGAACCAATTATTAATCAAATGCTTCACGGGTTAGATACTGTGTTGATCTGACACAGATTATTTATTCAAATGAATGCAACCCTAATGAGAAAACTTATATAATGCTGGTGAATTTGAAAACCATTGTAGTACTTGTTAATTAATAGACTGGGTAAACTAAGTAAATTATTAAACTGATGTAACCTGAATAATTTCTGCACTGATAAAACTGAGTTAATTATAAAGTTGATCTAACTCATTTTTCATTTTATAATGCTAGTCAGCTATTAAACTATTATTAACAGTTGTTAATTCATGGACTGACAGCCCAAGTTTGGTGTTAACAGACAAGATGCTGGAGGAACTCAAAAGGTCAGGCACCATCTCAAAGTTCAAAGTAAATTTTTTTATCAAAGTATGTACTGTATATGCTACATGTATACTACTTTGAAATTAATTTTCCTGCAGGCATTTGCAGGGAAAAAGAAAAGCAGTGAATTCATGAACAACACGTAAACAGAGACCGTCCTGTCCAGATGAAGGGACTTGAGTCAAAATGTCAAATGTCCATTTCTCTCCATAAACTCTGCCTGACCTGCAAGTTCCTGCAGCAGCTTGTGTTTAGCATCCGCATTCTCTGTCGGTGTTAATCTGATGCTGGCCCAGCTAATGAATCTACCAATAAAATTCTCATCAATTATTTAACTGATGTAGTCTCAGTTCATCATTATGCTGAAGTAAGCCAGGCTTGTTAACTTACCGAAGACATGAACCCAGATAATTATTAAACAGATACAAAACTGGTAGATTATTCCTCAGGTACAACCACAAATGATAAAGGTGAGCAAGATAAAGATTAGCTTTATATTTCACATGCATATTGAAAGATCTATGGTGAAATGCATCGACCACCAATGCTCTGAGGAGTGAGCTGGGAGCAGCCCACAAGCGTCACCGTGCTCCTTGTGCCCACAGCGCATTAACCCTGAGCTGCTCCTCTTCAGACTGTGGGAGGAAACCAGAGCACCCGGAGCAAAGCCACACAGTCACGGGGACAATATGCAAACTCCTCACAGACAGCAGCGGGAGCTGAACCCTGTACTAACAGCTACACTACTGTACTGCAGTAAGAGCTAATCACTGTTCCAATGCAACCCTAACTAATCACGATATTAATGCAACATTGATTGATTACTGTCATCCCTACTCAATTGCTCTAGCAATGTAACCCAATTTAACTACTCTATTGATATAGCTAGATTAATGGCAATATCAGTGTCACCCCAGTTAATCACAATATCAATGTAAGCACATAGGACATTTGGATTATGTTCCTTTCTTTGCCATTTTGGCCACATTTTCACATTAAGTAGACTGCAGCCTGTATTAAAATAGCAAAAGAAAGGCTCATTATGTACTCCACCTATTTAACACTGGCCCAGTCACAAGACAATTTACAATGACCAGATAACCTGCTAACTGGTACGTCTTTGGATGGTGGGAGCAAACAGAAGCACCTGGAGGAAACGCACGCACGCACTCGCAGGGAGAACGAAAACACTCCTTACAGACGGCGCTGGAACTGAACCCCAGACTCTGGAATGCCCAGAGCTGCAATAGTGTTCTGCTAACCGCTGCACAACCGTGGCACTAATTCCTCACTGTCGTCTCATACAGCAAGTGAAAAAACTTCATTTTGCCTGCCATCCACGTACAACACTACATTAAGCAATGCATGGCAGTAGTCCAACGGGAAACGGTAACAGAATGCAGGATACAGTGTGACAGTTATGGAGGAAGAGCAGTACAGGCGGAAAATGAGCTACAAAGTCAGGGAAAAGTTGAAAGTACATTTATTATCAAACCATGTATACTCTATACAACCTTCAGATTCATCTCCTTACAGCCTGCCACAGAACAAAGACACCCAACAGAACCCATTAAAAAATGAAGATTGTCAAACACCCAATGTGCAGAAAAACAAACAAATCGTGCCAGCAATACGATTCGGAAAGCAAGTGACATTCGGAATGGAAGTTCACTGAAGTGAATCCACAGCCACAAAGCCAGTCATCACTGCAGTCAATTCAGCAGCCCGTTAAGCTGCAGGCCACAGCCTCCGTTCAGCGCAGAAACAAGCTGAACACTGGCCCCTCCCTTTCTTCTGGCTCTGACACCCTGACCTTTTCAATCTGGCCTGACGCTTAGATTGTTCATTCCTTGGGTCGTTCCTTACTCTCAGACCCAGGCCCTATCACTTCAACACACTCCCAGGCCCTGCCACTTCAACACACTCCCAGGCTCTATCACTACAACACACTCCCAGGCCCTGCCACTACAACACACTCCCAGGCCCTGCCACTTCAACACACTTCCAAGCCCTGCCACTACAACACACTCCCAGGCCCTGCCACTTCAACACACTCCCAGCCCCCACCACTTCATTACACTTCCAGGCCCTACCACTTCATTACACTCACAGGCCCTGCCACTTCAATACACACCCAGGCCCTGCCACTTCAACACACTTCCAGGCCCTACCACTACAACACACTCCTAGGCCCTGCCACTGCAACACACTCCCAGGCCCTGCCACTTCAACACACTCCCAGGCCCTGCCACTTCATTACACTCCCAGGCCCTGCCACTGCAACACACTTCCAAGCCCTGCCACTACAACACACTCCCAGGCCCTGCCACTACAACACACTCCCAGGCCCTGCCACTACAACACACTCCCAAGCCCTGCCACTACAACACACTCCCAGGCCCTGCCACTGCAACACACTCTCAGGCCCAGGCTCTACCACCTCAGTTTGGCCCGTACCCGACCTTTCCAATTTGGTCTGGTGTTAAAATCGATCAATCCTCAGCTCTTTCCTGCCTCTTGGCCAGGGGCCTGGGCTCCACTGCCTTAGCCCTGCATCGCCTCCACTCATCTTGCCTCAGTTCTGCCACATCCAAGTCCACTCCAATGGGCTCATTCCCTACTCTCGTGCCCAGGCCTCGCCACCTCAATTCAGTACATACACGCCATACTGCAACCATCCTGCACCTTCTAACTCAGTTCACACCACAAAAGAACCAGGTTATACAGGTGATTCACCAGCTGAACTCCGAATGGGAAGTTACAGGCAAGTTAAAGAGAAACTGATTGCAGTGATCATATCTGAGAAAAAATGTAATTAATACAGAAATCTTTTGTTTAATTTTCTACCAGCGAGGCGTTACTATGCTTCATCAGTGCCATCTTAAACAAGAGTCGATCTTATCATACTTGGCGACCATTTATTAGAATTATAACAGGGTGACAAAAGCTGTCCCTGAATCTGGTGGTATGCATTCTCAGGTTTTTGTATCTCCTTCCAGTTGGGAGTGAGAAGAAAACAGCAACTTGTAGACTGTGATCTTGCATCTTGTGGATTATCATCGCAATTATAATACGTCTTCAATGAAACTTCTCTTAACAGGAGTAAATCTGCTCATCAACTCAAAATATAACAGGTACCAGCTGAATCTGACTCTTAGAACAAATTCAGGGGATGGTTCTGCGACTTACAGAACATTGCCATCTCAAAACTGGGCAGACGCATTTGCAAGGTGAAATTTCTCTGGTGTCTTCCATTAATGTGTAAGGGGTCTTTGGGAGTAAGGAACGCTGGTAAGGCTAGATAGTTATCACGTGTGGGCCATTCTGCTACGTTCTCATGAATGGGAGCAAATCTGTAAATGTCTCTGCTTTGAACCACAGCACTGTGTGAAGGGTCCAGGTGAATATGAGCTACATATTTTCTACTTGTACTTGGGCCCAATGTCCATTCTGCATACCAATCTCTCCAGAAATCCACAGGAACGTCGGATGTTTCCAGTCCAAGACCACCACCCTCTACTGATATACATTCTCAACTTATTTATCTAAATATCTGTCTCTGTCTATATTCTGTCTATCTACCCATCTATCTCCCTATTTATCTCTGTCTATCTATCAGACTCTCTGTCCATCTGCCTGTCTATTTATCTATCCATATCTATGTCTATCTACGTCTACCTAGCTGTGTATCGATCTATGTCTATCGATATCTATCTATCTACCTGTCTGTCTCTCTGTATCTCTGCCTATTTATTTATTTATTTATTTTTGAGTTAAAGCAACGTAACAGGCCCTTCCAGCCCAATGAGGTTGTGCTACTCAATTTCACCCATGTGGCCGATCAGTCATCTGCTGTCCGGAATCCGCGTTCCGGGTCTCAATCCGGTCCGAGGGCTCCGGACTCCGGGTCCTGCAGTTGCCCCTCCCATCACCCGTGAACTAGTTAGGACCCTCCTGGCTTAAGGAGGCACACCTGTGACTCATTGAGCTGCAGGTGTTTATAAGGGGCCTTGGGTCGTTTTGTTCTGTTTCCCCGCCGGCTCTGAACTCTTCTTTGCATTCTGTTATCCTGCCCGGGCTCAGATCTACTCCTCATCATGGTTCTCTGCCCCGTACCAGTACTGCCAGGTTGGTCCTCTCCCCCACCTTTCTTCCCATGCGCTGGTCCCGCTTCTCCGCTCGTTTGTTTTGTTCACGCGGTCGCGCTGTCTGCCGGCCGTTCCCGATTTTCCCGTTATCATGACTGTTGTGTTGGTCACCCTGGACCTATGCCCGTTCCTATCCCTTGCCTCCATCAGGCGGGTCTGGCCGACCTGCCGCTGCCCGGCGGGGGTTCTGCTCCGTCCTCCTCTTCCACCCGAACCCTGGGATTGTGCCCCACACTCGCCTAGGGGTCCGCATCATGCCCAGGCCTCCGATGTTTCCGCCTGGGAGGCGGCCCTACCCGGAACATATGCGGCCCACCCAGGGAGGGCTCTCTGCCAGCTTATCTAGCCACCTAGACCTGTCTGCCTGAACCCCGGGGACCTGCCTGCCTGAACCCGGGGACCTGTCTACCTGCCTGAACCCCGGGGACCTGTCTGACTGCCTGAACCCCGGGAAACTGCCTGCCCGCCGGCCTGAACCCCGGGAACCTGCCTGCCTGCCGGCCTGAACCCCAGGGACCTGCCTGCCTGCCGGCCTGGACCCCGGGGACCTGCCTGCCCGCCGGCCTGAACCCCGGGAACCTGCCTGCCCGCCGGCCTGAACCCCGGGAACCTGCCTGCCCGCCGGCCTGGACCCCGGGGACCTGCCTGTCTGCCTGAATTCGAACTCCGGGAGCCCGCTCCGCTCTGCCTGCCTGACACTCTATCTACCTGAACCCCAGCTCTACCCTTAAATGCCATGGCATTCCCATCCTCTCCTCCCCCTAGTACTTCAGTGTCTGCATCCTGCGTTTGGGTCCAAACGGCCGCGTTCCTGACATCTGCCCTGTACGTCTTTTGGGATTTGCGAGAAACTTGAGCACGAGACGAGGCCAGCACAGTCTCAGGGTTAATGTACTCTCTCCTTACAGACAGCAGTGGGCATGGAACCCCGATCTGTGATCGCCAGTGCTGTAAAGCGATTAGACTAACCACTACGTTCCCATGGCAATGTATGTAGACTCAAATCTATCAGTTTAACTTTTGAATACACTCAGCAAACAAACATCCAAAATCAGAGAATTCCAAGGAGTCCCTCCACTGACTGAAGAGATTTTTTGTCATGGACTGGGACATGCTGAGAGTGACCGCCACCCCCATCCATTCATTACCTCTCACCCACGTTTGAAGCTCCCCAGCCAAGGAACTCATTCTCAGCAGAAGTCTGTACAACCTCAGCCCAAATTAGAGTATACAGTCAAAGAGTCATAGAGCTCTACAGCACAGGGAACAGGCCTTTTAGCACTTCTAGTCCATGCCAAACTGTTCTTCCGCAATGTACAATGTCCTGTGTATGTTAATCAAAATGGCTTCTTTGGTTTGCTAGAGTAGGAATGCTTTTATGTTTGATCAGTGTTTCTCTCGCAGTTGTTTAGCTTTGGACTTGCTGATATGGGGATTGTATTCATTTGTTAACCAATGGGGAATGTTATTTTGTCTTGTGAGGCTGGGAGCTTGGGGGGTTTCGTGGTCTTTTCAGGGGAGGCGGGAAGGAGATGCCAAGGAAGGTGGACGTGCGCTGCACTGCTCGGTTGACCACCGGGGGTGGTCCCAGGTGCGAAGACGTGGAGGTCGGAGGAAAGTGACGAGGGGTCGAATGGTTCGATGGTTGAGCTCCAACGATGTGCACTAAACTGACTGAACTTTGATAACCATATAACCATATAACAATCACAGTGCGGAAACAGGCCATTCCAGCCCTCCTAGTCCGTGCCGAACTCTTAATCTCACCTAGTCCCACCTACCCGCACTCAGCCCATAACCCTCCACTCCTTTCCTGTCCATATACCTATCCAATTTTACCTTAAATGACACAACTGAACTGGCCTCTACTACTTCTCCAGGAAGCTCATTCCACACAGCTATCACTCTCTGAGTAAAGAAATACCCCCTCGTGTTTCCCTTAAACTTTTGCCCCCTAACTCTCAAATCATGTCCTCTCGTTTGAATCTCCCCTACTCTCAATGGAAACAGCCTATTCACATCAACTCTATCTATCCCTCTCAAAATTTTAAATACCTCGATCAAATCCCCCCTCAACCTTCTACGCTCCAATGAATAGAGACCTAACTTGTTCAACCTTTCTTTGTAACTTAAGTGCTGAAACCCAGGTAACATTCTAGTAAATCGTCTCTGCACTCTCTCTAATTTATTGATATCTTTCCTATAATTCGGTGACCAGAACTGTACACAATATTCCAAATTTGGCCTTACCAATGCCTTGTACAATTTTAACATTACATCCCAACTTCTGTACTCAATACTCTGATTTATAAAGGCCAGCATTCCAAAAGCCTTCTTCACCACCCTATCTACATGAGACTCCACCTTCAGGAAACTATGCACTGTTATTCCTAGATCTCTCTGTTCCACTGCATTCCTCAATGCCCTACCATTTACCCTGTATGTTCTATTTGGATTATTCCTGCCAAAATGTAGAACCTCACACTTCTCAGCATTAAACTCCATCTGCCAACATTCAACCCATTCTTCTAACTGACATAAATCTCCCTGCAAGCTTTGAAAACCCACCTCATTATCCACAACACCTCCTACCTTAGTATCATTGGCATACTTACTAATCCAATTTACCACCCCATCATCCAGATCATTTATGTATATTACAAACAACATTGGGCCCAAAACAGATCCCTGAGGCACCCCGCTAGTCACCGGCCTCCATCCCAATAAACAATTATCCACCACTACTCTCTGGCATCTCCCATCTAGCCACTGTTGAATCCATTTTATTACTCCAGCATTAATACCTAACAACTGAACCTTCTTAACTAACCTTCCATGTGGAACTTTGTCAAAGGCCTTGCTGAAGTCCATATAGACTACATCCACTGCCTTACCCTCGTCAACATTCCTCGTAACTACTTCAAAAAATTCAATAAGGTTTGTCAAACATGACCTTTCACACACAAATCCATGCTGGCTACTCCTAATCAGATCCTGTCTATCCAGATAATTATAAATACTATCTCTAAGAATACTTTCCATTAATTTACCCACCACTGATGTCAAACTGACAGGTCTATAACTGCCAGGCTTACTTCTAGAACCCTTTTTAAACAATGGAACCACATGAGCAATGCGTCAATCCTCCGGCACAATCCCCGTTTCTAATGACATCTGAAAGATCTCCGTCAGAGCTCCTGCTATCTCTACACAAACTTCCCTCAAGGTCCTGGGGAATATCCGGTCAGGACCCGGAGATTTATCCACTTTTAAATTTCTTAAAAGCGCCAGTACTTCCACCTCTTTAATTGTCATAGGTTCCATAACTTCCTTACTTGTTTCCCACACCTTACACAATTCAATACCTTCTCCTTAGTGAATACCGAAGAGAAGAAATCGTTCAAAATCTCTCCCATCTCCCTCAGCTCCACACATAGCTGACCACCCTGATTCTCTAAGGGACCAATTTTATCCCTCACTATCCTCTTGCTTTTAATATAACTGTAGAAACCTTTTGGATTTACTTCCACCTTATTTGCCAAACCAAACTCGTATCTTCTTTTAGCTTTTCTAATCTCTTTCTTAAGATTCCTTTTACATTCTTTATATTCCTCGAGCAATTCCTTTACTCCATGCTGCCTATATCTATTGTAGACATCCCTCTTTTTCCGAACCAAGTTTCTAATATCCCTTGAAAACCATGGCACTTTCAAACCTTTAACCTTTCCTTTCAACCTAACAGGAACATAAAGATTCTGTACCCTCATAATTTCACCCTTAAATGACCTCCATTTCTCTATTACATCCTTCCCATAAAACAACTTGACCCAATCCACTCTCTCTAAATCCCTGCGCATCTCCTCAAAGTTAGCCTTTCTCCAATCAAAAATCTCAACTCTAGGTCCAGTCCTGTCCTTCTCCATAATTATATTGAAGCTAATGCTATTGTGATCACTGGACCCGAAGTGCTCCCCAACACATACATTTGTCAGCTGACCTATTGCATTCGCTAACAGGAGATCCAACACTGCCCCATCTCTAGTCGGTACTTCTATGTATTGTTGCAAAAAACTATCCTGCACACATTTCACAAACTCTAAACCATCCAGCCCTTTTACAGAATGAGCTTCCCAATCTATGTGTGGAAAATTAAAATCTCCCACAATCACCACCTTGTGTTTACTACAAATATCTGATATCTCCTTACACATTTGCTCTTCCAACTCACGCTCCCCATTAGGTGGCCTATAATACACTCCTATCAGTGTTACTACACCTTTCCCATTCCTCAATTCCACCCAAATAGCCTCCCTAGAGGAGCTCTCTAATCTATCCTTCCAAAGCACCGCCATAAGATTTTCTCGGACAAGCAATGCAACACCTAAGTTGGCACCTTTTACTTTATTTTCTTTTCCTTCATATATACTGTATTGCATAGTACTCTTTTAGTTTTAGTAAAATCTTTAAAGTGTATTCCATAACGGTATCTGGTGTGAGTTTGATATTGTGTGGTACGCGCGGCATAAACTTGATTCTCACAGCACCTGCATGCATGGGAGGTGGGGGTGGTGAGTGGCTGGATCTCCTTTTCCCCGAGACATATACCAACCTGCTGGGTAAGTGTTACATTTGTGGGGGCTCATCCGGGATTGGATTATTGAGGCTGTGGAATCGCGCAGGCAGCAGTGCGGAGATGGACAGAGATAAGATTGTTAGCTGGTGCGAGTTGGAAGATGTACCGCTGCAGTATGCCTGTGTAGTGAGCGGGGTGGATTTTCGAGTTTCGGGAGATGTGTTAGTGCGGGGGATCAGTTTAGTGAAGGGTATTGGGCAGGTGGAATTGGTAGCTAGACGGTGTGGTAAAGAGGTGGAGTCTAGCTGGGTGTTGGTTCGTACGAGTGCTGACGTCATGACATTGGAACTACCGGCGACGGTCAGTGTTCCAGGGGAGGTGGGGCCGTGGGGGCTCCACACCCTCTCCGAGGATGACGAGACACCAGAGGAGGAGCTAGAGCTAGAGGCGGCCCCCGGAGAGGTGCCCGTCACTAGTAAAGGGGGGTCGGAGGGGGAAGGCGTGACTAGGCCCCGCCCCCCAGGGACGGTGGAGGACTCGGAGCTGGTGGCCGCACCTAACTCCCTGGTGGGAGTGGCCGAGAGGCCACGGCTGAAGCTGGGGGTGTTCTCCGGAGCCAAGCCTACTCCGGACGGGGAGGTGGACTATGAGACCTGGATCGAGCATACGTCCTTGATGTTAGAGGAGTGGCCAGGCTTGGAGGAGGAGAAGAGGCAGCGATTGGTGGGAAGTTTGAGGGGTTCAGCAGCCAAAACAGTCCGGGAGTTGAAAGCTGAAAAGTCTGGGGCCTCAGTGGAGGAATGCATAGAAATTCTGGAGGGAGCGTTTGGGTTGTCAGGGGAACCCTGGCTGCTTTTAGCAGAGTTCCAACGCCTGGAACAACGGAGAGGGGAAAAGCTCTCTGAGTACATATTTCGGATGGAGGAGATGCTTACAGGGTTGCAGCGCCTGGGGGTAGTGAAGGCGCCTGACGTGGCTAGCGTGAGGATGAGTCAGATATTCAGTGGCTCTCTGGAGGAGGACAAGGTGGCGTGGACTATCCAGCAGGTTTATAGGAAGGGCCCCCCTCTATCCTTCGGGCAACTGATTAGAGAGGTGCGGGAGGAAGAGAGAGCGTTGGGGCGGAAAAGGGGCTCCGGCCACCAGGAGCGATCCTCAGCGATACAGGAAGTGGTGGCTGGGTGGAGGACTGAAAACCTCCAGGGGAGTAGGGACCCTCCTCTGGAGGGGAAGAACAGGGAAGGTACTCACTCCCGGGGGTGACCCGTGCAGTGGGTTGGGAGAGGGGGCCGTCCTGGGAGAGGAGGAGCGGCGGGCAGCATGTGCTTTAACTGTGGGAAAGAGGGGGATTTCAGGCGGGACTGTGGGCGGTTGAGGGTGTGCTATATCTGTGGAGAGGAGGGACATTTGCGGTGGGATTGTGAGAGACAAGGAGTCCCGCGGAGGGCAAGCCCCCCTGCGACTAAGAAGGGGGAGGTGCCGGGAAACTTAGGAGAGGCTCAGTGAGGGAACGGACTGGAGCCTCTGGAGGAACACGTTCCCAGAGATCAGCCAGGGGACCACCGGGTGCCCACGCCTCTATTCCAGATGGGCTGGTAGGACCCTGTGCCAGTGTGTGTCTATGGATGGAGGGAGTTTACGCAAAAGCCGTTCTTGATATGGGATCGCAGGTGATCTTATTGTACCGGTCGTTCTACAACCAATATCTAAAGCATTTGCCCGTAACCCCATTTGATGCCCTGCAGATTTGGGGTGTGAGCGAGGGTGACTACCTGTACGATGGGTACCTATCGGTGAGACTGGAGTTCTCGGAGGGCGATGTCGGAGTATCCGAAGCTATTGAGACGTTGGTGTTGGTATGTTCAGACCCGGTGGTGCTGCCCTCCTGCCCTCCAAAAGCACTCACCACACCATCCAGGTGACGGAGGACACCCCTTTCCGAGAGAGATCCCGGTGGCTGGCTCCAGCAGATGTTGAGGATGTGCAGCAGCATTTGTGCAGGTTGAAGGAAGCCGGAATCATAGCTGAGTCTCGAAGTCCTTATGCGTCCCCAATAGTGGTGGCATGGAAGAAGAATGGGAGGGTGTGCATGTGTGTTGACTACAGGACTTTGAATCGGCGAACTGTCCCTGATCAATATACTGTCCCAAGGGTCGAGGACGCGTTGGCCTGCCTGAGCGGAGCGAAGTGGTTCAGTGTGCTGGACTTAAGAAGTGGGTATTACCAGATCCCGATGAAGAGAAGATGGCCTTTATCTGCCCGCTGGGGTTCTTTCAGTTCAAACAAATGCCCCAAGGCATATCGGGGGCCCCAGCCACCTTCCAGAGCCTCATGGAGAGGACTGTGGGGGATATGAATCTGTTGGAGGTGCTGATGTACCTGGACGATTTGATAGTGTTTGGGTCGACTTTGGAGGAACATGAAGAGCGGCTGTTGAAGGTGTTAAGCCGGCTTAAGGAGGAAGGGCTGAAGCTTTCCCTGGACAAATGCCAGTTCTGCAAGTCGTCGGTCAGCTACGTTGGTCATATCATTTCGCAAGAGAGAGTGGCTACTGATCCAACCAAGATAGAGGCCGTGACCACCTGGCCGAGACCCTAGAACGTGAGCGCGTTGCGCTCATTTTTGGGGTTCTGTGGGTATTACCGCTGATTTGTGAAAGGATACGCCAGAATATGTCACCCGTTGACTCAGCTGTTGTGTGGCTATCCGCCGGTGGGGAAGAAAAGGAAGGGGGACCGGAGTCAAGACGCTGGAAGATACTGGAACCCGGTGGAACCTTTTGGCTCGAGATGGGATGATCGATGTGAAGAGGCATTCCGATCTTTGAAAAGGGCGCTGACCCAGGTCCCGGTGTTGGCTTTTACCAATCCCCAAAAGCCATATGTGCTGCACACGGATGCCAGTCGAGAGGGTCTCGGGGTTGTTCTGTACCAGGAGCATGGCAAAGCATTGAGACCGGTCGCATTTGTCAGCCAAAGCTTGTCGCCCTCTGAGAGAAACTATCCCACTCACAAGTTGGAGTTCCTGGCGCTGAAGTGGGCGGTGGTGGACAAGTTGGGCGATTACCTGTACGGAGCCAAGTTTGAGGTGAGAACGGATAACAATCCTCTCACTTATATTTTGACTTCGGCTAAGCTGGATGCCACAGGACATCAGTGGCTGGTGGCCTTGTCGGTATATGATTTCAGCCTGAAGTACCGCCCAGGAAGCAGGAATGTCGATGCAGATGCTTTGTCACGTCGGGAGCTGGGGGAACAGGAGAAGGACGAGGAGTGGGAGAGTGTCCCTGCCCCTGGAGTGAAGGCGATGTGTCAGTTTGCTATCACCGTGAAGGCCGAGGGAAGAGGAAGGCTGGAGCGAGCCGTGGACCATTTGGGGGTTTTTGACGATGCCATACCCCTAACTTACTGTGACCTGACCGCACTGCAGACTAAACAGTTACCGGAACTGAGTCCGGGGGAAGTGGCAGCTGCTCAGCAGAATGACCCGGGTCTTGGCACTGTGTGGACAGCGATAGAGAAGGGGGATGTGGCGTTAGCTGAGAAGGCGAAACACACATTCGTGCCTCTGTTATTGAAGGAGTGGCCTCAGTTAAAATTAAAGAACCAAGTCTTGTACCGGGTCACGGCAGCTCAGGACCAACCCCACTGTTGGCAACTGGTCCTGCCGGAGAAGTGTCAGCAGGCTGTACTCCAGGCTGTGCATGATGATTCCGGACACCTGGGGGTGGAACAGACCTATGGATTACTCAAAGACTGGTTCTACTGGCCCCGGATGAGGGGGGAAGTCGAGGAATACTGTAGGGGCTGTAGTCGTTGCATCCGGAGGAAGACCCTGCCCGCGTTGGCGGCTCCACTGTCGCACTTGCAGAGTGCGGGACCTCTGGACCTGGTGTGTATGGATTTTCTGTCGATTGAGCCTGACACCAGCAACACCGCGAATGTCTTAGTCATCACCGATCATTACACTCGCTACGCTCAGGCATTTCCCACTAAGGATCAGAAGGCGACGACAGTGGCGAAGGTGTTATGGGAGAAGTACTTCGTTCATTATGGCCTTCCCAGGCGGATCCATAGTGATCAGGGGCGGGACTTTGAGAGCCGCCTTATCCATGAATTACTGACTATGCTTGGGGTTGAGAAATCCAGGACTACCTCTTATCACCCACAGGGTGATCCTCAGCCAGAGAGGTTCAACAGGACCCTGTTGGATATGCTCAGGACGCTGGAGATTGGGCAGAAAAATAAGTGGAGTCGTCATATTGGACAATTGGTTCACTGTTACAATTGTATTCGCAATGATGCTACAGGGTACTCGCCCTATTATCTGATGTTCGGGCGGGAAGCGAGGTTGCCCATTGACTTGTGTTTTGGGGGTGAAGTGGGTGAATTACCCGGGAAGCCCTATCTAAAGTGTGTGTCCAATATGAAGAGGGAGTTGCAGAGGGCGTACGAGTTGGCCAAGGCGGCGTCTACCAAACAAAGTCAGAGGAATAAGATGAAATATGATCAAAAGGTGAAGTTTGCCCAATTATTGCCGGGCGACCGGGTCCTTTTACGGAATTTAGGACTCCCTGGTAAGCACAAGTTGGCAGATGGATGGGCGGCCAGCCCCTATGTAATAGAGAGCCAGATGCCGAATCTACCGGTTTGCCGGGTGAAACCTGAGGATGGGAATGGGCCTATCAAGGTACTCCATCGGAATCACCTGCTGCCCCTGGGTCAAGCGGTGCGGGGGGGCAAGGAGCCAGAGTGGGAGGCTGTGCCTAGTACAAGGACTCTGCGAGGGCGCGGAGCGAGGGAGGAGGCCGCTGCTGAAGAGCGGGGACGGGTCCCTAACCCGGGAATGGATACCGATTCGGAAGATGACGACTCAGATGAGTGGCCCCTGTTCCCATTCGCTGGCGTTTCAGTACCAGAAGAGGAGGCTCCTGGCCCTTCCTCTACTGAGTTGGGCGAGAGGGGGGAAGGTGTTGATGGTCAGATGGAGAGGCAGCCAGTGTTGGGGGGAGAGAGGGTGGAACCTGAACGTGAGCCAGAGGGTTCTCAGGTGAGGGGGGAACCCCGTGAGGGAGGGGGTGAGGGTCTGACAGGTAGACCTGGGGTGTCCGAGGCAGAGGGTTCTCAGGTGAGGGGGGAACCCCGTGAGGGAGGGAGTGAGGATCTGACAGGTAGACCTGGGGTGTCCGAGGCAGAGGGTTCGCAGGTGAGGGGGGAACCCCGTGAGGGAGGGAGTGAGGGTCTGACAGGTAGACCTGGGGTGTCCGAGGCAGAGGGTTCGCAGGTGAGGGGGGAAACCCGTGAGGGAGGGAGTGAGGGTCTGACAGGTAGACCTGGGGTGTCCGAGGCAGAGGGTTCGCAGGTGAGGGGGGAACCCCGTGAGGGAGGGAGTGAGGATCTGACAGGTAGACCTGGGGTGTCCGAGGCAGAGGGTTCTCAGGTGAGGGGGGAACCCCGTGAGTGAGGGAGTGAGGGTCTGACAGGTAGACCTGGGGTGTCCGAGGCAGAGGGTTCTCAGGTGAGGGGGGAACCCCGTGAGTGAGGGAGTGAGGGTCTGACAGGTAGACCTGGGGTGTCCGAGGCAGAGGGTTCTCAGGTGAGGGGGGAACCCCGTGAGGGAGGGAGTGAGGGTCTGACAGGTAGACCTGGGGTGTCCGAGGCAGAGGGTTCGCAGGTGAGGGGGGAACCCCGTGAGGGAGGGAGTGAGGATCTGACAGGTAGACCTGGGGTGTCCGAGGCAGAGGGTTCTCAGGTGAGGGGGGAACCCCGTGAGGGAGGGAGTGAGGATCTGACAGGTAGACCTGGGGTGTCCGAGGCAGAGGGTTCGCAGGTGAGGGGGGAACCCCGTGAGGGAGGGAGTGAGGGTCTGACAGGTAGACCTGGGGTGTCCGAGGCAGAGGGTTCTCAGGTGAGGGGGGAACCCCGTGAGGGAGGGGGTGAGGGTCTGACAGGTAGACCTGGGGTGTCCGAGGCAGAGGGTTCTCAGGTGAGGGGGGAACCCCGTGAGGGAGGGAGTGAGGGTCTGACAGGTAGACCTGGGGTGTCCGAGGCAGAGGGTTCGCAGGTGAGGGGGGAACCCCGTGAGGGAGGGAGTGAGGATCTGTCAGGTAGACCTGGGGTGTCCGAGGCAGAGGATTCGCAGATGAAGAGGGAGCCCAGTGAGGTGGAAGGGTCGGCAGAAGGGGTACGGAGATCTCAGAGGAGTAGACACCCCCCGGAGCGGTTGACATATGTGGTGCCAGGAGAACTGAGTGTGATTTCTACTGCTCTGGGTAGTTATGTCGCTGCTTTCTGCACCTGGGCTGGGTTTTGTGTGTTGCAAGAAGCCTTGGGGAACTCTGGTAATGTCACGAGGGCATGACATTTGCTGGTGGGGGTAGAATGTACAATGTCCTGTGTATGTAATCAAAATGGCTTCTTTGGTTTGCTAGAGTAGAAATGCTTTTATGTTTGATAAGTGTTTTCTCTCGCAGTTGTTTAGCTTTGGACTTGCTGATATGGGGATTGTATTCATTTGTTAACCAATGGGGAATGTTATTTTGTCTTGTGAGGCTGGGAGCTTGGGGGGTTTCGCGGTCTTTTCAGGGGAGGCGGGAAGGAGACGCCGAGGAAGGTGGACGTGCACTGCACTGCTCGGTCGACCACCGGGGGTGGTCCCAGGTGTGAGGACGTGGAGGTCGGAGGCAAGTGACGAGGGGTCGAATGGTTCGATGGTTGAGCTCCAACGATGTGCACTATACTGACTGAACTTTGATAAGTTGGCGCCTTTTACTTTATTTTCTTTTCCTTCATATATACTGTATTGCATCGTACTCATTTAGTTTTAGTAAAATCTTTAAAGTGTATTCCGTAGGTATCTGGTGTGAGTTTGATATGGTGTGTGTGCGCGCGGCATAAACTTGATTCCCACAACACCTGCGTGTACGGGAGGTGGGGTTGGTGAGTGGCTGGATCTCCTTTTCCCCTAGACATATACCAGCCTGTTGGGTAAGTGTTACATGTTCTTCCACTTAGTCCCATCGACCCACACCTGGACCACAGCCCTCCATACTCCTCCTACCCATGTACAGCCCCGACTAGGAGTTGAGGATGCCATCGTCTACCTGCTGAACCGTGTCTACGCCCACCTGGACAAGCTGGCGAGCACTGTGAGGGTCATGTTTTTTGACTTCTCCAGTGCGTTCAACACCATCCGCCCTGCTCTGCTGGGTGAGAAGCTGACAGTGATGCAGGTGGATGCTTCCCTGGTGTCATGGATTATTGATTACCTGACTGGCAGACCATAGTACGTGCGCTTGCAACACTCTGTGTCAGACAGAGTGGTCAGCAGCACTGGGGCGCCACAGGGGACTGTCCTGTCTCCCTTTCTCTTCACCATCTACACCTCGGACTTCAACTACTGCACAGAGTCTTGCCATCTTCAGAAGTTTTCTGATGACTCTGCCATAGTTGGATGCATCAGCAAGGGAGATGAGGCTGAGTACAGGGCTACGGTGGGAAACTTTGTCACATGGTGTGAGCAGAATCATCTGCAGCTTAATGTGGAAAAGTCTAAGGAGCTGGTGGTGGACCTGAGGAGG
The DNA here is from genome assembly GCF_048418815.1 of Hemitrygon akajei. NCBI lineage: Eukaryota > Metazoa > Chordata > Chondrichthyes > Myliobatiformes > Dasyatidae > Hemitrygon > Hemitrygon akajei. Next base: position 31,619,464 of record NC_133132.1, read on the forward strand.
GCTCAGGCACTGGTGATCCCTGTTTCCATCCAAGGGCTCAGTGTGGACATGGTGGAGGATTACAAATACCTGGGGATACGAATTGACAATAAACTGGACTGATCAAAGAACACTGAGGCTGTCTACAAGAAGGGTCAGAGCCGTCTTTATTTCTGAGGAGACTGAGGTCCTTTAACATCTGCCGGACGATGCTGAGGATGTTCTACGAGTCTGTGGTGGCCAGTGCTATCATGTTTGTTGTTGTGTGCTGGGGCAGCAGGCTGAGGGTAACAGACACCAACAGAATCAACAAACTCAGTCGTAAGGCCAGTGATGTTGTGGGGGTGGAACTGGACTCTCTGACAGTGGTGTCTGAAAAGAGGATGCTGTCCAAGTTGCATGCCATCTTGGACAATGACTCCCATCCACTCCATAATGTACTGGTTAGGTGCAGGAGTACATTCAGCCAGAGACTCATTCCACCGAGATGTAACACAGAGCATCATAGGAAGTCATTCCTGCCTGTGACCATCAAACTTTACAACTCCTCCCTGGGAGTGTCAGACACTCTGAGCCAATAGGCTGGTCCTGGACATATGTCCACTTGACATGATTAACTTATTTTTAATTTAATTATTTATGGTTTTAAATTCCTATATTTCTACACTATTCTTGGTTGGTACAGCTGTAATGAAACCCAATTTCCCTCGGGATCAATAAAGTATGTCTGTCTGTCTGTCTGTCTTACCCAAACCTCTTAAATGTGGCAATCAAACCCTTCATTCACCACTTCTGCCGGCAGCTCGTTCCACATTCTTTCACCACCCATTTAGGTTTCAATTAAACATTTAACCTTTCACCCTTAATATGACTCACCCAGCCTCAGTAGAAGACTGCTTGCATTCACCCTAATAATACCCCTCACAATTTTGTACACCTGTATAAGATCTTCCCTCATTCTCCTACACTCCAGGGAATAAAGTCCTAACCTATTCAACCTATTCCTATAACTCAGTTCTATAGTCCTGGCAACATCCTTGTAAAATTCTCTTTCTGTTAGTATCTCGCTGCTAAATGGTTAAAACTCCTTACCTTTGTAATGTAAATATTGGAGTAGTCATTTATTAAAAGAAACGCAGAGCAGTGAATGTTTCTTTAATGGCTTTTAGTCAAGTCTGAATTGATGTGAAGCAGTAAAGCATTTCTAATAGTTTAGCCGGATGCTGGAGACCCAATTTAACACTTGGCTGAGCTAAGCCATAATCCACCTTTCACATTTATTCTGAAATCTTTATTTAATATTGTTCTTTGTTTCAGATGTGAGGATCAACCCTTTCAAGTACACATAGGCATTCTGATCTTCTTGTCCCTTTGCAAAAAGTAGCTAACCGGGTTTAAGTGCCCCTTGTGGGCACCTTTTCTACCGACCATGGTTACAAACTGGGTGGCCGATTAAGTCTGACTGCTCATCAAAGCATTCTATGCTGCTTGAAGTTATCCCACTCAGCAAAAGTCAAAGAATGGGACTTTCACCAACTCAGGACATCCCAGAAATGCTTGCCGAGCAGGCAACATGGCAGTGTAATGGTTAATGTAATGCTATTACAGTGCCAGTGACCTGGGTTCAATTCCCTCTGCTGTCTGTGAGGGGTTTGTACGTTCTCCTGATAACTGCATGGGTTCCCTCCAGCTGCTCCAGTTTTTTCACATATCCTAAAGACGTACGAGTCTGTAGGTTAAAGGGTCACGTGCAATGAGCTTGTTCAGCCTGAGAGAGAGATTGCCAAGCCGAATCTCTGTAGTAAAGTACTTGACATCGCAGAGCAAGTGGTGAACAGCTTACACACAGCAAGATCCCATGAGCAGCCTTGGGACAATTACCAGAGCATTTGTTATGGTAAATCATTTTTTTTAATGTGTAAATTTGAAACAAAAGCATAAAATGCTGCAAACATTCAGCAGGTCAGACAGCAACTGAGGAGAAAGAAACTGAAGGACTTGGACCAGAAACAATCTTGTAAACATTCTTGCTCTCACCGTAAATCAGTGCCTTCTTGGGATAAGTTTATTTATAACACAACCACCATGGGATAAAGATATTTACAACACACCCCATCTCAGTCCCACACTAACAGACAGATATTTAAAACATACCCTTTGTCCCTCATCACGGGATAAAGCTACTTACAACACACTCTATCTCTGCCCCTCATTAACCATTAAAGATATTTCCAACTCCCCCTCTCTCTGCCCCTCATTAACCAATAAAGATATTTCCAACTCCCCCTCTCTCTGCCCCTCATTAACCAATGAAGATATTTCCAACTCCCCCTCTCTCTACCCCTCATTAACCAATAAAGATATTTCTAACTCCCCCTCTCTCTGCCCCCATTAACCAATAAAGATATTTCCAACTCCCCCTCTCTCTGCCCCTCATTAACCAATAAAGATATTTACAACACCCCCTCTCTCTGCCCCTCATTAACCATTAAAGATATTTCCAACTCCCCCTCTCTCTGCCCCTCATTAACCAATAAAGATATTTCCAACTCCCCCTCTCTCTGCCCCTCATTAACCAATAAAGATATTTACAACACCCCCTCTCTCTGCCCCTCATTAACCAATAAAGATATTTCCAACTCCCCCCTCCCTGCCCCTCATTAACCATTAAAGATATTTCCAACTCCCCCTCTCTCTGCCCCTCATTAACCAATAAAGATATTTCCAACTCCCCCTCTCTCTGCCCCTCATTAACCAATAAAGATATTTACAACACCCCCTCTCTCTGCCCCTCATTAACCAATAAAGATATTTCCAACTCCCCCCTCCCTGCCCCTCATTAACCATTAAAGATATTTCCAACTCCCCCTCTCTCTGTCCCTCATTAACCAATGAAGATATTTCCAACTCCCCCTCTCTCTGCCCCTCATTAACCAATGAAGATATTTACAACACCCCCTCTCTCTGCCCCTCATTAACCAATGAAGATATTTCCAACTCCCCCTCTCTCTGCCCCTCATTAACCAATGAAGATATTTACAACACCCCCTCTCTCTGCCCCTCATTAACCAATAAAGATATTTCCAACTCCCCCTCTCTCTGCCCCTCATTAACCAATGAAGATATTTACAACACCCCCTCTCTCTGCCCCTCATTAACCAATGAAGATATTTCCAACTCCCCCTCTCTCTGCCCCTCATTAACCAATGAAGATATTTACAACACACTCTAACTCTGCCCCTGATAATTTTGTAGCAGGTCACCCGTCAGCATCCACTCCGGGGAAAACAAACACAATCTATCTGAGGTGTCCTTAGAACTGCCAAAGCCACTCTCTTAACAAGGTTCCCATTCAGCAACATCCCCCGCCGCCAGCCCACAGTAGCTGAAATGCGCACCACCACATACCAGTTCCCCTCCCTGCCGTGCCCCATCCTGATGTTGAAGTGTATTGCTTTTGTCACTGAATCGAAGTCCTGCCTCACCTGCATTGTTCAAAGAATCTCTTCTGTGTATTCAGTGGGTAAAGGACAGCTACAGACAATGGTATCTTGGGGTCCAAGCTCACGGCTTTCTGTAGGTGGCTGCACAAATTCAGGTTCAGATTCAGTTTCAGTTTATTGTCATTTAGAAACCACAAATGCAATTCAGTTAAAAAATGAGACAACGTACCTCCAGAATGATATCACAAAAGCATATGACAAAACAGACTACACCAGAAAATCCACATAACGTTTGGCAATCCCCAATCCAGAGTCCGGAGAGGCTGCTGCGTATTAATATCGCGCTACCGTCTTAGCACGTTCCCCGGAAAGGAGCTCCAAATCCACCAGACAAAAACAAGACCAAAAACTAAAGCTACAAGACCTGCACAAAACCACATAATTACAACATATAGTTACAACACTGCAAACAATAGCATAATTGATTAAAAAAAACAGACCATGGGCACAGTAAAAATAGTCCAAAGATGTTAAAAGACTATAAGTTCAAAAGAAATCACCACACAGTTTCCACAAGTCCCCGGGGTCCCAACAGACTCTCCATCCCACGCCGGCGGCAGAAGGGAATACCCCCGCTATGGACTTCCACGGCGCCGCCCGACTCAGCCTCGCAGACGCAGCACACATCGAAATCGACCTGACCACAGCGGACAAATTGATAGGGTAGAAAAGAAATTGTCCCACATGCTTGTCTTTATCAGCTCAGGGACTAGATTCAAAGTCAGGAAACTGTTTTGCAGATGTACAAAATCGTGATTCATTCCTAGTTGTCCTATTGGAAGGATGCAGAGGTCTTTGGAGAAGGGTGCAGAAGAAGATTGCAAAGATGATGCCTGGATTAGAGGCTAGTGCTAACAGGAAAGGTTAGAGAAACTTGATTTGTTTCTTCTGGACCAGTGGACATCTGATAGAAACTGATGAGAGGCATCGATAGAGAGCTGCTATCTTTCTTCCCCCAGTCTAATACCTGTGGGCATTTATCTAAGCTGAGTGGGAGGAAGATGTACAGACCAGGTGTTTTACACACAACGTCCGAACCGCTGACGTCCAGTATCCGCTGCTCCGGAACCGCTGTCTGCTCCTCACATGTCCGTCCTCCTCACTCACCTCCCGCTCAGCTCACATATAAAAGATAGTATAACAATTCTCCGTTGGTTACTTCCCCCCTTATCTACAGTTATAACCCAAACATTCCAGAATTCCAGACACAGAAACCCATTGCAGCATTAAGTAACATTACAGAGAAGCCAGTTCATTACAACAATACAGAGAAACCATTTCGTTAGCCTGAACAGTTAACACCACAGTTACTGGTACTGAGACACACACACACACACACACACACACACACACACACACACACACACACACACACACACACACACACACACACACACACACACACACACACACACACACACACACACACACACACACACACACTTTCTTGATCCTGTTAACTGTTTGATAAAGCTGACATTGGTAAATACACGTTCTTTATAACTTTATGCAGTATATGATCTGTTATTCCTTGTCCACTGGTAACTGTACATGGATGGTATCCGCACAGCATTCGCTCAAGTCAAGATTCCTTTAATCAGAATTCCCAATGGTCCTGGTTGGTTGAACTCCAAATCATAGACACGTATACTGTCTACGAAAGATGGTCTCACCACTGAGTCACGTGGCTGTTAGCTGATGTGCCAAGTTTGTGTAGGAGTCCCAGTGAGAGGGATACACTCGCAATTAAGCTATCTTTGTGTGGGAGGAAAGCAGTGGACCCTGGCTAAATCTATACATGCAAAGTGCCCTGGTCAAGTTGGACCTGGATCAAGGGCAGCTGTGAAATATTCCCAATGCATCCACAAGATATAGGAGCAGAATTAGGCCATTTGGTGCATCGAGTCTTCCCCCTTATTCAATCATAGCTGATTTATTTTCCCTCTCAGCCCCATTCTCCCGTCTTCTCCCTGTAACCCGGTGGCACCCTAACTCTTCAATACAGAACCATAGTACCTTGCACATCATTCCTGCAAACAGACAGGGCCTCAATTTGTCAACATGCCTCCAATAATACCACACTCCCTCACCATTGCACAGAACTGTACACTGAATTCTTTTGTCCACAAGTTTCTAGAGTGAGACCGGAACTCGGAACAGAGAATGGGAGAGTCTGGGACCAGAAAGCATAGCCTCAAAATAGAAGAACGTCCCTTTAGAACAGAGATGAGGAGGAATTTCTTTGGCCGGAGAGTGATAATTCTGTGCAATTCATTGCCACAGATGGCTGTGGAAGCCAAGGCAACGGGCATATTTAAAGTAGAAGTTGATAGATTCTTGATTAGAAAGGGTGTCAAGGATTCTGGGAAGAAGGCAGCAGAATGGAGTAATCAATCAGCCATGATCGAATGTAGGAGCAGTCTCGATGGACAGAATGGCCTGGTTCTGTTCCTCTGTCTTATAAGTCTTATTGTCTTATGATGTTTCCAACAAGAGATTGCTGCCAGATGAGTCTCGTTTGATAATAAATTATGTTGTATTAAAGCTTGAGGTAGGAAAACCAGCAGGTAGTCTTTTAGAAAAAGGTTTGGAGACTTAGAAACAGATGCAGAAGCATTTATCAAACTTCATCATAGTCAGTATAAGCTTGCATTGGAGATCGGGAATTAAATCAAGCTTGAAAAAAAGTTGGGTTTCCATAAGAATGTCACATCATCTGTGGGCAGAGAGCCGGTGGGTATTGTGCGCGTTGATTTCTGAAAAGCATTTGATGACATTCCTCCCACTGTGCAAGGTATTGTGGGTAAGATTTTAAGATACATCTTGTACAAAGAGGTGAATCCTTGACTGCACAATCTGCCTCGATGTGGCCTCGCATCTTATTGTCTCCCTAAACTGCACTTCCTCTGTAACTGCAACGTGACAGTCTGCTTTCTCTTGTTGTTTTTCTTTTGTACGACCTTGGTGTACAGATGAGATGCAATGACCTGTATAGACGGCCTTTCCTTCTTTCTTGGTTTCATGGCCATCTGGAGAATTGAAGGATTTCAGTTACAGTATATTCTTTGATAATACAGAAACATTTGAAACTTAATGTTTGTATGATGACCTGTTTGTAAATGTTCAGTGGATTTTCAGTAACTTGTAGTGTAGCTGTTTCTGTATTTCTGTAGTTTCTTTGCCTTTGAGCCTATGTCAAGATAAATCAAGATTGTGCTTGTTCTTTTCAGGGAGGAACCTTTATCTGACCAGTTTGAACCAGTTTTCAGTACAAAGAAAGACCATGAGGCAGGTTCTCTGTTAGAGTGAACTGGTTACAGTTTCCTGCTGCTGAACTTTACTGTCTTTCCTTTGTTAAGAACAAAGATATAAAATAGTTGTAACCACAAGATTTGTGCCCCGGTATTGAATGCTGGACAAGATCATCTCCAGGTTCAACAGGAACAGAAACCGCAGTTTAGTCATTCCCAGTTAACTATTCATAAGGTGTAAGAAATTAAAAGAACAATTTTTTAATCTTCATCTTTGGTAGTGAGGATAAGTTAAACAAAACGTGAAATATTTAAGGATAACCTGGGAGGGAGCTTCTTCACGCACGGGGTAGTGTGAATATGGAATGATCTGCCGGTGAAAGCCCGTTGCTTTGCTGTGTTCCATGTTCACCATTATATGTTCTTTTTTCTATATCCGATGTTATATATGTTCCACGTTCTAGGTTCGATGTTATACACTCTATGTTCTATGTTCGATGTTCTATGCAGGTTTGATTTCAATATTTAACAGAAATCTGGATAAGTAAATGAACGGGAAGCATATAGACCAGGTGCAGATCAATGGGACTAGGCAGATTAATGGTTCAGCATGGACTAGATGGGCCAAATGACCTAGTTCTTCTCCTATATCTTATGGCCCTACATAGGCCCAAGGGCCTGTTTCTTTGCTGTGGGGCTCTGTGAATCCATAACTCTAAATGAATAGATCATCCTTGTTGTCACATGTACTGAGTGTGGTGAACTACATATACCTGTCTGGACACTGTTGACTGCTGACTGCTCCTGTGGCTCCTCCCACAGTCCCCTGTATAAAGGCGATTGGAGGCACTGCTCCTCCCTCAGTCTCCAGGATGTTGTGTGATGGTCTCTTGCTGCTGACAGTGCTTTCTTCCAGCTAATAAAAGCCTATCTCTCGCCTCACGTCTCAGAGAGTTATTGATGGTGCATCACTGAGTTACAGTGGAAAGCTGTTGTCTGCCTGCCATCCTGACAGACCACTCCATGTATATTAAAGTAGTACAGACGGAAAGGAGAATAGATTGTGGAATGTGCTGTTCCAGTTACAGAGTAAGGGTCCTGCAGACAGACAAGCAAGGTGCAAGGGGCATAATGTACTAGATCCAAGCCTTCTCTATGCCCAGGACCGATACTATTAAGCAAGGGGTTCCTGGACCGCAGGTTGGGAACCCCTGCGTTAGTTTGAGATACCAACAGTTCATCTTTTCTCATAAGATTACAGATTAGCTTTATTCGTCACATGCACATTGATACGTCGAAACAGACAGTGAAAAGTCTCGTTTGTGTTGATGACCAGCACAGCCCAACGCTGGCGCCAACATAACTTGCCCACACTTGCTAACTAACTCTAACCCGTAAACGTCTTCAGAATGTGGGAGGAAGCTGGAGCACCCAGAGGAAAGCCACACGTTCACGAGGAGAATGTACAAACTCCTTACAGACAGCGGCTGGATCGGTAGAGCATTGTGCTGACTGCTACCACCCTGTGCTGCACGTCTGCACCACCATGCCTCCTTTTCGGGTGGCATTCTCGCTGTTCCCATAGCGTTCAACTATTGTTTTATGAGGCCGGGATGCTAGCTTGATGCTCAACCAAGTGCGGATGGAAAGGAGCTGGCCGGATTTGGCCTCGAAGTCTGGTGCTGATGCCACTGGCCAGCTGCCTCCCATGTATAAGAGGTCTTATTACAGCATAATAGAAGCTGAGCCGGGATCTTTGATGACGCTGGCTACTTTTCCCAAGGCAGTAGGAGGTAAGGAGTCAATGAAAAGGAAGCTGGTTTCCTTCATTCACAGTTCTGTGCCGTGCCTTGTGGTCCCGGGTGGAGCAGACGAAGCTGGAGCTAGTAAGTAAGAACTGAAGTGAGACTGCTCTGAAGGATATTGTGGTGTCCTCACGTGTAAGATACAGGCAGTTGTCAAGCTCGTACAGGAAGTGACTAAGAAAGCAGGTGATATTTTGGCTTTTGTTGTGAAGAGTACAAGAGAGGCAAATGCATTTGAGAGGGTTCTGGGGAGGTTCCTGAGAACGATTCCAGAAATGAAAGGGTTAACGTGTGAGGAGTGTTTGATGGCTCTGGACCTGTACTCAGTAGAGTTTAGAAGAATAAAGGTGGGATTTCATTGAAACCTATCGAATGTTGAAAGGCCTAAAGAGAGTGGATGTGAAGAAGATGTTTTCCAGCGAGGGGGAGTCTAGGACCAGATGGCACAGCCTCAGAAAAGTGGGAGGTCCCTTTAGAACAGAGAAGAGGAGGAATTTCTTTAGCCAGATGGTGGTGAATCTGTGGAAATCTTAGCCACAGATGGCTGTGGAGACTAAGTCATTGGGTATATTTAAAGCAGAGGCTGATAGGTTCTTGATTAGCAAGTGTGTCAAATGTTACGGAAGAAGGCAGGATAATGGGGTTGAGAGAAACAATAGATCAGCCATGATGGAATGGCGGAGCAGACTCAATGGGCCAAATGGTCTAATTCTGTTCCTATGTTTTGTGGTCTTATGGACATTGTGCAGATCTGGTCTCCTGCCTACAGGAAAGTTATTAATGAGTTTAAAAAGTGCAGAGAAAATTTGCCAATATTTGCTGGGACTTGAGGACTTTATTCCCAAGAGTGTAGGAGGATAAGGGGAGATATGATAGAGGTAATCAAAATTATGAGGGATATAGATAGGGTAAGTGCAAACTAGCTTTTTCCACTGAGGACTGGACTAAAACTACAGGTCATAGAAGGTGAAAGGTGAAATATTTAAGTGGAACATGAAGGGGATCTTCTTCACTCAGAGGGTTGTGCGAGTATAGAATGAGCTGCCAGCAAAATTGGTGGATCCAGATCCAATTTCAACACTTAAGCTAAGTTTGGATAGGTATATTGATGAGAGGAATATTGAGGGCTCTTGGCCCAAAACATTGACTGTTTATTCCCCTCCTTAGATGTTGCCGACCAGCCGAGTTCTCCCAGCATTTTGTGTGTGTTGGTAATGACAGCACGCTTGCCTTTCTTGTCATGAAACGTGTTGCTTTGTGACAGCAGTACATTGCAATAAATAATAATTTAAAAAGACAGTTAATTACAATAAGAAACAGCAGAATCAGGTTTATTATCACCAGTATGTGTCATGAAATTGTTAACTTAGGAGCAGCAGTTCAATGCAATACATGATAGTATAGAAAGAACAGATTAATAAGCAAATCAATAACATTAAGTATATACATGGTAAGTATCAAGATGTACAAAAAAGCTAGATGAACTCAGCAGGTCGGGCAGCATCCGTTGAAAGAAGCAGTCAATGTTTCCGGTCGACCCGAAATGTTGACTGCTTCTTTCAACGGATGCAGCCCGACCTGCTGAGTTCATCCAGCTTGTTTGTACGTCTTGATTTGACCAGAGCATCTGCAGTGTACTTTGTGTTTACATGGTAAGTATGTCTCTTACCATTTTATACACTCGATGGTGCCTTTACCACCCTCATTCACCTGGTTTTATCCCACGTCTTCTCCTTCAATCTCACTCAACCACGTTCTTTAACAGTGATTTGGTTTCGTTCTCTCTGTCATTGCCATTGTCTCTGCATTTTAAAATATTTTATCTCGAGCTCTCCCAGCTTCTGAAGGAAACCTGAAACATTAACCATTTTTCTCTAAACAGGCTCTGCCTGGTGTGAGAGTAATTTGTGTTCCATTATAGATTTTATCAGACCTTGTTATAAATGTGATTGATTCGCATGTTGCTAAAGAAAAGTTCAATATTAACAAAAATTGGTCTGACACAGGCATTTATATAACCAAGCAACACTCACAAAGTACTGGGGAAACTCAGAAGGTTAGGCAGCAACGATGGAGAGGAATAAACAGTCAATGCTTTGAGCCAAGAACCTTCATCAGGACATGAAACGTCGACTGTTTATTCCTCTCCATAGATGCTACCTGACTTGCTGAGTCCCTCCAGCATTGTGTGTGTGCATTTCCAGCATCTGCAGAACCTCTTATTTATCATTTATATAACAGTCCTCTGTTCATTGAGTATTAACGATGTGAACTTTGAAGACTTCCAAATCACTTTTTGCACATACCATACAATCAGTCTATGTACATAAGCTATCTATGTATTTATATTGATTGTGTTTATTTTATCATGTTCTTTTTGTGCTGCATCAAATCCCATTTAGCAATTACTCTGCTCTGCTTTACACTTGTGTACTGAAAATGACACGAAACAATCTTGAATCTTGCAATCAAAATGACCGTATTTTTAAATGCAAATCCACTAGATATCCCTCAATAATCTGCATAATAACTATTAAATGTGCTTGTTTCCTAAACTGGGAGGTAAGTGCACATTCCGGTAGTTTTTAATATTATGCACTATCCGCCCCAGACATCACCAATCATTCAATCATCAATTCCACCACAATAGTTTCACAATCTTACCAAAAGAAAGTCCTGATTTTCTCGACATAGAAGCAGTCTGCTACCAATCCTCAACTAAAGGACATATTTTACATTTTGTTTAACCAGGCTTCCCTGCAGTTCAGGGCCTTTGAAGGTGGCATTGATTCTTCAGAGACAAAGTGGGCCAATGTCATGTTCAATCTGTCCTGCGACTGGAGGATATAACTGCTGAATTATTGGTGAAGATGTTACAGAGTTTGATTTGGTTCTAACTCAAACCATGGGAACTTCCTGCAGCAAACAGGATTTAAACTGAGGGCTGTGGTGAGTGGAGGGGGAGAGGAAGAGAGAACATAGAATAGTACAGCACAGTATAGGCCCTTTGGCCCACAGTGTTGTGCTGACCCTTAAACCATGCCTTCCAGGTAAATCCCCCCCCCCACCTTAAATTCCTCCAGATACCTGTCCAGTAGTCTCTTAAATTAGTGTATCTGCCTCCACCACTGACTCAGGCAGTGCATTCCACGCACCAACCACTCTCTGAGATTTACAACACCAGCGATCACTGATCGGGGTTCGATTCCGTGCAGGTTTCCTTCAGATCCTCTGGTTCCAAAGAGGCATAGGTTAGGATCAGTAAGCCTGGCGTGGTAACTTGAATCACCACTGCTCTGAACTGATTGCACAACCAGCAGATTTGTTTTTAAGGACTACAACTCACGTTCTCAGTATTATTCATGCACTATTTTAATTTGCACTCTTTGGCTTTATTTGCACATTGCTTGTTTCATATTCTTGGTTTGTGTATAGCTTTTATAAACTCTGTTGAATTTCTGTATTTTTCCTGTGGATGCCTGTAAGACAATGAATCTCAAGGTAGTATATGGTAACATATGTACTTTGATAATAAAGTTTCCTTTGTCTTTGACTTTGAATTTGACATTAGTTTTGGGGGTTGGCTGATGCCTTTGCAATGTTGTCTGTGCAACTTGGGATGAATCTGCCCGTTCTGCCTTTCCAGAAAAAGGCACTCATCCGGTTCCACACGCACATGCCAGTAGGTTGTGGGCATGTTATGTCAGCACTGGAAGCATGGTGTCGCTTGCAAGATGCCCACAGCACATCCTTGACTGTATGAATGTTTTGATGCACATGTGACAAATAAAGCTAATCCTTCAAAAAAAGCCTGAATCAGTAATCACAAAACTACTGGTTGTTGTAAAAACCCATTTGGTTCATTGCAGGCAGCAAATTCTACCATGCTGACAGGGTTTGGCCAAAAATCTACCTACCTGATATGGTTTGGCCCAAATCTACTATGTAGATAGAGTTTGGCCCAACATCTACCATCCTGACGAGGTTTGGCCCAAAAAAATCTGCCTTCCTGACAGGATTAGGCTCAAAAATCTACCATGCAGAGTTTGGCCTAAAATCTGCCATGCAGACAAGGTTTGGCCAAAATTCTACCATGCAGACAGAGCTTGGCACAAAATCTACCATCCTGACATTGTTTAGCCCAAAAAATCTACATTCTCGACAAGGTTTGGCCCAAAAAATCTACCTTCTTGACAAGGTTTGGCCCAAAATCTACCATACAGACAGAGTCTGGCCCAAAATCTACCATCCTAACAGGGCTTGGCCCAAAACTGATGCCAAGTCAGTTTTGTTTTAACCAAACTGTTTGATCAAGTGAGCCACTCAATGGGACTGGGCAGAATAACAGTTCAGCACAGACTAGATGGGCCAAAAGGCCTGTTTCTGTGCTGTAGTACTTTATCATGCAGGGGCAGTCAGTGCAGGAAGTACATGCAGGTCCCGTGCAAGGTTTGCCATTCCTGTGAACAAGTGAATGAACAAAAAAAAATACTTCAAGGAGTGTTGGGAGCAGCTGAAGTCTGGCAGGACTTTTACAGTCCATCGATCTTCCTGGCAGCTTTGAAGGTGGGATCTTTCTACAGATTGTTCCTCTGAAACCGTCAAAACTGATATCATCTCCAGAAATCGCTGTGAACTCCAGCTGTCTGCAGTGATCTTTGCAAATACAAATCTAGCTGCACTGCGGGCCCTGTTGTCATGACTTTGATGATTTTATTAACAGGATTCGAGGCTAGAGTCAGGGCTGACCCTGATTTGATTGCATTAATGTGCTGATCAGGATGTCATGATTCTGAAGGTCAGAGCGTGTACCACTTTCCCAAATCAAAGTTCAAAAAGTTGACAGTAAATTTATATTCAACGTATATACTGTACGTAACCATAAACTGGATGACCTTGAGATCCATTTTCTCACTGGCATTTACAGGAAAAGTAAACAAATAAATTAGAGCTTAAATCAAGATGGCGCCGAGCTGAGGTCTCTGTCAAGATTGTCGCTCGGGCGTAGTTGCTTTTCTTTAAGTTTGGGGACTGAGAGTGGATTTAGGGGTCAGGTTAGGGTTTAGGGACAGGGATGTACAGAAGCTAGAGGCCAGGTCTCCACACTGTGCTCTGTGTTCAAAGTCCGATGATGTAGATGGGTGAAGAAGGATGTCCACAGTCTAGGCCTCTGCCCTGCCCTCAAAGCAATGAAGGACATCTGCAGTCCAGGTCTCCTCTCCACGCTCGAAGGCCAACAATAGTCGGTCCTGGGATCAGATGACCAGGCGAGCAGGAAGCACGAGGAGGCACAAGGGCCAGTGAGTCCATGCACCTGAAGTTCGGGGTCCTGTCATCCGCTAGTCCGGGGTCAATACTAGAGGTAGGTGACGCAAGGTTGATCTGAGGTCCACAAGTCAAAGCCCGATGGCCAAGGCTTGTCCAAGAGTTGGAGAACTGTCCATCTGTGTGGGAAAGAAGAAAGGGGATTCTTTTGTCTCTGTCGTTTTGTTGTTTGTTACATGTTGTTTTGCTGTGTTCTGTGTTGCTCTGACAACCACTGTGGGTTAATGCAAATCATGTATTTTACTGTATGTTAGCACTTCCATGTGATAAATCTGAATTTGAATCTGAATAGTGAAGTTATCCACTTTGGTTCAGGAGCCTGACGATTGAAGGGTGATGATTGTTCCTGAACCTAGTGATGTGGGACCTGAGGCTTCTGTACTCCTGAATGACAATCTATGTAGATCTAGTTACAAAAGCAGACTCCAAAGTTGCCTGGTTACCAGAGAGATATGAATACTAGGCGTGCTTCGCACTGTCTTCGGCTGATTCGAACTATCTTTGCCCATTTGTGGTGAAACTCCCTGAGCGTGATCAAATTCAGCAGGTGTATGATTCTCCATAGGAAATGCAGCTACTGACTTTCAGACAGCTACCTCCTAAAATCACTGACTTCACAACCAAAAGCATATTCTACATTCCAAATATTGCTTGAAGGAGAATTCCCCTGCCCTCTGAACATATAAATTAAGGAGAGGAGGAGGCAACTCAAGCCCTCTACCATTTCATACCTCAGCCCTCATTCATATCTACAGGTGGTAACCATTCACTCCCTTTGCTTATGAAGCATCTACCAAACTATCTTGTGCACATTTTATCCCATATCCAAACTTCAAACATTATGTTTTTTATATTCTATATTCTTTATCGTTGTTGAATGTTGTTATTTTTGTTACACCAACAGCAAATTCCTAAAATCAGTTAATGTATATAGCAAATGAAGTTGCTCCTTGACCCTTGACCCTAGATGGGCACGTGGATGATAGTAAAATAGAGGCCTTTGCAGGGGGTAATTGTTAGATTGAACTTGGAGTCAGTTAAAAGGTCAGAACAATATTGTGGGCCAATGGGCCTGTACTGTTCTATGTTCAAACTCTGCCTCAAAAACTTTCAAAGGTTGTTTCTTTGAAGAAGAGAAATGTGAAAACGCACAATTTCAGTTGATCTCTGTCTAAAAATGGTGACTCCTTACCTTTGACGAGTAACCCTGTGGTGAACTACATTTACCTGTCTGGACACGCCCCTGCTGACTGCTCCTGTGGCTCCTCCCACAGACCCCTGTATAAAGGCGATTGAGGCCTGGGCCCAGCCTCTCTGTCTCCAGGATGTAGTATGGTGGTCAACCACTGCTTGTTCCTTCTTCCAGTCAATAAAAGCCGATATCTCGCCTTTACGTCTCAGAGTGAGTTATTGATGGTGCATCAAACCCCTAGTTTTAGGTTCTTCACTTTCAATCATCCCCATTCATTCTTCTAAACTCCAGAAGATCCAAATCCAGCTTGTCTGATTTTTCCAAGTCTTAGTTTGGTAAACCTTCTCTGAACGTCCTTCTTTAGATAAACATCTTGATACTGTACACAAGGAGCACTGCTACAAGAAGCAGTATCCGTCATCAAGCACCATCCAGGACATGGTCTCTCATCACTTCTAACATCAGGCAGGAGGTACAGGAACCTAAAGTCCCAAACCACGCGGTTCAGGAGCAGTTATTACTCTTTGACCATCAGGCTCCTAAACCAATGTGGACAACTTCATTCACCTCAACGCTGAACTATTCCACAGCCAGCACATGCAAAATGCTGGAGGAATGCAGCAGGCAAGGCAGTATCCATGGAAAACAGTGAGCAGTTGACATTGCGGGCTGAGAACCCTTCCTTAAGACTGATTAAAAAAGAAAAGACGAGAAGTGAGAGTAAGAAGATGGGGTGAGTGAATCCCCTCGTCTGCTTTCTGGATATCTGTAACTTTGTTTTCAACAAAGCCTATTTAAGGGGTGGTAGTCATTCAGAACACACATCAAAATACAAGTTACTCAAAAAGAGGAGCAATTCACATTCATGGGTCACCCAGTCCATCACTCGACACCCTTTGGCCATGGGTAAATAAAAGATGGGGCCTTGTCAAAGGAGGAAAGCGCATTCCCTGGGTATACAAGGATGGTGCCAGGATTTGAGTTGCAGGGAAAAGTTGAATAGGTGAGGACTTTTATCCCAAGAGCATAGGTAAATGCAGGGAGATTTGATAAAGGTATACAAAATTATAAGATATATAGATAGGAGTAATGCAAGCAGGCTTTTTCCACTGAGGGTGCGTGAGACTGGAACCAGAGATTATAGGTTAAGGATGAAAGGTGAATTATAGGGGAACCGCCCCTTAACTCCGAGGGTGGTGATGGCGTGGAGTGAGTTGGCAGTGAAATTGGGGGATGCATACTCGAACATAACTCCCATCAGGGATTTTTTTTTACCCCTGCAGTTCCTTAACTCTACCCACAACGATTCTACATCTTCTGATCCTATGTCACCTCTTTAAGGATTTAATTTCATTTTTTACCAAGGGAGCCACCCCATCCCCTCTGCTAACTACCTGTCCTGCCCTTTCAATACAATGTGTTTCCTCTCAACTATAATCTTCCTTCAGCCACAACTCAGCAATGCCCACAATGTCATACCTGCCGAACTCGAACTACACTGCAAGATCATCTACCTTATTCTGTGTACAGCGTGTAGTCAAATGCAACACCTTCAGTCTTGTACTTGTCATCTTTTTTAATTTTGCCCTTCTATTTTCCTGTCCTTCCTGACAGTCTCGCCACACACTGCCTCCACTTCTATAGCACCCTCAGCCCCATTACTCAGATTCCCATCCACCTGCCAGATTAGTTTAACCCCTCCCCAACAACTCTAGCAAACCTGCCCATAAGTATATTGGTCCCCCTTTGGTTCAAGTGTAACCCATCCCTTTTGTATCAGCCATTCCTTCCCCGTTGGCAGTGTGGAGGGGGGGAGGTATGTCTCTACCTAAGGAGGAGTAAGACACTCCCTTCCTCTGCTAGCTGCAGGTCACCCTTGGGCAAGGTGTAGCATCTGCTTAGGCCCCCGACCCCGATCAGGGTCATGTGAAGCCATGGGATCAGGCAGTGGATGGTCGTATGAGCAGCTGGTGTATATCACAAGTCCTGGTTATGAAGCCAGTGACACCAGGCAGATGAGCTCTGAAGAGTATTGATAATGGCTGAGGTCACCCATCTTGTAAAGGCACACACTGCCCAGAAGAAGGCAATGGCAAACCACTTCTGCAGAAAAATTTGCCAAGAACAATCATGGTCATAAACCATGATCGCCCATGTCATACGAAACGGCACGTAGTGATGGTGTCATTCAAAATGG
This sequence comes from Hemitrygon akajei, assembly GCF_048418815.1. Taxonomy (NCBI): domain Eukaryota; kingdom Metazoa; phylum Chordata; class Chondrichthyes; order Myliobatiformes; family Dasyatidae; genus Hemitrygon; species Hemitrygon akajei. The sequence continues at coordinate 31,636,716 of NC_133132.1, forward strand.
CACATAGTGATGATGTCATTCAAAACGGCGCATAGTGATGATGGAGAAATCTGAACCCCTGCCCCCTGCACCAGTTCCTCAGCCACACATTCATCTGCCACATCATCCTATTCTTACCCTCTCTGGAAATGACACAGGCAGTAATCCAGAGATTAGTACACTGGATGTCCTCTTTTTCAGCCTTCTACTTAGAGTGGCATGCAAAAGTTTGGACACCACTGGTCAAAATTTCTGTTACTGTGAATAGTTGGCCGGTAGCCAGGTCGCACAGGAGGGTCCTATCACCTGGGCCTACGAGAAGGTCCTGCAGCTGCAAACCCGAGACTGCAGTCCTGTAGCTGGTCATCTCGTCGTCTGCCTGCTGTGCCTCCACCAGTGCTGCAAAGTCCACCCCCAGGGACAGGGCCTGGACAGCTGGTCTGGAGAGTGTGTCCGCCACGACGTTGTCCTTACCCGAGACATGCTGGATGTCCGTCGTGTACTCGGAGATGTAGGACAGATGTTACTGCTGGCGAGCTGACCAGGGATCGGACACCTTCATGAACGCAAAAGTCAATGGTTTGTGGTCCGTGAATGCGGTGAACTTCTAAGAAGTACCTGAAATGCCAGATTGCCAGATACAGTGCCAACAGCTCCCAGTCAAAAGCACTGTACTTGAGTTTGGGTGGTTGTAGATGCTTGTTGAAGAATGCCAAGGGTTGCCAGTGCCCCTCGATGAGCTGCTCCAGCACCCCACCGACTGCTGTGTCGGATGCGTCCACCGTGAGGGCGGTCGGAACGTCCGTTCTGGGGTGCACCAGTATTCCGGCATCTGCCAAGGCTTCCTTGGCATTAACGAAAACGGCCGTGGCCTCCTCGTCCCAAGTAATGTCCTTGCCTTTACCTGACATCAGGGTGTACAAAGGGCACATGATACGGGCTGCTGAGGGGAGGAAACGGTGGTAGAAGTTCACCATACCAACGAACTCCTGCAGGCCTTTGACTGTGTTGGGCCGGGCAAAGTGGCGGATCGCGTCTACCTTGGCAGGCAGAGATGTTGCCCCGTCTTTGGTAATCCTGTGGCCCAGGAAGTCGAAGGTATCGAGACCGAACTGGCATTTGGCCGGGTTGATCGTGAAGCCGAAATCACTCAGGCGGGAGTAGAGCTGGCAGAGGTGGGACAGATGTTCCTGACGACTACTGCTGGCTATAAGGATGTTGTCCAAATAGATGAACGCAAAGTCCAGGTCACGTCCCACTGCATCCATTAGCCGCTGAAATGTCTGTGTGGCATTCTTTAGGCCAAACGGTATTCGGAGGAATTCGAACAGGCCGAACGGGGTGATGAGTGCTATTTTGAGGATGTCTTCAGGGTGCACCGGGATTTGATGGTATCCCCGGACGGGGTCTACTTTGGAAAAGATTCTTGCCCCGTGCAGGTTTGCTGCAAAGTCCTGTGTGTGCGGCACGGGGTAGCAATCTGGAGTTGTAGCCTCGTTCAGTCTGCGGTTGTCGCCGCATGGTCTCCAACCCCTGGCTGCTTTGGGCACCATGTGCAGTGGGGAGGCCCATGGGCTGTCGGACCTCCATACGATCCCCAATTCCTCCATCCTCTTGAACTCCTCCTTCGCCAGGTGGAGCTTTTCCTGGGGGAACCTTCATGCGCGGGCATGGAGGTCCCTGGGTCGGAATGTGGTGCTGTACCCCGTGTCTGGGCATGGCTGCCGTGCACTGCGGTGCCAGAATCGATGGAAAGCCTGCCAGGATTCTGGTGAATTTGTTGTCCGACAGCGTGATGGAGTCCAGGTGTGGGGCCGGCAACTTGGCTTCACCCAGGGAGAACGTCTGGAAAGTCTCAGCATGTACCAGTCTTTTCCCTTGCAAGTCGACCAGCAGGCTGTGAGCTCGCAAGAAGTCCGCCCCCAGGAGTGGTTGGGCCACGGCGGCCAGTGTGAAGTCCCACGTGAACCGGCTGGCGCCAAACTACAGCTGCACTGTGCGGGTGCCGTAGGTCCATATCGTGCTGCCGTTTGTGGCCCTCAGGGTGGGTCCTGGCTTCCTTTTGCGGGTGTCGTACCCCGTCGGGGGCAAGATGCTGATTTCCGCTCCAGTGTCAACCAAGAAGCAGCCCCAGACGTACAAGAGGCTGTCCTGGGGGCCAGCCGCCATAGTCATTAGCAGCTGCTGGCCCTGGCCCTGGCCCTTGCAGGGCGGGAGACAACAGCGGGCTTCTGTGCCCCACCACTAGTGGTAGAAACACCACTGTTCACTGTGCTCCTCACTCCTGCCTCTGTGTTGTGTGTGCCCCCCTGCCGGGCCTGGTCTGGTCTGCTGTTGGGCGCGTGGCCTGGTAAACTGACCAACGGATGCCACGCTCTCCCTCTTGGCTTTCCACAGCACGTCTGCCCGGGCCGCCACCTTCCGGGGGTCGCTGAAATCTGTGTCGGCCAGCAGATGTATGTCCTCGGGCAGTTGTTCTAGGAATGCTTGCTCGAACATGAGGCAGGGCTTGTGTCCGTCAGCCAGGGCCAGCATCTCGTCCATCAATGCTGACGGCAGCCTGTCTCCCAAACCGTCCAGGTGAAGCAGGCGGGCACCTCGCTCACGCCGTGAGAGGCCAAAGGTCCCAATGAGCAGCGCTTTGAATGCTTCATATTTGCCTTCTTCCGGGGGCGACTGTATGAAATCCGTAACCTGGGCGGCCGTCTCCTGGTCAAGGGCGCTCACCACGTGGTAGTAACACGTGGAATCAGAGGATATCTGCCGAATCTGGAACTGGGCTTCTACTTGGCCAAACCACACGCGTGGTCGCAGCGTCCAGAAAGTCGGCAGTTTTAGCGAAACTGCGTGAACAGATGAAGAGTTGGTCATCTTGGGTCCAAATCACCAATGTAGTGATGTGCTTCACACAGCGCTGAAATAACGACACGTAAGTCGTTTCGAGACTAGTTTGTTCAAACTTTGCGGCGCTGGCATTTAATCCCTAGCGTCCGCCCTCTCCGGGCGGAAATGACATCAGAGGTGCATTACCAACGTCTCCCCCCGCGCTCTGGCTATTTGTGAGCCGGTTCACCTGCGCAGGAAGTGGGTCGCCACATATTGCAATGTCCTGTTGTCAGAAAAAAAACAACACATTTCACGACATAAGCCAGTGATAATGAATCTGGTTCTGATTCTGCTGCATCAGAGCGATCAGAGTAGGATAAGTAGAAGCCATAAACACAAGAGGTTCCGCACAGCAACACGCAGAGCATTCTGGAGGAACTCAGCATGCCAGGCAGCTCCTACGGAGGGGAATAAACAGTCGACATTGTAGGCCAAGGCTCTTCATCAGGACTTAGTGTTTCAGGTACCTGCTCTCTCCCTATTTAGTCCGGCTCACTTTTAAGATAACGACCCGCAGTAACATGTTTTAAACAAATTGTTTAGGCCAACAGAAGCTCCGAAGACCTCATCCCTGGAAGAGAAGGGGTCTTTTTGGAGTCGTACGAGAAAACAGAAGCCACAGGGCCAGTCAAACTTCTATTGGCCCAGGACAGAGGACCCTGGTGAGCGGCTGTTGGCGGTCTATGACCAAGGAGGAAGGAGAAGAGGAAAATGAGAATAACTGTTTAATTAAATACAGATTTTACTGTTGATGTCTAGGCAAGCCAAGACTCTGCTCATTGTCTGAAATAACAGCTCAATATTATGATAATTGTGTTACGATCCTGCTCTAAGGATTCATCATTCCTGAAATTATTACCTAATTAGTTACCTTGTTCAGGATCGTCCAAATATATAAAATATAATTAAGTCATTACACAAAACATAATTTAATTGGAATATTTTAATGTCGTTGCTGCTCACTTCCATTGCTATAACAATTCATTTGTTCAGTTGCCCCAGAGGACAAACGATCCAAGGCAATGCAGTGTTTTTGTGTCTTACAGAGATCTCGTACAAATGAATATCTGCCTGTTTGTGTGGTGACGGTGAAGTACTAAATAAGATTCGAGTTCTGCTCGGTGCCCTGGCCGATATTCATGCTTTGAACATCACTGCCTGGCAGCTTCAGGGATCCTGGTTCAATCCCAACCTTGGGCGGTGTCAGTATTTTGCCGCAGCAGGATAGAGTATAATCATAAAATAAATTACAGAAATAAATATATAGTGCAAAAAACCGTGACTAACAAGGCTGACGCAAGAGATGGTGCAGATGCTGAAAATTGTGTGCAAAGCACAAAAAGTACTGGGGAAACTCAGCAGCTCCGGCAGCATTTGTGGCGGGGAATAAAGAGCCGATGTTTCAGGCTGGACCCTTCGTCAGGTCTGGAGAGGAAGAGGGCAGCAAAAGGTGGGGGGAGGGGAAGAAATACAAGGTGGTAGGTGAGGGTCAATGCAAGGGTCAATGAGGGAAGGGGATGTGGGGAGGATATTTTCTGCGGTAGGAGTATCCAGAAACATAGGGCAGAGCATCAAAATTGAGGGGCAACCCCTTAGGACAGAGGTAAGGAGGAATTTTTTTAGCCAGAGAGTAGTGAATCTGTGGAGGCCAAGTCTGTGGGTATATTTACAGCAGAAGTTGATAGTTTCCTGATTGGTCAGGGCATCAAAGGATATGGCGAGAAGGCAGGTGTGTGAGGCTGAGTGGGATCTGGGATCAGCCACGATGCATCGTGCAAGGGAAGAAACTGAAGGGGGGGTGCACCAGAGTGAGGTGATCGACAGGTTGGGAGAAGAGTAGGGGTAAGAGGGTAATCAGAATGGAAATGGAAAAGGAGAGAAGGAGGGAGGGGGGGAGAAATTATTGGAATTTAAAGAAATTAATGCTCATACCATCAGGTTGGAAGCTACCTAGACAGAATATGAAGGTGTTGCTTCTCCAGCCTGAGTTTGGCCTCATCATGGCAGTGGAGGAAGCCATGGACAGACATGTCAGAATTGGAAGTGGAATTTGAACAAGGTAGTGTTCGTGGGTTCGTGGACCGTTCAGAAATCTGATGGAAGAAACTATTACGGAATCGTTGAGTTTAGGCCAGTGGTAATAATGAGAAGAGGACATATCTTGGATAGTGAGGGTCCTTAGCAATGTTCTTCCTGAGTGAGCGTTGGTTTCTCCTGGGTGCTCTGCTTTCTTTACAAAGACGTGTTGGTGGGCTACCCAACTGCTGTAAATTACCCCTAAAGGGAATGACAGAGGGAAGTTGTAAGGCTAAAGAGAGTAAGAGGGATTAGGACTCTTGGGTGACAGTACTGTTCAAAGGACCAAATGCTCTCCTTTGTGTCATCATAAGTAAATGGTAATTAACATCAGTGGAAAAGACTTCCCTTTCAATACCAGGCTATTGACAGATAGACACAATTTGTCTCCTGTCCTGTATGTATCTCAGTGGATTAACTTGAGAAATCATTCATTGATTACTAACACTTCAGAAACCTCTTAAAGTTATGAAGGGTGTAACAGAAATCAAAGGCCTTCCTTCTGAATGCACATCTTTCCTTGTCGCATCTGTCTGTAAAACCCAGGATATAACAATACTGCAACTATTAAAGTCACTGCCTGCTGCCTGGCAGATCCAAGTTCAATCCTGCCCAGGTGCAATTTGCATTGGCCTCGTGAATTTCTTCTGGTTGGTCCAGTTTATTCCCACATCTCAGAGATCACGTGGGTTAGTAAGTTAAATGGCCAATGACTCCTTGGAAGTTCTGAGATGTCTGGGATTGTCCATGCATTGGGAGCACGCAGAGTTCAAGCCATAATGGAAGTGCACCACCTCTCAAACTGCCAACTTTCCCAAAGTCTGCGGGTCCCACGTTGGCCTAATGAGTCACTCCAGACCCACACAAACTTGGAAGTGAATGCAAATTGTTCATGGCCTGGAAGGAAAGAAGACGGATGACCAAAGCGATAGGAGAATTGGAGGTATGCCAGGAAGTTGGACCATTTACAGGAGGGATGGAAATGTTCTAGGAAAGTTAGAAGGATTACAGGTGAGTTGGACGAGTTACAGGAGGGATGGAAATGTTCTGGGAAAGTTAGAAGGATTACAGGTGAGTTGGACGAGTTACAGGAGGGATGGAAATGTTCTGGGAAAGTTAGAAGGATTACAGGTGAGTTGGACGAGTTACAGGAGGGTTGCAAATGTTCCAAGAAATTTAGAAGGATTACAGGTGAGTTGGAAGAGTTACAGGAGGGTTGCAAATGTTCCAAGAAATTTAAAAAAGCTTCATAAAATCAGTCATGAAGACTGATGCATTAAGAATGAAGTACCTGGAGGAAGATATATTTAGGAATTAACTAATTAACTGTGGTGGAGGGGGAGGGCTCTTGGGCCAGTAAAGAAACCATTTTGAGAAGTAAGAGGAAAATAAAACTGGAACAAAATGATTGCATTTTCTTCAGCTTTCAAATTAATTCTCAAAACGGAGCCCATTGAGGAGCGAATGCTTGAGCACTTGTGCTGCCACAACAGTATCAAACACGCTTCAAAGCAGCTTTCAAACTCTCGTTATTGTGTTTCCTTAAGCAATGATTGAGATAATTGAACTGATGCTCATCTTGCTAATCCTAGCCGGATGATGGATCGTTTTGCATATAAACTACATGTCCACAGGCTAACTGAACAAAGCTGCCACTTATGTAAGGTAATTACAGCTTGCTTCTCCTAACATTGCACAGATAAATCAGTTTATATACTGAAGGATAATGTAATTATAGAGATATGATGACAACTTCACAAATCAATGGTGTTTCAATTAAGAAAACATGGAAGCAAGTAGAAAATTAGGATTATAACCCAAAAGGCAGACTAGGATACAGAAACCTATTCAATAGGAAGTCTTTCACCCTCTTACCATTCAACTCATCTCATGGCTATGGTGCATACAGTTGACAGAATAGACTGTGGAAACTTATCAGAACTTTTCTAATAAACCTGCTGCCTCTGGCAACATGAGGGAAGCAGGTGTTTGTTAATTGGATCAAAGTTTAAGATTCAAAGTAAATTTAATATCAAAGTACGTATATGCCACCGTGTACTACCTTGAGATCCAGTTCCTTGCAGGCATTTACAGTAGAACAGGGAAATGCAATGGAATGAATGAAAAACTACAAACCTGTGGCAAGATGGTGCCAGCAACCAGTGCAACTAATGGCAGCATCCTGAAGACAGTCCATGAAACTACATCATCTTGTCCTCCTCTTGAGTAGCAAGGTGCAGGCATCTAGGGTATTGGGTCTTAGGCAAGGTTTGATCAGCAGGCTTTGTGGATTGGACTCATTAGAAAACTCAGCAGTTGATGTTATGATGTGTTTCTGGGTACTCCTTTGGTTTAATGCTATTTTGCTTGAATTTGATCGGGATGGACTGGCTCGTGCAAGTGCTGTGTGGTTTGATGTTTCATATTCTGTCTATTATTCAAAGGCAACACGAGTGAATCTGCAGATGCTGGAAATAAATAAAAGCACAAAATGCTGGCAGAACTCAGCAGGCCAGACAGAATCTATGGGAGGAGGTAGTGACGACGTTTCGGGCCGAAACCCTTCATCAGGAGTGAAGTAACATGGGATGGTCGAGGGGGGATAAGAAGTAGAGAGCTGGGAAGTGATAAGCTGAAGGGAAATGGGCTAGGGGGAAGGTGGAGAATTATGGGAAATAAAAGAGAAAGAAAGGTAGGGCTGGGGGGAGATTACCGTCAAGATGAGGCCACACGCAGGTTGATGGAGCAACACCTTATCTCCCGCCTAGGTAGCCTCCTACCTGCCAGCATGAACATTCAACTCACAGACCTCCGTTGATACCCCTGTCCTCCCCCTTACCCCATCCCTATCTATAATTTTAGTCTGGTTCTCTTTCTCTCTCTTTTTCCCCCCTCACTATAATCTCCCCCCAGCCCTACCTTTCTTTCTCTTTTATTTCCCATAATTCTCCACCTTCCCCCCAGCCCATTTCCCTCCAGCCTATCACTTTCCAGCTCTCTACTTTATCCCTCCCCCCACTTCTTATCCCCCCTCGACCATCCCATGTTACTTCACTCCTGATGAAGGGTTTCGGCCTGAAACGTAATCACTACCTCCTCCTATAGATGCTGTCTGGCCTGCTGAGTTCTGCCAGCATTTTGTGTTTTTATTCTGGCTATTATTCACTAATTTTTTTGCCATTTGCGCAATTTGTTCTTTTTTTGCGTGTTGGGTGTTTGATGTTTTCTTTGAATGGTTTCCATAGCGTTTCTTTGTTTCCTGGCTGCCTGCGGGACAATGAATCTCAGGGTTATATCCTTCATACATACTTCAATAATACAAAGGGTGATTGATAAGTTCATGGCCTAAGGTAGAAGGAGTCAATTTTAGAAAAACTAGCACATTTATTTTTCAACATAGTCCCCTCCTACGTTTACACACTTAGTCCAGCGGTCGTGAAGCATACGGATCTTGGACCTCCAGAAAATGTCCACGGATGGGTGATTGACAAGTTTGTAGCCTAAGGTAGAAGGAGATAAGTTATACAGCTCTCTTTACATGCACATACAGTCAGCTTTTTGAGTGATTATGCAGAAAGTTTGAAGTTAATAACTCATCTCCTTCTACCTTAGGCCATGAACTTATCAATCACTCCTGATGGGTTACTAACTTCAAACTTTCTGCATAATCACTGAAAGAGTTGACCTGCATGTGCATGTAACGAGAGCTGTATAACTCATCTCCTTCTACCTTAGGCCATGAACGTATCAATCACCCCTGCTGTGGACACTTTCTGGAGGTCCAAGATCCGTATGCTTCACGACCGCTGGACTAAGTGTGTAAACGTAGGAGGGGACTATGTTGAAAAATAAATGTGCTAGGTTTTCGAAAATTGACTCTTTCTACCTTAGGCCACGAACTTATTAATCACCCCTGATAAATGTACTTCGAATCTTTGAATTGTTGACAAAGATTGACAAACAATCAATGTGCAAAAGAAGACAAACTGCACAAATAAATGATAAATAAACAGATAAATGAATGAACGAATAAATAAACACTGAGAACATGAGTTGTAGAGTCCTTGAAAATGAGTCCATAGGTGGTGTTCAGTGCTCAGTCTGTGTTGAAGTTATCCATGCTGGTTCAGGAGCCTGATGGTTATAGGTTAGTGACTGGTCCTGAACCTGGTGGTGTGGGACCTGAGGCTCCTTCCCGATGGCAGCAGCAAGAAGAGAGCATAGCCTGGATAGTGAGTAATGATCAGATATCCTTGCAAACAGGAGTCTCTGCCGGTTCTTCTCTTTCATTGTGTTGTATCTGTTGTCCAACGTCGACCTCATTTGAAAAGACTTCATCCCCAGCCATCTTCCACTCCCCAAGGCTGGAGTGGATGTAAGACTTCCCTGACCCTATCCATATCGACTCTATGCAATACCATTATTATTTCCTGAACATCCTTTCCATGCTTAATAATAATTTCTTCTATTTTCCCTAATCATTATGTCAGCAAATGGGATAAAAGTTCTGTTTTCTCTCTTCATTCCTTCTTAAACAATGGAATTGTATTTGCAGAGGGGAAGAAGCTGTTTCTGAAATGTTCCGCGTGTGTCTTCAGCTTCCCGTACTTCTCTCTGACGGTACAAATGAGATGACAGCATGTTCAGGGTGAGTATAAGATATGAGCATGTTTAGGCCATTCAGCCCATCAGGTTCCTTCAAGGCTGACTTATTATCCCTCTCTACACCACTCTCCTGCCTTCATCGTGTAACCTTTGACACCCTAACTAATCAGGAACCTATCGACCTCCACTTTAAATATACCCAATGCCTTGGCCCCACAGCCATCAATACATTCACAGATTTACCACACTCTGGCTAAAGAAATTCCTCCTTATCTCTGTTCTAAAGGAACATCCTTCTATCTTGAGGCTGTGCTCTCTGGTCCTAGTCTTCCTTAGACACTTCCAAGCTGACCCCAGCTCATCTTCGGACCGTGTTGGCTGCTGCCGCTAAATGCCGCATTTCGCTGCATGTTTCAATGTTTCTGAAGGTTGATTGGACGTTCAGAAGTCAAAGTCAAGTGGCCAGAGGACGAGTCTGTGAGTCCTCTGGGGAAGGCGAAGGCCCAGTGTCTGTGAATCCACCAGTCTGCTGGAGGTTGAGGCCAAAGAAGACAGCCTACCCTGTGGTTAAAGGACTGTGTGTGTGTGTGGGTGGGAGAGAGAGAGACGGAGCTTGTGTTGTTGTTGCTTTGTCACTGCTGAGCAGTGTGGGTATGCTGGTGCTGGAATGTGTGGTGACACTTGTGGGCTGCCTTGGGTGTGCTGGTGGTCGAGGCAAACAGCCCGTTTCATTGTGTGCTCCAATGTAATAATTGAGTTGCAGATGAAAAAAGCAGGGGATGGACAAATCATAAATGTTCTAGTTTGACACAGGTGCAATCTCCATGAAGCTGATCTGCTTTGACCCTTACAGCTATCGCCGTGGTTCAATATTGTCTCATCATTGTAGCATCATTAATTGGTGCCTGTCAGGTAGCCACTGTGTTAAACAGGATGGCAGTGACATGCTTAAATGTTGAAGATACACAATAAAATCATCAGTGATAAAATCTGTGCTATATGAACCACGTATACAGTGTTTGTGAAGTCAACAATGGAGAGAATAACAGCTTAAAGAAGCAGAATTGAAAGATATGAATTCATCTTCTTGCAGTCAGTCAGGTGTCATTAAGAAGCAGCATCTTTATGTTGAACATTTTTTCTAACACAAAACTAATGACATGGCACATTTGATTCCAACAGTAGCATTTGTTTCACAATAATCCTGACTGACATACCTAATGAGAACATATAACTTTCCGATGAAGGGTCTCAGCCCAGATTGACAACTCTCTATTCCTTTCCATAGACGCTGCCTGACCTGCTGAGTTCCTCCAGCATTTTGTGTGTGTTATTCCGGATTTCCAGCAACTGCAGGATCTCTTGCCTCCTGTTCCCTTTGCTACTCCTTCCTCCTGACGTGAGGTTTCTGATACCCGGTGGAGACACACCGACAGAGGCCGTTCCTCATGCAAACAAAAGACGTGCTCATCAATTCAGAATGGTCCTGCAGGAGTGCCGCACTGCCACAGGTGCTCTCTCCTGGTTGAAGAGTTAAACCAGGGCTCTGTTTGTCTTAGGTAGACAAATGGCATCCCATAGAACCATTGGCAAGAAGAGGGGGGGAGTTACTCCTGCTGACCTGGTCAACAATTTCCTGTCAGTCAGCATGAAGAGATTATCAGGTCAGTACGTTGCTCTGTATGGGAGCTTCCTGTGCAAAATTCACTGCCATGTTTTCTACTCCACAACTGCCACGATCTTTCATTCTGCAGAGGACGTAAATGCAGCGTGGCTCTAAGATCGTGAAAGGAAACATACAAAGAGAATATTTCCAATAGTGTTTTTCTTTTAAGACTGAGAAATTGAGATTCCCGCTTCTTACCACATAATTCAACATTTGTTTTATCAGAATCAGGTTCGATATCACCGGAAGTTGTTTTGCAGCAGGAGTACAGTGCGATGCATAAACAGGTACTGTACGGTAAGCAACACGCACAACGTGCTGGGGGAAGTGAAGCTAGTCCACGGTTCAGGCCAAGAGCCTTCTTCAGGACCTTTTGTAACTTGCTACACAGCAAGTTACACGAAGAGATGTAGAAAAGTAAATCGTGGTGAAAAAGACAGCAGAAGAGTGAGGTAGTCACCCAGAAATCTGACGGTAGAAGGGAAGAAGCTGTTATTAAACTATTGTGTGTGGGTCCTCAGGCTCCTGCACCTCCTCTCCGATGGTTGTAATGAGAAGATGGCATGTCCTGGATGGTGAGGGTCCTTAATGGTGGATGCCAATGTCTTGAGGCAAAGCCATTTGAAAACGCTGGGGAGGCTAGTGCCCGTGATGGAGCTGGCTGAGTTTACAATCCTCTGCAGCTTTTTCCAATCCTGTGCAGTGACCCCTCCGTGCCAAAGGTGATGCAACCAGTTGGAACGCTGTCCATGGTACTTCTGTAGAAATTTGCTGGAGTCTCTGGTAATGTATCAAATCTCCTCAAACTCCTAATGAGAGTTTGATCCTAATAATTGGATCAATATGTTGGGTCTTCAGAGTTTTAATTTCATCATTTACAGGACACTGACGAGGCTGTACTTTTTTTATCTATCCCAATTGGAGCTAAACCAATGAAACCCTGCTTTCCTTGGGCTGCGTATGTCCAGGGAATAAAAAAAAACTCCTGTCCCGCCAAACCCCTGACATTGAAACGGCTGTCCCACCCCAAAGCCCGGTTTGTGTGGATGCTACCCTGTTACAACTCAATGCCACAAAATAACAGACAGCACGCTGCATACAATTAAAGAAATTATATTTACGAATCTTATCTTAACTAAAGGGTTAGTAAAGAAAAGAAAAAAACTTAAAAAGAGCCCATTATAATTAAACAGTCAACTGTGCAAAAGTTGGAGCTTAACTCTTCCAAAAGTGATATTCACTGATCCTCTGTAGACCTCCGCACCATCAAATCAAGGTCTCCCACCGGGTCGAATCTTACGACCAGGTCTCCCCGGGTCTTCTCTCTTCATCTCCTACTGAACGAAGACCCCAGCTCTCACCAGTGTCAGGCACACACAAAAAAACCCCACTCCCCTGAGTGGTTGGCTCACATTCCAAAGCACTGATTATCTCTGACCGTAACCCAGACACTGCGTCTACAGACAGGCCATTACGTTAGCAGTGAAACCTTTTCCATGGCATTACACTAAGAAGGCAGTACAACGTCAGCCGCAGAGGTGCGTCTAAACTCATATGCAGGTCAGTCCAAGTGAGGACAGCAGATTTCTATCTGCAAAGGAAATTAATGAACCAGGGAGGTTCTTGTGATAATCCACTAGTTTCATGTTAACCAATATTGAGTTTACCAACACACACGAAATGCTGGTGGAACGCAGCAGGCCAGGCAGCATGAGTTTACCACTTGTTTTAAGTGCAGTTATTTATCTGAATGTGAATTCCCCAGCTGCCATGCTGGGATTTGAACTCATAACTCAAGGTCAAAGTCCCAGCCATCTGAATGCCATTCCAGCAAATATTAAAGAAAGAGATTACAGCATTTCTCAAAGACTAGCTTTATTTGTCACATGTACATCCCAACGAGTGCTGGCTCGTGGCCAAGTGGTTAAGGCGTCGGTCTAGTGATCTGAAGGTTGCTAGTTCGAGCCTTGGCTGAGGCAGCGTGTTGTATCCTTGAGCAAGGCACTTAACCACACATTGCTCTGTGACAACACCGGTGGCGTGGAGAGGGGAGACTTGCAGCCTGGGTTCTTTGCTCCGATGGTTCTTTGCTCTCTGCATGAACAGCCGACGTGTTTCTGCGGAGGGTGACCAGTAAAAAAAGGAGAAAGCTCCAGATCACAAGACATAGGTGCAGAACTAGGCTCTTTGGCCCATCGAGTCTGTTATGTAACCCACCCAGGCCGTCCCTCCAGTGTCCAGGTGTACCCTGCTTTCTTAACCACCTCACTGCAGTGTGCCTTACAGACTCAAAAACACTTCCAACAGAAGGACTATGAGGAATGTAAAATCTGCGGACATACCTCACTGAGTTTGCACCAGTTAAACTTGCTTTTGCTGTAATGATTTACCCGCGTGTAATTTAATTTCGCATTCTGACAATTATTGCTATTGATTCCGAAGGTTTTAATGCCAAATTTCTCATGTCATCCCTTTGAGTATATGTGAAATCCTTTTTAAAGATTGGTTCATGATATTCTCTAATGAAATATTGCACCACTGATAACGTTGAGCCTTTTCTAATTATTGGCTCCATGCTGTGTATGCGATTTGAATTGTTTGTGATAAAGTAATAAAGTGGAAAGCTGTGATGGTATAATCATCCAGGCTTTTTCCTGTATTTATGAATTACAGATATCGCATGCAATGACAGTTGATCTAATTTATAAATAAATATACTTTGCTTTATAATGAAAATTCATCAGCTTTGTGTGCTTTAGAACAAAACCGTTGCTTCATGCAACCTTCTTGTTACCATGGCAATTAGGAAACCCAAAAGGCAGTGAGCATTTCCTTTCTAATCATCCTGATGTTATTATAATTATCTGATACTTTAATATACTGTATACAATACTGTGGAAGAGTCATAGGCACATACATCTAGCTGGGGAGCCTAAGACTTTTGCACAGTACCGTATTCATCAACGTGGAGCAAAGAGCGAGTTTGTAAATCTGCCAGGGGCAAAGGATGTTGGGAATAGAGAGGGTGGAACACCACGGGAAGGGTGTGGGACAGGTGGCAGAGTACAGTGTCTATAAAAAGTATTCACCCCCTCCCCGTAAGTTTTCATGTTTTATTGTTTTACGACATTGAATCACAGTGGATTTAACTCGACTTTTTTTGACGCTGATCAACAAAAAATGACTCTTTCACGTCAAAGTGAAAACCAATCTCTCTCAAAGTGATCAAAATTAATTACAAATATAAAAAACATAAAATAATTGATTGCATAAGTATTCACCCCCTTCAAGTCGGTATTTAGTAGATGCATCGTTGACAGCAATTACAGCCTGGACTCTGTGTGGATAGGTCTCCATCAGCTTTGCACATCTGGACACTGCAGTTTTTCCCCATTCTTCTTTACAAAACTGCTCAAGCTCTGTCAGATTGCATGGGGATCGTGAGTGAACAGCCCTCTTCAAGTCCAACCACAAATTCTTAATTCAATTGAGGTCTGGACTCTGACTTGGCCACTTCAGGACATTAACTTTGTTGTTTTTAAGCATTCCTGTGTAGCTTTGGCTTTATGCTTGTGGTCATTGTCTTGCTGGAAAACAAATCTCCCAAATCACAGTTCTCTTGCAGACTGCATCAGGTTTTCCTCCAGGATTTCCCTGTATTTTGCTGCATTCATTTTACCCTCTACCTTCACAAGCCTTCCAGGGCCTGCTGCAGTGAAGCATCCCCACAGCATGATGCAACCATCACCTTGCTTCACGGGAGGGATCATGTGATTTTTGATGGTGTACGGTGCTTGGCTTACACCAAACATAACACTTCGTCTGATGGGCAAAAAGCTCAATTCTGGTTTCATCAGACCATAGAACCTCCTTCCAGCTGAGTTCAGAGTCTCCCATATGCCTTCTGGCAAACTCTAGCCGAGATTTCATATGAGCTTTCTCCCATAAAGCCGTGACTAGTGAGGCACCCGGGCAACAGTTGTTGTATGCACAGTCTCTCCCATCTCAGCCACTGCAGCTTGTAACTCCTCCAGAGTTGTCATAGGTCTCTTGGTGGCCTCCTTCGCTAGTCCTCTTCGTGCACCATCACTCAGTTTTTGAGGACGGCCTGCTCTAGGCAGATTTACAGCTGTGCCATATTCGTTCCATTTCTTGATTGACTTAACTGGGATATTCCGTGCGTTGGAAATTTTCTTGTTTCCATCTCCCGACTGGTGCTTTTCAAAAACTTTTTCACGGAGTTGCTTGGAGTGTTCTTTTGTGTCCATGGTGGAGTTTTTGCCAGGATACTGACTCACCAGCAGCTGGAGCTTCCAGACACAGGTGTATTTTTACTCCAATCAACCCTGACTGCACACAGGTGATCCCCATTAACTAATTATGTCACTTGTGAAACCAATTGGCTGCACCAGTGATGATCTGGTGTGTCCTATTAAAGAGGGTGAATTCTTATGCAATTATTTTGTGTTTTATATTTGTAATTAATTTAGCTCACTTTGTCAAGATGAGTTTTCACCTTGACCCGAAACAGTCTTTTTCTGTTGATCAGTATCAAAAGAAGCCAAATTAAATCCACTGTAATTCAATGTAGTAAAAAACAATAAAACACAAAAACTTCCAAGGGGGGCTGAATACTTTTTATAGGCACACCTGGCCCTGAGACACCAGGCAAGGTAATTTTATTCCAGACATCTGGTTTATTGATCATTATTGAAAGTCTCTCTGGTGTTTTCTGCTCCCTCCCCTTTTCCCAACCATGATTCCCCTTCTCCTGACCTCTTTCTGCTCTGTGTCCACAATAGAGACCCATATCAGAATTGGGTTTATCATTCACATAAGTGCAAAAGTCTTGGCACCCTGCTATATACCTGTGTGTAAAAGACATCTGCACAGTACTGCATTTACTGTGAAGTCATGGAAGTCGAGGGAACACGCACCAGTCCTTGTAGGGGGTTCAGCAGTGGAAAGAGTGAGCACTTTCAAATTCCTTGGTGTCAATACCTCTGAATATTGAAATATATTGATGCTATTATGAAAAAGGCACATCATTATGAGGAGCTTGAGGAGATTTGGTATGTACCCAAAAGCTGGAGTGAATTTCTACGGATGTGCTGTGGAGACCATTCTAACTGGTTGCATCACCATCTGCATGTAGGCACCACTGCACAGAATCGGAACAAGCTGCAGACAGTTATCGAGTCTGTCAGCTCCAGCATGGTCAGTAGCCTCCCCACCACGGAGCACATCTTCAAAAGGTGATGCTTCAAGAAGGCAGCATCTATAATTAAGGACCCTCACCACCCAGTAGTTTTCTTCTCACTACCATCATTAGAGAGGAGGTACAGGAACACTCAAAGTTTTAGTCACAAATATTTCCCCCTCCACTGTCATATTTCTGAACGGACAATGAACCCGTGAATGATACCTCATTATCTTTGCTCTCTTATATGAATTATTAATTTTTTTTCATTTATTTCTTAATATATAAGAACAAGAGATCTGCTCAAGAATGTTTCAACAGTGGGATAGATGCTGCGCTCGAGCCTGGTGATGTATGTTTTAAGCTTTTGTGTTTTCTGCCTGATGGGCGGGGCCTTTGAGTATGTTAAAGTGACATACTAAATCAGTTTTTAGACATCATCTGAAACGTTAATTCTCTGCTTCACAGTGGCTGCCTGGTCTGTTGAGTATTGCCAGCAGTCCCTACTGCTAACTTTCTACCTTCTGCTTTTGTGTGAATCTTTCAGAAGCAGTTTATAAAAATGCAACAACGTAATCAATATGATGTACTGGTGATGTTTTACTAAATATGCAACATTTTTATGTGACTGATAGATCATAAAAGGTTTGTATTTGTTTGAGGGAAAGCATCTCAGTGCCAGGAAAAGATGAGAAGCAGTGACACACACTGAACTGCCA
The DNA here is from genome assembly GCF_048418815.1 of Hemitrygon akajei. Lineage (NCBI taxonomy): Eukaryota > Metazoa > Chordata > Chondrichthyes > Myliobatiformes > Dasyatidae > Hemitrygon > Hemitrygon akajei. The sequence goes on from NC_133132.1 coordinate 31,653,847, forward strand.
AAGGAACGCGGCAGGCCAGGCAGTGTCTATGGAAAAGGGTGCAGTCGACGTTTCAGAGTGAAACTCTTCAGCAGGACTCAGTGAAATGACTTTGTAATAAAAATGTTTTCCTAAAGATTACTGAACCTGTTTATATTATATGTGTATAGATATATTGACAAGGAAAATTCATGTCTCACTCTCTCACTCCCACCTCTCATTCTCTCTGTATCTCTCTTCTCCCTCTCCCCTCTCTCTGTATCTCTTTCCCACTCCCTTTCTCTCCTCTTTCTGTATCTCTTTCCTGCACCCTTTCTCTGCTCTCTCCCCCTCTATTTCTCTCTTCCTCTTTTCCTCTTTCTCTCTATCACACTTCTCTTTTCTCCCCTTTATCTCACTCCCTTTCTCCTCTCTCTCTGTATCTCTTTCCCAACCCCTCTCTCTCCGTCTCCTCTTTTTCTCTCTTTGTATCTCTCTCTCTCACCTTTCATCCCCCTGTCTTCCCCTGCCCCACTCCCACTCCTCCCTCATTCCTTCCCTCCCTCCTCATTCTATCCACCCTCACAATGGACCAGGCATGAGGAGCACATTATAATTGAGTGGCGATGCCTGCTTATGTTGAGATCGAAAGGATTTGTAACTATTGCACTCTGTCTCTTAGCAGCATTTCACCCACAATGCAAGAGACACAAGTGTCTGTCCAAGAGGCTGACAATGCACAGGTTAAAAGTGTGTGGTTGCTGAAACACCAGCCTACCCACCCATGGACTCTCACTGCCTCTGTTGGGCATTCACTGGGCTGGGATACACCATTAACAAAGTCCTATTATCAGGAACATTCATCAATTCTCATTCTGGCTTCTTCCCCCTTCCTTTCCAGTCCCCATGAAGGGCTGGGCCCAAAACGTCGACTGTTCATTCATTTCTGTAGATGCTGACTGAGTTTCATTAAAATGGCTGAAACGTTGCCTGAGTTTTGTGTGTGTTGCTCTGGAATGCCAGCATCTGCAGAATCTCTTGTGTATTGTCTTCCATATGTAGCTTCACTGCGACAGAATCACAATGTCCCACACCCAACAATGGTTTGAGTAGACACAAAATAGCAGTTGGAAGATAAATTGTTGACATGTTTTAATTCCTGAAGACTGATTTTCATTCTAGTTAATCCATAATTTCATAATCCTGGAATGATCCCTAACAATAACTAAACATACCTTTCACCCCTTGTTAAACACAAGAGATTCTGTAGATTTCTGTTGGAAATCTCAGAGTTACGCACACACAAAATGCAGGATGAGCTCAGCAGGTCAGGCAGCGTCTGTGGGGAAGAATAAACGGTCAATGTTTTGGGCTGATCCCTTCATCAGAACACTTCATGAGTCTTGATGAAGGGTGTGAACCTGAAACACTGACTGCTGACTTCCTCCAGGTGTGTGTGTGTGTGTGTGTGTGTGTGTGTGTGTGTGTGTGAGAGAGTGTGTGTGTTGCGTGAGTATGAGTGTGTGTGTGTGAGTATTTGTCTCTGTGAGTGTGTGTGTTGCGTGAGTATGAGTGTGTGTGTGTGTGTGTGTGTGAGTATTTGTCTGTGTGTGTGTGTGTGTGAGTGTGTGTGTGTGTGTGTGTGTGTGAGTGAGTATTTGTCTGTGTGTGTGTGTATGGGTGTGTGTGTGTGTGTGTGTGTGAGAGTGTGTGTGTTGCGTGAGTATGAGTGTGTGTGTGTGAGTATTTGTCTCTGTGAGTGTGTGTGTTGCGTGAGTATGAGTGTGTGTGTGTGTGTGTGAGTATTTGTCTGTGTGTGTGTGTGTGAGTGTGTGTGTGTGTGTGTGTGTGTGAGTGAGTATTTGTCTGTGTGTGTGTGTATGGGTGTGTGTGTGTGTGTGTGTGTGTGTGTGTATATGGGTGTGTGCTTTTTGAGTGTGTTGTGTGTGTGTGTGTGTGTGAGTATTTGTCTGTGTGTGTGTGTCTGTGAGTATATGGGTGTGTGCTTTTTGTGTGTGTAGTGTCTGTGTGTGTACCTTGAGGTACAATCTATATCCCGATTTGGTTATTTATCCGCAGAGAAGATTCACATGGTTGATTCTTGGGACTGAGAGGGTAGAGTGTGTACTGTATGAAGTTTAGGAAAATGAGAGATGATTTTAATAAAACATATAAGACACGAAGGGAGCTGACAAGTAGAAGCTGAGAGAATGTTTGTTCTTGTAGAGGAATCTAGCACCACGGGCACTGGTTAAGACTGTGGGGTTGTCCATTTAAGAATGATTTCTTCTCTCAGAGGGTTGTCAATTTTTGAAAATTACTCTAAGAGAGTAATGGAGGCTGAGTCATCGACTCTATTGGTCATTGATATTGGTTTTTAGCCTGCAGGAGTACTGCCAAGCAGACAGGAAAGTGAAGCTGCAGTCAAGATCGAATCAGTTCAATGGAAGACCAGTCCAACTCCTTCTGTTTCTTATCTACAGCTGCTAAGCCCTGTTTAACCATTCAAGCCCCACATGTTTACAGGTTTAAATGTTGGAACATCACCATTAAATGGGCCAGCAATGAAGAACACCAGCATCAATGATGATATGCAAGTTCCAATCATATTTCAAAATCAACTTTGCTCCAAATCTGTTGTGTCACAAACACTATACTTGCCAGTGCTTGGACTTTACTACACGTCTGAAATACCTGTCCTAACTTCACAGTTAAAGATCAGCTTTGTCAGCCATGTACAGGAAACATGCAGCAAAGTGTATCGTTCTTGCGTCAACGAGGATCGAGCTGGGGACAGCTAGCAGGAATCACCACACTTCTGCCGCCAGCATAGCATGGCCACGACTTACTAATGCTCACCCAAACCGGCTGTCTCGTGGGAGAAACCGGGGCACCCCAAAGAAAACCACACAGGAAAACACGCAAACACCTCAGAGATCACGGTGGAAATCGAACCCTGATCAGTGATCGCTAACACTGTAAACCAACAGTGCTAACTCCTATGCGTTGGCCGACCAATTGGTGTAACTCTTGGAGAAATCTCAGAAACATACCTGAACCAAAGCAGTTGGCATCAATCCCTGAGAGCTTCAGCAGACTCTGATTCCACAATAACGTACAGTAATCTGATAAACTACCCAGACGAGGAAAGCAATTCTTTTAACATCAAGGGTGAAGCGTCCTTAGGATAAATAGTAAAATTCTTCAGGATCACATTACTAAGTCAGGAGAGAGCCTATCATGGTTTATATAAAATTCTAATCATCCTTGAACTGGCCACATATCTGTGATATAACCATGATATGTCAACAGACATGGCTTGCCTGTCAGAACAACCATTAGACCAGCAGCTAGATTTGTCTTCCTTCAGCAGATCAATTATCAGTACACCAAACTTGATCTCCTTGTGGACACACAATAGGAAACTATTCTTGGAAAGGGAAAACGAGAGGTGGAGTTAGTTTGGTTCCATCGGAACTATCCACTGGCTCCAGGTACCAGGAAAGAAATTATCTACTCAGTGGCCACTTCATTGGGTATGCTGGTACACCTGCTCATTAATGTAAATAACTGATCAGCCAATCGCGTGGCAGCAACTCACAGTGAATTGAGTTTAGTGAATTTACTGAATTGAATTTTCTTTAATTCTTACACGCGCCCCACATGTGAGAGGGTAAAAATCTTTGTGTTATGACTCCATCGCAGTGCACAGACATGTGAATTTAAAAATCTAATGGCCTATAGAAAGAAGCTGTTTTTGCCACACAGCTGTTGGTCCTGGTTTTAACGCTGCAGTACCGTTTGACAGATGGAAGCAGCTGGAACAATTTATGGTTGGGGTGTCTGGTGTCCCCGATGACCTTCCAGGCCTTCTTTCCGCACCTGCTGCTGGAAATGTCCTCAGTGGAGGGAAGTTCACATCCACACATGTGCTGGGCTGTCTGTAGCACTTTCTGCAGTGCCCAGCGATCAAGGTTGGTGCAGATCCCGCACCACGTGGTGATACAGCCAGTCAGGATGCTCTCAATGGTGCCCCTGTAGAGGGTCTTGAGGATTTGGGGACCCATGCCAAACTTCTTCAGTCGTCTGAGGTGGAAGAGACACTGTTGTGCTTTTTTTGCCACACAGCCGGTGTGTACAGTCCAGGTGAGATCTTTGGTGATGTGTATACCGGCGAACTTGAAACTACTCACCCTTTCAACTCCAGACCCGTTGATGTTGATCAGAGGAGAGCCTGTAATCCACAATCAGCTCTTTAGTGTTTTGGACATTGAGGAAGAGGTCGTTACCTTGGCACCCCTGTGTCAGGATGTTAACCTCTCCTCTGTAGGCTGTCTTGTCACCACTAATCAATGTCGTGCCATCTGCAAATTTGATCAGCCGGTTGGAGCTGTGTGTGGCAGCACGGTCATGGGTGTGACGGGAGTAGAGGAGGGGCCTGAGGACACAATGCTGGGGGGCACCTGTGTTGAGGGGTAGAGGGGAAGAGGTGCTGGAGCCCATCCTTACCACCTGTCGGCGATCCAATAGGAATGGCCACTGAGTAGATCATTTCTTTCCTGGTACCTGGATCCAGTGGATAGTTCGCTTGGAACCAAGCTAACTCCAGCTCTCGTTTTCCCTTTCCAAGAATGCTTTCCTATTGTACGTCCAGAAGGAGATCAAGTTCGATCCGATGGAAACATGCTGACATGGTAGAGGTTCAGTTGGTGCTCACTCCAGACATCAGAATGGGGAAGAAATGTGATCGTGGAATGATTGTTGGGGCCAGATTAGGTGGTTTCCGTGTCTCAGAAACTGCCGATCTCCTGGGATTTTCATGCACCACTGTCTTTAGAGTTTACAGAGAATGCAGAAGAGCATCTCTGAACGCACAACACATTGAGCCTTGAAGTGGATGGGCTACAGCAGCAGAAGACCATGATCATACTCTCAAATGCTTGAATCTCGTGACCACATATGCATTCTTTCATGCTTTGAGTTGCTGCCACATGATTAGTTGATTAGATATTTACGTAACAGAGCAGATGTACCTAATAAAGTGGCCACTGATAATAAACCTGATTCTGACTCTAAGCCTTCAATCAAGAGATTGTCTCAATATTCACTCCCACATGTCTCCGATACTATAATTGCATTGTCAGTACAATTAGTCCTAATCTTAGGTCACTTCCACTGAATTAGATGTTCCTCGGTTGTCTAAGCTCCAATCAGTCACAATCCTCTCCCACTTTGCCTTGTTCAGGGGCTAGACTGGCTGACCGTCTATTTTACATTTTGTAAACTTTATTGACACCGATACATACTTTGATAATAAATTTACTTTCACTTTGATTGTTGAGAAACCTAATTCTTCGATATCCTGTTAATCTTACCCATATGTGACTCCTGGCACCAAACAATCCTTCCTCAAGTAGCATTCCCACCAGCCCAGGACCCAATATACTGTAATCAACCCTTGATCCTCTCTTTATCCTTCGGCAATATGAAGAGGCTAGACAGACCTTCTCACTCTACGAAAAGTATAAAATGGCATTTAAGGAGCATCTACTGGCTTCAATTAACTTTCTCAATGTACTTAACTAAACAAGCCAATCTTGAAATTATCTACAAACTGAATACGTAAGTTAAATTGAGTCACTCATTTTGCTTTTGTCCTCAGGGGCATAACCAAACTGTGGAGAGGATTGTTAGGATGAATATTAGTCCTTATCACAGAAAATGAGCTACAGGTTATTTCATATTAAAAGCAATTGTTATTTCAGAAGATTGTTGATTCTGAAGCAAATCTGGAGGAGATTACTTGTCAGCATCAAAGAGGACGTTAAACAATTATTCTACAGTATTAAAGTGTCAATAAGATTCTATTCAAATGTCTGAAAACGCAATGATTCAACTAAATAATTGTGAGTATTTTATAACTGACATCCAAAGGTCTTTCGGACAAAAAGCAATCATTGTTCAAACATTAATATTTTGTTGAAATTTGCACATTAATGTTGGAAACATTTGGTGTTAATGTTTACAAGATGTAATATTTCTTTATTTTCCTGTAGATTCTTGCAACAAAATGAATCTCAAGGTAGAATTTACAGGAAAATAAAGAAATACAGTAGAATTTACAAAAAAACTCCACATAAATTGACAAACAGCCAATGGGCAAAAGAAGACGCATTGTGAAAATAAAATAAATACTGCTGATTAAGTGAGTCTAGGTTGTAGATGAGTTCAGATCTGAGGTGAGTGAAGGCATCGACACCAGTTCAGAAGCCTGATAGTTACAGGATAATAATTGTTTCTGAAGTGGGTGGTGTCGGACTAGGCTCCTGTATCTCCTACCTGGTGATAGCAATGAGAAGAGAGCATGGACCGGAATGGTGGGTCCTTGATGTTGGATGCTGCTCTCTTGTGGCAGTGCTCCTTGTGAATCAGAATCAGGTTTATTATCACCGGCATGTGACGTGAAATTTGTTAACCTAGCAGCAGCAGTTCAATGCAATACACAATATAAAAGGAAAAAAAACAAAATAAAATAATAATAATAAATAAATAACTAAATCAATTACAGTATGTGTATATTGAATAGATTAAAATTGTGCAAAAAACAGAAATAATATATATTAAAAAAGTGAGGTAGTGTCCAAGGGTTCAATGTCCATTTAGGAATCAGATGGCAGAGGGGAAGAAGCTGTTCCTGAATTGCTGAGTGTGTGCCTTCAGGTTCTGTACCTCCTACCTGATGGTAACAGTGAGAAAAGGGCATGCCCTGGGTGCTGGGGGTCCTTAATAATGGACGCTGCCTTTCTGAGACACCAATCCTTGAAGATGTCCTGGGTACTTTGTAGGCTAGTACCGAAGATGGAGCGGACTAAATTTACGCCCCTCTGCAGCTTCTTTCGGTCCTGTGCAGTAGCCCCTCCATACCAGATAGTGATGCAGCCTGTCAGAACACTCTCCATGGTACAACTATAGAAGTTTTTGAATGTATTTGTTGATATGCCAAATCTCTTCAAACTCTTAATGCTGTCTTGCCTTCTTTATAACTGCATCGATATGTTGGGACAAGGTTAGATCCTCAGAGATCTTGACACCCGGAAACTTGAAACTGCTCACTCTCTCCACTTCTGATCCCTCTATAAGGATTGATATGTGTTCCTTCATCTTACGCTTCCTGAAGTCCACAATCAACTCTTTTGTCTTACTGACATTGAGTGCCAGGTTTTTGCTGCAGCATCATTCCACTAGTTGGCATATCTCACTCCTATACGCCCTCTCGTCACCACCTGAGATTCTACCAACAATGGTTGTATCGTCAGCAAATTTATAGATGGTATTTGAGCTATGCCAAGCCACACAGTCATGTGTATATAGAGAATAGAGCAGTGGGCTAAGCACATGCCCCTGAGGTGCGCCCGTGTTGATCATCAGTGAGAAGGAGATGTTATCACCAATCCACAAAGATTGTGGTCTTCCAGTTAGGAAGTCGAGGATCCAATTGCAGACGGAGGTACAGAGGCCCAGGTTCTACAACTTCCCAATCAGGATTATGGGAATGATGGTATTAAATGCTGAGCTATAGTTGATGAACAGCATCTTGACATAGGTGTTTGTGGTCTAAACCTATGTGAAGAGCCATTGAGATTGCATCTGCTGTTGACCCATTGTGGCGATAGGCAAATTGCAATGGGTCCTCGTCCTTCCTGAGGTAGGAGTTCGGTCTAGGCACGACCAACGTCTCAAAGCGTTTCATCACTGTCGATTCGGAGCAAGAAGGCCGCAAGTGAACGGCTGCTTTTTCGGAGCAAAGGGAGTTTTTTACTACTCGGGGTAAAAGAGAAGCGAGACTGTGCAGGCGCGTGACATCAGCCAGTAGAGCGCTAAGACTAAAAAAGACGATCGCCATATCCAGTGGGCAGCGTTCAGAGCAGGCAGCGGAGTGAGAGGCAGCAGAGCGATGGGGCTTTGGCTCAACGGGCGTAGGTGGTAACGGGACGTGGCGAGGTAGGTTTAACTGCGTCAATTGCGGAAAAGAGAAAGTACGTGTGTGAGACCAGTTTTCTGTGCTTAGTGTGAGATGTGGGAGGTCCTGGTCTCCCAGCCTTTTGGATGGCCATATCTGCACCAGGTGTGTCGAGCTGCATCTCCTGAGGGATCGTTAGGGAACAGGAGATGCAGCTCGATGAGCTTCGCCTAATCAGGGACAGCGAGGAGGCGACAGAGAGGAGTTGTAGGCAGGTGGTCACTCCGGGGCCATGAGAGACAGGCAGGTGGGTCACAGTCAGGAGGGGGAAGGGGAAGAGCCAGGTACTAGAGAGTACCCCTGTGGCTGTACTCCTTGAAAATAAGTACTACTGTTTGAGAACTGTTGGGGGGGGACAGCCTACCTGGGGGAAGCAGCAGTGGCCGTGCCTCTGACACAGAGTCTGGCCCTGTGGCTCAGAGGGTAGGGAAAGGAAGAGGAAGGCAGTAGTGATAGGGGACTCCATAGTTATGGGGTCAGACAGGCGATTCTGTGGATGCAGGAAAGAAATTCGGATGGTAGTTTGCCTTCCAGGTGCCAGGGTCCAGGATGTTTCGGATCACGTCCACGATATCCTGCGGTGGGATAACTGTTGCCTTTCTGCCCGTAGCAGTCAGAGGTTGAAAATGGGCACAATGGTGGGAAGGGCTTTGCCTGACATGGACTCGGCTGTTTTCCTAGGAACTTTTCCGTTCCTAGGCATTGTTTATTCCATACCAGGCCCTGATACAAGAAGTCGGGATACTCTCCACTCTGCAGCCATAGATGGACTTCTGCTTCTTTTAGTTCTTAGAAAAGAGAATTTTTATTGCAAGGCATTTCATTGAATAGTAGAACAACAAACACTAAATGATGGGGGAGCTCACCAAGCCAGGCAGCATCTCCGGAGAGAAACCAACAGTCAATGTTTCGGGGAACGTTGTATTCAGTTTTGGCCATCCTGCTGTGGGAAAGATGCCATTAAGCGGGAAAGAGCTCAGAAAAAGACGTTAGGAGAATGCGACCTGGATTTGAGGGACTGGGCTATAGAGAGGAGTTTGGGAGGCTGGGATCCTTCATTGGAGCTGACAAAGAGAGAAACAAGTTAGGGAAAACAGCAGAAAAGGTGGGAGAGAAAGAAGGGATGGATAGAAAGAAGTGATAGTAGAAAGAAGAAAATTTCAAATTAGTTTATTCAAATTCAGATTAGTTCGTTATTATATGGCAGTCAGAGGAAATTAACCTCTGACAGCTCTCCACACTGTCCACAGCACCCCCAACCTTTGTGTCATCAGCAAATTTAGTAGCCTATCCCTCCACTTCCTTATCCAGGTCATTTATAAAAATCACGAAGAGTCTCACAACAGATCCCTGGGGCACACCACTGGTCACCAACCTCCATGCAGAATATGACCCATCTACAACCACTCTTTGCCTTCTGTGGGCAAACCAGTTCTGGTTCCACAAAGTAATGTCCCCTCAGATCCCATGCCTCCTTACTTTCTCAATAAGCCTTGCATGGGGTACCTTATCAAATGCCTTGCTGAAATCCATATACTCTTCCTTCATCAATGTGTTTAGTCACATCCTCAAAAAATTCAATCAGGCTCGTAAGGCACGACCTGCCTTTCACAAAGCCATGTTGACTATTCCTACTCATTTTATGCCTCTCCAAATGTTCATAAATCCTGCCTGTCAGGATCTTCTCCATCATCTTACCAACCACTGAAGTAGACTGTCATGGCTGTCCCCCATCCCACTCCTATCTCCTTGATTATGCTTTAATTCCCATCATCTGATTCCCAATTCCTGCTAGTTCACTTAATTGCAGCACATCTGGTTTCCATCGGAGACTGCAGGATAGGAACTCTGGCATCACAACCATGGGTTGCCAGTTTGTTGGTCAATTCCCGTGTGTTGACCTCGTTTCCCGATTATTCAGGACCATTAGTTCTAAGTTCAGCGCCAGTCTCCAGATATTCTATGAAAGCCTTGTCACCAGGTCAAGACTCCCCTGGTTATCTGTTCCACCTTAGCGACTGTGCAAGCACCTCTCAACCCTGTCTCAGTGTCTGTGTCCTGGACTTGGGTTCGCCCCCAGTCACTCTGTGGATCAGAACGAACTGGACAAGTATGAACCCAATGAACATGAACCCCCTGCAACAGGCCCTCGCCAGCCAGGGTTCCCTACCGGGCCTACACGATCAACTGCTCAGAGACACCATGGAGAACCTCCATGCCCTGTCCGAGAATGTAAAGAAGGTCAGTGAGCAGATCGACCGAGTATCTGCTCCTCTTACTCTGTCCCTTCCGCTAACCCGGGCTAACATCCCGCACAGCCTGGGATGGCAACACCATCAGCAAGAGAGCCGCACGTACCCGAACCGGAACCCGACGCTGGGGACCTAGGGAAGTGCCGGGCTCTCTTGGTTTTTGGTTTTTGATTGTTGGTTTTTGAGCAGCAGCCATGTACGTATGCCACGGACAGATCAAAGATAGTGTGCATCATGGGGTTGTTATGAGGGAATGCCTTAGCACAGGCCACTGCGATTTGGAATAACCAGCCAGAGAACTGCTCTTCTTTTCCCACCTTCATCTCTGAAGTGAGGAAGATTTTTGAACATCCCATTTGCGATCAGGATGCTGCTAAGCGCCAACTGACTCTCTGTCAGGGCTCATGAAGTGTAGCTGAATTCTCCATAGAGTTCTGGAATCCAGCGGCCGACTTGGGATGGAATGACGAGGCCCTCCAGGAAGTGTTTCGACAAGGCCTCTGTGACAGGATTGGCGGCGAGGGATGACGCAGACACTTGGACTCTCAGACAGCTTTGGTCTCTCTAGTCACCAGGCTAGATAACCGACTCCAAGAACATCAGAGAGAGAAAACCAGTCGCCCAATTCCTCGAGTCACCCCACGGCCCATTTTACCATCTTGGACCAGCCCTAACCTCTCTCTCCCGCTCCGACCATTCCCACTACCCTGGTGAGCCAGACGACACTCCCTTCAGTCCCTCAAACCCGGATGCAGATCCACGCTACTGTGAACTATCACCAACAGTCCCTGTCTCTATCCACCTTGGTGGACTCCGCTGCCAAGGGAAATCTGTTGGACAAGGACATAGCCTCCCGGGCTGGAATTCCTCGGGAACCGTTAAGTACCCCTCTGGAAGCCCCTCTGGACGGAAGACTTCTGGCCCAGGTCACCCACTGTACGCCACCCCGACTTTGATTCCATTGGGAGCAGGTACAATTTAACCTGATCCATTCTCCTCAAGCCCATATAGTTCCGGGATACCCCTGGTTGAGTCACCATAATCCCCACATGGACTGGTCTACTGGGAGGATAGCCAGCTGGAGCCTGTTTTGTCACTCCACCTGTCTTCAGTCGGCCCTTTCCCTGGGGAGGTCTCGGCGACCTCGCCTGTCGTGGAACCTCCCCCCCACCCCTTGACTTGTCCAGGGTTCCAGCAGTGTACCACAAACTGGGACAGGTATTTAGTGAACAACAGGCTCTTTCCCTGTCTCCACACCAACCATATAATTGTGCTATCAACCTTCTCCCCAGGGCCTCGTTACCCACCAGTCGGTTGTATAAATTGTTGCGGCCTGAGAGAGAAGCCATGGAGAAGTACATCAGTGAGTCTCTCGCGACGAGCATTATCCGGCCCTCATCCTCCCCGGTGGGCGCAGGGTTCTTCATTGTGGGGAAGAAGGATGGGTCACTATGTCCCTGCATTGATAACCGAGGCCTTAACAACATGACCGTTAAAAACAAGTTCCCACTGCCCCTCGTAAATTCAGCGTTTGAAACACTTCATGGAGCCACCATCTTCTCGAAGTTGGACCTATGAAGCGCCTACTATCTGGGCAGAATTAGAGAGGGGGATGAGTGGAATACGGTATTTAATATCCCTCTAGGCCACTTCAAATACTTGATCATGCCGTTTGGCCTCACCAGTGCCCCCACTGTTTTTCAAGCTCTGATTAACGATGTGCTAAGAGACTTCATTAACCGCTTTGTGTTTGTCTACCTGGATGACATCCTGATCTTCTCCAGCAGTCTCCAGAAACACATTCATTATGTCCGTCAAGTCCTACACAGGCTGTGGGAGAACAAATTATCCATGAAGGCTGAGAAGTGTGAATTCCATGTCCCCTCGGTCAGCTTCTTAGGTTACATCATCGAGAGCGGATCCCGGAAAGACCCGGGCGGAGGCAGAGTGGCCCGGACCCACGACCCGCAAGCACCTCCAGCGAATTCTGGGGTTTGCGAACTTCTACCGCCGGTTTATCAGGGATTACAGTCGGGTGGTGGTGCCCCTCACTGAACTTACCTCAGCTACACCACCTTTCCTTTGTGACTCCGAGGCTGACTCAGCATTCCCTGAACTGAAGAGGCGTTTCACGTCCGCTCCCATCCCGGGTCCAACTGGACCCCTCCACTGTGGAGATCGACGCCTCCGACTCCGGGGTGGGAGCGGTCTAGTCCAAACATTCAGGTCCTGATCAGAAACTTCATCCCTGTGCCTTCTTTTCTCGCCGGCTGTCGCCCGCTGAGCGAAACTACGACGTGGGAAACCGGGAGCTACTGGCATTGGAAGAATGGAGGCCCTGGCTGGAGGGGGTGTAACACCCATTTATCATATGGACCAATCACAAGAACCTTAGATATATCCAGACCGCCATACGCCTGAATTCCTGCCAAGCCCATTGGGCGTTATTTTTTGGCAGGTTCAAGTTTACTCTCACCTATCGTCAGGGGTCCAAGAACGGGAAATTTGACGCGCACTCCCGTCAATATAATTCTGAAGAAGACCTTCCCAGCCCGGAGACCATCCTCCCACCATCCTGTGTGATGGCGGCCCTCACCTGGGTAATCGGGTCCATAGTAACAGAGGCCCAACGGGCTGAACCTGACCCCGACAACGGACCCACCAATCGCCTTTTTGTGCCGGATTCCGTTCGATCTCAGGTTCTCCAGTGGGGACACACATCTCGTTTCGCCTGCCATCCCGGGAGTGATCGGACACTGTCTCTTCTGAAAAGACACTTTTGGTGGCCTTCCATGGACGCTGATACCCATTCCTATGTCTCTGCATGTTCCGTCTGTGCCTGTAGGAAAGCCTCCCACCGGCCACCTGCTGGATTACTTTGTCCCCTACCCGTCCCTAGTCGTCCTCGGTCTCACATCACACTGGATTTCATCACGGGATTACCCCTTCATATCGGAACACTGCTGTACTCACCGTGGTGGACCGTTTCTCCAAGACTGTGCACTTTGTAGCCCTCCCTAAACTCCCTCTGGTCAGGAGACCACAGACCTTCTCGTCCACCACATCTTCCGCCTTTAAGGAATCCGTTCGGACATTATCTCCAACTGGGGTCATTTTGCAAGTCTGGAGATCCTTGTGCCGAGCCCTAGCTGCCTCAGTTAGCCTGTCGTCCGGATTTCATCCACGGACAAATGGGCAAACGGAACGGCTCAACCAGGCGCTACGTTGTATAACAGCCAACAACCAGTCTACATGGAGCAACCACCTCATGTGGGTAGAGTACGCCCACAACCCTCTGGTCAGCACTGCCGTCAGGATATCTCCTTCTGAATGCTCCCTTGGTTACCAACCTCCGCTGTTTCCCACTCAGGAAGAGGATATTGCAGGGCCCTCTGTTCAGGCCCATATCTGCCGGTGCGGCAAAGTCCGTAAAGTCACACACACAGCCCCGCTCCGTTCAGCTGACCGCAACCGGAAGAGTGCCGATCACCATCAGACTCCTGCACCCGAGTATCGACCTGGGCAGAAGACGTGGCTCTCGTCTAAAGACATTCTTCTCAAGAACGAGCCCAAGAAGCTCGCCCCTCGCTTCCTGGGACCTTTCGAGATTGAGAGTATTATCAACCCCACAGCAGTTCGACTTAAGCTGCCTAAATCTATGCACATCCATCCTACATTTCACATATCCCAATTAAAATCAGTTTCTGTCAGCCTCTTGTGCCCTCCGACCAAACCCCCTCCACCCACCCAGATCATCGACGACCACCCAGCGTACACTGTCCAGCAGTTTCTGGATGTGCGCCATCGGGGCAGGGGCCTCCAGTACCTGGTTGACTGGGAGGGATACGGCCTGGAGAAACGTTCCTGGATTCCCTACTCCTTCATCCTGTACCCTTCCCTCATCCGTGACTTCCATCGGGACCATCCAGACAAGCCTGGGGGATCCCGTTGGGGGGGAGCGGTACTATCATGGTCCCATCTGGCTGTCCCCCTCTCTCTCCTATCTCCTTGATTATGCCTTGATTCCAGTTGTCTGATTCCCAATTGCTGCTAGTTCACTTAATTACAGCACACCTGGTTTCCATCCAAGACGGCAGGACAAGAACTGTGGCGTCACAACCACGGGTCGCCAGTTTGTTGGTCGATTCCCATGTGTTAACCTCGTTTCCTGATCACTTAGGACAGTTAGATCTAAGTTCAGCGCCAGTCTCTAGATATTCTACGAAAACCTCGTCTCTGTGTCAAGACCTCCCTGGTTATCTGTTCCATGTTCGTGACTGTGCAAGCACTTCTCAACCCTGTCTCCGTGACTCTGTCCTGCACTTGGGTTCACCCCCAGTCACTCCGTGTAACAAAGATTCACTGGTCTCTACTCCCTTTCTGGAATAATGGAACAACATCCACAGCCCTCCAATCCTCCGGAAACTCTCCCGTCCCCATTGATGATGCAAAGATCATTGCCAGAGGCTCAGCAATCACCTCCCACAGTAGCCTGGGGTACTTCACATCCGGTCCCGGTGACTTATCGAACTTGATGCTTTCCAAAAGCTTCAGCACATCCTCTTTCTTAATATCTACATGCTCAAACTTTTCAGTTCACTGCAAGTCATTCCTACAATCGCCAAGATCCTTTCCCATAGTAAATACTGAAGAAAAGTACTCATTAAGTACATGTGCTATCTCCTCCAGTCCCATGCACACTTTTCCACTGTCACACTTGATTGGTCCTACTCTCTCACATCTTATCCTCTTGCTCTTCACATACTTGTAGAATGCCTTGGGGTTTTCCTTAATCCTGCCCGCCAAGACCTTCTTATGGCCCCTTCTGGCTCTCCTAATTTTATTCTTAAGCTCCTTCCTGCTAGCCTTATAATCTTCTAGATCTCTATCATTACCTAGTTTTTTGAACCTTCCGTAAGCTCTTCTTTTCTTCTTGATGAGATTTACAACAACCTTTGTACACCATGGTTCATTGGAATGTACCTATTGAGAACTCCACGCAAATATCCTCTGAATATTTGCCAGATTTCTTCCATACATTTCCCTGAAAACATCTGTTCCCAATTTATGCTTCCAAGTTCCTGCCTGGTAGCCTCATATTTCCCCATACTCCAATTAAACACTTCCAAGTCTCTGTAATGGCCACAACATCATAGCTGCAAGTGCTGATCCATGCTCTAAGCTCATATGCTTTGTTCATAATACTCCCTGAGAAATGGATAATCTGTTATAATGAGCTGTGTTGAAGAATAAATGGTGGCCAAGTTATTGGGTCCTATCCAAATGACAGGGCCTTTATCTGAAGTATTATTCACAAGACTTCACCTCCAGAGCCCCTGTGTCACAACAGCGGATTCTGTCTATTGACTTTACTGGCTGGAAGTTGAAGGATATAAGGAACTGGCACTGTTCCCATGTACTTCTGTGAACACACACCTGTTCTCCTCGCGAGGTCAGCATTGGAAAGGGTAACCAGCTTCAAATTCCTGGATGTCAACATCCTGAAGATCTATCCTGGGCAAAACATATTGATGTAATTATGAAGGGTCGGCAGTGGCTATATTTCATTCAGAGTTTGAGGAGATTCGGTCTGTCACCAAAGACTAGCAATTTTCTCCAGATGTGGAGAGCATTCTGACTGGTTGTATCACTGCAGGCACCAAAGCACACGACTGGAAAAAGCTGGAGGGATTGTAAACTCAGCCTGTTCCATCTTGGGCATTCGTCTCCTCCCCATCTTCAATAGGTAATGCCTCAAGAAGGCAACATCTGGAAATAAGGACTGTCACCAACCAGGACATTACTACCATCAGGAAAGAGGTACAGGAGCCTGAAGACAACTTCTTCCCCTCTGAACACTCCATGAACCCATAAACCTCATTACTTCCCTGCAACACACACAAAATGCTGGTGGTACGCAGCAGGCCAGGCAGCATCTAAAGGAAGAAGTACAGTCGACGTTTCGGGCCGAGACCCTTCATGAGGACTAACTGAAAGGAAAGATAGTAAGAGATTTGAAAGTAGGAGGGGGAGGGGGAAATGCGAAATGATAGGAGAAGACCGGAGGGGGTGGGATGAAGCTCAGAGCTGGAAAGGTGATGGGTGAAAGTGATACGGAGCTGGAGAAAGGAAAGGATCATGGGACGGGAGGCCTCGGGAGAAAGAAAGGGGGAGGGAAGCACCAGAGGGAGATGGAGAACAGGCAGAGTGATGGGCAGAGAGAGAGAAAAAAAAGAAGAGGGGGAGAAAAGGAGGGGGGTACAAAACTAAATATTTCAGGGATGGGGTAAGAAGGGGAGGAGGGGCATTAATGGAAATTAGAGGAGTCAATGTTCATGCCATCAGGTTGGAGGCTACCCAGCTGGTATATAAGGTGTTGTTCCTCCAACCTGAGTGTGGCTTCATCTTCACAGTAGTGGAGACCATGGATAGACATATCAGAATGGGAATGGGACGTGGAATTAAAATGTGTGGCCACTGGGAGATCCTGCTTTCTCTAGCAGACAGAGCGTAGGTGTTCAGCGAAATGGTCTCCCAGTCTGCGTCGGGTCTCACCAATATATAAAAGACCACACCGGGAGCACCGGACGCAGTATATCACACCAGCCGACTCACAGGTGAAGTGTCGCCTGACCTGGAAGGACTGTCTGGGCCCTGAATGGTGGTGAGGGAGGAAGTGTAAGGGCAGGTGTAGCACTTGTTCCGCTTACAAGGATAAGTGCCAGGAGGGAGATCAGTGGGAAGGGATGGGGGGGACGAGTGGACAAGGGAGTCGCATAGGGAGCGATCCCTGTGGAAAGCAGAAAGAGTGGGGGAGGGAAAGATGGGCTTGGTTGTGGGATCCCGTGTCTCCGCCGCCAACTGACTCCAGTTGGCTTCAGGATCCGTTCTCGAGCTTTTCAGTTTGGACCTTCTGAGGATCCCAGGTGCTCACATTTAATTGACTCTGCCTCCCGTTGAGCTCTGAGGGCGACACTCTTCACCATGAGAAGGTACCTGGCGTCCCTATCACAATCCCTTCCACACCTCCGGGATACCTTTTTCTCCGTTTGCAATGGACCCGTCCGTTATTTCATCCTCCGTTGGATCCATGCGTGCAATCGCCGTTTCTTTAACTTTATCATGTCCTGCAAGGATCGCACGATCTTCCATCTGCAGACCCCAGAGCCTGCTGGCTCCACCACTAGCAGGCATGAACTTCGGATCGCGGCCCTGGCCATCGATCTCGGCTGCCCCAGCAACCCAGGGCATATTCGAAACCCGGACTCCAGCACCATCAATGCAGGTTCCAATGACCATGGATTGGCCCCAGTCATCGAACTCGGCTGCCCCAGCAACCCAGGGCATATTCAAAACCATTAACACCATCAACATGGGTTCCAACGACCATGGACAGCTTCAAAGCGATTGCACAACCACCGACTGCAACTCCAGCCTTGAACTCTAGGCCGGGTCTTCACATGCCCCTCTTTTCCTTCGCTACAACGACGACTGCATTGATGCTGTCTCCTGCACGCATGCTGAACTCAACTTCATTAACTTCGCCTCCAACTTTCACCCTACCCTCAAATTTATCTGGTCCATTTCTGACACCTCCCTCCCCCTTCTTGATCTTTCTGTCTCCATCTCTGGAGATGGCTTATCTACTGATATCTACTATAAGCCTACAGACTCTCACAGCTACCTGGACTATTCCTCTTCCCACCTTGTCTCTTGCAAAAATGCCATCCCCTGCTCGAATTCCTCCATCTCCGCCGCATCTGCTCTCAGGATGAGGCTTTTCATTCCAGGATGAAGGAGGTGTCTTCCTTTTTTAAACAAAGGGGCTTCCATTCTATAACCATCAACTCTGCTCTCAAACGCATCTCTCCCATTTCCCGCACATCCGCCCTCACCTCATCCACCTGCCACCCTACTTGGGATAGGGTTCCCCTTGTCCTTACCTACCACCCCACCAGCCTCCAGGTCCAACATATAATTCTCCGTAACTTCCGCCACCTCCAACGGGATCCCACTACCAAGCACATCTTTCCCTCCCCCACTCTTTCTGCTTTCCACAGGGATCGCTCCCTATGCGACTCCCTTGTCCACTCGTACCCCCCATCCCTTCCCACTGATCTCCCTCCTGGCACTTATCCTTGTAAGCGGAACAAGTGCTACACCTGCCCTTACACTTCCTCCCTCACCACCATTCAGGGCCCCAGACAGTCCTTCCAGGTGAGGCAACACTTCACCTGTGAGTCAGCTGGTGTGATATACTGCGTCCGGTGCTCCCGGTGTGGTCTTTTATATATTGGTGAGACCCGATGCAGACTGGGAGACCGTTTTGCTGAACACCCATGCTCTGTCCGCCAGAGAAAGCAAGATCTCCCAGTGGCCACACATTTTAATTCCACATCCCATTCCCATCCTGATATGTCTATCCATGGCCTCCTCTACTGTCAAGATGAAGCCACACTCAGGTTAGAGGAACAACACCTTATATACCGGCTGGGTAGCCTCCAACCTGATGGCATGAACATTGACTCCTCTAACTTCCGTTAATGCCCCCCTCCCCTTCTTACCCCATCCCTGATATATTTAGTTATTTTCCCCCCTCCTTTTCACCGCTCCTCTTTTTTTTCTCTCTCTCGGCCCATCACTCTGCCTGTTCTCCTTCTCCCTCTGGTGCTCCCCTCCCCCTTTCTTTCTCCTGAGGCCTCCCGTCCCATGATCCTTTCCCTTCTCCAGCTCTATATCCCTTTTGCCAATCACCTTTCTAGCTCTCAGCTTCACCCCACCCCCTCCGGTCTTCTCCTATCATTTCACATTCCCCCCCCCACTTTCAAATCTCTTACTATCTTTCCTTCCAGTTAGTCCTGACAAAGGGTCTCGGCCCGAAATGTCGACAGCGCTTCTCCCTATAGATGCTGCCTGGCCTGCTGCGTTCCACCAGCATTTTCTTTTTAAATCTTTTTATTAATTTTAAACAAACTTAAGAGAAACATAGATACAGAGAGTTTGAGAATACATAATTAATAGGTTAAAATATAAATACAAATAGATGATAATCCATATATAATAACCTCCCAAACTCATAGTAATTATGAAAAAAGGAATAAATAAGAAAAAAAACCCTCCAAATAAAAACCTAACCAACATGGGCCATTGCATTATGTCAAATATACACAGCAGCGTCAATAACTCCATACCTCCATCCAAATAATTAAGGATAATAAAAGTAAGGTTTAGGAAAAGTCAGTTTAGCTCATATGAAAATGTTGAATAAATGGTCTCCAAGTTTCTTCAAATTTAACTGAAGGATCAAAAACAACACTTCTAATTTTTTCTAAACTCAAACAAGAAATAGTTTGAGAAAACCACTGAAATATAGTTGGAGGATTACTTTCTTTCCAACTCAATAGGATAGATCTTCTAGCCATTAACGTAACAAATGCAATCATCTGCCGAGCTGAGGGAGATAAACAACTATTATCCACCATTGGTAAACCGAAAATTGCAGTAATAGGATGCGGTTGCAATTTAATATTCAGAACTTTTGAAATAATATTGAAAATATCTTTCCAATAATTTTGCAAGCAGGGGCAAGACCAAAACATGTGGGTCAATGAAGCAACTTCAGAATGACATCTGTCACAGGTTGGATTAACATAAGAATAAAATTGAGCAAGTGCGTTCCACCAGCATTTTGTGTGTGTTGTTTGAATTTCCAGCATTGGGAGATTTCCTCATGTTGCTCATTACCTCCCTCTCGCTTTGCATGACTTATTTCTTTTCTCACATTTTTAATGTAACTTGCATTAACGTTTTTATTTATTACACTGGATGGCTGTTCCCAAACTAATGTCACAACGCCTGTCAGTGTAACAAAGTGATTCTGATTCTTGTTCTTGTGTTCGTGTACAATGGAAACATGGAGTATTGCAGCAAGGAGTCAGGTCCTTCTGCCCAACTCATACATCCCCAGCAATGTGCCCAATGAAGCACGTCCCATTTGCCTGCAATTGACCTTACCTCAAAACCTTACCTAGCTATGTACTCTATCTAAGTGTTCTTGTAAAACTAACCCCTAATCTATAATGATATAAGTGATGTATTGCAGCAACAGTGGCTCTGAAATACTGCTCTGTTGACTTCATTGACTCCTATATAGCAACAATGGGCAGAGGTGACGTTCTCTGGGGAAGTGCAGATGACCTTCAACATCCTAAGTGTTGTTAAGTTTCCAGCGCCAACGTGACATGGCCACAACTTACTGTAGATCTTTGGAATGTGGGAGGAAACCAGAGCACCCAGAGGAAACCCATGCGATCACGGGGAGAACATTCAAACAGTGGCGGGAGTTGAACCTCGATTACTGAGTGCTGGCGCTGTAAAGTGACACACAAGCCGTTTCACGACCATGCCACTCATCACTAACTTGCCAACCATAAAAGCAGCATTAGTAGTATAAAATGATTACAATGGACAGGGGAAGTAAAGTGACTCTATTTCCACTAGTGTGTTAGTTGCCTGAAATGAGAATACCAGCAGAATTGGAGCTGTCTGTTCAGGGATGACATCAAGATGCACAAATGATTTTTCAAATCAATACTATAAGATCTATTGTCTAGGGATCAAAGGTTAGGTTGGGTAGATATGTTCCCCAGTTGAACGGTCCTAGTCCGAAACATTGACTGCTTTATAGGTGCTTCATGACCTGCTGAGTTTCTGCAGTTGTAAGGAGCTCGTTGGGCCTGTGTGAGGAGCCAGACAGTGTTGGCTCTGTCTTTAGAACACCTGAACTGGTTAATGAGAGTCATTATTCATTTAGATCCCCTTGTGATTTTCTTGAGTGACTCACTCTTTAAAATGCCGTCTAATGATGCTTCTGTTAAAACTTGATATATTTATGTTGATAGGCTCAGGGATTCTGTATTAATTGTATTAGTTAAGTGGATGCCTGATTAGTGCTAATCGCGGGGTCCTGGTTTTGAGAATGTTTTCTCTTGTGGTGTCGCTCAGTCGAGCCACCGATGTTCTGTTGGAATTATGAATAAATACTGGTCATCATCTCTACATCTGCGCCTCTCTTTACTCCACACTCGGGGTCCAGCATTGCCAGTGCACATTGTGATTCCAGTATTTTATGTGTGTTGCCTGAGGAATTTATGACTAGGTTTAAAATAAGAGGTGAGGGTATTAGAGGATATTTGTGGAAGAATCTTTAGGCGGGTGGGATCTGGAAGGTACTGCCTGAGAGAGCAGTGGCTGAGCTCTTGAACAGACAGCCAGGAGCCGATAATGCTGCTACAAGAAAGCTTTTCATAAGACCAAAAGGCAGAATTAGGCCATTAAGCCCATTAATTCTGCTCTGCCATTCCATCATCGCTCACTTATTTTCCTTCAACCCCAATCTCCGACCTTCTCCCCATAACCTTTGACACCCTTACTAATCAAGAACCTACGAACCTCAGATTTAAATATGACTTGGCCTCCACAGCCGTCTGTGGGAATGTATTTCACAGATTCACCAGCCTCTGGCTAAAGAAATTCACCTCATCTCTGTTCATTGCATCTGCACACACATTTACTTGTGTGCATGACAATAAGCTCGACTTTGGCTTTGATGAGTTTAGGTTAAAGCTCTCAATGGCACTGCTCAGACATGGAGGATATTGTAGATAAGCCTAAACACAGATCTGAAGACTGAGCCACACACCCACATATTCCAAATGGCAAAAACTCTGCCAGTTCTGAAAAAAATAGCAGGGCTTAAGGTTGAAAGCACAGGCCCCTGATGGAGGCAGAAACTTTGTCGGGCTGGAAGGAAGTCCCATTGAGCATGTTTATTCAACAACAGAAGAGAAGATGAAATTAGTAACAATTCACCAGTTTTATTAAAGGCAAATGCAGGCAAGCATTTTAAATCTATAATTCAGCATAACATTAACAAAGGTGCATGTTAATGGGTTTATTGAAGCCAAATCATGTTTGATAGTGATTTAAATGGAACACAGTCAACATAGTTTTTATAATATTCTCCCTTAACCTTTTGTAAGGTGAGATTGAAGAAGAAATTACATGCACGTTGAAAAGTGAAGTAATTTACATACACATTGAAAAATGTTGGAGGAACTCAGCAGGTCAGGCAGTATCTATGGAGATGAATAAACAGTCAAGGTTTCAGGCCGAGGCCACAGAGAGAAAGTGGGGTAAAAAAACAAAGAGGAAGCAGGGAGTTGAGTCTGTGTTCCTCAGACAGAACCAGAGAAGATGGCTATGATAGATTCCCTTGCGGCTCTTGTGGTGTGTGGGAACCACAACAATCAGAATCAGATTTATTACCACTGACATACGTCATGAAATTTGTTGTTTCATGGAAGAAGTACTGTTCAACAGATAAAATAATTATTCAAAGTTAGAAGAACTATAAAAGTAGTGCAGACAGAGAGCAAAAATGTGAGGTCATGTTCATGGGCTCAATAGAACATTCAGAAATCAGACAGAAAAGGGGAAGAAACTGTTCCTAAAATGTTGAATGTGTGTCTTCAGGCTCCTGTACCTCCTCCCTGATGGTAATGATGAGAAGAGGGTATGTCCTAGGTGGGGAGGGTCTTTAACGGTGGATGCCTCCTTCGTCAGACGTCTTCTCTTGAAGACATCCTCGATGCTGGGGAGGCTAGTGCTCATGATGGAGCTGGCTGAGCTTGCAACCCTCTACAGATCTTTCTGATCCTGTGCATTGGAGCCTCCATACCAGATGAAGAAGCACCAGTCAGAAGGCTCTCCACGGTGCATCTATAAGTTTGCTAAAATCTTCAGTGACATACCAAATCTCCTCAAACTCCTCATGGAATATAGCCACAGGCATGCCTTCTTCATAATTGTATCAATTTGTTGAACGCAGGGTAGATATTCAGTGACATGAACACCTAGGAACTTGAAGCTGGTCACACTTTCCACTGCTAATCCCTCCATGAGGACTGGTGTGTGTTCTCCCAACTTCTCCTTCCTGAAGTCTACAATTAATTCCTTCGTCTTACTGATGTTGAGGAGTGAACAATAACTCCGTTTCAAAGTTCTTCACTGATGTGAAGTACTTTAGGGCATCTGAAATTGTAGAACATACAAACTTATTACAGACAGTGTAAGGTATTGAAACTTGATCTTACAGCTGCTCTGTAAAACTTTGCACTTAACTGCTATGCAAATGTGCTGTCCTCTAAATACTGCAGAGACCCGTGGAGACCGAGTCATTGAATATGCAGTATTCAAGACTGAGATAGATATAGTTCTTGGACTATCAGGGTCTCAAGGATTATAGATTATAAAACAGACAGTAGAGTTGAGGCCAAGGTCAGGTCATTTATGGTCCTGGTAAATCCCAAGGCCTGTAAGGTTTCCTTGTGTTTCGATTTCTTATACTTCTATGTTCTTACAAAATGGGAGTGTTTTCACCCAACAAAATGGTTGAAAATGGGCAGGGGCAGGGATAAACAAGAGAAAACCTGCAGATGCTGGAAATCCGAGCAACACACACAAAATGCTGGAGGAACTCAGCAGGCCAGGCAGCATTTATGGAAACCCTTTGGCAGGGGCAGGGATAGTTGACAATTCCAATTCCCCAAATATACAACTCCATACTAGCTTTACAAATAGGGTATTTGAAAAGAACTAGGACAAGTTGAGTTTATTGTCATGTGCACAAGGGTACTGTCAAAGTCAAAGCAAATTTATGATCAAAGTTCATATATATCACCACATTGAGATTCATTTTCTGACAGGCATTACAGGAAAATAAAGAAATGAAGAAGAACACATAAAAATAGACTTCTTTTTGAGATTAGGAAGTTTTTCAACTGAGCAAATACTCAAGGCTATTTCCCCCAGTTGAGGAGTTGGTAATTAATGGATCTCAATTTAAATTTGTTAACAAAAGATTGAGCATAAAAGCTAGAAGAATTGATTTTAATGCAGAGGCTTGATGGAGCAAAAATGCTTTGCACAACGAGTACTGCAAGATGACACAATATCTTTTAAGCAGACACTTCAAGAAATATTTGAAACAGAAAGTAGCTATCCATGTGTGAGAACAGGGTAGTTTTTTTGTTTATACACAGAATTACATGAAGCTTATAATTTTGCTTATATTAATAGACAATAGACAATAGGTGCAGAAGTAGACCATTCGGCCCTTCGAGCCTGCACCGCCATTCTGAGATCATGGCTGATCATCTACTATCAATACCCAGTTCCTGCCTTGTCCCCATATTCCTTGATTCCCCTATCCATAAGATACCTATAATGGCTCCACACAGCTCGCCTCAGCTCTGAACTGACTGCACAGCATGTAGACTCACTTTTGCGGCTCTGCAGCTCATGTTCTCCGTATCACTTGTTTACTTTTTTAACACAGGTTGAGAACCCCCTATCTGAAATTCCAAAATCTGACAACCTCCAAAATCCAAGAATTTTTTGAGCGCTAACGTGACATCACAAATGAGAAATTCGCAGGTGTTACATTTGTTCCTGCGCACCATGGACAGTTCTGAGAAGTGACCTCACATGTGTCGTGAACAGCAGTTAGTGTTAAGTAGAGAACACGGCATCAAGCAAAAATTGAAGATTTTGATTCGTGTATTGAATGAGTGGACTCATCAGCATCGGATTTAACGTTTACTGCTTAACAGTGTGCTGATCATGAAACTAGCGAAGATCTGGCGTGATAAAATTTTTAAAAAGTAATTGTGAATATTCAATGGGCTTGTTGGAGAAATTTAAGAAAAGGCACAGCATTAAATTTCTGAAGTTTTGTGGTGATAAAGAGCCAGCTGATCAGGAAGCCGCAGAGAAGTTCATTGATGAGTTTGCCACGATCGTCGCTGATTAAAATCTAACACACTGTACAGTACATATGTGTGATGAACAAGTGTAAGGCAAAGACTGCTTACCGGTAGCCCATAAATTCAGGGTCGGAAACGGTGGCTTTCCCAAGCTATCTCATCACATATTCCAAAATCCAAAGCACGTACGGCTCCAAGAATCTCAGGTGAGGGGTACTCAACGTTCGTTTTCACTATTTGTCCTCTTTTGCACATTGGGTGTCTGTCAGTCTACGCTTTGCATGGTTTCTATTGCATTTCTTTTATTTGTCTGTGGGTGCCTGCAAGAAAATGAATCTCAAAGTTGTATATGCTATACATACTTTGATAATAAATTGACTTAGAATATTGAATTTTGAACTATTCCACACAATTGTACACCACAGAGTCATGGAGTCATGCAAAATAGAAATAGGAACTTCGATCCTCTCTGAACATCAATGACCACTTACTCTAATCCAGATTTCAAAGATTCATAGATTCAAATACATTTATTATTGAAGTATGTACACAGTATACAGTATACAACCCTGTGATTCTATCTCCCACAGGCAGTCACAAAACAAAGAAACACAATGGAACCTGAACTATCTGCAGGACATCACCACTGGTTGTGTTGGTCGTTAGTGCCATCTTGAAGACATTAAGATTTATTCAGACTAATCCCAATTTTATTTGTCTCCCCACATTTCCACCAGTTCCCCCCAGACTCTATTACACACCAACTCAAATACTGTGCCCTATTACCCTAATAACTCACATATCTTTGGGATGTGCGAGGAAACCTATGCCATCACAGGAAGAACATGCGAACACCACACAGACAGCACCCCAAGGCAGAGGCTCTACTGTCTTACCCACAATATGGGGATTGTCACTAATTAATCCAACAAGGAGATTTGAGAACAATTTCTCCCAGGGAATAGTTTGTTTATGGAATATGCTAGCACATAGAGTAGTTAGGACAGCAATCTGCAGGGAGTTCTCAGTGGGCCGAGCAGCATCTCTGGAAGGAAAAGAAGTGCCAACATTTTGGGTCAGACTTAGACAGGGTTTCAACTCAAGATATTGCCAATTCCTTTCCCCTGACAGTTGCCACTTGAGCTGCTGGGTTCCTCCAGCAGAGTGCTTGTTGCTCCAGATTCCAGCAGCTCTTGGGTCTTACAAGTAGTTAGAGCAAATGATTTCAAAATTGCAAACAGATGGATTCTGATTCTCTTTGGGAAGGGTACTAAGGTGTACTGCAACCTCGAGGATTCGATGACTCAGCATTCGTCGTCCTTTAGGATAATAAATCCCAGAGATTCTGAACCCTCTGAAAGAAGAAATGCTTTCTCAACTCTGTGGCCAAACCTTTACCCTGAAATTATGCCCCACGGTTCTAGATACCCCACCAGGAGAAGCGTCCTCCACCCCTCAGAACCTTACTGTGCTAAGTAACATTCACAAAATACTGAAGGAGATCAGCAAGTCAGGAGCCATCTTTGGAGGGGAATCAAGAATTGAAACGTTGGACACAGAACCTTAAGTATATAATCATGATATGACCATGGTCAGTCAGTGAAGGCTGAGGATGGCATCAGAACGGCAGCCTTCTGACTACAGGTACAATGGGTAGAACATGTAGACAGTAGGATATGTTCTTGTGGCACAACATTCACAAAGGGGACCAGCTTTCTTGTGAACCGATTTTCAATTACCAATTCAATTCTGGTTAAGGTGACTATGATATGGTTTGTGTAAAAACTAATCGGTCCCCAAGGTTGTTGAAGTTAACTAGGTTAAGCAGATATAGTGGACAACCATCCAATATGGCATGCCTCTTGAGTACAATGTAGATTTACTCTGTCAGATAACCCAAAGTGCATGTTTTGACATTGTCACGGCTTGTAGTGATAAGTACATACAATGATTTGCTTCTCCGTATGTTCAGTTTTAAGACACCAGAGACAATCACTTCTGGAGAGAGGCAGATGTCAGCAATGAACTTGTGGAATTGTATAATCATAATCACTTATATACTTTGTCCTCATTATATTTTCCTAAGGCCAAAAGATTAGCTTTATTTATCATATGTACAATGAAACATATCATGAAATGCGTCATTTGCGTCAGCTTCCAGTGCCAATGAGCATGGTCACAACTTGCTAAGCCTTTGGAATGTGGGCGGAAGCTGGAACATCCAAAGGAAGCCCACGTGGTGACAGAGAGAATGTGCGAATGCAGTACCTACAGAGACACTGCCTTAAGGAGGCAACATCTATCATTAAAGAACCCCACTACCTGGGCAATCCACTTATTAATTATTAACAAGAGCTCATTAGAAGGATTGCTATAAGTTAATGCAATATCTAAAGAGAAGTCGGTTTTAACATTATACCTCCAAACAACAATTCATATTGTGGGGTTCCCAAGGGAAATCATATCAGCATTATCAAACATTTCAATATTTAAAA
Source organism: Hemitrygon akajei (assembly GCF_048418815.1). Classification (NCBI taxonomy): domain Eukaryota; kingdom Metazoa; phylum Chordata; class Chondrichthyes; order Myliobatiformes; family Dasyatidae; genus Hemitrygon; species Hemitrygon akajei. The sequence continues at coordinate 31,681,397 of NC_133132.1, forward strand.
AAAATATTTGTTGTTAATTTTCACAGATTTTGAGGGATACAGATGTTCAGAGACATTGGGAGTTCTATGTAGAATTGACAGCCAGCAAAGCTGATGACAAAAGTTTATTGGCTGTCAAAGCTTGCAGGGGTATTTCATGGATGGGCTTTCTGCAGGGTACCATTCATGGCCTGACCCTGCTCACCCCTGGACACTGAAATGGCTCTAGGCCCAAGATGGACTACCTGCATCTGGATTGAATAAGTTTGGAAATGTGGGGTGTTCATGGAATATAGAATAGTACAACACTACAGGTCCTTCAGCCCCCAGTGTTGGGCCAACCTGTCTAAACTAACTCCATGATCAATCTAACCCTTCCCACCTACACAGCCCATATCCCTCCATCTTTTGTGCATCCATATGCCCAGCTAATTACCCCTGTCATATCAGCCTCTAACATTGCCCCCAACCGTGTGTTCCAGTCCTTACCATTTTCCAAGGTGACATCTCCCCGAAACTTTCCTCCATTCACTTTAAATGGATTTCCCCTGGTATTGGTCGTTGCTGCCCTGGGAAAAAGATGTTGGCTTTCCACTCTATCTAGGCATTGTTTTATAGAGCAGCAATATTATCTCCTGGCTCGTGAACTCAATCCCTCAGTTAATGAAGACCAATGCACCATATGCCTACTTATCCTATCAGCTTGCCACTGCTCTTTCAACGCTTCCTTCACAAGTCTGGCCCAATGGCTTTAACCTTCACTGTAGCTCATTGAAGGAAATTCCTGTTCACCTTGTACTAGACTCACTCTTTAATAATCTCAAGGTGGTGGAGCAGCTCAGGCAGATAGAAGTAATAACTGCAACTGAGATATCCTAGGAGATGTCCTTCTAAGTCAGCATGTAACACCAGCAGCTGAATGTGGCTGAGTGCCAACAGGATTTGCCTCACATCTAATGAAATCAAGGCTAAACTGGAATATTGATCTTGAAATTCACATTGCAATAACCTGATTACATTTATAACAAATTACTGAGGATCCGCTATCATTTTATTCCGTACACCACCATCTTCAATATCTGATTTAGACACATTCAGAGATAATTAGCAAATATTGAAGTTATCGAACTGACTGTCAAACCTTTGGCTGGAATGGTCCAAGTCTGGTGTGGCGGGGCTAAGTAGATATCATAGCCAAGCACAGCACAGATAAAGGCCATTCAGCCCATCTAGGCCATGCCGAACGGATATTTTTCCTGGTCCTATCAACCTGCATCTGGACTATAGACCTCCATGCACATCCCATCCATGTCCTTATCCAAAATTCACTTGAATATTGAAATCAAACCCATATCCTCAACTTATTGCTCCCCACTCACACTACCCTCTGTGAAGAAGCTTACCCTCAGGTTCCCCTTAAATATTTCACCCTTCATCCTTAAGCTATGACCTCTAGTTTTAGTTTTCAACCTCCATGAAAAAAGACTGCTTACCTTTACCTGATATATACCTTTTGTAATTTTGAATACTTCTATCAAATTCTCCTACGTTCCAGGGAATAAAGTCCTAACCTGTTCAACCTTTCCCTATAACTAGTTCAATATATATAATGTGGCATGCCAATATTAAATGTATTCAGTCCAGGGGGCTTGACAGTCAGAGCCTGGGAATTTGTTCTGTCGTTCTTCTCTGGGTTTACTAAGCTTGTACTCTTGTAGTTTGTTACCATGGGGAAATGGTGCTGTGTGGCTTTGCGCCACAGTAAAACTTTCAGAACTCAACCATCTACTGTTAGAAGGTGCAAGACAAGAGATTATGCCTTTCCAGTGCTCACAGTGTAGTCTTCTACAACATGCTCCAAGGTAATCTTCAGTAAATTGGCAAGATCTTCAAGTATTTACTGTCCAGTCAAACATTGTGCTTATTTATATGAGGTGTAAATGAATACTTACTGACAAATTAAACCACAATGATTTTACAAAATCTTAAAACTGGGGTGCATAGAAATTTCTTATCTCAAAGGAACTCCACCATGGATGATCCCAAGCCCGGCTGTGAAAGGAGAAAGGTTGGGCATGAGCTAAGAACCGCACCCAGTGCTGCAGAAACACCAACAGAAGCTCCAAAGACCTCATCCTTGGGAGAGGAAGGTCGCACCACGAAGATGGGCTACACCTGAGAAAACTTGAAAGTCTGGCCCAGGACAGAGGAGTTTGGTGAGGGGCTGTCGGCAGCCTGTACCCCAGGGGTGGTGGGGGGAATGGGTTTAAGAGGAAGAAGAAGAGAGAATAGTAAATCGCTGAAATACTTTACCCACTGAGGTGGAGGTGGAAGCCAGATCATTAGATATATTTAATGCAGGGGCAAATGATTGAAAGCTCGAGGATTTGATGGTTATGGGAAATGAGCACAGAGAAAGAGCTGAGGCCGGCAGAGATCAATGAAGATCACACTGAATGGTGGAGTACACTTGAGAGGCCTATTCCTGCCTCCATGGTCTTATGATTGTGTGTTCTTGTACAGTTTATCAAACTTAATAACATATTGGTTGTTTCGACAGCTATTTCTTCAAAAGGATATTTTAAAATATGAAAGGTAGATGATTCACTATAATACATGCTGAATATGCAACGTAGCAATGATTATGTAATTGGATTTCATCAGCCGCTATCTGCATGGAGACAGCTCTACGACACAGCATGGTAGCAGTTAGTGCAATCTCATTACAGCCCCAACAATCACAGCCCAGTCTTCCAACTACGATGGTCGTTGACGCAAGAGACACATTTCATTATATGTTTCGATGTTTCATTGTACATGTGACAAATAAATCTAATCTTTTATCCAGAGTCACAGAATCATACAACATGGAAATAGGGCCTTTAACCCAACTCGATCATGCTAACCAAGGAGTCCATCCATTTGCCTGTATTTGGCCCACATTCCTCTGAACCTTAGACATCCATGCACCTGTTCAAATGTCTTTACTATCCATGTACCTGTTGAAGCATCTTTGCCTTTCATGTACCCATCCACATGTTTTAAGCTTTGTAACTGTGCCTGCCTCCCAACTTCCTCTTACCGCTCATTCCATACACTCACCAAGGCCCATGTGCAAAAGTTGCTTCCCAACTCCCCTGTAAACATATTCCCTCTCATCTATGCCCATATGTTCTTCATCTTTAATTTGCTTTTTGTGAAATGTTTCAAATTCCGCTTTTTTATTGCTGTCAGCGTGAATTGATCACTGCTTCACGACCCCAGTGAATGGTGGGGGGGGGGGGTTCCTGACCTCCTGTACTGCCTGCACGTTCTCTCTGTGACCACGTGGGATTCCTCCAGCATCACAAAAGTATCCTACTCTAAATTGCACCAAATGTAGCTGAGGGGTGGATTCTGTGGGAGGTGATGGGAGTAAGGAGAGAATAAGATAAAGGGAAAATAAGTGGAGAATGGTTGTTGGTTTGTGACTCAACTCAGATATACTGTGAAAATGGCAGGAGACTGGTATTGGTTTGTGAGATCACACAGATATACGGGGGAAATGGTTAAAGTTATTGGTTTGTGATCTGACACAGATGTTTTGAGAAAATGAGTGGAGAATGGTGTTGGTTTGTGAGTGGACACAGATATAGTGAAAAATAGCTATATTTCATTCGGAGCTTGAGGAGAATTGGTATGTCACCAAAGACACTCGCAAATTTCTACAGATGTACCATGGAGAACATTCTCTCTGGTTGCTTTGCCATCTGGTACGGTGGAACCACTGCGCAGGATTGGTAAAAGCCACAGAAAGTTGCCAACTCTGCCAGTTCCACCATGGGCACCAGCCTGCTCAGCATCGAGGACATCTTCAAGAGGCGATGCCTCAAAAAGGTGGTATCTACCATCAAGGACTCCCAACAGCCAGGACATCTTCTTGCACTTTAATTTAATTTTCTTTCTTTATATATGCTTCTTATTGTAATCTATAGTTTTTATTATGTATTGCAGTCTCCTGCTGCCGCAGAACAACAGATGTCGTTATTATGCCAGTGACTCTGGTTCTGAATGACGTCCTACTGTTTTGCCCCCCATTCCGAAGACAGAGCAGTATCAGTGATGGGATCAAAATGACTCAGCAGACAGGTGGAAATCTCTCATTTCCCAACTCCACCGCACTCCTGATGCTCAACGTCTTCGGGAAAGCTCCTTCCCCTCCGCCTTCAGAGTACTGAGTGGACAATGAACTACCTCATGAACACACCTCACTATTTTTCCCATGACTTAATTAATTTATATTTAATTATGTGTATTTCTTATTGTACGTAACATGCTGTAATGTTTCTCTGCTAAGGTAATGGTTTCTCTGTAGCTGCAAAGTTTGGGTTATGACTAGAGATAACGGGGTTTGGAATTCTGGGGACTATCCAATGAGAGAACTGTTCTTCTTTCTCGTGAGTCTGGAAGAGAGATTTTTGTGTTCTTTTGCCGGGAAGAGATGAGGAGTGAAGATGCAAATGGAGAGAGTTGGTAGACTGCTGGACGGAGTAGACTTGGAGCGAGGTTCCAAAGGGCAACGACGATCGGAGGAGGTCGGTGGTGGACAATCGGCTTATCAGTGAACTCCAACATTGTGCAATAGACTGTTTCATGAGAATGGGCCCTTTTTCTTCTTTTTTGTTTTCTTTACTAACCATATAGTCAAAGTAAGGATTATAAAGCTTAATCGTTTAATCACATATTGTGTACTGTTTGTTATTTTGTGGTACTGATTTGTCACAGGGGACACATCGTGCAGCATCCCCCCAAATGAGATTACTTAAGTTTGGCCGGGCCGGGGGCTATCACCCCCTACATTAAGCCACTAGCCGTAGCGAGGGTTACATATAAGTAATAGTTTTTGTAATATGCATTGCAATGTACTGCTGCAGCAAAACAACAGATTTCATGACGTATCAGTGATATTAATCCAGACTCTGATTCTGTTTCTATATATATTTCCAAAGGGGCATCACATACAATAAAGCATTCATGAAATCTGTGCTGTGATATTGGAATTACAGCTGCCAGTTACCATACAGCAAGCTCCCACAAGCTGCAATCAACCATTTTTGGATGCTGGTTGACGGGTAGCTATTGGTCTACATATCGGGTGTAAAGATTGCCGTGGGACAGTGTAAGTCTACAGGAGAGAGGAGGTTGTTCCTCAGTTTAATATTTCATTTGAAAATCATCCTCTCTGACAGTGTAGTCAGCCTGTACTGCAGTGGAACAGGAGCTTTGCAGGGATGTGGGTCAAAAGCTGGAGAGGTGGCTTAGTGGGTGGTTCTTACAGGAAGCCACATCACCTCCCTCTCTGCAAATCAAGATCCACAATATCCAAGCCGAACCATTTCCTCACAGCTGCCATCGGGAGGGAGGTACAGAGGTGGAGGTAAATAGAAGAGAGGAGTTAAGAGGCTCTTGGATAGGCAGGTTAATATGGAGAGAATGGAGGGGAGTGGATGCTGTGTGAGCAGAGGGATCTTTTCCTACCAGTCTCTGAGTAAAAAACTTACCCCTCACACCCCCTTTCAAACTACCCCTCTCACCTTTAGTGATTGCCCTCTGGTGTTAGACATTTGAATCCCAGGAAGCAGGTACTCCCTATCTTCTCTATCTATGTCCCTCATTAGTCTTGTAAACTTCTACCAGATCTCCACTACGCCTCCATCGCTCCACTGAAAATAACCCAAGTTTGTCTAGCTTCTTATGTGTGCACATGCCCTCTAAACTGGGCAGGATACTGGTAAACCTCTTCTGCACCCTCTCCAAAACCTCAACATCCCTCCTATAGTGGGGCAGCCAGAAATGTACGCAATACTCCAAATATGGCCTAACCAGAATTTTATAAAGTTGTAACATAACCTCTTGACTTTTGAGTTCAAAGCCTCAACTAAGCCTCCCATAAGCCTTCTTAACCACCTTATCAATCTGTGTAGCCACTTTGAAGTAGCTATGAACTTTGATCCTAAAATCTCTCTGCTTAGCAACACTGATAAAGACCTTGTCCTTTAACAGTGTACTGTCTCCTTGTATTTGCCCTGCTGGGGCGCAACAGCTCACAATTATCTGGGTTAAACTCCATCTGCGATTTCTCAGCCCATATCTGCAACTGATCTATATTGTGCTGCATTCTTGGCCAGTCTTCTACACTATCCACAACTCCACCGATCTCGGTATCATCCACAAGCTTACTAACCCACCCATCTACATTTTCCTCCACTAATTATAGGCCTCCTTGAATAAGTCGCTTCAACCACTATCCTCTGTCTTCTATGCACAAACCAGTTATGAATCAAAACAGCCAATTCGCTGTGCAGCCCGTGTATCCTAATCTTCTGGATTAGCCACCCCCCCCCCCCTCATGAGGGAGTTTGTCAAACATCTTATTAAAATCCATGTTGAAAACATCCACTGCCCTACCCTCAACAATCTCTCTCATTACCTTGTGAATAAAACTCAATCAAGCTGGTAAGACACGACCTGCCTTGCACAAGGTCGTGCTGGCTCTCCCTAATTAGGCCATGGGTTTCCAAATGCTCATATATCCTATCCCTAAAAAGTTTTTCCAGCAATTTCCCTCCAACTGATTTGAGACTCACCAGTTTATAGTTCCCAGGAATTTCCCTTCTTAAATAGAGGTACAACATTAGCCACTCATCAATCCTCAGGGACCTCACCTGTGCCTAGACAGGACATGAAGATACTGGTCAAGGCCGCAGCAATCTCGTCTCATGCCTCCTTCAATCATCTGGGGTAAATCCCATGATGGACTGGGCCATATCCCCTCCTTCTTGTAGGATTTTCTGCTCAAAGGCATTGATGTTTCCATTCCAGGCTGTGATGCAGCCAGTCAATATACTCACCACAACTTATCAACAGAAGTTTGTCAAAGTTTTAGATGGCATGTTGAACCTTCACAAACTACTTAGAAAGTAGAAGCACTGCTGTGCTTTCTTTGTAATTACACTTAATGTGCTGGGCCCAGGACAGGTCCAAAATAATAACACTGAGGAATTTAGAACTGCTGACCCACTGCATGTCTGATCCTCCAATGGGGACTGGCTCACGGACATCTGGTTTCCTTTAACTTCCCAAATTTTGTCAGTCTCCACTCTATATACTTACAAATGATCTAGCCTCCACAACTCTCCCCAGTAGAGGATAGCAGAAATTCACTACCTTCCACAAGAAGAAATTTCTGCATTCTCATGTCTTATAACTCCAAAACATAAAACAAATTGAAATGAAAACAAGGGAGTCTGGGATGCGTGTGCATTAGTTTCATTTTTACTTTAAGGAAGGCACGTACTTATGACCTGGTGGCATGATGACGTATGCCATTTGCGTATTTTTACATATAACCCGAAATACGTTATGTAGACAAAAAATTCTTCATCAAACATGATATCTACAATATTACTCAAATATTACTGAAATATGAAATACACAACACTCCTCCCTGCTTAGCTATGAACTTCAACTCAATATAGAATGCATATAATATACACGGTATACTGAGTTTACATTCTTGGAAGACCATTGATGAAGCTTGACATGTATTTGCTGAAATATAAATTGCAATGGATACTATACCACTGGACTTGGATTAGGATTGTTGATATCTAGAAATCACTGCCAGAGAATGTGGTGGATTGGATACATTCGTAATGTTTAAGACATATTTAGACAGGGAATTAAATAGGTAAGACATAGGATATGGACCTAATATATGCAGGTGGCCAAAAGGGTCAGTGTGCACATGGATGCAACAAGAGCTGCTTCCTCAGATCAATTCTTCACATTTGTGAATCAAAGCATAGGACTTCAGTTTGTAACATATCTCAGCAGACTTTAGGATCTCATGGGCACTCTGCACAACCAAGGACGCACTTTAGAAGCATCATGGAGGAAATTCAGCAACCACATGAACTCAGGAACATCCCACAACTACCAAACTACCTTACAGGTAATCTCATAAGTGATCCTATCAGGTTCAATATCAAGTAAGATGATTTTGTCATACATCATTATACATTTCTTATGACAATAGGCTGAGTGAGCTAGGACTATTCTATCTGGAGTGAAGGAGGATGAGAGGTGACTTAATAGAGGTGTATAACATGATAAGAGACATAGATCGAATGGATAGCCAGACATTTTCCCAGCGTGAAAATGGCTAATACAAGGGGACATAATTTTAAGGTAATTGGAGGAAAGTACTTTATAGGGGGTATCTCAGAGGTGCTTTTTTTACACTGGGTGTGATGGGTGCATAGTGGTAGAGTTAGATACATTAGGGATATTTATGAATCTCTTAGATAATCACATGGATAATAGATACATGGAGAGTTATGTAGGAGGAAAGGGTTAGATTGATCTTAGACATGCTGGAAATCCAAGTAATACACACAAAACACTGGAGGAACTCAGCAGGCCAGGCAGTATCCATGGAAAAGAGTAAGTCGACATTTCAGTCCTGATGAAGGGTCTCGGCCTGAAACATCAACTATACTCATTTCCATAGATGCTGCCTGGCCTGATGAGCTCCTCCAGCATTTTGTGTTTGTAGATTGATCATAGAGTAGGTTAAAAGGTCAGCACAACATCATGGGCCGGTGGACTTGTACTAGTCTGTGTGATATATATTCACGAACTTGGACCAGAGGGCCTCTGGTTTTTTGCCAAGCTCAGCTTTCTAAACACTAGCAGCTGTGAGCTTCTAAGATCAAATTGTTTTTTTAATCTTAAACTTCCAACTAATATTCTTTGTTTAGCTTCGGGTGCTAAACGGGAGCCGGTCTTCTGTTCTCAATGTAAATGGGAAGGAAGCAGTAATCAGTTTGAAGTTGGAAAGACAGCTTTGCAAAGAAGCACTGTCCATAGATCAGATTTGTTGGCCCCACAGCATCTGTGCTAGCTGATGTAGAGATGCAGTTTAAGATCATAGGTTATTTAATCTGGTTTGTTTCAAAACAGACAACGCTGGCTAAGTTATTTAGTTCAAGGAAGCTGGGAGACCAGATGGACAATATCACTTAGCATATCAATAGCTAATCTGTTAATAAATTAGACGGTTTATGTACTCAAAGAGTAATCTTCACAGATTTAATTATGGGTGTCTGGATATTACCTCCAGAAGTTTTTTAGAGCATTGGGTTAAAAGGTACCTGATATGATATCTTATGTGTGTGAAGTCACCCAAGTGGAAAAGAAATAGTATAAATGAAGAGAGAAGTTGAAGTTTATTAGGAATGGTCCTGGAACTACAAAAATGACAAAAGCATGGGTGAAATGGAATCCATTCCTCTGCCTTCAACTTCTGCGACGGATGCTGGTTTGTCTGCAGCTCGTGGGTAGGTCTTTCTTAGCTTATAGGTAGTAGTACCTGTGTTTTAGGATTATTTTGTGTTTTCAAATTTGTTTGTAATTTGGAAATCTTTTATAAGATTGAAATCCTCTGTGAGTTCAAATGCATGTTTAAGAATTTTTTTGGATTTAAACGTGTATCACTGAAAATTACTGAACTGTGCTTAAATACACTGTCAGCTGGAAGTATCTTCGCCTTGGTGGGGGGGGGGGACCCACCACTTAAATAGAGTTAAACTCACTGCGGAGGATAAACAGGGAGGTGAACCAGTGTTTTGAAGATTGAGTAGTTACAGCACAATCTCCCTTTAGGGAGGGTATTTGTAGCTATCTATATCAGAAAGGGATTATGGTCTTCATCTGAGTTTAGTGCTCTGTGGTCAGTAAACCCAACTGCAAAGTTCTACATTCTCATTCCACCATTCCCAGTATTTTATTATCTGTCAAGTACTTTAGGTTTTGTGAAAGGGATGGAAATGATGCTAAATAAATGCAATTATTGATTTTGTTGAGTTTTATCCATTCTTGGCTTAAGTCTGAATAGAGGGCTTGATGGGAAAATCTCATAAATCACAGTTACATTATCACACCAGCCTACAGAGCAAACTTTTCCGCTGCTCCATTAACACACTCCTGACTGCCTCAGCCTTATTTTTAAAGCCTGATATTTCAGTAGGCACTCCAACCGGAACCAATCTCATCAGCAGATTACAGTTAATAACCGCAGCAGTACCTGCAATTCCCAAGGAAAGCTCTCAGTATGAAACTAATTGCTAATTGAGGCTTGCAGCTAGTTAGTAGCAACCATCGGGGGAAGACAACCCATTTTCTGACGGGCCTCTATTAATGACCACACCGTGAGTCGTTACTCCTCCCTCTGGGCTGCCCAATTCACTATGAATGGATACAGGAAAAACCTGCAACCATTCCTTACAACAACATGAGAAGGATATTTATAGGAACCAACCCCTGATAAAAGAATGACCTAAATACAATCAGAGGCTACTTTATTAGATGCACCTGTACACCTGTTTGTTAATGAAAATATCTAATCAGCCAATCATGTGGCAGCAACTCAATGCATAAAAGCATGCAGACATGGTCAAGAGGTTCAGTTGTTCAGACCAAACATCAGAATGGGGAAGAAATGTGATCTAAGTGACTTTGACTGTACAACTATTGTTGGTGCCAGATGGGGTGGTTTGAGTATCTCAGGAACTGCTGATCTCCTGAGGTTTTCATGCACAAGAGTCTTTAGAGTTTGCAGAGAAAGAGGCAAAAGAACAACAAAACACTCCATGAGCAGAAGTGCTGTGGGTGAAAACACTTCATCGTGAGAGAGGTCAGAGGAGAACGGCCAGACTGGTTCAAGCTGACAGGAAGGTGACAGTAACACAAGTGGCCACACGTTACAACAGTGGCATGCAGAAGAGCATTACTGAATGCACAGCACATTGAACCTTGAGGTGGATGGGCTACAGCAGCAGGAGACCACCAACATACACTCAGTGAGCACTTTGCGATGTACAGGAAGTACCCAATAAAGGGGCTACTGTGTGTATGTACCTACTCAAGAATTGTTTTAGGTGAATGACCACACTGCATACTGATGCTGTGAGCTTGCAGCATGTCTTTTCCCTGTTGCTTAAACATTTTTATAAGGTGGTGGTTTGGTTTTCGTTCTGTCGTACGTCGGGGTATTGCTGTCAATTGCTGTCAGGTGCAACAATTATTGTCTGCCCCAATAGTCCCTGAGAAGGTGGGAAGGAGTGGCCTTCATGAACCATTCCAGTCACTCTGGTGAAGGTTATTCTGCAGATTAATTAGGTTGGGATTTCCAAGATTTAGACCTAGCAATAATGGAATAGAGACGCAGTTACAGGTCAGGATGGTGTGTGACCTCAATATAAGCTTGTGGGTTTAGATCAGAGTCGATACAGCACAGAAACAGGCCTTTTGGCCCAACTAGTCCATGCTGACCACAGTGTTCTGTAATGGTCAGTTGCCCATTACTGTCTGAGCCCCTTGTTTCCATGTACCTGCACAATGTTGTAATTGTACCCACTTCCACCGGCAGCTCATTCCGGCGTATAGACGTTACCTCTCAGGTCTCTTCTAAATCTCTCTCCTCTTTTCTTGCATCTGTTCGAACTTCCCAGCCCTATGAAAAAGACAAAGACCTTGTCTGCACCCCTCATGCTGTTACAAACCTTTATGAGGTCGCCCCTCATCCTGCTCCAGTGAGTAAAGAGTTTGCATGGCCAACGGCTCCCGAAAACTCAGGCCCACATGTTCTGGGCCAGGCTACCAGGGACAGTGCTGGAGACAGGTATATTGACAGCATTTAAAAGGAAGTTGGATAGGAAAGGTTTAGAGGGATATGGGCCAGACACATGTAAATGGGATTAGCTTAGATGGGAATCTTGGTCGACATGGAGCAGTTGAGCAGACGGGCTTGTCTTCCATGCTCTATGACTCGATATACATAAAAGGCTCAGAGGGCCAGTGAGGAAGCTTGACTTGCAATTGTTGATGTCACAAACTAGGGGCATGGTTTTGGATGGTGTACAGGGTTAATGCTGGCTGTGGGCTGACAGTCAAACAGGTGTATCAGGTGGGTGAACAAGTGTTCATCGCAGTCTCCAGGTGTAATAATACCAATATCTACGTTCTCCATGGGGGAGCAATGTCATATTACAACGCCAGACTGCTGAGGATTCAATCCTTTGATGTAGTGGTGATGTTGTTTTAACCGTTACTTTCAACTTCTGGGCTAAAGCATTGCCAGTTCTGATGGATAGGTCATATCACATGGATGCCAAACTCACACCTCCTCAAATAGATCCAGTTGAAGGAAGGTTAATGAGTTCCTGTTGGGCAAAGGAAACACTTCAAAAGATAACATCAAAATCAGCCTGAAGTTATTCAATTTTCCATCTAAAATTTGGGAAGTGTCTGAATAACTACACCCTTCACAGATGGTTGGCTGAAGAGCAAAGTAATGTTCAGGACTGTTCATAAAACCACAGGGTATAAGAGCAGAATTAGGCCATTTGGCCCATTAGCTCTGCTCCACTATTCAATCATGGTTGATTTATTTCTTCTTGACCCCATTCTTCTTCCTTCTTCCCATAAACCTTCTTCTTCTTCTTCTTCGGCTGTCCATCGATTTCAATGTTGACCGTGCTGAGAGTTTAGTCTCTGCAGGCACGTTTATGGGCCACAAGACCAGCACTGGATCGGCACTGTCTCCCACATCGGTCGCATTTGTGGTTTGACTGGTCTAGCACCGAATGTCTGCGTTCATGACCTGCTTCATATTTCTTCAGACTTTTCTCCTCGATATCTGGGATTGACTTCTTGTCAATGGAGCACCAACTTCTTCTGTCCAAAGCATCTTTCTCCCAGGTGTTGACATTCATGTCAGTGTTCATCATATGGAGCTTGAGCTCATCTTTGTAGCGCAGCTTCTGACCACCATGCTTCCTCGTTCCTCCGCATCTGGTACCCTCTCTTGCCACTTGATGCGTAAACGCCTGAGTTGTGACTTGGTCAATTTCTTGATGTGCTTCCGATACAATGTCATCATTTCAGTTGAATAAAGCAGAGATGGTAAAACAGCTGTGACTTTGACCTTGGGTGCCATTTTAATGTCATGGTGAGACCAAAGTAGCTTCTGCAAAGCACCAGCTTTGAATTCTTTTCTCAGCTTCCAGATCTGATGAGTTGGTGTTGGTCACAGTGCTTCCTAAGTATGTGAGAGAGTCAGAACATTTCAGCGCTACCCCATTGACCGATATGACTGGTGGTTGGGTCTCACTGGGACTACACAGAGGAGGAGGCTGATACAGAAGTTCGGTTTTGGAGACATTGATTCTTAGGCCAAAAAGAGTGGCAGCAAATGAGAAGCGGACTACAATTTCTTGAATCACATTAACATCAGTAGCAACCAGGGCTGAGTCGTCTGCATACAGAAGCTCTCTGACACACATCTCTCTTCATTTGATTGAGGCTTTGAGTCTTGACAGGTTGAACAATTTTCCATCTGAGTGAGTCCTGATGTACACAACTTTGTCCAAATTATGGTCCATTATTTCCAAAACTGCAGCAAGATATAGTGTGAACAAAGTTAACCTTAATCCCTTAACAATCAAAAACCTATCAATCCCTGTCTCAAATACACCCAACTACTTAGCCCCCACAGCACTCTACGGCAATGAATTCCACAGATACCACCATCTGGCTGAAGAGCCAATAGAGTATTGAAATGCCTAGACAGAATGGACATGGAGAGGATGTTTTCTATGGGGGGGGGGGGGGTTCTCGGACCAGAAGACACAGCCTCAGAATACAAGGACATCCCTTTACAACAGAGATGCGTAGGAATTTCTTTAGCCAGAGAGTGGTGAATATGTGAAATTCATTGCCTCAGATTCCGTGAAGCGAAGTCATTGCGTTTATATAAAATGGAAGTTGATGTTCTTGATTAGTAAGGGTGTCAAAGGTTACAGGAAGAAGGCAGGAGAATGGTGTTGAGAAGGAAAATAAATCAGCTATGATCAAATGGCAGAGAAAGTTTTATGGGACAAGTAGCCAAATTCTGCTTTTATGACTTATGGTCTTATCTCAGTACTAAAGGGATGTCCCTTTATTCTGTGGCTGTGCCCTTAGATCCTTCACTCTCCTGATAAGGAAAGGATAATGGAAAGACGCAAAGGGAAATGCCGTCTCTCCTCATCACTGTCCTAAATTTATTCCCCCGAATCTTGAGGCTATTTCCCCTTCCTCTAGTCTCACTTAGTAGTGGAAATAACATTCCTTCTTCCACCTTATCTTTCAATTTTATAATTTTACATGCAGCCTTCTAACAAGGCAATTCCCTGATGGATGGAAAGATTTTTATCATAGGGTGAATGCGAGATTGCTTAATACAGATTATGATGCCCATTATTGTAGTAGGCCGGGCTGCAAGCCTTTACAGATCCTCTAGGTACAGAGGGAGAAGAGTTTGAGAAACTGGAATGAAATGCAGCTGTAGTCAAGACAAGCCTGAAGGATCAGATGGCACCAGTCACAGGGATAACACAGGATTGACTAGGTTTATAAGGTGCATCACTGAACCAGCCAGTTAATGACGGGCCGTACCCATTATCCACCTTTCCAGAGCCGTGTACATCTAGATGCAGGGTCTCCATCTGAAATGTCGACTGTTTATTCGTCTCCAAAGACGCAGCCTCATCTGCTGAGGTTCTCCAGCACTTTTTGTGTGTTACTCTGGATTTCCAGCATCTACAGAATGTCGTTCGTCTCCTCAGCTGAGCATAGTCAGGATGCTCATGAATACTTGACAATTATTGAGCATAATTCCTGCATTTGTAATCAAAACTAACTGCAGTGGAGGATGAGAGGTGACCTGATAGAGGTGTACAAGATGGTAAGAGGCATTGATGGAGTGGTTAGGCAGAGGCTTCTTCCCAGGGTAGAAATGGACAATGCCAGGGGAATAACTTAATAGTGACCGGAGGAGAGTTTAGGGGTATGTCAGAGATAGAGAGTGGTGGGGGCAGGAGTGGTGGTGGAGGCAGATTCATTAGGGGCATTTTGAAAGTCTTAGATATGCATGTGGATGACAGAAGGAAAATGGAGGGCTGTGTGGGAGGGAAGGGTGAGAATTATTTTACGGTAGGTTAAAAGGTCAGCACAACACCATGGGCTGAAGGGCTGCACTGTGCTGTAATGTTCTAGGTTTTATGGTCAAGGATAAGCCATGAAATCATCTCTGAGAATCTATCCAGCTACCTTGGACAAGTCATGGTATAAATCAACACGTACAAACAAGCTGGATGAACTCAGCAGGTCGGGCAGCACCCATTGAAACGAGCCGTCAACGTCAGGACGAAAGGTCTCAGCCCGAAACGTTGTCTGCTCATTTCCACGGAGTCTGCCCGACCTGCTGGGGTCATCCAGCTTGTTTGTACGTGTTGATTTGACCACAGCATCTGCAGTGTACTTTGTGTTTACACGGTATAAATTATTGTCCATGCAATCCAAATGACAACTGGTGTACCAAGCAGGAAATCGTTCAAATACTGGAAGTTATACAGTACACAGCCACGCAAACACAATATAAAGTTTAAAGAAAGTCTGTGTTCGTTCCTGCTGAACAAGATATAGTGTACATTGGGCTAAACGGATTGCAAACATAGAACGACAGAAATCTGAAAACCTTCCAGGCTTCAGTACGAGCCAGCAAAGCCTGCTTCAAAATGAGACCTTTGCACAGAGTGAGTATTGATTATTGTGGAAAAGGAACTGACAAGTTTTCAGTAGTCATAGGTAATCAATCAGAACAGATCAAAGTATAACGTGCTGGGTCCCATACTACAACTGAATGAGCTGTTAATGAATTGATAGCTATTTCCACATACGGAGGCCTTTTGGATAGCTAGTTTCAGAGAATAGTCATCAGCTCTGTTTATTTCTCAGAATCCTGTTTATTATTATTGAAATATGCTTTGAAATTTGTTGTTTTCTGATAGCAGCAAGGCGCTATTGGGATTTACAGTACAATTACACTGTAATAGAAGTTACAATAAATGAATAAACAGTCAAAAGAGGAATAGGGCGGCAGTGTTCAGTGGAGCATTCAGAAATACGAAGGCAGAGGGAAGAGGCTCTTCTTAAAAAGTTGAATGTGTCTCAGGCGCCTATACCTCCTCCATTGTGGTAGTAATGAGAAGAGGCCATGTTCCATTTGGTGAGGACATTCTTCAGTCATCGGCTTTTGAAGATGTCCTCGACGGCGGGGAGTCTCATTCCTGTGATGGAGCCGGCTGAGTTTATAACCTGACACAGCCTGCCCATTTGGAGCCTCTGTGCCAGGCAGTGGTGCAACCTATCAGATTGCTCTGCACTGTACGTCTGTAGAAACTTGCCACAGTCATTGGTGACATCCCCAAGCTCCTATAGACACTGGAACCTCCTCCTCATGATTGCATCAATGTGTTGGGACCAGCATAGAATCTTTGAGAGGTTGATGTCCAGGAACTTGAAGCTGCTCACTCTCTCCATCGCTGACAGACAGACTTTATTGATCCCGAGGGAAATTGGGTTTCGTTACAGCCGCACCAACCAAGAATAGTGTAGAAATATAGCAATATAAAACCACAAATAATTAAATGATAATGTTAATCATGCCAAGTGGAAATAAGTCCAGGACCAGCCTATTGGCTCAGGGTGTCTGACACTCCGAGGGAGGAGTTGTAAAGTTTGATGGCCACAGGTAGGAATGACCTCCTATGACACTCAGTGTTGCATCTCGGTGAAATGAGTCTCTGGCCGAACGTACTCCTGTGCCTAACCAGTACATTATGGAGTGGATGGGAGTCATTGTCCAAGATGGCATGCAACTTGGACAGCATCCTCTTTTCAGACACCACCGTCAGAGAGTCCAGTTCCACCCCCACAACATCACTGGCCTTATGAATGAGTTTGTTGATTCTGTTGGTGTCTGCTACCCTCAGCCTGCTGCCCCAGCACACAACAGCAAACACGATAGCACTGGCCACCACAGCCTCGTAGAACATCCTCAGCATCATCCGGCAGATGTTAAAGGACCTCAGTCTCCTCAGGAAGTAGAGATGGCACTAACCCTTCTTGTAGACAGCCTCAGTGTTCTTTGACCAGTCCAGTTTATTGTCCATTCGTATCCCCAGGTATTTGTAATCCTCCACCATGTCCACACTGACCCCTTGGATGGAAACAGGGGTCACCGGTGCCTTAGCCCTCCTCAGGTCACCACCAGCTCCTTAGTCTTTTTCACATTAAGCTGCAGATGATTCTGCTCACACCATGTGACAAAGTTTCCCACCGTAGTCCTGTACTCAGCCTCATCTCCCTTGCTGATGCATGCAACTATGGCAGAATCATCAGGAAACTTCTGAAGATGGCAAGACTCTGTGTTGTAGTTGAAATCCGAGGTGTAGATGGTGAAGAGAAAGGGAGACAGGACAGTCCCCTGTGGCGCCCCAGTGCTGCTGACCACTCTGTCTGACACACAGTGTTGCAAGCGCACGTACTGTGGTCTGCCAGTCAGGTAATCAATAATCCATGACACCAGGGAAGCATCCACCTGCATCACTGTCAGCTTCTCACCCAGCAGAGCAGGGCGGATGGTGTTGAACGTACTGGAGAAGTCAAAAAACATGACCCTCACAGCGCTCGCTGGCTTGTCCAGGTGGGCGTAGACACGGTTCAGCAGGTAGACGATGGCATCCTCAACTCCTAGTCGGGGCTGGTAGGCGAACTGGAGGGGTCTAAGTGTGGCCTAACCATAGGCCGGAGCTGCTCTAGAACAAGTCTGTCCAGGGTCTTCATGATGTGGGAGGTCAATGCCACCAGTCTGTAGTCATTGGAGCCACTGGGGCGCGGCATCTTCGGTACAGGAACGAGGCAGGACGTCTTCCACAGCACAGGAACCCTCTGGAGACTCAGGCTCAGGTTGAAGACATGGTGAAGTACTCCACATAGCTGGGCGGGGCACAGGCTTTGAGCACCCTGGGGCTGACACCATCCGGGCCTGCAGCCCTGCTTGGGTGGAGACGTTTCAGCTGTCTTCTCACCTGTTCAGCTGTGAAGCCCACCGTGGTGGTTTCAGGTGAGGGAGGGGTGTAGTCATGAGAGCAGGGTGGACCACTCAGTGAGGACCAGTGTGCATCCTGTTGTAACTTTTCATGAAACAAAATTAAGCACATACTTATTCCACCATTTCATTCAGTATTAGATCACGTGGTAGAGGAACCAGTGACATCAAGGAAGCAAGGAAACAAGCATTATTCAGATGCTCATGTTTAACAGTGAGACGTCAGTTAGCAAGCCACCACGTTCCACAGCATGTTACACCCTGCAGAGTTACCAATGTGTGGAACACAGCTGAGCTTAGTTCAGCCATATCTTTCGTGGAGAGTGAAAGAGGGGCAGTTGAGAATGAAACAAAATTAGAGCTTAAGCCCCAGCATTATAAACAACATGACAGGCTTTGTGTGTTAACATCACCCAGCAAATCTCACATCACCCAGAGGAGACAATGGCCATATGCGGTACAAAAGGATGGAATGACAAATATACACATGAATCACACCACTCCAACGAGTGATATAGAGGGAATTGGGGAAGGGTTATGTGGTTGTAACGATAGTCCTGAAACTGAGGGACCTTGAAAGAAGCAACACAAGATTCTACTGAACTGAGTTCAAAGTTCAAAGTAAATTTATTATTGAGCTGCATATATATGTGACCATATACTACATCGAGATTCATTGTCTTGCAGACATCTACAGTACAATGAAGAAGTACAGTAGAATCAGTGAAAAACAGACAGACAACCAATGTGCAAAAGAAGACAATCTGTGCAAATACAGAAATAAATAATGCTGAGAACTTGAGTTGCGGAGTCCATGAAAGTGAGTCCATAGGATGTGGAATCAGTTCAGAGTAAAGTTGTTCACACACTGGTTCAGGAGTCTAATGTTGAAGGAATAACTGAATTAACAAGTGTCATCTTCCCCAAGTCAGGAAGTTGATATAAACTTAATAACACATTTCTTTGTGAAGATCAAAGAGAGCTTAGATCTATAAATAAGAAAGAAAAAATATAATATTGCCATTTCAGAAAGGGGAAGGAATTGTACTTTCTCTAAGTACATGTCGTGTATGGTGAATGCAGAGACAGGCACTGTTGTTGGAGACACTGAAATCTACAAGATGCACACATTATTACAGCTCCCTGGTCTCTAAGTGATTAATTACATTCCTACCACCACCCACCTTCAGAATAAGTACTCACCCATACATTACCAAACTCTTCCTGGAAAACAACTGGAAGTGTTGACCTGATTCTCGTCTAGCAATTCACCATCTGTCAGTGGCTCTCAGTGTAAAGTATGGAACTGCACTTCATTTTGAAATTTGGACTCAATTTAAGAGTGGAGTATAACACACAGCTGCCTAATGTTATACCTGGCATTTCTGAAGAGAGTTGATGTTGGCCTTCACTTTGCATTTGTGCAAAGCCTTTTCAGAAGAGGGATCATTCAACCATGCTAGTTTGGAATAGAAGTCATAAATAAGGACAAACAAGGAGAAGGTGGCAGGGTCTCATCCTAAGGAGCTTCTGCAAAGAATGGAATTGCTCAGTGGTCAACTTGATTGATAATAACGGGCAAGGTGCAGGTTCAGCTCAGTGGGTCAGACAGCATCCATGGAGAGAAAACGATTGGTTGACATTTCGGGTCAGGACCCATCGTCTGGGCTGGGGGTGGCCTAGCCAGTATGAAAGGAGGGAGGGAGGTGGGTGGAGAAAGAGATAGTCATAGTGGATTTAATGGTCATAGTGTTGCTAAACTGTAGTAATTAGTGTTGTATCACTTTGTCCCGAATGGTGGCTGTTCTTGAATCTGGTGGTGTGGGACTTCAGGCTTTTGTACCTCCTGCACAATGGCAGATGCCATGGCCCAGATGGTGGGGATCTTTGATGATGGATGCTGCCTTCATGAGGCATCTCCTCCAGTAGATACGACCAGTGGTGGGGAGGGAAGTGCTTGTGGTGCGCTGGGCCGAGTCCTCAACTCTCTACAGCTTCTTACTTCCCTGAATATCGAGGCACGTGGAAACCCCCTCCCTTCCACCCAGTAGAAGATGGCTGCCCCACAGCAGCCACCCAATTCATCCCGATCCAGCCCAGCAGCTGTACGGGGTGTCCGTAAGTTGGGTGTTTGTAATGCGGGGAGACCCGTGTTCAGTGTGGTCAATGTGAAAAGCAGCAACTGGTTTACACTTGCCTGTGTCCCGAGGTTATTTTTGTTCACTGTGTTTACTGGGAAATAACCAGGACACTGAGGATGCCTCCCCTTTCCTGATTTACAGCAGCAGCACCATCAGCTCCCCCACTTCCTCTTAAAAGTTTTGAACTGAGCTCTGTAAAAGTGGGACGAGAACCCGCAACTTGTTGTCTTCGCTGAAGGAGACTCATACAACAATGAACGGATTACCTCGGGCTTTTCCAGCCCTTGCGTTAAGGAAGGACGTATTTATTGTTGGCCTCCATTAGTTGGGGAATTGAATTCAAGAGCCATGAGGTAACATTGCAACTCTAAAAGACTCTGGTCAGACTGCACTTGGAATATTATGTTCAGTTTTGGTCACCTTATTATAGGAAGGGTTCGGAAGCTTTGGAGAGGGTGCAGTGGAGATTTACCGGGATGCTGCTTGGATTTGAGAATAGGTTTTATGAGGGAAGGTTGAGCAGTCAGGGGATTTTCTCTTTGGAGCGAAGGAGGATGAGAGGTGACTTGATAGAAGTGTATAAAATGATGAGCTATGGATAGAGCAGACAGCCAGTGGCTTTTTCCGAGGCCAGAAGTGGCTAATATGAGAGGGCGTGATTTTCAGGTGATTGTAGGAAAGTATAGGGGGGATGTCAAGGACAGGGTTTTTTTTACAGAGAGTGGTGGGTGCCTGGGACACACTGCCAGGGGTGGTGGTACAGTCAGATACATTAGGGGTTTTAGGAGACTCTTAGGTAGGTACCTGGATGAAGGAACAATGGAGGGAAGTGACAGACTGATTTGAGAGCAGGTTAAAAGGTTGACACAACATTGTGGGCTGATAGGCCTTATTGTGCTGTACTGTTCTATGTTCTGAGCTAAGGAGAGAAGCATCCTCAGTGAAACCTTATCTGCCACGCTCACGATGGTGATGTAGTTAACTGGGTAGTTATTAAGAGCCTCACTGTATGCCCTAGCGCACAGTTCCTTTGACATTTTCCTTTTAAATATCAGTCTTTTGTTGGCTGCACGAATGTTTAAAATGCATTTCCAGTAGCTGTCACAGCAGGGCACCACCTCCATTCTGAAATTAGACCCGAGGCCTCCCTGTGATGAAATATGTCCCGGTCACTGGGCCACTAATATCAATATGCAAATTCAGCCACATTCCCTGAAGAGCTATTACCTGTCAGAGGATAATTAATGCCTATGTGGTTTGATAAAAATCTCCCAAAAGCCTGCTCACACTGCTTGCTACTCCCTGGCTTACCAACCATTGAGCTGCTGAATAGAAATTAGCTTTCAGACTTGGGGCTTATTCCCTGGGCATCGACCCATGCCAGTCAAGGCTGTGGGAGAGCAGGCTGCACTGATGTGTTGTGCAGTGGACATTGTGTTTGCTGTTCAAGTTCCCCCTCACTTTGACTGATGAATGCAGCCTGTGAGGTTCCTTAGTGTAGATTGTTGTTACCTCTCAATCCATCACGTAAACCGTCCTTCAGTCGTCCCTTCAAGCCCAGGTACAGAACCTCCTGGGTAATAGCAACAACTAGACAAAAATATTAACATGCTCCTTAATCAAGGTTATGGGAACTTGTCATCACCAGCATGGAAATTTTGAAGTCATGTTTCTCTCAATTATTGAGCAGCTTATGTTAATTAAACCACAAATAAACTCTTCTCGGGCTTCCAGCTGGGTACAGGTATCAATTATAACTGATGTTTCGATGAAAAACTCTGCCATCTTCATCAAGGATGATGCTTGGTCATGTCTAGTCTGGTGGTATTTATACCCTCATTGTCCGTCTCTTCTGATTGGTTAGTCCTCATCCAATCAGGTTTCTGCTCTCCCACCTTGGTTACAATCGAATTCCAGTTTTTACTTAAAGGGAGACTTTCCTCTTTGTTAAAATTCTTTTCCTCTGGTTTCATTTCAATGGCTTCCTTTACCAGGCAGTTCTCAAAGCCATCGGCACGATACAGTGGTTCTGGGTAGTGACTCTCCTGCACTGCAAACACTTCACACCACTTTTTATAAAGCTGTTTACATTGTAAATATATAATGTCATTTATGTATTTATGCACATTTATTCCATATCTGTACTTTAATTTCTAAATGTAATTTATATAATTCATTATTCTTATAATTGTTGAATGTTGTTTCTGTTGCATGTCGTGCCAGCAGGCCTAATTCCTGAGACGTGTAACTGTTCACGGTGACTGAAGTTGGTTCTCAGTCCTCGACTTTGGCCCTACGTACAGTTCATCCGGATCATATCATTGTGCAGTGCATGGAGCTGGAACGAGAGGAACAATAACAGTGCAGAATGAAGTGTAACAGCTACAGTGGAAGTGCAGGTACACAAGAAAGTGAAAGATCACAGTAACTCTTAGTGGCGAGAATTTCGATTTAAAAGCATAGAACGATTCTACTAGAAGTGATGAGTGGATCGGCAGGGAAAAGCTTGAATTGAGTTGCCACACTCCAGCACCGTACAAAATTCTTGTTGTTCTTGGAGTATTTAGAACCTGGGGTTGGTTCTTGGAGTAGTTAGAACTGGGATCACTCTTTAAACTGGGCTTTGCTATTTGGAGCTGAGATGAGAAGTAATTGTTTCAACCAGAGAGTGTGGAGAACCTTTGCTGGAGTTTCAATCACTGAGTATATTCTGAGATTGGTAGATTGTTGGATTCTCAGGGAACAGACGGATATAGTGTTTGGACTAGAGGGGCTGCTGGGTTTGGAGATCAGCTAAGACCTTCCTGATTGCCTGTACAGACACTGAGGTCTCAATGAACCATTCTTGCTCCTATTTCCAGTATTCATATCAACAGTGAACTGTACATATTGTAAGAATGAGCAACAAGATGCCGTGATATATTTGATAAATAAAGGAGCCAACTTCTCATGTTTCAGTAAGTGTTTACTAAGGGTTTATGTTTTCTTGCTTTGCTGCATCATGACTATTAGTTACCCTCTCCTTCCAGCTTGCACTCCTTCCCCTCCCCACACCTTCTCCCCGCCCCAAGTATCGATCCTTTATTCCGCTCCATAGATGCTGCCTGACCTGCTGAGCTCCTCCAGCATTTTGTGTGTGTGTGTACTCTGCTTTTCCAGAATCTGCCATATCTCTCGTGTTCATGCTCCCTCTACAAGCTGCTTAACTGAGGCAAAACAGTGCGGAACCAAAAGAGATTCTCAGGCACAAAGAAGGAGAACAGCTTTGACATCTTAGTCCTCAGGGAATTGTTTAGTCCCACTGTTCACACTGTTGCCTTGCAAGATGTACGGCAGGATGTGTTCTCAATGAGACTCCTATTGGGTTATGCCTTGGCCATGTGGGGAACTATGGGCATGAGAGAACAAATCAAAACTGGCAATCAAGCGCTTCCTCTGCTATCTGCTCCGGAGTGAGTCCTCCTCCTCCTCCAGGGACCTGAAGGATTGAAGATAGATTTCCCAATGCTGAGGGACTGCTGACTCTGCAGTCTTTAAAACAGAATCAGACCCCCCAGAACAAAAGTCTCATGGTGCCGTTGGCGTGGTGACGGGCTCTCATTTGTTCAACAGCAGCAGCCTCTGCTACAGTCACCTTGACTTTACCAGCTGAGCAGTATTTAACTGCCTAATGGCAAAGCATTCATCAGACTTCTTTACCTAGACCGTTCCACAATTCCATCATGGCTGATTTATTCTCCATCTAAACCTCATTCCCCTGCCTTCTCCCTGTAATCTTTGACATCCTTACTAATCAAGGACCTATCAACCTCCACTTTAAATATATCCACTGTGGCAATGAATTCCACAGATTCACCACCCTCTTGCTGAAGAAGTTCCTCCTCATCTTTGGTCTAAAGGGACGTCCTTGTATTGTGAGGCTGTACCCTCTGGTCCTAGACTCCCGTGGCATCCTCTCTATGTCCTATCAATGCAGGTCTTTCAATATTCGGTAGGATTCAATTAGATTCCTCACCCACCCGCATTCCTCTAAACTCTCATGGGTACAGGCCCAGAGCCATCAAACACTCCCCATATGTTAACCCTTTCATTCCTGGGATCATTCTGTGAACCTCCTCTGGACCCTCTCCAATGCTAGCACAAACTTTCTTAGATCAAAGGATGAAGGCCATGTCTATGAGAGAATCTTTGCATGTTTTATTTATTTATTCATTTATTGTAACTTGCAGTCATTTTTTATGTCTTTTACTACACTGCTGTCGCAAAACAAACACATTTCACAGCATATGTTAGTGATAATAAACCTGATTCTGATTCTGATCAAGTGGATTCAGCCCCTCACACCACAGGATTATGGAACAGCTCCTGGAATTAATGGCTCTGCATTTGGGAGGTGCACAGTCCCAGCTGAGATTCCATGTTTTCCTGAGCAGACAGAGAGGGTCTCCAGTTTTATGTCTCAACTGAAAAGCAGGAAGCAGCACCCCTGACAATGTATTGTCATTACATTGGATCAGCACCCTGGACAATGTATTGTCATTACATTGGATCAGCACCCCTGACAGTGTATTGTCATTACATTGGATCAGTACCCCTGACAATGTATTGTCATTACATTGGATCAGCACCCCTGACAGTGTATTGTCATTACATTGGAGCGGCACCCCGACAATGTATTGTTATTACATTGGAGCGGCACCCCTGACAGTGTATTGTCATTACATTGGAGCGGCACCCCGACAGTGTATTGTCATTACATTGGAGCGGCACCCCTGACAATGTATTGTCATTACATTGGATCAGTACCCCTGACAATGTATTGTCATTACATTGGATCAGCACCCCTGACAATGTATTGTCATTACATTGGATCAGCACCCCTGACAATGTATTGTCATTACATTGGATCAGTACCCCTGACAATGTATTGTCATTACATTGGATCAGCACCCCTGACAATGTATTGTCATTACATTGGATCAGTACCCCTGACAATGTATTGTCATTACATTGGATCAGTACCCCTGACAATGTATTGTCATTGCATTGGATCAGTACCCCTGACAGTGTATTGTCATTACATTGGATCAGCACCCCTGACAGTGTATTGTCATTACATTGGATCAGTACCCCTGACAATGTATTGTCATTACATTGGATCAGCACCCCTGACAGTGTATTGTCATTACATTGGATCAGCACCCTGGACAATGTATTATTATTGCATTGGATCAGTACCCCTGACAATGTATTGTCATTACATTGGATCAGCACCCTGGACAATGTATTGGTATTGCATTAGATCAGTGCACCTGACAACGAATTGGCATTACATTGGGTCAACCTTATAAATATGTTTATTGCAAATAAATTTAATTTTGGTTAAAAAATGAGCATCAGTGACTGGCAGATGTATTCGCCAGCTGCCGCAAGTCTACAGATATCTTCTGCCTTGTGGAAATGGGACAGCTCCCTGCTTCTTCTCTCCCCCGTTCTCTGAGCTGCAGCAACCAGAGCCTGGGTGAGTGAGAGTTGAGCCAGGAGCATTGAGTTAGACTCCTTCCCTCACTGACTGGCTCGGTGAGGCTGGACAGCAGTCACTCCTCCTGTGCTTCCTCACGGCGTTTATTTGAATGTATACCGTATACTGAATAAGGTAGCACGGTTACAGATTGGCATGCATTGGCATCACTGAATCGTGGCTGAGAAGAGATTGTAACTGCGAGCTTATACATTATATCGAATGCACAGGCAGGAAGGCAGGGAGCTTGGTGTGGCTCTGTTGGTAAAATATGAAATTAAATTATTAGAAAGAGGTGACATAGGGTCAGAAGGTGTTGAATCATTGTGGGTAGAGCTAAGGAACTACAAGTGTAAAAAGACTCTGATGGGAGTTATAGACAGACTCACAAACAGTAGTGAGGATGTAGTCTACAAATTACAATGGGAGATAGAAAACGCTTGCCAAAAGGGCAATGTTGCAATAGTCAAGGGGGATTTCAATATACATGTAGACTGGGAAAATCTAGTTGGTGCTGGATCCCAATAGGGGGAATTTCGAGAATGCCTATGAAATAACTTTTTGGAGTAGCTCATGGTTGAGCCCACTAGGGGACCAGCTATTCTGGATTGGGTGTTGTGCAGTGAACTGGAATTGTTTAGAGAGTTTAAGGTAAGAGAACCCTTGGGGAAAAGTGATCACAATATGATCAAATACACCCTGAAATCGGATGTATCAGTATTACAGTGGAGTAAAGGGAATTACAGAGGCACGAGAGTGGAATTGACCAAAATTGACTGGAAAAGAACACTGGCAGGGATGATGGCAGTGCAGCAATGGCTGGAATTTCTGGAAGCAATATGGAATTTGCAGGATATACACATCCCAAAGAGGAAGAGGTATTCTAAGAGCAAAATTCACAACCGTGACTAACAAGAGAAGTCAAAGCCAACATAAAAGCCCAAGAAAGGGCATATAATAGAGCAAAATTAGTGGGAAGTTAGAGGATTGGGAAACATTTAAACCAACAGTAGGCAACTAAAAATGTCATAAAGAAGGAAATGATGGATTACAAAGGTAAGCTAGACAATGATATTAAAGAAGATACAGTTCCAGGAGTTTCGTCAGATACATGAAGTGTAAAGGAGAAGTGAGAGTGGATATTGGACCACTGGAAAACAGTGCTGGAGAGGTAGTAATGGGGGACAATGAAATGGTGGATGAACTGAATAAATGTTTTGCATCAGTCTTCACTGTGGAAGACACCAGCAGTATGCCAGAAATTCGAGAGTGTAAGAGGGCTAAAGTCTGTGAATTTGTGATTACTAGGGAGAGGGCTCTTGGGAAACTGAAGAGTCTGAAGGTAAATAAGTAACCTGGACCAGATGGTATACACCGTGGGGTTCTGAAAGAGGTACATGAAGAGAGTGTGGATGCATCAGTAATGATCTTTCAGGAATCAATTGACTCTGGCATTGTTCTGGAGGAATGGAAAATTGCAAATGTCACTCCATTCTTCAAGGAGGGAGAGAGGTAGTAGAAAGGAAATTATAGGTTAATTAGTCTGACCTCAATGATTGGGAAGAAACTGGAGTCGATTTTTATGGATGAGGTTTTGGGGTACTTGGAGGCACATGATAAAATAGGCCAAAGTCAGCATGGTTTCCTTGAGAGAAAATCTTGCCTGATGAATGGGAATTCCTTGAAGAAATAATAATCAGGATAGACAAAGCAGAATTGGTGGATGTTGTGTATTTGGATTTTCAGAAGTCCTTTTACCAGGTGCCACAGATGAGGCTGCTTAACAAGTTAAGAACCCATGGTACTACACAAAAGATACAAGCATTTATAAAGCAGTGGTTGATTGGCAGGAGGGAATAAAGGGAGCCTTTTCTGGTTGGCTGCTGGTGACTAGTGGTGTTCAACAGGGGTCTGTGTTGGGACCGCTTCTTTGTATGTTGTATGTCAATGACTTGGATGATGAAATTGATAGCTTTGTGGCCAAGTTTGCAGATGATATGAATGTAGGTGGAGAGGACAGGTAGTTTTGAGGAAGCAGAGAGGCTATAGAAGAACTTTGACAGATTAGGAGAATAGGCACATAAGTGGCAGATGGAATACAGTGCTGGGAAGTGTCTGGTCATGCACTTGGGTAGAAGAAATAAAAGGGTAGACTATTTTCTAAATAGAGAGAAATTTTTTAAGGGACTTGGGAGACCTCGTACAGGATTCCCTAAAGGTTAAATTGTGGTTGAGAGAGTGGTGAGGAAGGAAAGTGAGATGTTAGCATTCATTTCAAGAGGAATAGAATATAAAAGCAAAGGTGTAATGTTGAGGCTTTATAAAGCACTGGTGAGGCTTCACTTGAAGTATTGTGAGCAGGTTTGGGCCCCTTATCTAAGAAAGGATGTGCAGAGGGTTCAAAGGAGTCTTGTGAAAATGAATCCAGGATTGAATGGTTTGTCACATGAAGAGCATTTAATGGCTCTGGGCCTCTTACGCACTGGAATTCAGAAGAATGAGAGCTGACCTAATTGAAAACTATAGAATGTTGAAAGGCCTCAGTAGAGTGGTTGTGGAGAGCACGTTCCCTATGGTGGGGGAGTCTAAGACCAGAGGACACAGCCTCAGAATAGAGGGGTATCCTTTTAGAAAGGAGATCAGGATGAATTTCTTTGGCCAGGGAGTGGTGAATCTGTGGAATTTGTTGCCACAGCCAACTGTGGAGGCCAAATCATTGGGTATATTTAAGGCAGAGACTGATAGATTCTTGATTAGTCAGGGTATGAAGCGATACGGAAAGAAGGCAGGAGATTGGGGCTGAGAGGACAAATGCATCAGTCATGGTGAAATGGGGACCAGACTCGATGGGCCAAATAGCCTAATTCCGCTCCTATATCTTACGGTCCTTCCCATCGCCGCGGTTTCTGGGACCATCTCCTACACACTGCTCTTGTTCATTTCTGATGTACTGAACAGCTCTGGTCACAAACAGCTCTCAGAAATGGAACCCTCGCGTAACTCAAAGAATGCTTATAGATTTAATCGGTAGAGGGGAGAAGTGGAAGAAAATGTTTCAAGCAAGACAGTCCTTGGGTCTGAAATTCATTACCTGAAAGGGTAGAGGAATTAATAACATTAACACTTAACAAAGAGTGCCCCCCCCCATTTTCCACATAAAGAACTAGCAGTACAATTGCTCCAGAGTCGAGAATGATCTCCTCAGGGGTTGTCCATTGGTGGCTCCTCAGATGGCCTTAGAACACTCTCTGGCACCCACATATCATGATCTTGACCCATTCACCACTTTCTGATTGGCCCAGGATTTAATCTAGGATGTTAGGGTGGAATTCTTCATGGAGAATGTCTGTGCGTGACTTTGTTTAACGTGGGGAGGCTGATGCACAGGAAGACACCACATGGTCCTTGACAGATCGGGCTCAGGGCCAAGTGGCATGGAGGGCACAATTACTGGAGACCCTTCACTGCTGCAGTCTTCCTCCACATTTGCTACATCGTGATGTGTCATCATCTTCTGCCTGCGCTATTGTTGAAGTCTTTGTTGGATCGCTCTTTGTCTGGAACATCTCCCTTGATGTCACCAGCATGGGTGACACTACCAGGAGCTCAGCACCAGGGGGATAAACTCCAGATGGCTTAGCGCCAGACGGCTAAACTCCAGACAGTATCACCTCGTGATCTCAGTTACTGACAACCATCTCACCGTGACAAGGCGATGATCTTCAGAGAAGATGTGCACCTACGTGGCTCTTTTTTCACCAGAACAGAAGCAGTGGGCTGAATGGTCTCTCTGTATCGGAAAGCCACTTTGCAATCCTATTCCTGTGGAAGCTGCAGGTACACAGGCACTGAGTGCATTAAAGTCTGAGATAATTGATTTTTGGGCTTGCTAATCTGCAAATCTTCCACAGGCATCTGGATTGAGAGAAGCAATAACAGATGCAAAGAGAAAACTATCTCAGTCAGCACATGTTGATAATGGTAAGTGAGAGAGATAAAGTTAAATCACAAAACCAAGTAAATGGTTCCTGCAATCTTGAATCGCCTCGATGCACAATAGTTTGCTTTCAGCCAAGATTAGGTGTTTGAAAGTAAGCTATATCATGATGTTTGATAGTTAAAAGCTGAATGTCTATATTTCCTTCCTCTTCCTTTCATGGCCTCCCTCTTGAATAAAGATTAGTGGCAGGCAACTGCAGATTTAATACCATGTGCCCTTTGACTTCCGATCCTAAAGGAAGCCATGTGGATCAGATCTAATCCAGCAAAAAGACCTGGAAAGTAATGGCTTGCTTTCGGTCCTGACTTTAATGTGTGTGTGTGTGTGTGTGTGTGTGTGTGTGTGTGTGTGTGTGTGTGTGTGTGTGTGTGTGTGTGTGTGTGTGTGTGTGTGTGTGTGTGTGTGTGTGTGTGTGTGTGTGTGTGTGTGTGGGGGGAGAGGAGGGGTTGGTTATAGAATAACTGCACTGACTGAGAAACACAGAGATATGTGGATAACTGAATCAGAGAGAGAGAGAGAGAGAGAGAGAGAGAGTGTCTGTGTGTGTGTTGGGGAAAAGGTCAGGATATGGTTATAGAATACCTCTACAGTGATCGAGAAACACAATGGTTTGTGGGTAACTGATGCACCATCAATTAATCTCGGAGACGTGAGACGAGATATAGGCTTTTATTGGCTGGAAGAAAGAACAAGCAGTAATTGACCACCACACTACATCCTGGAGACTGAGGCCAGGGCTTAGGCTCCAATCACCTTTATACCGGGGTCCGTGGGGGGAGCCACAGGAGCAGTCAGCAGAGGGGGGGGTGTGACACCACATTCACCCCCCCCCCTTTGTTTTAAAAGAGAGACCCCATGGGGCGAAGTTTCTGACAAGTATATTTACAGGTTAAGTCTATCAGGTGGTCGAATCTGTTGCTACGATCTACGTAGCACCGGCTGTGATTGCACAGGTGCCGGTGGTTGTGCTGGTTCCGGCCTAACTGGAGGTGTCAGCCCACTAGGCGTCAGTGATCCCTCATGCGTGTGCGAGGTGCCTGGTATATGTGCGTACGAGACGCCCGGTATAGGAGTGTCGTGAGGAGTCTGTGTAGGGCTCAGTGTGCACGGTGTCACCTTGGGTACAGGGTTCATAGTTACCGTGGAGTGTTCGGGGTAGTGGTCTGCTGCTCCTGAGTGTGCCAGGTCGCGGACGGAGACCGTGTCCTCCCGCCCATCAGGTAAGACCATGTAGGCATACTGGGGGTTCGCATGTAGAAGGTGAACCCTCTCGACCAGCGGGGAGTATTTATTGCTCCTCACATGTTTCCAGAGCAGCACTGGCCCTGGGGACGTCAGCCAAGCCGGTAGGGTGGTCCCAGTGGCAGACTTCCTGGGAAAAGAGAATAGACGCTCGTGAGGGGTGGCATTGGTGGACGTACATAACAGGGAGCGGATAGAGTGGAGCACCTCGGGGAGGACCTCCTGCCATCGAGAGACCGGCAACCCCTTTGACCTAAGGGCTAAAAGTGTGGCCTTCCACATTGTGGCATTCTCCCTCTCCACCTGTTCATTTCTCCGGGGATTGTAGCTCATGGTCCTACTAGTAGCCATGCCCCTAGCCAGCAGGTACTAGCGCAGCTCGTCACTCATAAAGGAGGACCCTCTATCACTGTGGATATAGCAGGGATATCTGAACAGAGTGAAGAGCTGGTGCAGGGCTTTTATGACAGATGTGGCAGTGGTGTCGGGGCAGGGGATGGCAAAGGGGAATCGCGAGTACTCGTCGATAATGTTGAGAAAGTAGACATTGCGGTCGGTGAAGGGAAGGGGGTCCTTAAAGTCAACACTCAGTCGCTCAAAGGGGTGGGTGGCCTTGATAAGTTGTGCCTTTTCAGGATGGTAGAAGTGTGGTTTGCACTCAGCGCAAACTTGGCAGTCCCTGGTCATCGTCCTGATTTCCTCAAGGGAGTACGGCAGGTTCCGGGCTTTCATGAAATGGTAAAATCGGGTGACCCCCGGGTGGCAAAGATCTGCTTGGAGGGCGTATAGCTAGTCGAGCTGTGCGCTAGCTCAGGATAGGGCATCAGGGGGCTCATTGAGCCTTCCAGGCCGGTACAGGATATCATAGTTGTAGGTGGAGAGTTCTATTCTCCACCGCAAAATTTTATCATTTTTGATTTTGCCCCGCTGTTGGTTGCTGAACATGAACGCAACTGAGCGCTGGTCGGTCAGCAAGGTGAACCTTTTGCCAGCGAGATATTGCCTCCAGTGCCTAATAACTTCCACTATGGCCTGGGCTTCTTTCTCCACCGTGGAGTGCCGAATTTCAGGGCCTTGAAGGGTATGAGAGAAGAATGCTACTGGCCTGCCTGCCTGATTGAGGGTAGCAGCAAGCGCGAAATCGGAGGCGTCACTCTCTACTTGGAAGGGAATGGTCTCGTCCACCGCATGTATCGTTGCTTTGGCAATGTCCCCTTTAATGCGGCTGAAGCCCGCGCGGGCCTCGGCAGAGAGGAGGAATGTGGTGGACTTGACCAGGGGGCGGGCCTTGTCTGCGTAATGGGGGACCCATTGGGCGTAATAGGAAAAGAAGCCCAGGCACCATCTGAGGGCTCTGAGGGTGGTGGGAAGAGGGAGTTCTAACAGGGGGTGCATACAGTCGGGATCAGGGCCAATGACCCCGTTTTCCACGACATACCCAAGGATAGCGAGTCGGGTGGTTCTGAACACTCACTTGTCCCTGTTATTAGTAAGGTTCAGGGCTTTGGCTACTTGGAAAAATCGTTGGAGGTTGGTGTTGTGATCCGACCAGTCATGACCACAGATGGTGATATTATCCAGATAGGGAAATGTGGCCTTCAGTTGGCACTGGTCCACCATCCGGTCCATTTCCCTCTGGAAGACAGAGACACCATTTGTGACACCGAAGGGGACGCGCAGGAAGTGATAGAGCCTGCCGCCCGCCTCGAAGGTGGTGTAGGGGCAGTCCTCTGGGCGGATGGGGAGCTGATGGTAAGCGGATTTCAGATCTATTGTCGAGTACACCTTGTACTGAGCTATCTGGTTGACCATATCCGCGATACGGGGTAGGGGGTACGCGTCAAGCTGCGTGAACCTATTGATGGTCTGGCTATAGTCCACGACCATCCTATTTTTCTGCCCAGTCCGAACAACAACCACCTGGGCCCTCCAAGGGCTTGTGCTTGGCTCAATGATCCCCTCCCTGAGCAGCCGCTGCACCTCTGACTGAATGAAGGCCCTGTCCCCCGCGCTATACCTCCTGCTTTTAGTTGCCACAGGTTTACAGTCGGGGGTCAGGTTGGCGAACAGCGGTGGGGGAGGGATCTTGAGGGTGGAGAGGCTGCAAGTGGTGTCAGTAGCGCAGCTGTCGGCATGGTGCTGGGTGGGATGTGTGGTTCGGTGTGTGTGTGGTCAGTAGCGGGGTATATGACGAAGTCCCACAAAACTGAGGATTCTTGACAGTGAGTGGTGGGAGGTGCCCGTCATATGCCATAGTCACACTTTTGAAGTGGCTCTGGAAGTCCAGCCCCAATAGCACAGGCGCGCACAGTTGAGGCATGACCAGTAGCGCAAAGTCCCAATATTCTGTGCCCTGCACCACCAATGTCGCTACACAACCCACCCAGATGTCTGTGGAATGCGATCCAGAAGCCATAGTGACCCTCTGGCTTACCGGCCTTGTCACGAGTCCACAGCGTTGCACCGTGTCCAGGTCAATAAAACTCTCAGTGCCGCTCGTGTCAAACAGGCAGCTAGTCCTGTGTCCCTCCACCAGGATGTCCATCATTGACCTTGCAAGCTGGTGTGGGGCGCTTTGGTCAAGGGTTACGGAGGCCAGAGTTGGACCGCCGTCTTGGTGCCCGGTAAGCACCAGTGGGTCGGGGGCAGGGTGAGGTGGCGCCGACAAAGATGGCCTCACACGAGGCGGGCAGGCAAAATGGCAGCCATGCATCACACGCGGCGCTGCCTGACCCCTCTTGTGGTTTAGACTTACAGACCTTGGCGAAGTGGCCCTTCTTTCCGCAGCTGGAGCAGGTCACTTCTCGGGCTGGGCAGCATTTTCGGGGGTGCTTTTTGAGTCCACAGAAGTAGCACTGCGCAGACTTGCGACTGGCAGTGGCGTTGGCGAATTCGCTCGCGGGAACCGGCGGCGGTGGGGTCTGTGGTTTCCACAGAACTGGCGGGGGATCGCGCGGCTGGACAGCGTCAGCGTTGTACAGAGCAGCTTCCAGTGTGTCGGCCGTCTCGATCGCTGAGCGTAAGGTAAGATCGGCATTTTCCAGCAGCCGCTGGCGCACGTACACTGACCTGATCCCTGTAACGAAGGCGTCCCGTACTAGCAGCTCCGCATGTTGTTCCGCCGTCAGTCCCTTGCAGTCGCAGACCCGCACGAGTGTCTGTAGGGCTCGGACAAACTCAGCGCTCGACTTGTCGGTTCACTGTCGCCGCGTCGCTAAGCGATGTCTTGCGAAGACGGTGTTCACCGGCTGCAGGTACTGTCTTTTGAGGGCGTCCAGTGCCCCTTGGTAGGTCGGCAGGTCTCTGATAAGGGAGAATACTTTCGGACTTACTCTGGATAGGAGGATTTTATACATTGTGGCAGGCTCAGTCACGGGAATCTCTTCCAAGTATGATTGGAAGCATGCAAGCCAGAGTTCAAAGGCAAGAGCTGCTTCTGGAGCTTGGGGGTCCAAGTCTAATTTTTCCGGACGTAAAATGCTTTCCATGTTTTAAAACTTCCAGCCAATAAAATTGATGCACCATCAATAACTCTCCGAGACGTGAGGCGAGATATAGGCTTTTATTGGCTGGAAGAAAGAACAAGCAGCAATTGACCACCACACTACATCCTGGAGACTGAGGCCAGGGCTCAGGCTCCAATCACCTTTATACCGGGGTCTGTGGGAGGAGCCACAGGAGCAGTCAGCGGGGGGCAGGGGGGGGGGGGTGTCCAGACAGGGATATGTAGTTCACCACAGTAACTGAATCAGAGTGTGTGTGTGTGTGTGTGGGGGGGGGGGGGGGGATTGTTATGGAATAACTCTGCCATGACTGAGAAACCCAGGGGTATGTGGGTAAGTGAAGGATGATACAGCTTCCTGAGATGAGGCTCAGAATCAGAATCAGGTTTATTATCACCAATGCACTTTGTTGTGAAATTTGAAATTTAGTGGCAGCAGTACAGAGCAATACATGAAAAGTACTAAAAATTACAATAAATATATATTAAAGAAATTAAGGTAAATAAGTAGAATAAAATAGTGAGGTAGTATTCAGGGGCTGGTTCATTGTCCACTCAGGAATCTGGTGGCAGTGGAGAAGAAGCTGTTTCCAAGATGTTGAATGAGTGTCTTCAGGCTCCTGTGTAAAGATAAGAGGGCCTGTCCTGGGCGATGTGGGTCATTAATGCTGCTACAAGGAAGTGTTTCATTGCACTGTACGTACTGGTACAATAAACTCAACTTGGACTTTCACTGTCCATGTATCTCCTTTGAACCATTATCATTCTACATGCACGTATGACTTCCTTTGGTAGATTGCTCCACATCCTGCCCACTCTGTCAGCAAGGAGCTGATCATTGACTTCAGGAGGAGGAACCAGAGATCCACGAACCAGTCCTCCTTTCGGGGGGCGGGGGGGCAGAATCAGAGGTGGAGAGAGGCAGCAATTTTAACTCCCTCTATGTTATCATTTCAGAGGAACTGTCCTGGGTTCAGCATGGAAATGCCATCATGAAGAAGAAAGCATGGCAGCACCCCTACTTCCTTTGAAATTTGAGAAGATTTGGCATTTCATCTAAAACCTTACCAAGCTTCTATAGATACGTGGTGGGGTGTATGTTGACTGGTTGTACACGGCCTGGTGTGGGAACACCGATATCCTTCAACAGAAGAGCCGACAGAAGGTAGCGAATATGGTCCAGTCCAGAATAGGTAAAGCTGAGCACATCGACACAGAACGTGTCATAGGAAAGCAGCAACCATCGTCCATCATCCAGGCCACGCTCCCTTCTCACTGATGCCACGAGGAAGAAGGCACAGGAGCCTCAGGATCCATGCCACCATGTTCAGGACCAATTATTACCCCTCAACTATCAGGCTTTTTAACCAGAGGGGATAACTCCACTCACTCCATCACTGAAATGTTCCCACAACACACAAACTCACTTCAAAGGACTCTTCATCTCATGTCCTTGATATTTATTGCTTATTTATTTATTGTTCTTCTTCTTATTATTACTATTATTTATTTTGTATTTGCAAAATTTATTGTCTTTTGCACACTGGATGGGGATGGGGGTGAATATTCTTTGAATCTACTGTGTTTCTTGTATTTACTGCAAATACCCACAAGAAAATGAATCTCAGGATTGTATATAGTGACAAATATGTACTTTGACAATAAATTTACTTTGAATTTTGAACTCTGTGTAAAAACGTTACCCCTCTGGTCCCTGTAAATTTCTCCCTCTCACCTTAAACGTTAAAAACACCTATCAAGATGTGAAGAAGTACTGCTGTTTGCATCTGCAGTTAAGACATAAATGAAACAGAAGCTTTGTATTTGTTTCCACCTTTTTCTTAAGCACAGGACACCCCAAAACACTTTACAAGCAACTTGTAGGCATTTAATTCACTTCAGTGCTGTGATTGTGAGGTAAATATTGAGGAGACTCTTCCCTCAGCTGAGTCGTACCGTCAACCTTCCTCATGCTCAGAGATTCACATATCATGGAAAGGAGGCGGATGCCCAATGTTTGGGATCATTATCTGGAGGGTGAACAGTGCTGGATGGCAAAACTAAAATGAGAACCAGTCTTCAGAAGAAGAAAACTTGTACACTATTTAACTTCTAACAGATACTATATAGCTACTGAAACGAAACATTTAGATGTGAAATATTCTGTCCCATTGACACTACTTGAGGAAATACAGTAGATCATTGTTCCTGCGATTGTTAAAGGTGTATTCCTGCCCCTTAATGCACCGTTCAGGGCAGATCTTGTTTGTCTCTTGATGTTCTGGTTAATTGTATATCCACGGGGCCATCCCTCAAAGAAAGGGGCCTGTTTTGAGCACTAGACATTCTGCAGATGTTAGAAATCCAGAACAACACACATAGAGTGCTGGAGAAACTCAGCAGGTCAGGCAGCATCTATGGAGAGGAATCAATAGTTGTGGTTTCGAGCTGAGACCCTTCACTGGAAGCATATTTTGGGTGCCTGGCTTTTAGAGCTGACACCTGTATCGAAGATTCAAAAAGGCTCTGCTAGTTGGGATGTGGTGCCATTGTAACTATGTAGTTCTGTAAACTTAATTGACTGTATTACAAATGTTAACGTTGAGTAGATGATGATAGCAATTGGCATGGTGGTTTACTGTTTATTGTCATCTTTGTGTTGATGAAATGTAAAACAGTGTCAGGAGAGTGAGATTCTTTTGGATTCTCCTCTACTCTCTCTCTCTCCAGTTTGCTGTGAGTAAAGGCTTTTATATATCCCAGTTACAGCTTGTGCGTGACTAGCTTTAGTCGGTCACAACACCCAGCACCCCACCTAATCACGCATCGGCGTTGATAACTGGGCTCGAATCTCCAGAGAATAGTTTGAACTGGCAGCCTCTTGCTTCAGAAGAAAGAGTGTTACTCACTGAGCCACGGAGGAGACCCACAGCTTTAACGTTGAACACACGCGAGGAAAGCATCCAGGGACGTTAATCCAGCCCAGTAACTGATTGGTGATTGCAATTGTTCCATACACTATAAAATGTATTAAAACCGTGCAGTAAGTAGATATATTAA
Source organism: Hemitrygon akajei (assembly GCF_048418815.1). NCBI lineage: Eukaryota > Metazoa > Chordata > Chondrichthyes > Myliobatiformes > Dasyatidae > Hemitrygon > Hemitrygon akajei. The sequence goes on from NC_133132.1 coordinate 31,718,876, forward strand.
AGGTTCTACGGGAATGCATTATTTAAAATGCATGACACCATACACAATCCACAATATAGTTTGCTTGGAGCATATTGAACTTGGCATTTGCAGTTTCGTTTCCTGAGGAAGTTTTTGCCCTCACGGATTTGTGTTCATCTTAACCAGTTGGCACCTCTGGAGATGCCGAACTCAATGTTGCTGCACACGCCTTTCAGCTTTCCTTCACAATGAACGTTCAAGAATCCCACTGTAGATATTAACCATCCTATCGGTAGAGTTATAGAATTAGACTGAGGTTACAACCTCTAAAACCGTGCTTTATTGCAACAGTACTAATTGTTTTTTGCGATCAATGGATTCTGAGATGGAAGTTGTAGGTTTGTCCCAATCTAGGCTAATACTCTAGTTCAACACCAAGAGAACTATTGTAAGCATTATCTTTTAGACATTAAACTATTTGGATACAGCATAATAGCTCCATTGTTTTTTTTTAATTAAAAGATTGGCTTTATTTGTCACATGTACATTGAAACATCAAAATAAGCAGTGAATGCATCATTAGCGTCATTGTCTGTGATATGCTGGGGGGGGGGGGCAGCCTGCAAATACTGCCATAGCTTAGGCACCAGAATAGCACATTAACAACTCACTAACCTGAAACTGTACATTGTTGGAATGTGGGAGAAAACTGGAGCACCAGGAGGGAACCCACACGGTCAGAGGGAAATGTACAAACTCCTTATAGACAGCATCGGGAAATCGAGCCCGATCAGTGATCACTGGTGCTGTAAAGGGATTGTGCTAGCCACCAAGCTATCATGCTCACCTAATGCTACCACCCATGTTTTGAAAGAAACTGTACTGTACTGTTTTGAAGATCAGTGGAGATATTTCTGGTATTGTCAATCACCATCACTAAAACAGATTAACTGCTCATTTCCACAGAGCTCTCTAAGATAGCGTGTTGTGCTTAAGTCAGCTGACTGGTCTCCTTCATTTCTCAGTGACTGAACTTCAACATGGACTTTACAGGCTCTGTCTATCCAGAGAGGAGGGTCAGGAGCCTGAAGATCTGCACTCAATGTTTTAGCAAAAGCTCTTTTCCTTCCACCATCAGATTTCTGAACAGTCCATGAACACTACACCACCAATCTTCTTCTGCACTGTTTGTTTATTTATTCACTTGTTGGTTTGTTTCTATAACTTATAGTAGTCTTTTGTCTGACACTACACTGCTGCCACAACCAACTTCACGTCATATGTCAGCTCATATGTAAACTCGATATTGATTCCGTGTTATCACTGGGTTTTCCATATTATAAGAGTATCTGCAATTGGAATAGACATTGTTGTCTGGAAAGTGATTTGCCACGTCCTGAGCTTTGAAAGAGGTTATTATGCACAAGTGCTCCTACAACCTCACAGGGAAAGGTCGTGGAAGATGGGGCAAAATGAAGCTCTCGGTGGTGCTCCCCCCATTGACATGCACAGAGTACAGAGGAGAATTATGAAAATACTGCCGGGACTTGTGGGACCGAGTTATGAAGAGAGGTTAGGTGTTTTAATTGAAGCGTTGAAGAATGTGATGTGATCTTATAAAGGTGGCTTAAATCTTGAAGGGGACAGATCAGGTGAATGTGTGCAGCCATTTTCCCAGCGATGGGATTCACGAACCTGAGGATTTAGGTTTCAAGTGAGGGGGAAGAGATTTAACAGAATGCTGAAGGACAGCTTTATCACCCAGAGGGTGGTCAGTAGTGTATATGGAATGAGCCGCCAGGGGCAGTGGCTCAGAGGTGCATTAACAACATTTAGAAGTTACTTGGACATGTTCATGGTTAGGAGAGGTTTGGAGGGATATGGTCAATTGCTGGTAAATATGAAGAGCTTAGATGGGAACCTGGGTGAGAAGGGACGATTTGGGCCGAAGGGCTTATTTCTGGGCTGAATGATTCTGTGACTCTCCATTGTTAGGTATGACTGGTGACATAACGCTCTTGGGGTTTGTTCTGAAGTAAAAAGCTTTCATTTTTAGCCTGGCCTTTACACCTTCTTCTGTTATGCTGCAACAAATGCACATCTTTGGAGATAAAACCATTTCTTCTAAGTTCTCCTGTGTTCAGTGACCTAGTTTTCTCCTGAAAAATTCTTCAGTTTTTGAAGTTCTTATTCATGAGTTCGAGCCCTTCCAGGGATACAACCCCACCCCCCTCCATTTCTGCAACCTTCCTAAACACTGGAGAACTCAGTGCCCTTCCAATCCTGGCTTTTTGCAAACTCCCCAATTTCCTTTGCTCTTCTCTCGACAGTTATGTTCAGGCTCTCCCCGATAATGAACTGGTTCTGTGACAGCCCATGGCCTCCATTGCCACGATGAGGCCACTCTCAGGTTAGAGGTGAAGCACTTCATATTCCATCTGGGTAACCTCCACCTGATGGTATGTACTTTAATTTCTCTAACATCCCCTACCCTTTCCCTATTCTTCCATTCCCTACTCTGACTCCCCTCTTACCTCTTCTGGTGCACCCTCCTCCATCCCTTTCTCCCACAGTCCATTCTCCACTCCTATCAGAGCTTTGTTCTTCAGCTCTTAACTTTTCCTACCAATCACCTCCCAGCTTCTCACTTCATCCACCCTCCCCTGCTCAGCTAGCTTCGCCTATCACCTTCCAGATTGTACCCTTCCCCTCTTCCCCTCTTCTTCTTTTGGATTCTTCTCCCTTCCTTTCCAGTCCTGATCAAGGCTCTTGGCCAGAAATGTCAACTGTTTGTTCCTTTCCATAGATGCTGCCTGACCTGCTGAGTTCCTCCAGCATTGTGTATGTGTTAGTCTGGGTTTCCAGCATCTGCAGAATCTCTTGTGTTTCTGTTTCTACAGATGTCCATAAGCTGATTTTGTCAAAAAGTCACTCAATGCAATAATTATACTAACACAGCACTGTAATGAATTACATCAGGAGGACACACGACTGATAAGTAAGACAATTATTAAAGCGGAGAGAGTCAAAACTAGTTCTGTTATTCATGGGAATGAGTGTATGAACATACACTGGTCTTTCGAATTCAATATCATTGTTTCTATGCAGCAGTCTGTAAATTGGGTATTTGTAGTCTGGGAATATTCTGCATTTACTGCCCAGAATATTAAGATCCAGATTCCCTTCACAAACATTTCTCCCTCATTCCACTCCTTTAAATTGTTCCTTGAATCTTTATCTTCTCTCTGCCCTCGCAACCCCCTTTTTCACCCAGTAGGTTTGCCATCCTGTGACAAACCTCAGGTGAATGACTCGTGCCCAGAATCCAAACACACCATGTTTTTACGCTGTCCAAATGAAGACCAATTTCCCCTGAAAGTAATACGGTAACAACAGCTTCTGGAGCGTTTTGTCTCAGGATGAAATTTATGATTGGACTCTACTGAATGCAAATTCTGCATTAGGCCATTCCTCCTTTTGGATCATTGTAGGAGGTTGTACCATGTTGTCAGAGAGCTTCCATTGCTAGGCATCCCCAGGCCAAGCAAGTTGAGAGGGTGGTTAAGAAGGCATTGTTAGCCTTCAAGAGCAACGGGTAACCTATAAAACCCTTGTTAGACCTCACAGAGTATTGTGTTCATTTCTGGATACCTCGTTACAAGAAGGATCTGGAAGCTTTAGAGAGGCTGCAAGGGAGATTTCCCAGGATGCCGCCTGTTTCTGAGAATAGAACTTTATCCAATGTCAACAACTGCCTCAGACCGTTTCACTGACATAACCTTTCTACCTGTGTCAATCTCACCATTTTCCATTTGTGAAGCTCACTGATGAAATAAAGACACAAGAGACAACACTGCAGATCATAAGAAGAATATTTTAATGCAGACCTGAGGATAATTCAGATGAATACAAGAATCGGACTTCAAGAAATTGACCAAGATTTAATTTCATTCATTTCCTCTCAGGAAATTCACATCTGGAAAAAGTATCATAAATGTCATATCAAATGATTACTTTTTAAATCCCCTTTTATAACAAAATGTTTCATTCATTTTGTGTAAAAACCTGTCCCATTTTGCGGGTATAAAATATGTGTGGAGATCAGAAATTCTGCACAAAGAAGGACAGTGACAACGATTTGCCACGTACCAATGTTACTTTTGACAAAGAAGCAGAGTTAACGCCAGTTCACACAATCATTTGCATCAAATGCAATCCATTCAATAGCTTTGTGAGTTTATTATGGAACGAGGATCAAAGAATAGTCAGTATTTATCGTTCATTCTGAGCAGAAAGTAACACTGTATTTGTGAAGGGGCCAGGGCCAAGAGGGCATTGAGAAAGGATCCAAGGAGTCAAGTGCCAGTTCCCCCTCCCCCTCCCTGCAGTGCGATTATATAACGCTGACCCATACGGGCATTTGAATGCTGGATGGTTCCAACCAAACTTGTGGGAGAGACCAGGGGACACAAGCCCACTGCACTCCAACTGAACAGGAAATTCTGGAGAAACTTCTTTACCCAGGGAGTGGACAGAAAGCTTAACTCCGTTTCACAAGGAGAGTTGAAACAACTAATAGATGCATTTGAAGGGCAAATAAATGATCTGCTTGTGGGATGGGGGCATAAACCCTAGCATAGGATTGTTGGGCAGAATGGCCTGTTTCTATGCCGTTAATTCCATCAGTTTCTGTGCAATAGGAAACAACAGCTCCTGTTGTTTTAGCAGAGAGCAGAGGACTGATATGATGCAAAGGTGCAAAGGTTTACACATGAGCATGTCGTGATGAGGGGACGAGTGGAATAGGGTGGTAGGGGTGAGTGGTGAAACTCACCGGCAAACTGATGGAAGGTCCGGGTGATGTTGTGGGTTCCCTTCTGTCTCCCCCCCCCATTAGCTGCCATAAATCCAGCTAATGACTCAGGTCTGTGTGAACCCCTGCCAATAGCAACTCAACCTGCTTCAACATCGCTGGTGAAGAGCCTCTTCAACAATAAGCCAACACCTTCTCTTAATGAAGATGGAAAAGTAGCTCATCCTCTCTTGTTCCTTTTTCTGAAAGCCATTTGCAAAGAATTATTATATTTAACAAAGAACATGGAGCAGGACATCACAGTACAAGTCCTTAAGGCCAAGATGTTGTGCCAACCTCTTAACCTACTTTTAAGTTAAATCTAACCGCTCCCTCCCACACAGCCCTTCATTTTCCCATCATATTATAGACCACTTTCAGGATTTGTTTCATCCTGGGTGAGCTGCTTTGTTGGTGTGACGCTCTTCCCGAGTCTGGATCCAAGCCACAATGCTGCTCTCAAATCGAAGGATTTGCTTCCAACTTGTCAAACCCATTGACCTCATCAACTTTTACTGAGGGCATCCAATCCAGATGCATCACGGCAAGCACTCTGCTCAAGGAGCGGCAGAGTTGTGGACTCCGCTCACAAAACTGACCTCCTCTCTCTGCACTTATTGGTTCCCTGGTATAGCGGCGACATCGCCAAGATCTGCTCCCGCCCCAGACGTTCTCTCTTCTCTGCCTCTCACTAGGTAGAACATATGAGAACCTAAGTGCAAGCATCACTAAGCTCCCAGATTATTGAATGGACCTCTGGTACAATAGGGTGGATTCTTGTCTTCACAATCTACCTCACCGTGGTCTTGCATCATTTGTCTGTCTGCACCACACTTTCTTTGTCACTGTAACACTTTATACTGCATTCTGGTACAGTCTTTCCCTTGTGCTACCTCCATACTGATGTGATGAAATGATCTTTAGGGTTGGCATATACAGCAAAGTTTTCACTGTACATGTGACAACAATAAACCAATCACGGATTTCCCATGTCCCAGAGGTAGGAAGACAAGAAGGGTAATCTCGATGACATCCTGAGTCAAGTTGTCATAGCAACCATTCCACTGTAACTTGCCTCAAATGCCTCTCTGATGCCTATCCTATCCAACCACACCAGAACTGAGGTGCCATTTCACAGAAGCGATTGCAAATTGCTTGTCTCTTTCTATTATGTATACGATTTGAAATGTAAAGTGATTGAAACACATGAAATAAACATCATTATCAATTATGGGGTAAAGGATAAAGTCTGATGTTTCACTCCCAAATAGCCTTCCGTTTTTCTATCACCCACATGCCTAAGAGATGTTTTTATATATTCATTTTATCAATTAATTCAGTGGCAGAAATGATGAGGATAAGATTGACTGAGTGGGCAAGGCTTTTGGTCACATGTTGAAGCACTGAGCCAAGTCTGACAACTCATCATGTCAGAAAACGAGGCTCTCTTAAGAATCAGGCTGGATCACGATGTGGGAAATGGGAGATACGGACGTGGGTGATCAAATGCCAGAATCATTTCCTTGAAGGACACCTAGTTCTTCCTCCATGCTGGGATATAGGATAGATTTGACACTGACAAACTTCTAGAGATGCACTGTGGAGAATGTCCTAACTGGTTGTATCATGGCCTGGTATGGAAACACCAAACCCAGGATCAGAAAAGGCTACAGAAAGTGGTGGATACGGCCCAGTCCATCACAGGCAAAGCCCTCCCCACCACTGAGTACATTTACATGGAACGCTACCACAAAAAAGCAGCATCCATCATTAGAGACCCCACCATCCAGGCCATGCTCTCTTCTCGTTCCTATCACTGGGCAGGAGGTACAAGAATCATAGTTCCCACACTACCATGAACAAGTATTACCCTACTCCTGAACTGGTGTGGATAACCTCAATCCCCACTCCTCTGAACTGATTCTACAACCTATAAACTCACTTTCAAGGACTCTTTCCAACTCATGTTCTCATAATTACTATTTTTATTTCCACGGTTTGTCTCCTTGTTTACATTGACTGTCAGTCTTTTTCTGTTTATGTACATACATTGTTGGGAATATTCTATCATATTTCTATTTTCCTGTAAATTCCTTCAAGAAAATGAATCTCAAGGTAGCATTTGGTAACATATACATACTTTGATAATAAATTCACTTTGAACTTTACACTTTGACTTTTTGAACTTTGTAGATGCCACATTCATCCATATAAAGGTTTCCAATTTTACTTGTTCCTATTGGTTGGCACCATTGGCAAAGCTGGCATTGGGTAGCCACCCATGTCTGGGCTGGTGACGTTGCTTCTTGTGACACTGACAAAGTACATTCTCCTATTGCTGTCTGTTGGTTAAGAAGTAACGGATCCATTTGCAAAGGGAGGTGCTGAGTCCCAGGTTTAGGAGTTTGGAGCTGGTTTTCTTGGAATTTTGTACTGAAGGCACAGTCTTAGTTAATAATCATTAGTCTAACATAGGAGAAATTCTAGGGATGTGACTAGGGCCAGGTGGAAGGTGTCTGCTGTTCACCTGTTTCGGTGGAAGGCAAATTGCAGTAGGCGGAGGTAGTCAGGAAGGCTGGAGTTAATGTGTGCCATGACTAACCTCTCGAAGCACTTGTCTAATCCCAACAGCATATCCACTCCTGCACAAGTGACCACAGAATCAACCTTTGACACAGTACCTCTTCCTCTACTCCCGATATCTTCCTTCAACTGGGAACATTCAAAAATATCTCCTCAAGCTTAATATAAATATCAAGGATGGAGCGCTTTAATACTGCTTCCCATCATCCAGGGATGGAGAGGGTTAATTCTACCTCCCTTCATCCAGGGACAGAGAGGGTTAATTTGAGTCCCCATCACCCAGGAATGGAGAGAGTTAAGTCAGTTTCCCATCACACAGGGATAGAGAAGGTTAATTCAATTTCCCATCAATCAGGAGGGTTATTACCCAGGGATGAACTGCGTTAATTCTATTTCCGATTGCCTCAGGGACAGAGAGGGTTAATTCTGTTTCCCGTCACACAGGAATGGAGAGGGTTAATTCTATTTCCCATTGCCCCAGGGACAGACAGGGTTAATTCTATTTCCCATTGCCCCAGGGACAGAGAGGGTTAATTCTATTTCCCATCACCGAGGGATGGAGAGAGTTAATTCTGTTTCCCATAGCCCCAGGGACAGAGAGGGTTAATTCTATTTCCCATCACCGAGGGATGGAGAGAGTTAATTCTGTTTCCCATAGCCCCAGGGACAGACAGGGTTAATTCTATTTCCCATGACACAGGAATGGAGAGGGTTAATTCTAGTTCCCTTCGCCCCAGGGACAGACAGGGTTAATTCTATTTCCCATGACACAGGAATGGAGAGGGTTAATTTTATTTCCCTTCGCCCCAGGGACAGAGAGGGTTAATTCTATTTCCCTTCACCCCAAGGATGGAGAGGGTTAATTCCAATTCTGATCACACTGTTTATTGTTCACAATCAATTTTGCCTTAAGTAAATCTGGATAAAATAGCCTCTCACAAAGACGTAATGAATTGTCAGCTGAATAAAAAACATATATCCCTCTCTTTAAACACAAATATTTTTGCCCACACCACCGTTGGATGTTAAATGTGGGACTCTGAACTCAATGCTGGGTTGTAACCGTGATTCTGCGTTGCTGCTGAGTCATTGCAGTTTACATGACTGAGCTTTTGAGGATCCCCAGTGCCGAGGGATTTGTCTGCTCGGTCACAGAAAGGCCGTCAGTCCCCTGAGCTTGTTCTGCTGTTCACTCAGATCACAGCTGACTTGCATCCACCTGCCCAGTTTGAATTCAGTCCCTGTGATCAGTACTCTCTCCAGTCCTGTTCACCCTGTACACATCAGACTTCCAATATAACTCGGAGTCCTGCCATGTGCAGAAGTTCGCTGATGACACGGCCATAGTGGAGGAGGAGTATAGGAAACTGATACAGGACTTTGTGATATGGTGCAACTCAAACTACCTGCGTCTCAATATCACCAAGACCAAGGAGATGGTGGTGGACTTTAGGAGATCTAGGCCTCATATGGAGCCAGTGATCATTAATGGAGAATGTGTGGAGCAGGTTAAGACCTACAAGTATCTGGGAGTACAGTTAGACGAGAAGCTAGACTGGACTGCCAACACAGATGCCTTGTGCAGAAAGGCACAGAGTCGACTGTACTTCCTTAGAAGGTTGGCGTCATTCAATGTCTGTAGTGAGATGCTGAAGATGTTCTATAGGTCAGTTGTGGAGAGTGCCCTCTTCTTTGTGGTGGCGTGTTGGGGAGGAAGCATTAAGAAGAGGGACACCTCACGTCTTAATAAGCTGGTAAGGAAGGTGGGCTCTGTCGTGGGCAAAGTGCTGGAGAGTTTAACATCGGTAGCTGAGCGAAGGGCGCTGAGTAGGCTACGGTCAATTATGGAAAACTCTGAACATCCTCTACATAGCACCATCCAGAGACAGAGAAGCAGTTTCAGCGACAGGTTACTATCGATGCAATGCTCCTCAGACAGGATGAAGAGATCAATACTCCCCAATGCCATTAGGCTTTACAATTCAACCGCCAGGACTTAAGAACTTTTTAAAAGCTATTATTAATGCTTTTTGAGATAGTGATTTAGATGCATATCATATTTTTTACTGAGTTAAGTATTGTATGTAATTAGTTTTGCTACAACAAGTGTATGGGACATTGGAAAAAAAAGTTGAATTTCCCCATGGGGATGAATAAAGTATCTATCTCTCTATCTATCTATCTATTTATCTATCAAACTGGATGGAGACTCAGAGCCAACATGCTAGTCGGTGACCTGAACACAGTGTGCTGAGGAATTTAAACACTAAGTGTGCTGGAACAATCTCCTGAGGATTTGGTCAACCCTTGATCTAACCTTCATGCTGCCTTGCTTCGGAGGTACAGCTGTTTGGCTCTCTGGTAAAACTGAACAACAGGCCAACATCAGATCCAAAACTGCAACTCCCTCAGTGCTTGCTTTAAATAGAAAGTCTGGAGGGGAGACGTGGTCAATGAGAGGAAACTAAACAAATGTAACGGCACAAAGCTTGAATGTTAGCAAGGTGGATTAAAGACCCATCGAGGTTAGTAGTTCCATAATGATTGTAAGCATAGAAGGGACAATGGGTGAAAAATCCCCAGCATCAACCCAAACCATTGCACCTCTGAGGGAACGTTGTCAGTAGTCCTTGGATATTGACTGGTATCTCCCCCAAATGTCCTTTATTGTACCATCTCAGTAAGCAGCTGGAAGTGGGAGGGACCTTCCACATTGTTTGTGGAGAGCACGAGAGATTACTCAAAGTTTACTGTGCCTGATATCCATCAAATATTGAAAGGCCGAGATAGAGTGGATGTGGAGAGGATGTTTCCTGTAGTGGGGGAGTCTCGGACCAGAGGACACAGATAGAGTGGATGTGGAGAGGATGTTTCCTGTAGTGGGGGAGTCTCGGACCAGAGGACACAGATAGAGTGGATGTGGAGAGGATGTTTCCTGTAGTGGGGGAGTCTCGGACCAGAGGACACAGATAGAGTGGATGTGGAGAGGATGTTTCCTGTAGTGGGGGAGTCTCGGACCAGAGGACACAGATAGAGTGGATGTGGAGAGGATGTTTCCTGTAGTGGGGGAGTCTCGGACCAGAGGACACAGATAGAGTGGATGTGGAGAGGATGTTCCCTGTAGTGGGGGAGTCTCGGACCAGAGGACACAGATAGAGTGGATGTGGAGAGGATGTTCCCTGTAGTGGGGGAGTCTCGGACCAGAGGACACAGATAGAGTGGATGTGGAGAGGATGTTTCCTGTAGTGGGGGAGTCTCGGACCAGAGGACACAGATAGAGTGGATGTGGAGAGGATGTTTCCTGTAGTGGGGGAGTGTCGGACCAGAGGACACAGCCTCACAATACAAGAATGTCCATTTAGGAGAGATGAGGAGGAATTTCTTTAGCCAGTGGGTGATGAATCTGTCGAATTCATTGCCACGGATGGCAACAGTCATTGAGGAAATTTAAAGCTGAGGTCGATCGGTTCCTGATTATTGAGGGAATCAGAGGAAAGAGGCAGGAGAAAGGGGTTGTGAGGGATAATGAATCAGGCATGATGGAATGGCAAAGCAGACTCGATGGGCACATGTTCCTATTCTGTTCCCATTCCTATAGTCTTATGGTCTGACCTTCATTGTTACAGGAAATCCTGCAGATACCTCAAAGTTATTTCAGATCTATTTTAATGCTGGGAAGAGAAACCTTTGATGAATTAAAAAACAAGATGTCAGAGAAACTCAGCAGGTCAGTCAGCATCTGTGGAAGATAATGGACAGGTGATGTTCAGGCTGTTACCCGTTGAATCAAATCATCGAATGTCCATTTCCCTCCAGACACATTGCCTATTTTGCTGAGTTCCTCCAGAAACTAGTTGTTGCTCCACATTCCAGCATCTGCAGCATCTCTTGTGTCAACATCTCACCAGTCTGTTTCCAGAGGATGGAGTGGGAGGCTTCCCCTGGCCTCCCAACGGTCCAACCGACTGATCTTCTGTGACGGGACAGCATGTGAAGTGTAACTTCAGTGTCGATCTGATCAGCTGGCCGGTGGAGTCAGCACTATCAGCAGAGTTACTGCCTCAGGCAAATGCATAACGTAAGGTGAAGGAAATATACCAGGGACATTACAAACCTGGCAGAGACATTGTGGTTACTAATGAAGCCTACAGAGCTTCATCATGTCATCATGAAAATGACAGAGAGCCCCTCCCTGTCATCATGAAAATAATGAACAGCATGTTATTTATGGTTAATTTAATGATTCAGGGACACCTACAGGGGAGTGTTATCAAGTCAGTTGTATTCTGACAACACAGAACACTAAAACCGTGAATAATTCCACCAAATGGGAAATATTATTCGGAAGGAAATTACCAAGGGTGTTTGTGATTTTAACAGAGAAAATGCCCCAGGAACACAGTATTGAGGCGAGACCTTGTGGAGCAATGGGATGGTAACGGGGAGTTCCGAGCAATCACCAGACCATGAGAAAAGTTATTTACCATGGAGCCATATTACACTGAAACAGGCCTTTCACCCAACCATTCGATGCCAACCAAGATGCCCATCTAAGCTAGTCCCAGGCAGCACATACAAAGTGCTGGAGGAACGCAGGTCAGGCAGCATCCATGGACATGTACAGGCAGGTCAAAGTTTCCAGCCAGGACCCTTCTGGACTGCAAAGGAAGGGGAAAGATGCCAGAATAAGAAGGTGGGTTGGAGAGGGGAAGGAGGGCAAACTAGAAGGTGATAGGTTGAGCCAGGTGGGTTGGGAAATGGAGGGGATGAAGAAAGAATTAGGAGATGATGGGTGGTAAAGGTTAGACAAGTAGGCATCTGATAGAAGTGGAGAGTGAACCATGGAGAAAGGGAAGGAGGAGGGGCACCAGAGGGAGGTGATCGGCAGATGAGGAGAGGAGATAAGAAGCCCGAGTGCAGAATTAAAGTGGGGAAGGGGAGGGAAAATTTACGGGAAGGTGGAGAAATCGATGTTTGAGCCATCAGGTTGGACGCTACCTAGAAGGAATATGAGATGTTGCTCCTCCACCCTGAGAGTGATCTGATCATGGCAAAAGAGGAGTTCACAGACTGTCCCATTTTCCAGCATTTGGCTGATATCCCTCTAAACTTTTCCTATCCATGTATTGTTCATGTCCGAATATCTTTTTAAATGTTATTATTGCACTTCCCTCAACTGCTTCCTCTAGCAGTTTGTTCCATACACAGAAAAGCTGCCCCTCAAGTTCCTGTTAGATCTTTCCTCCCTCACCTTAAACCTTTGCCCTCTCATTCCTGATTCCCAAACCTCGGGTAAAAGACTGAGTGCATATACCCTTCCTATACCCCTCCTGTTTTTATACACCTCTATAGGGTCACCTCTCATTTTCTTGAACTCCAATGAATAATGTCCTAGCATGTTCAACCTCTCTAGTAAGTCATCATAAATCTTCTCTGTACTCTCCCATCTTTCCTATATCAGAGTGGTCAAACTGAATACAAGATTCAGAACCCTCTTATCCTTCCCTTCACCTCACCTGCCCATCACCTCCCCCTGGTGCCCATACTCCTTCACTCTCCTCCACTATCACCTTCCCTCTTCTTCTGCCCTTTTCCTTTTCCATCTGTCGCCTCCCAGCTTATCTCACCTACCTTCCCTCTCACGTGGCTTCACCTATCATCTGCCAGCTTGTCCCCCTTCCCCTCTCCCACCTCCTCATTCTGGCTTCTTCCTCATTCCTTTCCATTCCTGATGAAGGGTCTCAGTCCAAAGCATCAACTGACTTTTCCTCTCCCTAGATGCTGCCTGACCTGCTGAGTTCTTCCAGCATTTTGTGTTTTATTGCCCTGGATTTCCAGCCTCAGCAGAATCTCGTGTGTTTACAACATTCCTAATGCAGCCTCACCCATCACTTGCACGTCCCAACATCTGCACTCATTGCCCTGACCGATGAAGACCAGTGTGGAAAGCCTTCTCCAGTGCCCTTCAGTGATGCACCTTTCAGCGAGGATTGAGAACAGGTCACCGTGGAAACAACTAGGACCACAGATGCAACACACACAAAATGCTGGAGGAACTCAGCAGGTCAGGCAGCATCAATGGAGAGGAATAAACTATCGACATTTCGGGCCAGGACCCTTCATCAGGACAGGAAAGGAAGGCAAGGGGGCAGAAGCCAGAATAAGTAGGTGGGGTGAGTAGAAAGGGTATAAGCTGATAGGTGAGATCGGTTGAGGGGGAAGGTGGCTGGGTAGGGAAGTTGTGGAAAGGATGTGAGAAGCTGGGAGGTTATAGGCAGAAGGAGTAAAGGGCTGAAGGAGAAAGAATCTATTGGTGTCGGCCTGGAACGGTGACTGTTTCCCTCCCCAGGTGCTGCCTGAGCTGCAGAGTTCCTCCAGCTCTTCGTGTGTTGCACAAGGTTTACACCATCTGCAGATCCTCTTTGGTCACCGTCTTGCTGCAAGAGCTCGGGGGGTTCTGCCACTGATACAGACGGGGGAAAGCACTGGGTCTGGGAGGAGAGGCTGCATAGCTAAGGAGGTATGTATTATCACTGAGGGGTTGAAGAGAAGGATTCAGAGATTGGCTGGTCAGGGTCAGGGAGGCTTGTGGGATCTGGTGTATGGAAGGAGGGCTTTGAGGCAGCAGGGATAGGGATGGACGGGGCAAAGAGGTAACTAAGCAAGGAATGGGCGCTGGTGATCAGCTGTGGGGTGAAGCAAGGAGACTGGAATGAATGGGAGTGCACCGTGGAAGGTAAAGTTTAGCTTTATTTTTCATGCGGACATCGAAACATACAGTGAACTGCACTGTTTGTATCAACAGCCAGCACAGTCCGAGGCTGGACTGGGGGCAGCCTGCAAGTGTCTCCATGCTTCCAGTACCAACATAGCATGCCCACAACTCACCAACTCTAACCCGTACGTCTTTGGAATGTGGCAGGAAAGTGGGACAACCAGGAATCCCACCGGGAGTTCGTGCAAACTCCTTGCAGACAGCAGTGGGGATTGTATCCCGATCTGACGGCTGGTGTTGCAAAGCGTTACGCTAACTGCTGCGCTATTGTGTACCTGAGGAAGTGCAGGCAGGGAGAGGCCTGATCTGTCTGAGAGAGCAGAGTGAAGCAAGCGAGAACTGTGAGGACACAGAGGCAGCAGGGATGTGGGTCCACACACGGCAGGGTGGGGGAATTGTCTCAGGAGTTCCTCTGGCAGATCATGTCAGCTGAACCAGGGGCAGAAAAGGGCAGAGCGAAGGGGCAACTAGGCGTGGAATGAGTGAGAGCAAGCAGCCGTGGGGTGAAGCACAGGTGGACGTGGGTAGTGCTAGAGGCAGAAACGTTCAGGGCATTCAAGAGATTCTTAGATAGGTGCATGGATGAAAGGAAAATCAGAGGCTATGTGTGGGTTATTTATCCAAATTAACCTGTTGTACCTGATTACTCACACCTCAGTCATTTGTAAAGTCCTGGATAACATTTCCCTAAGCAGTTCACTCCTATTTTGTCCAGTATTTCTATTTTAACCCCATTGAAGCAACAGAGTCTGTGGTCTGTTTGCTTCTCAAAAATATTAGAGTTTTGCAGTAACAACTTGGAGTTTCAACATTTAAATAAATGTATTGCCTTGCAAATACCATCTGTCTTGAGGATTGTTCCATGCATCACTAAGTCAAAATAACTTTTGTCAAGAATATTTTCAACAGGTTTGGTTTTGCTGGTATTTTAGGGCCTTGGGGTTGCTATTCTGCCTGATTGATTGCAAGAAGTCCTATCCCGTTGGTTCCTCTCTTAACTTACCCCACCCCTTCTCTCTATCTCCATTGGTCAGCTGGCATGACCATCGTCACAGTGTCCCATCTTCCCAAAGACAACTGGAAGCCAGCAAACTGTTTCTTCCCCAAAATAAGATACTAGAGAAGAGGGAGATGTTTGAAATAGTCTTGAGAGGTAACTTCTTCACAACGAGGCAGTGAATACATGGAATGTGCTGCCAGAGGAAATGATTGAGGCAAGGTCCATTGCAACATTCAAAGATCAAAGTTCAAAGTATATTTATTATCAAATTACATATATATCATCATATACAACCCTGAGATTCATTTTCTTGCGAGCATCCTCAGTAAATCCAAAATGTACCATAGAATCAATGAAAGACTTCACCCAACGGGACAAACAACTAATGTGAAAAATACAACAAACTGCAAATACAAAAGAATAAATAAATAAGCAATAAATATTGATAAGATGAGATGAAGAGTAAGTGAAAGAGAGTTCATAGGTTGTGGGAACAGCTCAGTGATGGGACGAGTGAAGTTGAGTGAAGTTATCCCCTCTGGTTCAAAATCCTGATAGCTGAGGGGCAGTAACTGTTCCTGAACCTGTTGGTGTGGGTCCTGAGGCTCCTGTACCTTCTTCCTGGTGGCAGCAGTGACAAGAGAGCAGGGCCTGGGTGGTGGGGGTCCTTGATGATGGATGTTGCTTTGCTTTGACTCTGTTCTGTGTCAATGTGTTCAACGGTGGGGAGGACTTTACCAGTGATGGATGGGGCATTTAGAAAGGCAGATGGAAGGATATAGACCAAACGCAAACCACGGGGACCAGCATGGAGGGTGCTGTGGACGGCATGGACCAGTTAGGCTCAAGGTCCTGTTTCCGTGAACTACTGGCTGTCTCTACGTAAGATATTCAACCAACAGCCAAATGGCTATTAATTCCCACTCTAGCATTTTGATAAAGAGTGTTGAAAGATAAAGTTTCACCAACTTGTGATGCCTCCCCTTTTTTTACCTGCTCCCAAGAGAGCTTATTTTTATTAATTCCTGGAGGGAAGGGGGTGGCTAATTACTCTTCTTATTAATCTCGTTATTATTATTTTGTCTTATTACCCGATTATTCTAATGAATGTTATTAGTCTAAAACTGAGAACCAGTCCAAAGTTTGAGAGAGGGTGTGGATGGTGGAGGGGGTGGGGGGAACTCTCTCTCTTGGATGAGAGAGGGTGTGGATGGTGGGGGGGAACTCTCTCTCGGATGAGAGAGGGTGTGGATGGTGGAGGGGGTGGGGGGGAACTCTCTCTTGGATGAGGGAGGGTGTGGATGGTGGAGGGGGTGGGGGGGAACTCTCTCTCTCGGATGAGAGAGGGTGTGGATGGTGGAGGGGGTGGGGGGGGGAACTCTCTCTCGGATGAGAGAGGGTGTGGATGGTGGGGGGGAACTCTCTCTCGGATGAGAGAGGGTGTGGATGGTGGAGGGGGTGGGGGGGAACTCTCTCTTGGATGAGAGAGGGTGTGGATGGTGGAGGGGGTGGGGGGGAACTCTCTCTTGGATGAGAGAGGGTGTGGATGGTGGAGGGGGTGGGGGGAACTCTCTCTTGGATGAGGGAGGGTGTGGATGGTGGAGGGGGTGGGGGGGGAACTCTCTCTCTCGGATGAGAGAGGGTGTGGATGGTGGAGGGGGTGGGGGGGGAACTCTCTCTCGGATGAGAGAGGGTGTGGATGGTGGGGGGGAACTCTCTCTCGGATGAGAGAGGGTGTGGATGGTGGAGGGGGTGGGGGGGAACTCTCTCTCTCGGATGAGAGGGTGTGGATGGTGGAGGGGGTGGGGGGGAACTCTCTCTCTCGGATGAGAGGGTGTGGATGGTGGAGGGGGTGGGGGGGGAACTCTCTCTCTCGGATGAGAGAGGGTGTGGATAGTGGGGGGGAACTCTCTCTCGGATGAGAGAGGGTGTGGATGGTGGAGGGGGTGGGGGGGAACTTTCTCTCGGATGAGAGAGGGTGTGGATGGTGGAGGGGGTGGGGGGAACTCTCTCTCGGATGAGGGAGGGTGTGGATGGTGGAGGGGGTGGGGGGGAACTCTCTCTCTCGGATGAGAGAGGGTGTGGATGGTGGAGGGGGTGGGGGGGAACTCTCTCTCGGATGAGGGAGGGTGTGGATGGTGGAGGGGGTGGGGGGGAACTCTCTCTCTCGGATGAGAGAGGGTGTGGATGGTGGAGGGGGTGGGGGGGAACTCTCTCTCGGATGAGAGAGGGTGTGGATGGTGGAGGGGGTGGGGGGGAACTCTCTCTCTCGCTCTCTCTGGTCTCGGCTCACAGCGAGGACTAGGCCTGGAACCACGGTGTCGGCTGTTTGCAGCCTCCAGAGTGAGCGGACTTCACCAGGGGCAGCATCCAGAACAGAATCGGAGCTACCTTCCCAGGGTTTGGTTTCTCTCGGAAGAAGACGAGTTCTGTTGTGGCGGACTATGGATTTTATTTTGGCGGCACCAATAGACTCAGGCCTCAAGCTGCGGGTCGCTTGCTTTTCAGCCGCCGCGGGAGGAGGCGCCCGAGCTGTCGCGCTCGACCGGGGACGACATAGCGCAGTTGTGGTCGACTGAAGATTGAAATTGGACTGAGGGGCCTGGACTATATTTTCTGGGTGTGTTTTACTGATATTCTTTATGAACCTGTATATGCGAGGATTGGGCCTTTAAGCCATGGTATCGCCTAGTGGGCGTCTGGTGTTGGGGTGGGTCGACATATTAAATTGATGGGCTGGGAGATCTGGACTATACACATATTTTGCATTGTCGTAGTTTGACTAATATTCTATATGTGCTTGTATATGTGAGGACTGTGCCTCAAATCCACGGATTCACCAAGCTGAGTCGGGAATCGGGGTGAGAACTGGGCCACGTCACAGGACAGGTTGTCAGATGATCTCGGTGGGCTGGTCTGCACGATATACATGCACATTCTGCCTCGTTGTATTTTACTGATATTCTATGTTGATGTATGTGTGAGGACTGGGCATCATGTCGTGGGGGGGGAGGACGTTGGTGCTCTTATTCCGAGTGTGTGTTCTTGTGTGTGACTTGGCAATGTGTTTAGCACCTTGATCCGGTCTCCTTTGGTGATATTCACCAGCATTCATGGACGGTTGAATGACAATTGAGCTTGAATCTGATGCTGTGGCAAGTTTTTCATTGTTCACACATGGCCTTGTGCTTGTAACAATAAACCTGGCTTTGACTTTGACTTGCAAAGTCTATAAAACTGAAGGTGTGCTTGTGTCTGAGCACACAAACATAGGGTCCCCCACACCCTTGAGTCACAGCAGTTATAAGAGAGATTGGGATATCTCTGATTACCACCTTCTTATCCAGCACATTCCCAGTTCCAGGAATATTGTCAGCAAAATAACCATCATGAATGTCTCCAAGCAATTACTACAAGCAGAGGAGTTATTATCAAACTCTGTTCATTGACACCACCTTCCAACCCCAAAGTCCTTTTGTCCAAATGAAAGTCTCTCATTGGCCGATCTTTACAGAGACTGAGTTATTTTAATCAGAATTTCCTGTGGTACTACCGTGTCACCTGTGGAAACTTGAATTATTAGCTGTACATGAGATTCAAGCTTCTCTTTATTTTGATCACCAATTCCTCAGGAAACGCTGTTCCTCTTTCCAGTTGCCCTCGACAGCAGTGGTGAATTCTGGGAATGACTCAGTTCTTCTGACAAAGTAATTTTACTGATGCACAAGAATGCACAACATTACCCCGAAAATGGCACACCTGTATGCTGTCATGTTTTTTACATGTCTTATGTTTACTGTGTAGGGATGGTTTCTTAACGTAAAGGGTCTGAATTTTCCCAGGCCATCCCACCAAGATCACGCCATAACCTGCGTGTAACAGCATCGAGAATACTGTAAATCTGACACAGTGAAATTCTGCTGCCTTTGAGAAAATCCCACTTAATTGATGAAAGCAGACTGGGCTGGGGTATAATATTCCATATATTTTTGAGAAACATAACGTCATTTCCAAGAAAACCCTTACAATATGGACGAGTTTCCACATTGATCACTGTACTAATGCTGATTTCTGCACCAATGCAGAATTCATCAAATTTATCACCTTCTCCTCTAACTTTTACTTCTCCAGTTCTCATGGTCCATTTCTGACACATCTTCCTCTTCCTGGTCTCTGATGGAAAGATGCATGATCAGAGCAACTTTGTGCTCTATGACTGTCCCCTTCTCAGGAGACAAGCTCTCCATTGATACTTACTGTAAACTCACTGACTCTCTCAGTGCCTTTGACTAGAGCTCTTCCCACTCTCTCTGTCTCCATCTCAGGAGACAAACTCACTGACTCTCACACCTCCTCCCATCATGTCTCTTGTAAGGATAACATCCCTTTCTCTCAATTTCACTTCCTCTGCCAAATCTGCTCTCAGTATGGGACCTTTCTTTCCAGGTCATCTGAAATGTCCTTTGTCAGGAAATGTGGCTTCCTTTCTGTGGTGGTTGGCGGAGTCCGCTCTCACATCTCGTCTGTTCTGTATTTCGACTCTCACCCCACCTCGCATCAGATAGAGCGGTTTCCCTGGTCTTCACCTTCCACCTTGTGAGCCTCTGTACCCAACATTTCATCCTTTGAAATTTTCACCAGCTGCCACGAGATCACATCAGCAGCCACATCACCTCCTCCCCACCTTGCATTCCCTTCACCGAGGATTAATCCTTGTCCTCCTTCGTGTCTTGGGATACTTGCAAATGAGTGGGGACAATAACCAGCAGAAATGATCACCATGGTACTCGATACCCTTGTTTCATCTCATCCAAACAAGGGATTACAGGCAGTACGCTGGAGAGCGGTTAAGTGCAAAGTTATTGCAGCACCAGCGACCCAGGTTCAAGTCCTCTGCTGTCTGTAAGGAGACTGTACATTTTTCCCATGAGTGTGTAGGCTTCCTCTGGGTGCACCAGTTCCCTCCCATATTCCTACATTATTTCAGTTTGTACCGCTGTACTTTGCACCATCTTGTTTTGTGTTTGTCAGTGTACGTATTGTTGAAATTGTCATTCCCATGTGTAACTGTCAGTTTCACGTGAGCCAGGAAGTTCATTGCACCCTGGTGTATGAAACAACAAACTGAACATTTCCTCTGATAGTTCAGCATAGATAGCATCTGTTAGCAGGTAGTCAGTGCAAAGCTGAACAGTTTCTGAATTACCGGTTGCTTAGGAAGAGGTGGAAGATCAAACCAAGTGCTGGAAATCTAAATCCAGTACTCAGCTCGGCAGTGCTAAGCCATTTATTCTGCAAACCCAACTAAACTATAACACAAAACTGTTCATTAATGGATCTCAAATGAATGAATTAATTAGAGCATTTTAACTAGAACAATGACAGCACAGCAGGAGTCCACTTCATCCATTGCGTCCTTTCCATTTATCTGCAGTTTTGTATAGTTCTAATTTAATTAATTTCCTAATCCATTCATGTAGCTTCTCAAAGAAAATCAAATGGAAATGAGTGTTTTATTGAGTTAACTAATGTAAATAATTGACCCCAATTATATCAAAGTTTTCTCTCCTCTCTTTCTGTCTCACTTACATTCTCTTTCTCTCCCTCCCCGCTCTCTCTCCCCCCTCCCCCCACCTCTCTTCCCCCAACAAAGGCTCTGCATCGTATGAGTGAGGTAAGATCTGCCGCCATGTCTATAAAATACACTGATTTCATTCTAACATGAGTCACCACAGTTTGGCAGGCAGTGGTTGATCGTTCCTGAACTGAGCAGGAAACAGCCTGTGATGTCCTGTCACGTTAAATACGTTGATCATCCCAGATGTTCTTAGTGAATGAATTTGCCAGGCTGAACTCTAAACAACAGCCCATAATCAATTCAGATTATGAGGAAGGTGTGGAAGAGCAAGACAGTGACTGTGTTCTCAATCAAAGCGGGATAGGTTTGCACCTGATAAACCACTGGTTGCCTGTTGTGGTGTGATCCAGATGGGTGGGTGTTGGTTGACATTAATAAGTACATGCTTTCTCTCAACTTGCCCCTTCTCTTCCCACCCCCTCCTCGGTAAAAGGCTCTTGGCTGGTTCCTGCCCATGTTCATTCCAACCAATCAGAGTCGCCACTTTTCTCTGCAACTCAGCTCCAGATTTGACAGTCCAAGAAAAGCATTAAAAACAGAGGCAAAGGTCTAAGTCCAGTTCCTGAATGTCACAAAGCCCATGGACCGCTCTGATATCTCCTTCCACACTGTCCACGGGTCACACTGATATCTCCTTCCACACTGTCCATAGACCACACTGATATCTCCTTCCACACTGTCCACGGAACACACTGATATCTCCTTCCACACTGTCCATGGACCACACTGATATCTCCTTCCACACTGTCCACGGGTCACACTGATATCTCCTTCCACACTGTCCATGGACCACACTAATATCTCCTTCCACACTGTCCACGGGTCACACTGATATCTCCTTCCACACTGTCCATGGACCACACTGATATCTCCTTCCACACTGTCCACGGGTCACACTGATATCTCCTTCCACACTGTCTATGGGTCACACTGATATCTCCTTCCACACTGTCCATGTATAACACTGATATCTCCTTCCACACTGTCCATGGACCACACTGATATCTCCTTCCACACTGTCCATGGACCACACTGATATCTCCTTCCACACTGTCCACGGACCACAATGATATCTCCTTCCACACTGTCCATGGACAAGACTGATATCTCCTTCCACACTGTCCACGGGTCACACTGATATCTCCTTCCACACTGTCCATGGACCACAGTGATATCTCCTTCCACACTGTCCACGGACCACACTGATATCTCCTTCCACACTGTCCACGGGTCACACTGATATCTCCTTCCACACTGTCCATGGACCACACTGATATCTCCTTCCACACTGTCCATGGACCACACTGATATCTCCTTCCACACTGTCCATAGACCACACTGATATCTCCTTCCACACTGTCTATGGGTCACACTGATATCTGCTTCCACACTGTCCATGTACCACACTGATATCTCCTTCTACACTGTCCATGGACCACACTGATACCTCCTTCCACACAGTGACAAACTCCAGTTCCTGAATGTCACAAAGCCCATAGACCACACTGATATCTCCTTCCACACTGTCCATGGACTACACTGATATCTCCTTCCACACAGTCCATGGACCACACTGATATCTCCTTCCATACTGTCCATGTATAACACTGATATCTCCTTCCACACTGTCCATAGACCACACTGATATCTCCTTCCACACTGTCCATGGGTCACACTGATATCTCCTTCCACACTGTCCATAGACCACACTGATATCTCCTTCCACACTGTCCATGGACCACACTGATATCTCCTTCCACACTGTCCACGGGTCTCACTGATAACTCCTTCCACACAGTGACAAACTCCAGTTCCTGAATGTCACAAAGCCCACAGACCACACTGATATCTCCTTCCACACTGTCCATGGACTACACTGATATCTCCTTCCACACAGTCCATGGACCACACTGATATCTCCTTCCATACTGTCCATAGACCACACTGATATCTCCTTCCACACTGTCCATGTACCACACTAATATCTCCTTCCACACTGTCCATAGACCACACTGATATCTCCTTCCACACAGTGACAAACTCCAGTTCCTGAATGTCACTAAGCCCATAGACCACACTGATATCTCCTTCCACACTGTCCATGGACCACACTGATATCTCCTTCCACACTGTCCATGGACCACACTGATTTCTCCTTCCACACTGTCCACGGGTCACACTGATAACTCCTTCCACACTGCCCATGGACCACACTGATATCTCCTTCCACACTGTCCATGGACCACACTGATATCTCCTTCCACACAGTGACAAACTCCAGTTCCTGAATGTCACAAAGCCCATGGACCACACTGATATCTCCTTGCACTCTGTCCACGGGTCACACTGATATCTCCTTCCACACTGTCCATGGACCACAATGATATCTCCTTCCACACAGTGACAAACTCCAGTTCCTGAATGTCACAAAGCCCATGGACCACACTGATATCTCCTTCCACACTGTCCACAGACCACACTGATATCTCCTTCCACACTGTCCATGGACCACACTGATATCTCCTTCCACACTGTCCATGGATCACACTGATATCTCCTTCCACACAGTGACAAACTCCAGTTCCTGAATGTCACAAAGCCCATGGACCACACTGATATCTCCTTGCACTCTGTCCACGGGTCACACTGATATCTCCTTCCACACTGTCCATGGACCACAATGATATCTCCTTCCACACTGTCTATGGGTCACACTGATATCTCCTTCCACACTGTCCATGGACCACACTGATAGCTCCTTCCACACTGTCCATGGACCACACTGATATCTCCTTCCACACAGTGACAAACTCCAGTTCCTGAATGTCACAATGCCCATGGACCACTCTGATATCTCCTTCCACACTGTCCACGGACCACAATGATATCTCCTTCCACACTGTCCATGGGCCACACTGATATTTCCTTCCACACTGTCTATGGGTCACACTGATATCTCCTTCCACACTGTCCATGGACCACACTGATATCTCCTTCCACACTGTCTATGGGTCACACTGATATCTCCTTCCACACTGTCTATGGACCACATTGATATCTCCTTCCACACTGTCCATGGACCACACTGATATCTCCTTCCATACTGTCCATGTACCACACTGATATATCCTTCCACACTGTCCATAGACCACACTGATATCTCTTCCCACACTGTCCATAGACCACACTGATATCTCCTTCCACACTGTCCATGGGTCACACTGATATCTCCTTCCACACTGTCCATAGACCACACTGATATCTCCTTCCACACTGTCCATGGACCACACTGATATCTCCTTCCACACTGTCCACGGGTCACACTGATAACTCCTTCCACACTGTCTATCGACCACACTGATATCTCCTTCCATACTGTCCATAGACCACACTGATATCTCCTTCCACACAGTGACAAACTCCAGTTCCTGAATGTCACTAAGCCCATAGACCACACTGATATCTCCTTCCACACTGTCCATGGACCACACTGATATCACCTTCCACACAGTCCCTGGACCACACTGATATCTCCTTCCACACTGTCCATGGACCACACTGATATCTTCTTCCTCACTGTCCACGGGTCACACTGATAACTCCTTCCACACTGCCCATGGACCACACTGATATCTCCTTCCACACTGTCCATGGACCACACTGATATCTCCTTCCACACAGTGACAAACTCCAGTTCCTGAATGTCACAAAGCCCATGGACCACACTGATATCTCCTTGCACTCTGTCCACGGGTCACACTGATATCTCCTTCCACACTGTCCATGGACCACACTGATATCTCCTTCCACACAGTGACAAACTCCAGTTCCTGAATGTCACAATGCCCATGGACCACTCTGATATCTCCTTCCACACTGTCCATAGACCACACAGTGACAAACTCCAGTTCCTGAATGTCACAAAGCCCATGGACCACACTGATATCTCCTTGCACTCTGTCCACGGGTCACACTGATATCTCCTTCCACACTGTCCATGGACCACACTGATATCTCCTTCCACACAGTGACAAACTCCAGTTCCTGAATGTCACAATGCCCATGGACCACTCTGATATCTCCTTCCACACTGTCCACAGACCACAATGATATCTCCTTCCACACTGTCCATGGGCCACACTGATATTTCCTTCCACACTGTCTATGGGTCACACTGATATCTCCTTCCACACTGTCCATGGACCACACTGATATCTCCTTCCACACTGTCTATGGGTCACACTGATATCTCCTTCCACACTGTCCATGGACCACATTGATATCTCCTTCCACACTGTCCATGGACCACACTGATATCTCCTTCCACACTGTCCATGGACCACACTGATATCTCCTTCCATACTGTCCATGTACCACACTGATATATCCTTCCACACTGTCCATAGACCACACTGATATCTCTTCCCACACTGTCCATAGACCACACTGATATCTCCTTCCACACTGTCCATGGGTCACACTGATATCTCCTTCCACACTGTCCATAGACCACACTGATATCTCCTTCCACACTGTCCATGGACCACACTGATATCTCCTTCCACACTGTCCACGGGTCACACTGATAACTCCTTCCACACTGTCTATCGACCACACTGATATCTCCTTCCATACTGTCCATAGACCACACTGATATCTCCTTCCACACAGTGACAAACTCCAGTTCCTGAATGTCACTAAGCCCATGGACCACACTGATATCTCCTTCCACACTGTCCATGGACCACACTGATATCTCCTTCCACACAGTCCCTGGACCACAATGATATCTCCTTCCACACTGTCCATGGACCACACTGATATCTCCTTCCTCACTGTCCACGGGTCACACTGATATCTCCTTCCACACTGTCCATAGACCACACTGATATCTCCTTCCACACTGTCCATGGACCACACTGATATCTCCTTCCACACAGTCCCTGGACCACAATGATATCTCTTCCCACACTGTCCATAGACCACACTGATATCTCCTTCCACACTGTCCATGGGTCACACTGATATCTCCTTCCACACTGTCCATAGACCACACTGATATCTCCTTCCACACTGTCCATGGACCACACTGATATCTCCTTCCACACTGTCCACGGGTCACACTGATAACTCCTTCCACACTGTCTATCGACCACACTGATATCTCCTTCCATACTGTCCATAGACCACACTGATATCTCCTTCCACACAGTGACAAACTCCAGTTCCTGAATGTCACTAAGCCCATAGACCACACTGATATCTCCTTCCACACTGTCCATGGACCACACTGATATCACCTTCCACACAGTCCCTGGACCACACTGATATCTCCTTCCACACTGTCCATGGACCACACTGATATCTTCTTCCTCACTGTCCACGGGTCACACTGATAACTCCTTCCACACTGCCCATGGACCACACTGATATCTCCTTCCACACTGTCCATGGACCACACTGATATCTCCTTCCACACAGTGACAAACTCCAGTTCCTGAATGTCACAAAGCCCATGGACCACACTGATATCTCCTTGCACTCTGTCCACGGGTCACACTGATATCTCCTTCCACACTGTCCATGGACCACACTGATATCTCCTTCCACACAGTGACAAACTCCAGTTCCTGAATGTCACAATGCCCATGGACCACTCTGATATCTCCTTCCACACTGTCCATAGACCACACAGTGACAAACTCCAGTTCCTGAATGTCACAAAGCCCATGGACCACACTGATATCTCCTTGCACTCTGTCCACGGGTCACACTGATATCTCCTTCCACACTGTCCATGGACCACACTGATATCTCCTTCCACACAGTGACAAACTCCAGTTCCTGAATGTCACAATGCCCATGGACCACTCTGATATCTCCTTCCACACTGTCCACAGACCACAATGATATCTCCTTCCACACTGTCCATGGGCCACACTGATATTTCCTTCCACACTGTCTATGGGTCACACTGATATCTCCTTCCACACTGTCCATGGACCACACTGATATCTCCTTCCACACTGTCTATGGGTCACACTGATATCTCCTTCCACACTGTCCATGGACCACATTGATATCTCCTTCCACACTGTCCATGGACCACACTGATATCTCCTTCCACACTGTCCATGGACCACACTGATATCTCCTTCCATACTGTCCATGTACCACACTGATATATCCTTCCACACTGTCCATAGACCACACTGATATCTCTTCCCACACTGTCCATAGACCACACTGATATCTCCTTCCACACTGTCCATGGGTCACACTGATATCTCCTTCCACACTGTCCATAGACCACACTGATATCTCCTTCCACACTGTCCATGGACCACACTGATATCTCCTTCCACACTGTCCACGGGTCACACTGATAACTCCTTCCACACTGTCTATCGACCACACTGATATCTCCTTCCATACTGTCCATAGACCACACTGATATCTCCTTCCACACAGTGACAAACTCCAGTTCCTGAATGTCACTAAGCCCATGGACCACACTGATATCTCCTTCCACACTGTCCATGGACCACACTGATATCTCCTTCCACACAGTCCCTGGACCACAATGATATCTCCTTCCACACTGTCCATGGACCACACTGATATCTCCTTCCTCACTGTCCACGGGTCACACTGATAACTCCTTCCACACTGCCCATGGACCACACTGATATCTCCTTCCACACTGTCCATGGACCACACTGATATCTCCTTCTATACTGTCCATAGACCACACTGATATCTCCTTCCACACAGTGACAAACTCCAGTTCCTGAATGTCACTAAGCCCATAGACCACACTGATATCTCCTTCCACACTGTCCATGGACCACACTGATATCTCCTTCCACACAGTCCCTGGACCACACTGATATCTCCTTCCACACTGTCCATGGACCACACTGATATCTCCTTCCACACTGTCCACGGGTCACACTGATAACTCCTTCCACACTGCCCATGGACCACACTGATATCTCCTTCCACACTGTCCATGGACCACACTGATATCTCCTTCCACACTGTCCATGGACCACACTGATATCTCCTTCCACACAGTGACAAACTCCAGTTCCTGAATGTCACAAAGCCCATGGACCACACTGATATCTCCTTGCACTCTGTCCACGGGTCACACTGATATCTCCTTCCACACTGTCCATGGACCACACTGATATCTCCTTCCACACAGTGACAAACTCCAGTTCCTAAATGTCAGAAAGCCCATGGACCACACTGATATCTCCTTCCACACTGTCCACAGACCACACTGATATCTCCTTCCACACTGTCCATGGACCACACTGATATCTCCTTCCACACTGCCCATGGACCACACTGATATCTCCTTCCACACTGTCTATGGGTCACACTGGTATCTCCTTCCACACTGTCCATGGACCACACTGATATCTCCTTCCACACTGTCTATGGGTCACACTGATATCTCCTTCTACACTGTCCATGGACCACACTGATATCTCCTTCCACACAGTGACAAACTCCAGTTCCTGAATGTCACAAAGCCCATGGACCACACTGATATCTCCTTCCACACTGTCCATGGACCACACTGATATCTCCTTCAACACAGTGACAAACTCCAGTTCCTGAATGTCAGAAAGCCCATGGACCACACTGATATCTCCTTGCACACCATGGCAAACTTGAGCTTCCCTTTGTTACAAAGCCCATGGGCCACACTGATATCTGCTTCCACATGGTGGCAAACTCCAGCTCCTGCAGGTCACAAAACCCAAAATCATACAAATGCCTCCTTCCACATTGTGGCGAACTTCAGGCAGTCACCCATCCTGGCAACACTCCACTTCCTAAAGGTTGCTTCCTGGCATAACCACACTATACAGTTACTGACACCCTCAGCTGTTCCTATCCTGTGACTTCTCTCTAGATGCTGGAAGCACCTAGGAAGCTAATAGCTGTTGAATATTAAAAGAAGCCACCCACTGTGGGAGAAGGAGTACCGACCGGGGAAGGAGAGAACACAGCTATGTCCCAAAAGCATTTACCAACAAAATCATCTGGGGGCGTAATCCTCGGGAACACCAGCTAGGTTTCTCAGCTTGAGGGCCACGTCTACAGTCTTGACAAAAGCATCAATCATTTTCCTCATCTCTGGAGTGTAGGGATCATATTCCAGTTTCCTGAGGCCAGAGCGTTTGAAGTTCCCATCCTTCTGGCTCTCCACACAGAGCAGCCTGTCGTCGGAGACACTGAGGCCCAGGATGCACACCATCTTTTTCAGCTGGTTGAACAGATCGTGCTTCAGATCTTCATAGTGGACCACAAGGACTTCCTTGCCGAACTTTAACCAGTCGAGAGTGTGGGATGCCCACCAAGGTGCGTAGTTCTTCACAAACTCAGGCCATTCTGTAGAACAAAGGAAATCATTAAATATAAAAGACCGCTTTGGTTTAATTCATGACAACACATTTTCAATAGGTGACGGTTTGAGAAGGCAGCATTTATCATTGAGGATCGTCACCATCCAGGACATGCTCTCTTCTCATTGCTACCATCAGGCAGGAGGCAGAGGACCCCTGAAAACACACACTCAATGTCTTAGGGACAGCTTCTTCCTGTCTGCTATTAGATTTCTGAATGGATCATGAACCCATGAACACTACCTCCTTATTTGCTATCTTGTCACACTCTGTATTTATTTATTAATATTTCTTATTGTAACTTATAGTAAATTTTATGCATTGCACTGCACTGCTGCCAAAAAACAATAAATTTCATGGCATACACACAGTGGCCACTTTATTAAATACACCTGTTCACCTGCTCATTGATGCAAATATCTAATCAGCCAATCACGTGGCAGCAACTCACTGCATAAGAGCATGCAGACATGGTCAAGATCTAAGTGATGTTGATGCCATGCAGTGTATCTCAGAAGCTGATTTCCTGGGATTTTCAAGCACAATGATCTCTAGAGTTTAGAGAAAGGTGCATGAAACTAAAAGATCATACAGTGCTGTTACTGTTCTGTGCTTTGTTAATGAGAGAGGTCAGAGGAGAATGCCCAGACTGGTTCAAGCTGACAGGCAGGCGACAGCAACTCAAGTAACTATGCGTTACAACGTGGTGTGCAGGAGAGCATCTTTGAACGTACAGAACATCAAACCTTGATAGACTATGTGGCTTATTTAATGTGAGTAATATGTGAGGAATCTTGTGTATGCATTGGTTGATTAAGCATTATTGTTTGTTACAATAATTCTTACAGTTTATATGTATAAATGCATGAATTGCATATGTCATCACACTACCACGAGATACAGTGGCATGCAAAAGTTTGGGCACCTCTGGTCAAAATTTCTGTTACTGTGAATAGCTAAGCGAGTAAAAGATGACCTGATTTCCAAAAGGCATAACGTTAAAGATGACACATTTCTTTAATATTTTAAGCAAGATTACTTTTTTATTTCCATCTTTTACAGTTTCAAAATAACAAAAAAGGAAAAAGGCCCAAAGCAAAAGGTTGGGCACCCTGCATGGTCAGTACTTGGTAACACTCCCTTGGGCAAGTATCACAGCTTGTAAATGCTTTCTGTAGCCAGCTAAGAGTCTTTCAATTCTTATTTGGGGGATTTTCACCCATTCTTCCTTGCAAAAGGCTTCTAGTTCTGAGATTCTTGGGCCGTCTGGCATGCACTGCTCTTTTGAGGTCTATCCACAGATTCTCGATGATGTTTAGGTCAGGGGACTGTGAGGGCCATGGCAAAACCTTCAGCTTGCACCTCTTGAGGTAGCCCATTGTGGATTTTGAAGTGTGCTTAGGATCATTATCCTGTTGTAGAAGCCATCCTCTTTTTACCTTCAGTTTTTTTTTACAGATGGTGTGATGTTTGCTTCTAGAATTTGCTGGCATTTAATTGAATTCATTCTTCCCTCTGCCAGTGAAATGTTCCCCGTGCCACTGGCTGCAACACAAGCCCAAAGCATGATCGATCCACCCCTATGCTTAACAGTTGGAGAGGTGTTCTTTCAATGAAATTCTGCACTCTTTTTTCTCCAAACATACCTTTGCTCATTGCAGCCAAAAAGTTCTATTTTAACTTCATGAGATCACAGGACTTGTTTCCAAAACACATCAGGCTTGTTGAGATGTTCCTTTTCAAACTTCTGATGCTGACTTTTGTGGTGAGGATGCAGGAAAGGTTTTCTTCTCATGACTCTTCCATGAAGGTCATATTTGTGCAGGTGTCGCTGCACAGTAGAACAGTACTCCACCACTCCAGAGTCTGCTAAATCTTCCTGAAGGTCTTTTGCAGTCAGACAGGGGTTTTGATTTGCCTTTCTAGCAATCGTACGAGCAGTTCTCTCGGAAAGTTTTCTGTCTTCCAGACCTCAACTTGACCTCCACTGTTCCTGTTAACGGTCATTTCTTAATTACATTATGAACTGAGGAAATGGCTACCTGAAATCACTTTGCTATCTTCTTATAGCCTTCTCTTGCTTTGTGGGTGTCATTTATTTTAATTTTCAGAGTGCTAGGCAGCTGCTTAGAGGAGCCCATGGCTGCTGATTGTTGGGACAAGGTTTGAGGAGTCAGGGTATTTATAAAGCTTTGAAAAATTTGCATCACCTGGCTTTTCCTAATGATGACTGTGAACAAGCCATAGCCCTAACAAGCTAATTAAGGTCTGAGACCTTGGTAAAAGTTATCTGAGAGCTCAAATGTCTTGGGGTGCCCAAACTTTTGCATGGTGCTCCTTTCCTTTTCTTCACTCTAAAATTGTACAAAACAAAAATAATACACTAATCTTGCTTAAAATGTTGAAAAGAATGTTTCATCTTTAACTTTATGACTTTTGGACATCAGTTCATCTACTCACTTAACTATTCACAGTAACATGAAATTTTGACCAGGGGTGCCCAGACTTTTGCATGCCACTGTATGTGCACACCTCGCTTAAAGAAAACACACTCATCTCTCATGTTTTGCTTTGAATTAGTTTCATGTTTTGAAGTTACAAAACATAACAGTGGTGATGAGGTATTTTTAGAATGAACCTGAGACTGCTAACGACATATTGACACGCAGTATGGCATGATGGGTAAACAAACAACGCAGCACCACACCTGCAGAGATGACTGTTTAAAATAAAGGCTGAAAACGGAAGAATTTATGGGTTCATAAACAGTGAGTACCAGTTGATAATGAACATTAAAAAAAAACCAGAAATAGCGGCTACATTGTAAAGACAGATGCTTTTGATTACTCAATGAGCAATTGGTTCAGATCTGCTGAACTAATTGAGCAGTATTTTGAAGTATATGAAATAGCCAATGAGAAACAAGTATCATTTTTGCTGTGTGCATTATGTTTAAAGGCATACAGTTTACTTTGAAGTTTACCTGCTCCAACCAAAACTGCAGAAATTAACTTTGCTGATTTTATGAAAGTAATGCAGGAACACTTTGAACTGAAACCATTGTTGATTGCAAATGCTTTAAGTTTCATAAGCAGAATCAAAAGGAAAGGGAGTCCATTTCAGCCTATGTGGCTAAATTGAAGAGATTGTCTGAGCATTGTCAGTTTGGTAATGGTCTTAATGATGCACTGACAGATCATTTAATTTCTAGAATCTTACGAGAAAGCATTCAAAATGGCTCCTAACTGAAGCACAACTTATATTTAAAAGAGCAGCTGAAATTGCTGTATCAATAGAAATAGCAGACAGTCGCAAATGATTTGCAGTTAGGAATGAAGGTGAGTGTGAACAAAATTGTCAATGTCTAAACAGAAACTGGCCTGACCAATCAAATTGTGTTGGCTTTGTGGCAGAGGCTCACGTCCACCAGACCAATACAGATTTAAGGGTAAATCTTGCAGAAAATATCACAGCGTAAGACACATACAACAAGCATAATGGGCAGACATAAATTAATGGACTGCACAGGGAAGAGAAAAAGATAAAAAGTCAAGTTGCAGTTTCAAACAGTGCTCCAATCTGGATGCTGTAGATGAAAAATCTGACAATGACGAGAGTTCACAAGACTGGCAAACCTTGAAATTTACAATAGGAACACTAGCAATAAACAAGCAATATGGCTTAAGCCAAAAGTAAATGACAAATTAATTGAAATGGAATTGGACACTGGTTCAGCTGTTTCAGCCATCACAGGAAATGAATTTGAATGGCATTTTAAAGATTCTAAACTGAAGCCTACAGATATGCAACTAAGAAAAGATAACTGCTGTGTGAATGACATTCATATCAGTGACGTACAACAACCAACAAGCCACATTGGGCTTCTCTGTGGTAAAAAGAGGAGGACCAACATTGTGGGGGTGTGACTGGCTGAGACAACTACAACTTGACTGGAGATCCATCCACCATTTGCATGCCACATGCCCTGCAGCAGAGTCAACTGAAAGTGGATTAAGAAAAGTACTGGATGGTGCCACAATTGCCCCCATACTGTACACCATGAGCCATTGCCCAGCACAGGGCAAACGGGTGATGGTGCCACTCTCTGTGCCTCTGGTTGGAAAGCATGTTGTTCAGAGAGACGACCATGTTGCTCAGAAGAATCATGAAAGTGGCAATAGCGGTGGTCCGACTACAGGATTTTGTAGCCAACGTATTTGAGAAAGCTTCTGATATGTTAATCAGCCAGTTACTGCAAAATGTGGCTTGGTTTTAAGCTGGAAGAGAGTTCAAGGAGCTTCTGGAAAGTTGCAAGCATTTGGCTTTTGTGAGTGTAAGGAACCAGAATCTACTCTGTGTGCATTAAGGTAATTGCATGAGCAATTAGCGGGAGACAAAAGCTGCTTGTAAAAGTAGATGCAAAGACCAGCTGGATGAATGGAAGGCCAATAAAAAAGGGGTCAATGGAGATCTGAAAACAGAGAATTCGTCAGGTGATGCTGTGGGTGAGGAAACCAAGAGGAGAGATCAGATTGTAAAGGAAGCGATAGAAGGATTAATAAGAGAATTCGCGAGTGAACTAAATGCACCTTCCTGAGATCAAGGAACTAGAAAGAAGGGCAGAATAAAGAGCAGGGACTGGGATCAAAGTAGATCCACAGAGAAAAGCTGAGAAAAAGGAGAAAGGTGTCCAGAGCTGTCAGACCCATTCCTGCGGTCTCAGAATCAACTCCTACAACCTCCACGGAGGAGGTTCCAGAACC
Source organism: Hemitrygon akajei (assembly GCF_048418815.1). Classification (NCBI taxonomy): domain Eukaryota; kingdom Metazoa; phylum Chordata; class Chondrichthyes; order Myliobatiformes; family Dasyatidae; genus Hemitrygon; species Hemitrygon akajei. The sequence continues at coordinate 31,752,871 of NC_133132.1, forward strand.
TGAGGTGGTTTCACAGCCACAAGTCTTGGTTGCCAAGCAGAGTGACCCCACTGTCAGGAAAGATGGTATCCCATGGTAAAAAAATCCTCCACAGTGATGAAGGCTTTAGGCCTGAATGAGGCAATTTAAAGTTGATACTTTGTGGATGTCTATGTATAGTAATTGCATTATCTAGTGTACTGTGTATATAGCTGAGATGCATTCTCTGTTGAGTTGGAGTTCGTAGATATGCAGGGAGGAGTGTTGTGTTGATTAAGCACTCTTGTTCATTTCAATAATTCATTACAGGCTATTGCACGCGTCCTGCCACCATGTGATATGTGAGTGTCTCGCTTAAAGTAAAATCACAAACCAAGTCCTGCATCTTGTGGCTCTCTTGTTTTCCTTTAAATTAACGTCCTGAAGTTACAAAACATAACAGGCTGCAGAAGGCTACAAATATGCAGAAATACAGTCAGTGGTCACTTTACTGGGTACAGGAGGTACCTAATTAACTGTACATTGAGTGTATGTCAGGGATAATAAACCTGAATCTGATTCAGAATGGATCCATCCAGCTTTATGGTGATTCCCTCTGACTGTTAATCCAATCTCAATTCCAGAATGTTCTCATTATCACATTTATTGCAGACAGGACATTTTCTCCTTTGTCTGGTGTGTTGCAATTCAATATTAAACATCAATATATAGTGTTGGAGGATTAGTCCAAGTTTTTGACTGTTGACGACACCATGGCTTGTTTACACATGGGCTTATTCTTAAATCAAAACCATTCTCTCTTGCCCTTCTCTTTTCTTCACCTGCCCATCACCTACCTCTGGTGACCATCCTCCTTCCCATTGTCCTCTCTCGTCTCCTATCAGATTCCTTCTTCTTCAGCCCTTTATCTCCTCCACCTATCACCTCCCAGCTACTCACTACTTCACCACTCCCCACCCACTGACCTTTCCCCCTCACCTGGGTTCACCTACCACTTGCCAGCTTGTACTCCATCCCCTCCCCCACCCCCTTATTTTGGCCTCTTCCCAATTCTTTTCCAGTTTTATGAAGCATCTCACCCCAAACATTGACAGCTTATTCCCCTCCATAAATGCTGCCCGATCTGCTGAGTTCCTTCAGCATTTTGTGTGTTACCTTTAGTTACTGACCCATTTTCGAAGAGTCACCTGACCATCCCTCAATGACCCTCACTCCTGCCTCACTCTTCAGCCTCCCCTGGAGAAATTCCTTTCTTCTTCAACTTCTTCCTTACACCCCTGCAAAATCTCGGGTGACGAAACTGAGACAAGTTGTCAGGTTACTAAACATACGGGGACACACTTTGCTAAATCCACTTGATTAATACACAACAAAAAGAAATGCAGGTCCAATGCCCCAGTAGGGGTGATGGGCTTTAGTCAATAAGTAAGTAAATTTACCCTGATTGCTGTTTGTAAAGATTTAGCTCCTAAGTGCACACTTTGCCACCCAGTAACAGTAGGGATGCTTCCATAGTTCCCTGCACACATTTCATTCTCTAGAGAACATTTTTTCAAGGGAAAGATGCAATGTTCTTAAAGTGGACGCAATACTATAATTGAACAATACTGCCGTGCTGAGGAAAAGGCATGGATAATTTATCCAGAGGAACGAGTGTCAACGTTCGCTGTCCGACTGTTTGGAAATCCTTCTGGTTCAGTATCGGATACACCAGGCAGTGTTTGTGTCCACCAGGGCCTGGTTCCCACACTCCCTTTTCACTTAATGGCGATTCACATACTCCTTTTCCTCTCACCCTGTTCCACTGTTACTTCTCAAATTACTCTGCTTGCTGCAAATTTTATTATAAAGCTGCACAACATCTAGAGAGTTAAAGGGATGTGTTGGGGAATTGAGATATAGGAGCAGAATTACATTCTTTGGGCATCGAGTCTGTCCGATCATTCACTCATGGTTGATTGATGTTCCCTCTCAAACCAATTCTCTTGCCTCCTACTCGTAACCTCTGATTAATTAACCCTTATTAATTAAGAACCCATCAACTTCTGCTTTAAATATACCTAATGAATTGGCCTCCACAGCAATGAGTTCCACAGATTCATCACACGCTGGCTAAAGGAATTCCTCCTCATCCCTGTTCCAAATGGTCTGTCACCATCAAAGCCCTAACTGTGCCGGATTATCAGAGTTCTACAGAAAATTCAGGAGAAGTGCAAAATGAACCCATCTCCTGCTACTGAATATGTCCCAGTGTTGTATACCTCACAACAAAGGACAAGGGGTAACACTGTAGATCTGCGTTTAGTAGTGAATGCGTTCTATATTTACAGTTGTCCATAAATTTAAAAATAGACAAAAATCGCTTGTTACGGTCACCAAACCGCCACAGTGTTGTAACGAGCAGCATCAAAAACACATCAGAATGATCAGAAGGAAGATTTCAAAAAGTGGGGAGGGAGGAATCCAGTTCTGATGCTCATAGGAACGAACAGACGGTAGGTACATGTGTTACATTGAATTTAATAAAATTAGTGGAGCCCATTCACATGTGTGGGTGGACATAGGCTCAGTGGCCACTTTATTAGGTACACCTGTACACCCGCTCGTTAACACAAATATCTAATCAGCCAACCACGTGGCAGCAACTCAATGCATAAAATGTGTAAGCATGGTCAAGCGGTTCGGTTGTGCTCATGCCAGACATCAGAATGTGACAAAGAAATGTGATCTAGGTGAATTTGACCGTGGAATGATTGTTGGTGGATTGAGTATCTCAGAAACTGCTGAACTCTTGGGATTTTCACGCACAACAGCCTCTAGAGTTTACAGAAAATAGTGTGAAACATTAAAAAAAATTCTGTGAGCAGCAATTTTGTGGTGAAAACATCCTGTTAACGAGGCCAGTCCTGATGAAGGGTCTCAGCCCAAAACATTGACTGTTTACTCTTTTCCATAGATGCTGCCTGGCCTGCTGAGTTCCTCCAGCATTGTGTGTGTGCTGACAGAACTAAAAATAACCATTCGCTCTTTTCCATGCCAAAGTTGCCAGCAAACTGTGCTCAACTTGGTGTCACAGCTGACTGGCTCGGAGTGGGCTGGGACAGAGCCAGCGCTGCACCTTGCTCTGTGATCAGATGTACCAGAGCAGATGCCGGAGTTGGCCATTACCTCCCCACTGAACCATCGGAGACAGAAGCTGTTTCATTAAGCAGATTCGGGGCAATCCACCTTGTGTAATCACAGCACATAAAGCTTTGCTTTACAACGGCCCTGAGGAGATCTTAAAACTAATGTCATGGAACAGTGTGACAATTTTGCCGACACTTCAGTCATGTCAAAGGGAACAGCTGGGGCAACACAGATGGAGCTGTACGACAAGGCCGGGGTCTTAGTCAAGTCTGTATGATTATTAGAATATATGTACTGGAACATTCCTGCCCTTGCAATAGAATATCAAGATCAATTAAATTGTGCTTAATGTTATCTTTAACTAATTCAGACCCATCAACTTAATGGTTTCCATCTCAGCTTGGGATCTTCCAACACCTGTTACTACTTCTGTTCCATGGCTGGAATTCCATCTGCTCCCTCTCTCAGCATCACTGCCTTGGGTGGAGGCTCCAATGCACAGGATCAAAGAGGCTGTAGACTCTAGACGCAAAACTCCCCACCACTGAGGACGTCTTCACGAGGCAGTGCCTCAGGAAGGAAGCATCAATCATTTCGGACCCTCACTGTCTTGCCCTCTTCTCATTACTACCATCAGGGAGGAGGTACAGGAGCCTAAAGATGCACACCCAATGTTATAGGAACAGCTGCTTTCCCTCTGCCATCAGATTTGAAAGTTGAAAGTAAATTTATTGTCAAATTACACATGGTATAAGAAACCAATTACTACACTGAGATTCATTTTCTTGAAGGCATTTGTAGGAGAGCAAATAAATGCAACAGAATCCATGATAAACTGCACAGAAACACTGCTGAGCGGACAGTGTGCAAACAAAGACAAGCTGAGCAAATGTACACCATAAACAAATAAACACTCCCGAGAAAGTGAGCTGGAGAGTCTTAAAGAGAGTTCAGAACTGTCCGTGAACTCACAAACTATCACCATTAACGTAAACCTCGCTCTTCCTCTTTCACACTAATAATTTATTCATTTAGTAAACACAAAGTATACTGCAGATGCTGTGGTCAAATCAACACGTACAAACAAGCTGAATGACCTCAGCAGGTTGGGCAGCATCCACTGAAAGGAGCAGTCAACGTTTCAGGTCGAAACCCTTCGTCAGGACTGAAGAAGGAGGGGGCAGGGGCCCTATAAAGAAGGTGGGGAGAGGGTGGAAAACCAATCAGAAGAAAGATCAAGGGGTGGGGGGGGGAAGCAGGGAGAGGATAGGCAGGAGAGGTGAAGAAGGAATGTAAGGGGAAAGCACTATGGGTAGTAGAAGAAGGCAGAATCATGAGAGAGGTGATAGGCAGCTAGAAGAGGAGACAGGGTGAAAGTGGGATGGGGGAAGGGAGAGGGAGAGAATTACCGGAAGTTGGAGAACTCGATGATAAGTTGACTACTGCTCATTTCAATGGATGCTGCCCGACCTGCTGAGTTCACCCAGCTTGTTTGTACTTATATATTCATTTATTATTTTACCTTACAACAATCTTTTATCTCAGATACTGTGTTTCAGCCACAACACAACAAATTTCACAACTTTTAACAGTAATAATAAACCTAATACTGATTCTTCACTCGCACAAATGCCACTGAGGTGGAGTGATACGTATCACAAGTATTGTAAATGTCAGAGGTGTTGTGATACGTATCACTCGAGTATTGTAAATGTTGCTGAGGTGGTGTGATACGTATCACTCGAGTATTGTAAATGTCACTGAGTGGTTTGATATGTATCACTCGAGTATTGTAAATGTTGCTGAGGTGGTGTGATACGTATCACTCGAGTATTGTAAATGTCACTGAGTGGTTTGATATGTATCACTCGAGTATTGTAAATGTTGCTGAGGTGGTGTGATACGTATCACTCGAGTATTGTAAATGTCACTGAGTGGTTTGATATGTATCACTCGAGTATTGTAAATGTCACTGAGTGGTTTGATATGTATCACTCGAGTATTGTAAATGTTGCTGAGGTGGTGTGATACGTATCACTCGAGTATTGTAAATGTCACTGAGGTGGTGTGATACGTATCACTCGAGTATTGTAAATGTCACTGAGGTGGTGTGATACGTGTCACTCGAGTATTGTAAATGTTGCTGAGGTGATGTGATACGTATCACTCGAGTATTGTAAATGTCACTGAGGTGGAGTGATACGTATCACTCGAGTATTGTAAATGTCACTGAGGTGGAGTGATACATGTCACTCGAGTATTGTAAATGTCACTGAGGTGGAAATCTGCTGCCACTGGAACATGCCAGGACTCGCTACACACTGGCTATGAGCAAAGCCAGCCATGTCAATATGATCCCATACGTCACAATCTAGTCAATCTCACTTGGATGAGAAAATGGTTGGTTTGGGAAACCGCTTTGTCTCAACAGCAGATGTTCTATCGTCTTTGAGTAAATGAATCACATGTCCCTTACAAATTGGGATGCATCCTATCATGATCTCTAAATGAAGAGATTTTAATCCAAACCCAACCTTTGTTATATCTTAGCATCAAAGGCATGGGACTGGCACTGGAACTGAAAGTAATCTCTCTGCTGTTACGCCTGTGCCCCCCCCCCCCTCCTTTTTGAGAATCGCAAGATCGTTACTAATTCAGGTCAGGAGACCCAGGAAATGAGAGAGAGATGTTTGGAATGTCCTGGCCCTCAGCGATACAAAGCCACGGAAAAGGCCATTGTCTCTTGGAGACGGAATTGTGTATTGAGTACTGTACTTCATGGAAGTCCTCAGGGAATGATCAGAGGGGGTTGGTGGAGGGATTGCATCATCCTGACCTGATTGACATCTGAGACCCTGTGAGTCAGGATAAAAGAGGGTCTGGGGAACAGCCCCTTGAGACGCACCCGGAGAAACGCTAGAAATCCCGTGACAGCGTTTAATAGCGACAGCCGGTGGGGCTCGCGTGCGTCCTTTTCCTTGGCCTAGGAATTGGCGGGCGTCCACGGAATAGCTTAGCTAAAAGGACCGACGACAAAAAACGGAACTCTCGAAGGATCGACATCATAAAAAGGAAAAGCTGGCAAGTTTAAACATCTGTCTCTCTTGACTCCAACCAAAGGCTGCAGCCTGCATGAACTTGAACTTTATATTTCCATCGGACAATACATTATCCCCTAGACAACGACAGAGCTATTTCTGATTGATTATTATTATACCCGCACTTTTAGATTTAGTATTGACGACGTATATTATCTGTATGTTTGCATTGATATTATTTTTGTGTATTTTTATCAATAAATACTGTTAAAAATAGTACCATCAGACTTCAACGGACCTCTCTATCTTTGCTGGTAAGTGACCCAGTTACGGGGTACGTAACAACTTGGGGTTCTCGTCTCGGGATTTGACACCAAATTGGGAGGCCAGTGAATCGGGCTTGTAAGTCCAAACTTGGATCTGGTATGCGGGTAGCCAGATGGGAAACCAGCAAAGATGGACGTGGATGAATTTATAGAAAACCCGACTCTGGAGGCGCTAGAGGCGGCCACCAAATCGGACTTGATAAATAAGGCGAAAGGGCTAAACCTCGCAGAGGTGAGGTTGTCACTGAAAAAGCGGGAGGTGCGAAGGGCCATAACTCAGTATTATATTGAGAAGAATGTGTTCGCAGCTGAGGTATTGGAAAATATCCCTGAAAAGGTACCAGTTAGTGGGATGGCTCAGTTAGAGTTGGAGAAATTAAGGTTGGAACATGAAATTAAGTTAAAGCAGCTGGAAGTGGCTGAGAAAGAAAAGGAAAGAGCCGAGAGAGAGAAAGAAAGGGCTGAGAAGGAAAAGGAAAGAGCCGAGAGAGAGAAAGAAAGGGCCGACAAACAAAGGGAGCATGCGCTCCAGCTAAAGGAGTTAGAGGTGAAATGGGAGCAGGAAAGAGCTGAAAAAGAGCAGGACAGGGCTGAGAAACAAAGAGAGCATGAAATTCAGTTAAAACAGCTGGAAGTAGCTGAAAAAGAGAGGGAAAGAGCTGAAAAGGAGAGGGAGGCAGAGAAACAGAGGAAACATGACTTAGAGATGGAGAAGTTAAGGCAAGAGCGAAGAGATCAAGGGTCAGACAGAGAGGAGCGGTTTAATGTTAGTCGGGAGTTGAGGTTAGTACCTCCGTTCGAGGAGACGGATGTTGATAGTTATTTCTTGCTTTTTGAAAAGGTGGCAGTAAATCAGAAGTGGCCCAAAGAGCAGTGGGTGGCGTTGTTATAAAGTGTGTTAAAAGGAAAGGCACAACGAGCATATACGGCATTGTCCATGGAGGAGGAAGAGGCACAGAGTTATGACAAAGTAAAAGCGGCCATTCTCCGGACTTATGAATTGGTACCTGAAGCGTATAGACAAAAGTTCAGAAATTTAAAGAAAGGGTGGAATCAGACGTATACCGAGTTTGCCTATGAGAAGGGTGTGCTCTTGGACCATTGGTGTACAGCAGAAATAGTGGAAGAGGATTTTTGGCGTCTCAGGGAGTTAATTCTGATTTAGGAATTTAAAGGTTGTGTTTTGGAGGATATCCGGATGTATTTGAATGAGAAGCTGAACAAGTCCATCTCCGAACTTGCTAGGTTCGCAGATGAATATGCCCTAACCCACAAGACAAAGTTTTCCTCAAATAAAAGTTCCCAGAGAGACCGTGGGAACGATAGAGAAAGCCCGCCGGCTGAGGCAGAGGTCCCGCTGGGAGCTAGTGGTAAGATTGAGGGGGAGAGGCAATACGGCCAGAGATTTCCGGGCTTGACCTGTTTTAATTGTGGAAAGGGGGGACATATTGCATCTAGGTGCTTTGCTCTGAGGAAGGAGACAGGAAAAGGGAAAGCAGCAGTCCCTATTGGATGTGCTGTGGTAATCAGAAAATCAACAAGAGAGCCCCGGGTAGACAGGGTACGAGAAGGGTCTGAGACTTGTATGTCAAACGGAACCGTGTCTGTGAGAGAGGGAGACCCACCAGTTCCCGTGCGAATCTGGAGAGACACGGGGGCTGAACTGTCATTGATTAGCAGTAAGGTACTGGATTTTGGTCGCAAGACAGGAATGGTAGCTGTGAAAGGAATGGGAAAAGGGACGGAAACGGTGTTCTTGCATAGGATCATTATGAATTGTGAGCTGGTATCTGGACCAGTTGAAATGGGGGTGCGATCAGAATTCCCAAGAACTGACGCGGACGTCCTTCTGGGTAATGATTTAGCCGGTGGTAAGGTTTGGTCAGCAATGAAGCTGATGAGACAGCCGGCGGAGGCCCCGCCCCTAGCATCCAAGATCTATCCTGCATGCGCGGTCACTCGCAGCATGTCGAGAAAGGCAGCTGAGAACAAGAGCAGTTTAAATCCGGCCAGTATCGATTTGGCTGAGATGTTTTTACCAACCCTGTACCACGAGGGTTTAGAGGGTGATAAAACTAAGAGTAGTAAAGTGAGAGTAAGGGAGAGGAGGTAGACCTACCCTTAGCGAGGAGAAAAGTTCTAGAGGCACGAAATAAAGATGAGAAACAGATAAAGCTGTTAAAAGGTCCAGGGTTGGACATGGATGATCTGTCTGGTTTGGCAGAACTGTTTGAAGACGTGGAAAATTCTAAAGGTGTTCCCGATAATGAAATGAGGGCAGTCCTAGATGAAAAGGATGCCATTACCTTGAAGAAGTCTGCTGGGTTGGCAGATGAGGTTGTTTCAGCCCGCGGGGTTGAGTTTACTCCGGAAGGGAGTTGCCCAGAGAGTAGCTGGGAGGATCAGGGGAATTTAGAATTTGGACCGGGTACGGGTATTGAAAGCCTGGAAGAGGCAAATGTCCCATTTGAGTGTGTCCAAGATGTGGATGCACGTGGTACTGAACCTAGTAATGGAGCTCAGAAAAAGTCTGAGGTATTTGATTCAGTTGACAAGGAATGCAATCCTTGTGGGTCAGATGGACTTGGTTCAGTGAAAAAAGGGTTAACCTTGGTAATAGCGGGAAGTGAGAGTTCCCAGGTGCTTGTGCTCGAAGGTGTGGTAAAAGTCAGTGAGGAGATCAAAGGTGGTGGGGTGAATATTATTATTGAAGGAAAAGGGAACCGTGTAGTTCCCAAATTGAATGAAGAAAATTTAAAGGCTGGACTGATATCAGAAGCAGCAACCAGGCTACAGAGACAATGGCTTGGTACCACAAAGCCTGTGAATCAATTACAGGTTGAGTTGGAAGGTAAAGGGGCCCCACACGCTATTGTTATTCCAGAGTGTGGTGTAAAAAGGCAGAATTTGAAATGCTGTTTGAACAAAGAGTTTAAACTGAAAACTAATAGCCTGAAGGGTCCTGAAGAGAAAACTAGCAACTTGCGTAAAATTAAAGAATTGGGTGGAAATTCGGGAAATGGTCTAAGTCTGGAACACATTGGTGATAAAAGAACTCCTATGAAAGGAGCGGATGAAAGCCTATTTCGCCAGGGTGCACAAGCTCCCCATGTGGGAATTAACCGGAAAAGAGGCGAGGGTTAATGGGGACGCCATTTTTAAATAGCAGAAGCCGGTTTTAAGGGATTTCGACAAAGCATGTGAATAATAAAAGACAACCCCCATGGAAGCCTGCCTGTTAAGTTTGAAAGCAACATAAAGATTAGTATTTGCATGATCTTTTGTAGTATACCCGTAAGCTAAGATCAAACTCTTTAGTTTTTGTTTGCTAAAGAAAAATAAGAACTAAAAATAGGTGGTTATTAAATTGAAGTCTGATGCTACAAGACTTTAGTAAGGTACAAGATGTTAAGATATTAAAGGAAGTGACAATGTAATCGGTAACCATCTAGATACTGAATTGAATGTATAACTGTATTACTCTGTAGAAAAAAAAAACTTTTGTATTGTGTTAGATTCTAAAATCCTGTAAGACTCTGTATTACTTCGTTTTTTTCCGATGGTAAAAAACGCGTTGAAGAAAGGGGGTGTTACGCCTGTGCCCCCCCCCTTTTTGAGAATCGCAAGATCATTACTAATTCAGGTCAGGACACCCAGGAAATGAGAGAGAGATGTTTGGAATGTCCTGGCCCTCAGCGATACAAAGCCACGGAAAAGGCCATTGTCTCTTGGAGACGGAATTGTGTATTGAGTACTGTACTTCATGGAAGCCCTCAGGAAATGATCAGAGGGGGTTGGTGGAGGGATTGCATCATCCCGACCTGATTGACATCTGAGACCCTGTGAGTCAGGATAAAAGAGGGTCTGGGGAACAGCCCCTTGAGACGCACCCGGAGAAACGCTAGAAATCCCGTGACAGCGTTTAATAGCGACAGCCGGTGGGGCTCGCGTGCGTCCTTTTCCTTGGCCTAGGAATTGGCGGGCGTCCACGGAATAGCTTAGCTAAAAGGACCGATTACAAAAAACGGAACTCTCGAAGGATCGACATCATAAAAAGGAAAAGCTGGCAAGTTTAAACATCTGTCTCTCTTGACTCCAACCAAAGGCTGCAGCCTGCACGAACTTGAGTGACTTTTATATTTCCATCGGACAATACATTATCCCCTAGACAACGACAGAGCTATTTCTGATTGATTATTATTATACCCGCGCTTTTAGATTTAGTATTGACGACGTATATTATCTGTATGTTTGCATTGATATTATTTTTGTGTATTTTTATCAATAAATACTGTTAAAAATAGTACCATCAGACTTCAACGGACCTCTCTATCTTTGCTGGTAAGTGACCCAGTTACGGGGTACGTAACACTGCCAACACGTCTTTTCCAATTCAACACATAAATATATCAACAATCTTAAGAGGCTTACTGTGTTAGATTCTCCACAGTTCTTTGTGTGAAGTACTTTCTTTATTGTCTGTGTAGCAGATACTGTACATTTGCTGTGGGCATACAACATCAAAGTGCCAATGGGAGCTTCAATAGGCGCCCATTAACACTAAACTAGCACCTACACTCACCGGCCCCTTTATGTGTGTATGTTCCTGGTCTTCTGCTGCTGCAGCCCATCCAATTCAAGGTTTGCCTTCCTGTCAGCATTCTCTTTTGCCCACAAAACCACTACTCACTAGATGTTTTTTTTTGTTTGTTTTTTTGCACCATTCCCTGTAAACAATAGAGACCAATGTGTGTGTGAAAACCCCAGAATTTCAGTGATTTCTGAGATCCTCAAGCCACCCTATCTGGCACCAACAATCAAAGTCACTTAGATCACATTTCTTCCCCAATCTGATGTCCGGTCTGAACAACAACTGAACCTCTTGATCATGTCATGTCTACATGTTTTTATACATTGAGTTGCTGCCACATGATTGGTTGATCAGATGTTCACATTAATGAGCAGTTGTACAGATGCACCTCATAAAGTAGCCACTGCCATTGTAACATGATATTAAGCATGGCATGTTCTGCAAAAGTTAAAACTGTAAATGGAATTTGGAGAACAATATTCTAAACAAGCCAAACAGCTCATGGCTTCCTTTCTCTTTTTGTTCCGACAGAGATTGTTTGGAGACAAAACAATTCTTTCAGACTGGTTTAACTTTCAAAAAAACTTCCCTCATTTGTCTTCTTGTCCTTACAACTGTTTCCACCCTGAGCATCGTCTTCATGATCTACTTTGACTTTTCATTCCATTGATAGGAAAGACACCCACAGCGATACTCTGTGTTAATGGACAATTGCTCATCTTCCCTCCCTGTGGACTCTGCCTGCAGTTCACCCATCACTGGAATGTCTGTTCACTTTGATGTTTCTGAGCTTTATTCAGCCGCGCTCCATCGATTTTCCCCTGTGACAGAATCTCAACGGCTGGTTAATGAATGCTTTCGTCACCCAGTGCAGTGTGACCCAATTGTTGCTCTGACCATCTAACCTTTGGCAAACTTCTGGTCCTTTCAATACCTCACTTGGTTTCATTCTTCTGAAAGAATTCTCGTTCTCTACACAAATACAAAACCTGTTTTCCCACGAGGATGATTTCATCCGGTTCCTCTATATCAAGCAACTTATCATCATCATCCTTGGCGATTTCAACCATCTGACCTCTCCAGCTCTTCAGACTCTCTTGCCTCTGTGACTTCCAGCTCAATAACCCTCTGAGATCTCCAGCCTCATCTAATTCTGGCCTCTTTCCCAGTGCAGCCTTTAGTCACTTGAATATTTTTCATCTGCATTTTCAGTTGCCTCGGCCTACTCTCTGGATTTCTCCCTCTTCTTTCTCTCCTATTTCTACGTTGGCTGAATTCTGCTTTCAACAGTGTACTCTGCATACTGTTCCCTTTGGACTACCTCGATGTGCTTATGCATGGTCTGATCTGCCTAGATGATACATAAAGATTAGCTTTATTTGTCACAAGTACATCGAAACATACAGTGAGATGCATCATCTACGCCAACAACCAGCACAGTCCAAATAAACAAACAAATTCTATGGAGTTATCATTTCAGAGGACCTGTCCTGGGACCAGCGTGTAAGTACCATTACAAAGAAGGTATGGCAGTGCCTCCACTTCCTAAAACAAATTGCACAGATTTGGCATGCCATCTACAACTCTGACAAACTTCTATAGCTGCACAGGGGAGAGTATGGCCTGGTATGGAAAAGCCAATGCCCAAGAACAGAAATTCCCTACAAAAAGTCGTGGTTACACTCCAGTATGTCACGGGAAAAGCTCTCCCCACCCTTGAGCAGATCTACGAGTCTCAGCATCTATCATCAAGGACCATCCAGTCCATGCTCTCTTCCGCTGCTGCAGTTGGGAAGGAGGTACAGGAGCCTTACGTTCCACACCACCATGATCAGGAGCAGTTATTACCCTACAGCAATCAAGCTCCTGAACCAGTGTGGATAACTTCACTCACCTCAACACTGAACTGATTCCACAACCTACTTTCAAGGGCTCCAACTCATGTTCAAAATTTTGTTTAGTTATTTACTATTTTGTTGATTACAATTTGTCTTCTTTTGCACTTTGTTTATTTTATTGAGATACACTACAGAACAGGTCCTTCTGGCCCTTCGAACCACGTTGGCCAGCAACTCTTGATTTAACCCCAGCCTAATCACAGGACAATTTACAATGACCATTTAACCTACCAACCGGTACAACTTTGGAAACTGGAGCACCCAGAGGAAACCCACGTGGTCACGGGGATTAAGTACAAACTCCCTACAGGCAGTGGTGACAATTGAACCCCAGTCACCTGTACGCTAAAGCATTTCGCTAACCACTACACTACCATGCTGCCCCAAAGAGTGGGCAAAGGAGGTCAGTGAGACAGGTAGGAGTCGAACCTCCAATCGTCTGATCACTAGTCAGAATGCACAGGCTCTATCTTTGTCTGTAGTTTTTCATTCGTTCTGTTGTGTTTCTTTGTATCTACTAGTGAATGCCCACCAGAAAATGATTGTATATATATAAGTGATTCAGAAGTGAGACTGGCACGTCATGAGAGCTCAAATCAGCTTCGAGGCATTGCAAAGCAACCAGGAATTCTTGCAGTAACGGAAACAGTAACAATGTTCTTTCTTTGTTCTGTTTGTCACATTAACTCAGGCACGGGCTGCTTGGTGGAGCTTTAAATCTATCAGCATTCCCACAGACAAAACGGTGATTGCTCCCACTGGTTTGCAGTCTTCTGTTTAATAAATCCTGCCACAATTGGGAGCCGGAGAGAAGGATTAACAACACAAGGCCTTGCCCTTTACATCTCTGACAGCCTTACAGACTCTGGTACAATACAGTAAAGGAGGAGGCCACTCAGCTCATCAGTTCCAGGAAAGACAGTGGAGACACAAGGGACATGCAGATGGTGGAATCGAACAGCAAGTGGTCTGCTGGAGGAACTCAGCGGGTCAAGCAGTATCCGTTGGAGAGAAGGAAACGTTGATGTCTCTGGACAAAACGCTGCTTCAGGAAATTGTTTTCATGCTGATACAGGGTTTTGACCCAAAACATCAAAGATTCCTTCCTGCCCATTGATGCTGCTCGACCTGTTCAGTTCTGAGTGCTTATGCAAGTGTTTCTTCTTTCTCTGTGTCCCAAGCATGGTGACTGGGGTTTTTTCATTCCTTGTGCAGTAAATATTCTAGATCCAGCGGAGGTGGAATGAAGGTGTTGGCCTATCAATGAGGACAAGCTGTAATGGATTAGGTGCTCCAAGTTATGAAGACAGCAAACACAACATAATGGTTTTGTCCTTCATTATTGTTGGACATGGGCTTGTGAATTATTCACAGGGTCTGTCAGGTCCTATAAATGCCAACATTGGTTGATAACAATTAGCTGTATGTAGAACAGGTATGTTACATGGTTAACAGGCTGTTGGTTTGATTTCAGCAACACATACAATATTAAAATCAAACAGCGGTTGAAATGCTCGTCTATTACAGATCAGTTCCAATCCATATCTTTTGGAAGTGTTGTTAGTCTCTTTATAATAAAGCATGAAGGGAAAGGGAAAATATAGAGCTTTAAACAGTTCGTTGGCAATTTTATTGACTCCCACTTAAAACACACAATTCAGTTTTACTGTTGTGTTAGAACACAAAGTGTACACTCAGTGGCCACTTTATTAGGAACCTCCTGCATCTAATAAAGGGGCCATAGATTGTATGTTCATGGTCTTCTGCTGCTGCAGTCCATCTACTCAAGGTTCAATGTGTTGGGCATTCAGAGATGTAACACGTGGTTATCTGAGTTACTGTCACATGACCCAGTCTGGCCAATCTCCTCTGACCTCTCTCATTAACAAGGGGCTTTAGCCTATAGGACTGCTGCTCACTTTGGTCATCGCACCATTCCCTGTAAACTCTAGAGATGATTGTGCATGAAAATCCAAGGAGAACAGCAGTTTTTGAGATACTTAAACTGCACCTCTGAAAGGGGGAAGATCTGAGGATCCCTGCTGCACCCGGTGACCCTGTGATCTCTGTCTCAGAGACCGATGTTAGGCTGTCTTTCAGGAGGGTGAACCCTCGCAGGTCCCAGAGGCTCCGAAAACTTGTGTCAACCAACTGGCAGGATTTCAGGACATTTTCAAACTCTCACTGCCACAGTCGGAAGATCCGACCTGCTTCAAAAAGGGAACAATTATTCCAGTGCCTGAGGAAGGTAGCATGAGCTGCCTTGATGACTATCGTCCAGTAACACTCAGACCTGCGGTGATGAAATGCTTTGAGAGGTTGGTCATGACTAGAATGAACTCCTGCCTCAGCAAGGACCTGGACCTTGCCTATCATCGCAATAGGTCAACGGCAGGTGCAATTTCAATGGCTCTTCACACCTGGACAATACAAACACTTACGGTATGTCAGGATGCTGTACATTGACTATAGCTCAGTGTTTAACTCCATTATTCCCACAGTCAGATCAACAAGCTGTAGAACCTGGGCCTCTGTACCTCCCTATGCAATTGGATCCTCGACTTCTTAACCAGAAGATCACAATCTGTGCAAATTGGTGATAATATCTCCTCCTCACTGACAATCAACATTGGTACATCTCAGGGGTGTGTGCTCAGCCCACTGCTCTACTCTCTCTATAACTATGACTGTATGGCTAGGCATAGCCTAAATGCTATCTATAAATTGGTTAATAACACAACGGTTGTTGGTAGAATCTCAGATGGAGATGAGAGGGTGTACAGGAGCAAGATGTCCCAGCTAGTTGAGTGGTGTCGCAACAATAACCTTGTACTTAATGTCAGTAAGCTGAAAGAGCTGATTGTGGACTTCAGGAAGGGTAAGACAAGGGAACACATACCAATTCTCATAGAGAGATTAGAAGTGGAAAGAGTGAGCAATTTCAAGTTCCTGGATGTCAAGATCTCTGAGGATCTCACCTGGTCCTGACATTATCCATGCAGCTATAAAGAAGGCAAGACAGCAGTTATATTTCATTAGGAGTTTGAATATATTTGGTTTGTCAATGTAAATACTCAAAATCTCCTCTCGATGTACCGTGGAGAGCATTCTGACAGCAGACTGCATCACTGTCTGGTTTGGGGGAGGGTGGGTGAGCTACTATACAGGACCAAATGAAACTACAGAAAGTTGTCAAATTAGTCCACTCCACCTTGAGTACGGCCCTCCATAGAGTCCAAGACATCTTCAAGGAGTGGTGCCTCAGAAAGGTGACATCCATTACTAAGGACCCCTATCACTTAGGGAATACCCTCTGCTCATTGTTACTGTTAAGAGGGAGGTACAGAAGTCCTCAGACACTCAGTGATTCTTCCCCCTGCCATCTGATTCCTAAATGGACGTTGAACCCATGAATACTACCTCACTTTTAAAGTATACATTATTTCTGATTTTGCACTATTTTAAACTATTCAATATACATATATATACTCACTGTAATTGATTTACTTGGTTATTTATTTATTTTTCTTCCTATATTGTGGCAACCCACTTTCTGCGCAGGCGAACCGGCTCGCAAATAGCCAGAGCGCGGGGGGAGACGTTGGTAATGCACCTCTGACGTCATTTCCGCCCGGAGAGGGCGGGCGCTAGGGATTAAATGCCAGCGCTGCGAAGTTTGAATAAACTAGTCTCGAAACGACTTACCGACTGCGTGACGTCTCTAGCTCTGTATGTAGTATATCGCTACAATATTATCATTTATTGCTTTGAACTGCTGCTGCTAAGTTAACAAATTTCACGACATACGCTGGTGATTTTACAGCTGATTCTAATTCTTTAGCGTTTGACTGTTTTTTACGTAGAATCGTAGAAACCTACAGCACATTACAGGCCATTCAGCCCACAATGTTGTGCCGACCATGTAACCTACTCTAGAAACTGCCTAGAATTTCCCTACCACATAGTCCTCTATTTTTCTAAGCTCCATGTACCAATTGTATCCACCTCTACCACCATCACTAGTAGTGCAATCCACTCACCCACCACTCTCTGTGTGAAAAACCTACCTCCGACATGCCCCCGTGTACCTACTTCCAAGCACCTTAAAACTATGCCCCCTTGTGCTAGGCATTTCAGCCCTGGGTAAAAGCCTCTGACTATCCACATGATCAATGCCTCTCATCATCTTATACACCACCTTCAGGTCACCTCTGACCTCCAAGGAGAAAAGGCCAAGTTCATTCAACCTATTCTCATGAGGCACACTCTCCAATCCAGGCAACATCCTTGTAAATCTCCTCTGCAGTCTCTCTTCGCCTTCTATGGGCAAGCCAATTTTGGATTCTATGCCTCCTTAGTTTCTGAATGAGCCTTGAATGGGGAACCTTATCAAATGCCTTACTGAAATCCATATACACTACATGCACTGCTCTACCTTCATCAATGTGTTTTGTTACATCCTCACAGAATTCAGACAGGCTCTTAAAGCACAACCTGCCCTTGACAAAACTATGTCGACTATCCCCAGTATGATTATGTCTCTCCAAATGCTCATAAAACTTGCCTCTCAAGATCTTCTCCAACAACTTGCCCACTACTGAAGTAAGTCTCACTTCATGGGTTATCTCTACTCCCTTTCTTGAACAGGGAACAACATTTGCAACCCTCCAATCCTCTGGTACCTCTCCCGCCCCTATTGATAATGCAAAGATCATTGCCAGAAGCTCAACAATTTCCTCTCTTGCTTCCTACAATAGCCTGGGTTATATTTCATCTGGACTTGGTGACTTGTCTAACTTAATGCTTTTCAAAAGCTCCAGCACATCTTCTTTCTTAATGTCTATATGCTCAAGCATTTCAGTCTGCTGTAAGTTATCCCCACAATTGCCAAAGTCCTTTTCCCTGGTGAACACTGAAGCAAAGTATTAATTAAGTTCCTCCGCTACCTCCTCCAACTCCAGGCCTACGTTTCCACTATTGCACCTGATTTGTCCTGTTCTCACACGGCTCATCCTCTTGTATGCCTTGGGGTTTTCCTTAATCCTGCTCACCAAGACCTTCTCATGGCCCCTTCTAGGTCTCCTAATTTCATTCTTGAGCTCCTTCCTGGCGCCCTTGTCATTTTCTAGAGCTCTAATGGTACCCAGCTCTTGAACCTTTCGTAAGCTTTTACAAGGCTTGACGCTCAACCCCGCACGTTGGAAAGCGCGCAAGGAGTCGGCCGGATGGAAATGCGGGGCCACTCGCCTCGGAGTCCGGTGTGGATGCCACTACACCACTGGCCAGCGGCATCCATTGAGTTACTGCCACATGATTGGCTGATGATGAGCAGTTGTACAGGACTACCTAATAAAGTGATCACTGAGTGTAGGCTCCCACTTCAAACACACGTTTCAGTTTTATTGCAATGCTGAAAACACTAGAACACAAAGTGTACTTTTATACTAAAGCCACCATATTCAATGTATCCCACCTGCAAAGCCTTTCTTTGTAATGCAGCTGGAATTACACAGAGCTCTCCACCCCCACCCCCTCAACTTTCAGAAGCTGAAAGCAAGTATGAGTCTCTGGTCAGGCTGCGTGTGAGGTATTGCATTCATTTCTGTTGCCCTTTCGGGGCGGATGAGGGGGTTACGGAGTGGGTGCAGAGGAGGTTACCGTGATGCTGTCTGGACTGGAGGGGGAGGTCGTACAAACTGAAGTGACGGAGGCTGAGGGGAGATCTGTCAGAAGTTTACAAGATGATGAGAGGTATAGGTAACGTGGAGAGCCGGTATCTTTCTCCCAGGGTTGAAGTTTCCAATACTAGAGGGCACGCATTTAAGGTGAGAGGGAGAAAGTTCAATGGAGATGTGCAGGCAGGTCGGGACATGAATGTTCAAAGTTCAAAATTCAAAGTAAATTTATTATCAAATACGTATATGTCACCACATATTACCTTGAGATCCATTTTCTTGCAGGTATTTACAGAAAAATACAGAAATACATTAGAATTTATGAAAATCTCTTAATAACAAAAACTGACAAACAACCGATGTGCAAAAGAAGACAAATCGTGTAAATAATAAAGAAAGTGTAGATAATGGAGGGACAAGGATGTTTGTAAGCAGAAGGGATTAGTTAGTTTGCTGTTTAATTACTAGTTTCATTAGTTCAGCACACTGTGGGCTAAAAAGTCTGTTTCTGTGCTGTATTCTATGGCTGTTCGAAGTATTCTTTGTGACCTTGATGATGAATAAGGCATCCACTTAGACATTTAATAGGTCGTTTCACCAAATACATTCAGCAAATCACAAGCAGTGCCTATAATCCACCATCCACTGTCTGACCTTCCGTGCGGAGACTGCATCATAACATCACGTACAATGTCAATTCAGCAGACTGTGCCTTCTTTAAATGTGCAAGGCTCATTTACTATGTTTCTGATCTGTCCTATGTTTCAATATTGTTGTAGTGGAATAGCATTGTAAAGACTGATGAAGTAAGTTTAACATGGTGTAAGGTCACGAGGCAAAGGCTGATGGTCAGATTGAAAAGGTGCTGAGCAGAATTAACATTGAAGCCTGCAGACTGTGAAGGTCAGGGCACTACTTTGAACCGCGGTGTTACACAGGTGGCCTGAGACAGGACAAGTGCAGGACGGTAGGGTAGCAGTTAGTGTAATGATTTTTACATCACCAGCAATGAGGGTTCAATTCCCACTGCTGCCTGTAAGGAGTTTGTACGTTCTCCCCTTGACTGCATGATTTCCTCCCTGTGCTTTGGCTTCTTCCCACATTCCAAAGACGTAGGTGAAAAAAGTGCATTAAATCTACCAAGAAGGTGGGAACAATGCACTCGAAACAAGTAAGTTAGGGGTCAGAACAGTTACGAGATAGAGTGGACAAAGACAGGGCTGAAACATTCGAAGGACACACTACTGAAACAAGTGACATTTGTGTTGGAATATGTCTGATAATCAGTGTGGGGTTCCTGAAAAAGCAAACAGCATTTCAATCTGAACACCTAGTAATGGGACGAGTAATTATTCAGCTTTAAATGACCAGGGATAAGGTAACTCAGGAGACTGACTGTTAGCAGTGAAGATCAAAGAAAACAAGTGTAAAACAGGTGAAATTGGAGGGAGGGGGTAGAGATATAGAGTGAGGGAGAGAGATAGAGAAAGGGAAGAAAGGCAAGAAAGAGAGAGGGTGCAAAAGAAAGGTAGGAAGAGTAAGAGAGACAGAGAAAGATAGTATGAGAAAGAGAGAGTGAGAGGAAGTGAAAGCAAGTGAGAGAGAGCAGGGAGATGAAGCAAGAACAAGATATGGAGAAAGAATGAATGTAAGAGCAGGAGAATCTCAGGGTTGTATACAGTGACTTGTATACACTTTGACAATAAATTTACTTTGACTTTGAACTGAAAAAGAGATAGGAGCAACAGAGATGGAAAGCAGGAGAAAGAAAAAGGAGAGAAAGCATGAGAGAGAGAGTGAGAGACTGAAGGAAGAGAATCTGCAGCTAACAGGGGGCAGTGAGCTTGTGTCTCCCTCAGAAGATGCCCAGTCTCTGGGGATGTCCAGGAGATGACCATGACTAACCAACTATTTCTTCTCAATATTGGGTGAATCACAATAAACCTGCTGTGCTTACAAGCAGGGTTCTTGCATCTTCTTTACTGTAATCATAAACAGTTTGAGTTAATGTGAATTACAACTTGAAAGTAAAAGAAAATTGTGAATTGGGAAAGATCCTACAAGTTTTTCACCTCAATGAATATTTCACAGAATCAAACAGCCAGTCCAGCCATTTGAGCCTCTGTAACCCCTTCCTGCAAAATTATCCAATTAATCCAATTTGTAGCCCTGTAGCTTCACTTCCCTTCAAATATTTACCTGATTCTCTGACAACAGTTTATTTAACTTCACCTCCCTTCAGGCTGCACAGCAATTCACAATATGTTTAAAAATAAAGTTTTGGTGTATTGCCCCTATTTATCTTTCTGAGATTTCAGCCAGGGAGGGTAAATACCTGCTCGGCATCAGTATAGAATCACATCGACACAGACAAGTAGTCAGGGTGTCCTTGGAACAAATATCGACAGCTTGTGCAGCCTCGCTAGGACACTCCCTGGGACACAGACTGAGGGGTCACCTGACAGACCCACGTCGTAGCACTCAGAAGCTGCACGGAGCAGTGGAACTGCGATCCTTCCGCCCAGGATGAGTGGGAGGAGTGAAGGATGAAAAGACCAAGGTGATTGGCGAGAGAAATGAAAGGGAGATGAAGCAACACTTTTCAGTGAAGGGCTGGGAATCCATCGCTGGGTTTAGTGATGGAATCGACATTAGTCAGTGATAATAAACCCGATTCCGATTCTGTTTTGCTGGTTTGTGTAGTTCTGCAGAGTTGGATTCAGCTCATCACTGGAGAGAAACGAGACTCTGGTGGGTGGGGAAATGGAAAGATGGAGGCTGGAGTTACACCCCTTCATCCTCAGTCCCAATTCAATCAGTTCATGGCTGATCTGCTATTGAAATGAGACTGGTGGGTGGGGAACTGGAAAGATTGAAGCTGGAGTTACACCCCTTCATCCTCAGTCCCAATTCAATCAGTTCATGGCTGATCTGCTATTGAAATGAGACTGGTGGGTGGGGAACTGGAAAGATGGAGGCTGGAGTTGACACCCCTTCAATCCTCCGTCCCAATAGTTGAGCTGCTATTTATTTACCTGCCTGGAGATACAGGCCCTCCCAGCCCAACGAGCTGTGCCTCCCAGCAAGGCCCCTATTTAACACTGGACTAGTCACAGGACAATTTACAATGACCAAGTAGGTTTTTGGGCTGTGGAAGGAAACCAGAGAGCACTCAGAGGAAACCCATGAACGTACAAACTCCTTACAGATGGGGCCAGAATTGAACTCTGAACTCCGTCTCCCTGAGCTGTAACAGCATCACGCTAACCGCTACGTTACTGTGGCGCCCCAGCGGTGCAGCTAGTACAGCAACGATCTCACACTTCCAGCAACTTGGCGCTGGCTTTATCGGAATGGTGCTCTCCCCATGATCCCAACGACAAGCACATCAATAGGTTAACTGACCCTCGTGTCAGTGAATGGTGAAATTTTCATGCAGGGTGGGTGTTGATGGGATTACAGGGAGAATAAAAGCTAGCACTGATGTTAATGGCTCATTGACACCAGGATTCAATGAATTCCACAGATTCAGCATTCACCACCCTCTGGCTAAAGTGATTCCTCCTCAACTCTGTTCTAAAGGGACATCCTTGTACACTGAGGCTGTGCGCCCAGGTCTTCCACCATTGTAAACATCCTCTCCACGTCCACACTACCCAGGCCTTTCAATATTCAGTAGATCTCCCAATCTAAGAATGTTTAGTTTAGCTAGAAATACAGCATTATAATTACCTAGATTGTTTGGTATTTTGACAAAATGTCATCTTATATTTTAATATATATATTTTTATTGTAAATAAATATTACATTATTTTAATAATTTTGATCATTAACAGTTAGTGGAAGATAATTACACATCGATTTGCTTGTATGATAATGAGGCTTTTAGACAGATACCTAACCATGCAAGGTATGGAGGGATATGACTGTGGTACAGGCCGCAAAGGTTTAGTTTAATCTGGTACTGTGTCCAGTACAGACATAGTGGGCTGAAGGGCCTGGTCCTGGAGTGTACTGTTCTATGGGTCATTGACAGTGGGTTGCAGATCCTGTTTCAATGCTGCCTTACTATCAATGACTGTCCTAACAACACCCATTCAGTTTTGTTCATTTCCCCTAATAATGTCAGCAATCAAAAGCTTAACAGTCCCAGGTTTTGAGTTTTTCAATTGACTCACAGCACTTGAGGGAGTCTCAAACTCCCACTACCTTTTACACAGAGAAATGCATCTTGATATCTCTCCACAGGAGCCTGGCTCAAATTTTAAGCTGCCTTTTTAAAGGATTTCCCTCTCTAGAGGACATGATTTTTGCTAACTACCTCATTAATCATCAGAAAACCATCGGACACTACAGCACAGTACAGGCCCTTCAGCCCTCCATGTTGTGCCGACCCATATAATCCCTGAAAAAAAGTACTAAACCCACACTACCCCATAACCCTCTATTTTTCTTTCATCCATGTGCCTGTCCAAGAGGCTCTTAATTATAACCTTTGCAAAACTGAATTATGAGGGTAACGCTCAGGGTAGAATTTTGCCTCGGTGGAGTGCTATTCTCATCAGAGTGAGGAGCACTGGTTCAGAGATCGGAGGAGCACTGGAAATCCCAGGGTGGACAACCCAAACCTTCTTGTGACCGGGCTATGAAGGAATGGGTGGACAAGTACTGACTGTCACAGTGTGGTCCAGAAACTGCCGAACAGCGGGCGGGAAAGCTCTACAATGCGTAGTTAAAGCCGCCCAACGCATCACCGGCACCAGCCTAGCCGCCATCAAGGGCAGATATAGAGTAAAGGCCAGAAATATCATGAAGGATCCCATCTACAGAGTTTATCGACTGCCCACTCCCGTCAGGGAAGGGGTAATGCGGCACCCACGGTAGGACGACAAAACCCAAAAACAGTTTCTTCCCCCAAGCTGCCTGGCTGATCAACACCCCCGCCCGTATACCCAGCCCCACCCACTACATCCCCTTATGTACGTACAATCAATCTATGGAACTAAGCTAATCATATGCACATATGGCACACTCAAATTACTTGTACAATGTAATTTATAGGATTGCTTTTATATTTATTTTATATTCATATTTACAGTGTTTTATGCTTGTTGTGTTTATGCTGCATCGGATCTGGAGTAACAATCATTTCGTTCTCCCTTACACTCCTGTACTGAAGAATGACGATAACCAAACGTGAATCTTGCGACCCCTCCACAGTTGGGTCAATGTTAACAAGGAACTAGGAACATGTGGAATAAAATAATTTGGGTATAAACTACATCCCAATTGCCCTTAGGATGTGTTGCTGTAAATTGGTTTACTATTGTCTCCTGTTCTGAGGTACGGTGAACAACTTGTCTTCCATATTATTCATGCAGATCAGTTCATTCGACAGTGTGTTGAAGGGGTTCAGCGTGCAGAATAGTGTACTTACAGAGAAAGTGCAGTATGGACAGACAACAAGGTGCAAGGTCATAACGAGATAGATTGTGAGGTCAAGGGTCGATTTTATCATACGAGGGAACTGTTCAATAGTTTTATAACAGCAGGGTAGAAGCTGTCCCTGAGCTTGCCATTACGTGCTTTCAGGCTTTTGTACTTTCCAGAGTGGAGAGAAGAGAGAACGTGTGGGGTGTGCGGGATCTGCTTCACTGAGGTAGTGGGAAGTGTAGACAGAGGCCATGGCTTCTGAAGTGCTGAGCTGTATTCACAACTCCCTACTGCAGAGACCTGATGCCTGAAAAATGGAATCGTTTGCAGCCAGCTTTCACTGAGCTGAGGGAAAGTTCAGCAGATGAGAAGCAATCAAGTTCAGATTGGCCTTTGACAGTGAGCTGTGTAGTTTAGCCAGTTGTCAGGTACTTAATTGCATTACGATTCACCAATGTAATCATCTCTTCATTATCAGGCCAGTCCCATTGGATTGGAGTCTGTGAGTGATTCATCTTACTGAGGACAAAGATGAGGTTAACAAGCACATTTTAACAACCAATGTTTGTCATAAGAGAGTTTACAATTTAACAGACTCTTGAGCGTAATTTATCTTGTTATATAAAACCAATATCACTTAAAACCGTGACAAAAGATTACTAAAATGGATAGCAGCTAACTAATGTGGAAGTGTTGATTTCATGTCAATTTCTGCATCGGCATGCTCTGGCACTGTGCGTTCAATGCCCATATTCCTTGCCACTCTCACGTTTTCCCTTCTTGTTGTAAACCGCAGTCATTATTGACTGTCCGAGCGGATCTGTGCGCCAATCTCTGAGAGTGGAATGGCAGGTATGGTCAGGGCAATGGATCAGAACCAGGCTCATTATCACTGACATAGGTCGTGAAATGTGTTGTTTTGTGGTAACAGTACAGAGCAATACATACAATGCACTGTAGATTAAAATCAGAAATATACATCCAATGCCACTTTATTAGGTACCTCAGAATCAGAATCAGGTTTATTACTACCAGTTTGTGTGCTGAAATTTGTTAACGCATCAGCAGCAGTTCAATGCAATACACGATAATGTAGAAGGAAGAAATAAATGATAAATACCTAAGTAAATCTACTATAGTGAGTATAAATCTATTATAGTATAATATATATATATATATACACACACACACTCAGTAGATTTACTTAGTTCTATATATAGAATAGATTCAAAAGAGTGCGAAAACAGAAATAATATATATATTAAAAAGTGAGGTAGTGTTCATGGGTTCAACGTCCATTTAGGAATCAGATGGCAGAGGGGAAGAAGCTGTTCCAGAATCACTGAGTGTGTGCCTTCAAGCTTCAAGCTACCTGACGGTAACAATGTGAAGAGGGCATGCCCAGGGTGGTGGGGGTCCTTAGTAGTAGACGTTGCCTTTCATTGGCACCGCTCCTTAAAGATGTCTTAGGTACTTTGGAGGCCAGTACCCAAGATGGAGCTGACTAATTTTACAACTTTCTGTAGCTTCTTTCGGTCCTGTGCAGTAGCCCCCGCCCCCTCCCCCCCCATACGAGACAGTGATGCAGCCTGTCAGAATGC
Organism: Hemitrygon akajei; assembly: GCF_048418815.1. Classification (NCBI taxonomy): domain Eukaryota; kingdom Metazoa; phylum Chordata; class Chondrichthyes; order Myliobatiformes; family Dasyatidae; genus Hemitrygon; species Hemitrygon akajei. The sequence goes on from NC_133132.1 coordinate 31,778,541, forward strand.
TCTCCACAATACATCTGAAGAAATTTTCAAGAGTTTCATTTGACAAACTAAATCTGTTCAAACTCCAAATGAAACATAGCTGGTCTCGCCTTCTTCATAGCTGTGTCGATATATTGGGACCAGGCCGGATCCTCAGAGATCTTGATACCCAGGAACTCCAAATTGCTCACTCTCTCCAATTCTGTTCCCTTGTTTTGCCCTTCCAGAAGTCCACAATCAGGAAGCATGACATGTCGTGCATTCAGAGATATTCTTCAGCACACCATTGCTGAAAAACGTAGTTTATTCGAGTTGATGTTGCCTTTGTAGGTTCTCGCAAATAAAATGACATGAGGGACTTTATGTTCAAGAAAAGCCATGGCAACTAATTTAATTGTACTCCAAAACTTGAACGCAAAGCATGGTAACAGTCCTTTACATAATTATGTCATCATGTCAGACCAGCCTCTTAAAGTGAACTCCAACTCAATGTTGATGGTTGTGAATTATGTACGTTTCCACCAATTATGTTACCCTGCACAGCAATTCCCCCCCCCCACCCCAGAATTCACTAAAACCCGCATTGTGAGCCTGCCGGAACTCAGAAGAGACACCCTGCTCGGGTCCAATGTCCCACAAGTGGTGGAGTAGCAGGTGCCTCTGGCTCGTCCAGAGGTGTTTTGACATGCTCATGGTCACGTTGTGACGGCAGGGACGTGGCAGCGAATACTCCAAACCTCGGTGGTCTGGTTTAAGGCGATTTACTGAAACACATTCAGGTTTACCCCTTAGCTATGATGAGGGTCTTTTCTCTCCATTCCAAATCGCCGAAGGGCCTAAGGGGATGATAGTGTGCACCATGGCGAATGAAAACAAACGAGGTGCAGCGTATGTCACAAACAAGAGAAAACCTGCAGCTGCTGGAAATCCAAGCAACACACACAAAATGCCAGAGGAACGCAGCAGGCCAGGCAGCATCTACGGAAAACAGTACGGTTGACGTTTTGGTCTGAGACCTGGAACGTCAACTGCACTCTTTTCCATAGATGCTGCCTGGCATGCTGAGTTCCTGCAGCATTTTGTGTGGAACGTAGTTGAACAGGAACCCAAGACTGCTGTACTCCATGGTGGGAGGCAGGAATATGTGAAAAGGAATAGAGTTTACTGAGCAGGGTGAGGCTGTGCAGGTGGTCGTGGCATCAGGAATAAAATCACCTGGCACTCGTAACGGCTGCCCGTATACCAGCTCAGCCGCGGACAAGTGCAGGTCCTCTTTTGGAGATGTTCTGAGCCCCAGCAGAGCCCAAGGGAGGCGATCATGCCGACACTCATCAGACAGGGAAGCTCTCAGAGCAGCCTGTCTGTCAGGAGGGGTGAAACCGCTCGCGTAGGCCACTGGACCGCGAGTGATACACCGTGGTGTGATGTAGCCTAACACCGAGGTTCTGGGCCATTGCAGCCCAGAGGTCTGAGATGAATTGGGGACCACAGTCAGAGGAAATATTAGATGGGGTTCCAAACTGAGCAACTGAGCTGCTCATTAACCACCAAGCCATGTCTACAGCCATTGTCGGTGCTAGAGGGACAACCTCTGGCTACCTGACAATATGGTCCACCATAGTAAGAAGGTGCGTGAAACCGCGGGAGGGGAGAAGAGGACCAACAAGGTCCACATTGACATGGTCACTCAGGGACCTCAAAAGGTGCCAATGACACCTGAACATGATGGTCAATATTTGCTCGCTGGCACTCCACACAAGCTGCAGTTCAACCATGCACGTCCTTTCCATGGCCACAGGAACTCCAGTGCAGCCAGTTCCTGTGAAGCCGTCCAGCCCAGATGTGAGAGGTCATGTGGGGAGTGGAAAGCAGTCCAGTTTGTGGGATTGATGGGGTGAGGCCGAGCAGATGAGACATCGCACGAGAGAGAAACCCCAGCTTCCCTGAACTTAATGTCAGCCAACCGCAGGCCTGTGACGGCTGTTCGGCAAGCCTGGACCTCTGGGTCAGTAAATTAGTCAGCTGCCATTGCTGGCACAGTCAACCCCTATGTGTATGACCTCAACGGCTGGCCAAGAGAGGCAATCAGCCACGGCATTATTTCCCCCTTGATTTATTGTATATCAGTAATGAACTCGGATATGCAGGCCAGGAGGCATTGCTGTCCGTGCAGTGCAAGGGTCTGATATCTTGGCGATCACATGCACAAGGGGTTTGTGGTCAATGAAAGCTGTGAAATAGCAAGCTTCTGGAAAGAACCAAAAATGGTGGATAGCCAGACAGAGACAGAGAAGCTCCTGGTCAAAGAGCTGCTACACGCCTCCAACCAGCTGTTCGTGCAGAGACTGAAGCGTCAGTAATGTGGTTGTGGGTGCATCGGTAGGGTCGATTTGGAAAGAGCTTGTTTGGTGTCATCAAATGCCCTGTCACATCCACAGACCTGTCAAGCATATGTGATTTGGGGTATTGCTGTTATAGGGGAAATGTAAGTTCACCAACTCACAGAATGAAGCTGTGATAGAAATACACCATACCTAAAATCTCCTGTAGTTTTCTCGTAGTGCAGGGCAGTGGGATATCATAATAGTGACTACTTTTGATGAGAGGGGTTTTGTACCTTTTGCGGAGATGAGATGGTCGAGAAAGTCAATGTTTGACAGATTGGCAATTAGCCGGGTTGGGTTAAGTGCTGGAAGTGTGTGGAGATGAGATGGTCGAGAAAGTCAATGTTTGACAGATTGGCATTTAGCAGGGTTGGGTTAAGTGCTGGAAGTGTGTGGAGATGAGATGGTCGAGAAAGTCAATGTTTGACAGATTGGCAATTAGCCGGGTTGGGTTAAGTGCTGGAAGTGTGCGGAGATGCGATGGTCGAGAAAGTCAATGTTTGACAGATTGGCAATTAGCCGGGTTGGGTTAAGTGCTGGAAGTGTGCGGAGATGAGGTGGTCGAGAAAGTCAATGTTTGACAGATTGGCATTTAGCAGGGTTGGGTTAAGTGCTGGAAGTGTGCGGAGATGAGATGTGTGTTCGGAATTTGGATGCATTGGTGACAAGTATGTCATCCAGGTAAACAGAAAGAAAATCACACTCTTTTAATGCTGAGGTCATCAGATGTTGGAAAGTCTGAGCTGCATTTTTCAGCCCAAGTGGTACGTGCAGGGGCCAAATGGGGATATCACCGCTGCTTTGGGAACATTCTCCAAGCACACAGGCACCTGATGGAAGCCCCTAACTAGACTGACTTTGGGAAAAATTAACTTCTTGGTTAGACGTGCAAAAAGTCTTGAATGAGTGGGACTGGATAACGATTGGAAGTGATGGCCTTATTAAGGGGTTGGTAATCATTCCGGTGGTAACCACCATCCGACGTAGGGTCCATATGGAGGGGTGAAGCCCAGGGCTATTCGACCAGCATACAATGACGAGTCGTTCCACGTTGGCAAACTCAGTCTTCGCGGGTTGCCAGCTTTTCTGAATCTAGTAAGCGCATGCAGGCATGGACTGGTGGGCCAGTGGTGCTGTTCAGCCCCATGTTTTGTGATTGCCATGGAGAATGTGGGCTTGGTGAGGTCTGGGAATTTGCCCAGCAGTTCAGTAAACTCACATGCGGTGGTGCGTGCACCTGACAGAATCGTCATGGGGAACTCACTGAGGGAGCAGGGTAACGACCCAAAGTCCTTGACATCCACAGGCTGGCAATTCTTAAGATCAACTAACAGTCCTTGGACATACAGGAAATCTGCACCGAGCAGAGTCCTAGCCACCTTAGCCAGGAGTCCCATGTGTAACGTTGCCCTCTGAAGGAGAGCATCACCGGTCAAGTCATGTAGGTCTGGATCCTGCTGCTGTCGGTGGCCTGCAGCAAGGTTTCGTCAGTCTTTGTCTTCTCATAAAAAGGTGATGCTGGCAGCTCACTCACTTGAGCACCTGTGTCACCCTGAAAGGATGTCCAGAATGAACAGGAGTCGTCCCTGCCAGCTGGAACCCACGGTGTTCACGCAGTGCTCTGACGTCCCAATGCACTGGCATTCTTGAAGCGGGTTGCAACTTCCTAGTGCTTGTACCAAAGCGAACTTGGTAAAAACACAAGCCCAGTGTCGTTTATTTTGCAGCCGCAGGCATCTTTATGTTGGGGGCCTTGATGACTAGGCTTATCGAGGCAGAGAGTGTGGCTGAGTGTGGACTCTCAGTCATTTTAGTCCCTCACGGCTGCATTAACGAGGGCTGTACTGGAAATGTTGTAGATTCGGAGGAGGTCACCGATAAAGGAAGGAAGCGGGGGACTTTGGTAAAAAATGGAAGAGTTTATACATCAAGGTGTTGCTTAAAGATAAAGCTAAGCTTTGTTTGTCACAGGTACAACAGAACATACAGCAAAATGCGTCTTTTGCTTCAAGGATTAACAGAGTCCGAGGATGTGCTGGGGGCAGCTCACAATGCTTCTGGCTCCAGCATAGCATACCCACAACTTACTAACCCTTACTAACTTGCTTAGAGGTGGAGACTGACGTGGAGCTTGCTGGCTGGCAGAGACCAGTTGGGCTGAATGGCCTGCATATTCCATGTGATCCCGCTGTAGAGGGAAGGAAACTTAATGATAGTGATTAACCAAGCAACAGTTTGTAGGACTCTTATGTCCACCATCAATGTGCTCACATTGTTATGGATGAGCCTCAGACCCCTGTCCCAGAAATGGTAGAGTCAACTTTCCAGTCCCCTTTTCCTCATCTGATTAATGTATTTCACCTTGGTAATACTTAATTTAACAGTCTAATAAAATATTTTGTTTCTTTATTTAAAGGGATCCTGAAAGTATAACTCAATTACAGTTAATTTCTGACAAGCTTACAGCTCCGTTGTGTATATCATTGAAAAAACCCTTGGGACTTCCTCTTGATTTGGCAGCGTTCCAGGGCAGTAATTCAATCGCCCGCTTCCAAGGCAAAGTAGCTCAGAGTGATGAGAGAGTTAGGCGAGGATGATTAGGACCCAAGTGCTAGAGCATCCAAGATCAGAATTGAGACCGAAACAGACATGCTCCAGAGAGTTAGAATATCTCAACTATGGAGACCGGCACGGTCGAGTGCATGTACTAACAGGATCCTCTCCCATACTGGCAACTCCTAACCATCCTGGCTGCTCGGAGAGACGATGGTGGTAATCATGGATGAGACCTGGATCCAAGATGTCTCTTTTAGAAACCCAGCACCGTTCCTCAGATCCAAATCCTTCCCAGTACATGAGGAACTGTCGAACACCTGGAACAGTTTGTGTATCCAGAATTATTTTTACAGTGAAGACCTGCTCCGCATCGATACACCTGGATGGCAGTGGGACTGATGGTGGAGGGGTTAAAGGGCTGGTGTTTACAGGTTTTTATTTGAAATGTGGAAGCTGGGATTGACCTTGAGCGTCTTGGGGAGTGGCAAGGCGTAAGCGACCACATTTACTTTCTTGACCCAATAGAACTGGGCACCAACTTCCTAGACTCCAGAAAGGCAAATCCTGAGCAGACAGCCAGACCTGTTCCTCAGGCTGTAAGGCTGTTTCCTGTCTTCTCTTGCAGTTAGCCCTTATTTCAGCCTTCCAGGTAGAAGCTAACAAAACTTCCCTTGCCCTTTTCCATCTGTCTTTGCAGCGTTGGATGAGATCTTCGGCAGCAGAAATCCCAAACTTGGCCTCCTGCCCAGGGAGGAGTGGCGGAGAATATCCATATCGGCATTTGAACAGGGCCATCCCACGCACAGAACGCTGTAAAGTATTGTAGGTGACTTCTGTCCACACGAAACGGTTACACTACTCATCAGGTTTTTCTGAGGCTAGGCATCTTAGGGTTTGTTCCATGTCCTGGTTCTCCCGCTCCGCCTGGCAATTGGACTGTGGGCGAAACACAGAGGAAAGACCCACTGTTGCCTCAATCAACGTACAGATCACCCTCCAAAAACTTTCTGACATCTGAAATCCATGGACCCTGAAAACCTGGTGCAGGATAATTTCAGCTGGCTACACCACAGATGGTAGTTTGTCTAAGGCAATGAGTTGCAGGCCTTCAAAAAATGATCTGCAATTACCACGATGACAGCCTTCCCTTTGAAAGTGGAAGACCTATGACAGAGTGCATGAAGATGTGCACCCATGGTCTGTCTGGAACAGGCAGAAAGTGAAGCAGCCCTTGAGGTTGGGTGCAGGGTTTCTTGTTCCGGATGCATAACTCACATGCCTGCATGTATTGTTGGACATCTCTCACCATTCCAGGCCACCATCATCTTTCCTTCATGAACCTTGTAGCGTTAATGTGACTCGGACACCGCAGTATTAAACACACACGTTTATTCACTGGACTTCCATTTTACAAAACCCGCGTTCTGACATCATACGCACTCTGACCTACGGATACTCACATAATACGTTACATCCCCCTTCTCAAGTTTTTTTTTACAATACTGTGAATTAGCAAAACAATGCCTCTAGGTATGACTTCCTAACATTACAACAGCCATCACATAAACTAATAAAAATCTTAACTTCTTATACTGTATTCTACATTGTATCTTACAATACTAACAGCAGTACATTTTCTTTTACTAACATAGACTAATAAACCTTTTATTTCACACCTTGGAACTTATAACATGTGTGACTTTGTCTCAAACTGTGCGAGACTGTAGGTAGATCTAGTCTCTGTATCTAGCTGGAAGTTTGACTTGTCTCCCAGACCTTGTGCGATAGAACTGTGACTGTGCTTGTCCTTCAGAGTCGGTCTCTCGAGTAACCTCTGTGTCTGCATTTCCACCTCGGTCTCTCTGCGCCAAACCTTCACCGTCATTGCGTCGTGGGGTTTTGTCACGCCCCTCACTCTTGGTGTCGTTTGTTTCCATGTCTGTATCCGTGGAAATGTTCTGTGTATCAGTACGTGGAAACACCCTCTCACCTGTCTTCAGCAGATGCTTCCTGTTCCTCCTGTAGACTCTTTCATCCGGCGTGTGAACTATGAAGGATCTTGGTTGCTGATGTCTGTTCACAACCACAAATGGCTGCCAAGTGTCTCCTCTCTGTATTCTGACATTTTCACCTGTATGCAGATATGGTAACTGTTTTGCGCGTCTGTCATAGTAGCTCTTTTGCTTTATTTGCTTGTACTTTTGCCTGTCATGTACTTGAAGATTACCTTCAGGAGTCAGTAGAGTTGTGGATGTTGGCAGCTTGGACTTCAGACGACGTCCCATCAACAGCTGTGCAGGAGAGAATTCCACACCCTCAATCGGTGTGTTGCGGTATTCAAGCAGAGCAATGTACGGGTCACTGTTGCTGTTTTGTGCCTTCTTCAGCATGTTCTTCACACTTCGTACAGTTCTCTCTGCTTGTCCATTAGACTGAGCGTGCCCAGGACTGGAAGTAACATGTTGAAATTCCCAGCTTTCTGAGAACCCTCTGAACTCACCACTGGCATATTGTGGACCATTGTCACTGACGACAATATCTGGAGTACCATGTCTTGCAAATGTCGACTTCATTGCGGTAATGACACCTTGACTGGACGTGTCACTTAACTTGGTGATCTCTGGATATTTTGAATAGTAGTCCACACAAAGCAGATATTCTGCACCATTGTAGTGAAAGAGATCTGTGCCAATCTTCTCCCATGGTCTTCCTGGTAGTGGATGGGGAAGCAAAGGCTCTCTTGGATTGCTGTTTTTGTTTTCATTACAGACAGCACACTGAGACACAATGTCCTCTATCTGAGTTGACATACCTGGCCAATAGAGAATGTCCCTTGCTCTTTCTTTACATTTCACTATCCCCAGGTGTGACTCATGAATTCTGTTGAGCATTTCCTGTCTCATTTGGTTTGGTACAATGAGTTTTGCCACTTTGAACATTAGTCCTGATGCACAGCTGATTTCCTCTTTAAATGTACAGTATTTCTGTACTTCTTTTGGAACATCTTTTCCTTCTGTTGGCCATCCATTCATTGTAATGTCTCTTAGCATTTGCATTTCAGTATCATCTGCAGTCGCTTTCCTGAACATGTTCAACTTCTCCTCAGAGATGAGTAGCTGAGGTGTAACCCAGTTGACCTCCAGCTCTTTTCCTGGCAACTCTTCCTTTTGCTCTTTGAGGTAAGCACGGCTCAAAGCATCAGCGATGTACAGTTCTTTTCCTGGTTTATAGGTGACTGTGAGAGTGTACCTCTGTAGCCTGAGAAGCATCCTTTGCAGCCTCATTGGAGCTTGGTGAAGTGGCTTTTTGAAGATGCTCTCAAGTGGTTTGTGATCACTCTCAACCTGGATTTCTTTGCCATATACATACTGGTGGATCTTCTCACACCCATAAACTATGGCGAGTAATTCCTTCTCGATTTGAGCATATCGGCGTTGACAGTCTGTAAGTGCTCGTGATCCATACACCGCAGGCCTCCCATCCTGCAGTATAACAGCTCCTATTCCTTCTGAACTGGCATCCACAGACATCGTCACCGGTTTATTGACATCATAGAACTTGAGTGCTGGTGCATTGGTAACCAACTGCTTCAATGTGTCAAAACTTTTCTTTTGTTCATCTTCCCAATGCCATTCAGTGTTGCTCTCTAGTAGCTTTCGAAGTGGAGCACTGACCTCCGATAAGTTGGAAATGAATTTGGCAAGATACTGTATCATGCCCATGAACCTCAAAAGTCCTTGCTTGTCTTCAGGTGGTGGTAGCTGTACCACAGCCCTGACCTTTCCATTATCTGGTTTTAGCCCATCAGCGCTGAGTACGTGACCTATGTATTTGATCTCTGTAGTTCTGATCCTACATTTACTTTTGTTCAGTTTTAGGTTGTACTCATGTGCTCTCTCCAGAAACTTCCTCAATCTCTGATCATGCTCCTCAATGGTGTCACTCCATATCAGCAAATGATACTGACCACTCCGTCCAGGCCTTCAATCATTTGTGCCACTGACCTCTGGAATACCTCTGATGCAGAAGAAATCCCAAAGGGTAGACGCAGGAAACGATATCTCCCTATGGGCGTGTTGAAAGTGTGTAATTTCACAACTCTACTGACTCCTGAAAGTAATGCTCAAGTACTTGACAAGCAAATAAAGCAAAAGAGCTACTATGACAGACATACAAGACAGTTACCAGATCTGCATACAGGTGAAAATGTCAGAATACAGAGAGGAGACACTTGGCAGCCAGCTGTGGTTGTGAACAGGCATCAGCAACCAAGGTCCTTCATAGTTCGCACGTCAAATGGAAGAGTCTACAGGAGGAACAAGAAGCATCTGCTGAAGACAGGTGAGAGGGTGTTTCCCAATGATGCTGTCTTGTGGCCAAAATATCCAACAAGCTTGCAGGTGGATTTTCCAAGTTTTCCTCTGATGTCCAGTGAGTTGAATGTTTCTGCTGACATTACATTGCACTTCGCCCCAGGGTCAAGCTTAAATGTCACATTCCTCCTGTTTATTGTCAGATCTTGAGTCCATTCATCTTCAACATCCATCTCTGCATTATCAATATTCTTGATGCATACCTCCTGTTCCACTTCAATTGTACCAATGAACATGTCACTGTGGCACTCACTCTGTTCCACAGCATGCATTTTCCTTGCTTGCTCCTGCGATTTGCACATCTTTGCAAAGTGATTTTTCTTTCTGCATAATTTGCATGTCTTACCAAAGGCTGGACATTTTCTGTATCCATGTTTATATCCACATCTGTTGCAGTTAACTTCCTTTTGATTATCCTGTGGAGCTGGCTTTGTCCTACTCTTGTCAGTTTTCACAGTTTTTATTTTGTATACTTCAGTCTCTTCATTAAGCATTTTAACCTGACTCGACGTGATCTCGCTAGCACGGCACATATCAATTGCTTTTTCCAATGTAAGCTCCACCTCTCTCAACAGCCTGCCTCTCACATGATCATCTCGTATGCCGCATACAATCCTGTCGCGTATTAAAGAATCATGCAGTTGTCCGAACTCACAGTTTTTTGCCTTGTTCTTCAAATCTGTTACGTAGGCGTCTATGGTCTCTGTCGGTCCTTGAGCCCTCGTAAAAAAAATGTGTCGAATGTACGGTAGGTTTTTTCTCGGCTCGCAGTAATCTTGAAACTTTTTCTTCAACACTTCAATTTTATCTCGCTCACCCTCTTGGAAGACAAATGTGTTGCAAACCTTTATTGCCTCTGCTCCAGCCACATGCAGAAATGTAGCACGTTGCACTTTCTCCGTCTTGTCATCTACACCACTAGCAGTGCAAAACAGCTGAAACTGCTGGAGCCAGACCTTCCAATTCTCAGCAATATTCCCTCGTAGGCTTAAACTCGACAGTGGCTGTAACTGTGATATCTTTTCACGTGTCTTCTCTTCCTTTCTTTTCCGCTTTCTTCTGACACCATGTAGCGTTAATGTGATTCGGACACCGCAGTATTAAACACACACGTTTATTCACCAGACTTCCATTGTACAAAACCCGCATTCTGATGTCATACGCACTCTGACCTACGAATACTCACATAATACATTACAAACCTGAGGACCCTGGCAATCCCTGAGTGAGCAGTTATTTTTGACGAGTGTCCCCATTGAAGAACCCGAGAGCTGACGGACGAACAAACAAACTGGAATTCCGTTCTTGGGAATCTCCCCCGTTGCACTGGGCCTTGCAAACTAGTGCATCAATTTCCCAATGAATTGGTGCTATCACCTTAGCCTGGGGCAAAATTGTAGTAGGCCGTTCCTGTTTTTTGGGTTTGTAGCATCCGGCAAGGCAAGGCATCCGGGTTCTGGATCTTTGACCCTGAGTCGATAGATAAGGACAAAATTATAGCAGTTAAAGAAAAGAGACCACACTGTCCTGCCTGCAGTCTTCTGGCCTCCTGAATATAAGCCAGGTCGTTGTAGTCTGTCCATACAATAAAAGGGTTCTTGGCCCCCTCAAGCCATTCCTTCAGAGCCAATGTGACCATGAGCAGCTATTTCGGATGTCATAGTTCACCTTGCCCAGTGATAGCTGCCTGGAGAAGAATGCACATGGGTTCATTTTATTGTCTGAAGGTGTCCGTTGAGACAACACTGCACCCACTCTGACGTCCAAGACATCCAGCTCCACAATGAAGGGAAGGTGTGGGTCAGGTGAAACCCAAATGGGAGTTGTCATGAACCGCTGTTTGAGCTCTGCAAAACCAGCCTCTGCTTTGGTAGTCACAATAAAAGTTCATCTCTTAGTTGGTGCTGTCAGCTGAGCTGAAGTTCCTGATGAACTTTCTGAAGAAGTTGGCAAATCCCAGGAATCATTATGGACTTGTTTCATATTGGATGGTTGAGGTCCGTCCCTGACTGCCTGTGTCTGAGTAGGATCCACCTTGAGATTGACATTAGAGATGATAAAACCCAAAAATGAAATGGCAGATACAGGAAATTCAGATTTCTCCAGCTTGACGTAAATTCCATAATCAAGAAATCTCTCTAGGAAATCTCTGATGTGAGTGATTTGCTCCTCCATGGACCTCAAGAAGATTAGGATATCATCCAAGCAGATGCAGGCATACTTCTGGAGAGTATCCTGGAGCACGTTGTTTATAAAGGCCTGGAAAACGACTAGAACACTCGCGAGGTCGAAGGGCATGATGGGCTACTCCCTTGCCCTGTTGGTGTGTTGAGTGCAGTCTTCCACCCGTCGCCCTCCTTTATGCAGAGCAGATTGTACGCACTCTTGTGCAGTCGATTTGTACGGGTTCGACAGGATCCTGAGTAGGAGATGGGCTGGTCATTGTCTGAGGTCAAGAAGTGGAACTGCGATACACTGAGGCTGGGCTCGGGCTAGTCACCTTTGACCATGAGATAGTCTCACTCTTGCTCTGCCAGGTGATTATCAAGGCAGAAGGACTGGCCAATCAGAGCTCCTAGGTCATCTACCGGTTCTCCCAATGCAAGGGCATCCTTTAGTTCGCCTCAGAGTCACCAAGGCCTCTCCTCTCCTTGGCCAAAGTCTGAAATTCAAGTCTGGTCTGTTGCTGATCGACTACCCTGACGCACCTTCATCAGATGGTCCGAGGCTCTGCTTACTCTGGTGGGATGGTGGAACACCCTCTTCATGGTGAGCATGAATTCCTTCCAATCCGAGAAAGTCTCCGACCTCTGCTCCCAATGCATGGTGGCCCAGGCCAGGGCTCTTCCAGTCAGGAGACAGATCATGAAGGCCACCTTTACACACTCTGCAGGGAACCACGATGGCTGGAGTTCAAACACCAATGAGCAGTGAGTGAGGAAGTGCAGCGGGAGCCCGGGTCACCGCCGAATCTCTCCGGGGTCAGGAGATGGACTGACTCTGCAGAGCAACCAACAGCCTCACCCGAGTGGCTCTGGCTTCCTCCTTGTGCTAGCTGGTGCATGGCGACCTGCAGGTCGAGTATCACCAGGCTCTGTCGGGAAATCTTCTTGCAGGGTCCATGTTGGGCTCCATTGTACTGTGACGAGAGACCCAGGTGAGGATGGTTCGGACCCAAACACTGGAGTATCCAAGACTAGAATTGGGGCACAATACAAGACTGAAACAAAGACAGGTTTGTAAACTAGACACTAGATGAGATTCCAAACTTGAGCTAATGATTGAGCACCAAACCTCAGTTCAGATATTCTTTAAATTATTTAAATCCTGGTGCCAAAACATGGCCGCCAATTAGCAGGGCAGGCCTGAATCTTTAAAGGGCCACACCAGCTATCCATATTCTGGAGAGTTCGAGCATTTAAACCTCGGAGGCTGGTGCGGCTGGTGGCGTGTCATAACGACCAGATGTTTAAGTCTTATTCTAGTCAACACTGAGGCATTTAGGTGAATGTCAAAGTGAACAGGGCTGTAGGGATCCCACTACTAAGCACAACTTTCCCTCCCCCCCCTTTCTGCTTTCCGCAGGGATCGCTCCCTATGCAACTCCCTTGTCCACTCGTCCCCCCGATCCCTTCCCACCGATCTCCCTCCTGGCACTTATCCTTGTAAACGGAACAAGTGCTACACCTGCCCTTACACTTCCTCCCTCACCACCATTCAGGGCCCCAGACAGTCCTTCCAGGTGAGGCGACACTTCACCTGTGAGTTGGCTGGTGAGATATACTGCGTCCGGTGCTCCCGGTGTGGCCTTCTATATATTGGTGAGACCCGACGCAGACCGTTTCGCTGAACACCTACGCTCGGTCTGCCTGAGAAAGCAGGATCTCCCAGTGTCCACACATTTTAATTCCACATCCCATTCCCATTCTGATATGTCTATCCATGGCCTCCACTACTGTCAAAATGAATCCAAACTCAGGTTGGAGGAACAACACCTTATATACTGGCTGGGTAGCCTCCAATCTGATGGCATGAACATTGACTTCTCTAATTTCCATTAATGCCCCTCCTTACCCCATCCCTGATATATTTAGTTTTGTACCCCGCTCCTTTTCTCCCCCTCTTCTTTTTTTTCTCTCTCTCTGCTCATCACTCTGCCTGTTCTCCATCTCCCTCTGGTGCTTCCCTCCCCCTTTCTTTCTCCCTAGGCCTCCCGTTCCATGATCCTTTCCCTTCTCCAGCTCTGTATCACTTTCACCAATCACCTTTCCAGCTCTGAGCTTCATCCCACCCCCTCCGGTCTTCTCCTATCATTTTGCATTTCCCCCTCCCCCCACTACTTTCAAATCTCTTACTATCTTTCCTTTCGGTTAGTCCTGACGAAGGGTCTTGGCCCAAAATGTCGACAGTGCTTCTCCTTATAGATGCTTCCTGGCCTGCTGCGTTCCACCAACATTTTGTGTGTGCTGTAGGAATTTGATGTTTTGCAGACAGTGTATGGTTCTAGTCATACACAGAGGATGGATGTCACCGTTCAGAACCAGAAAGTTTTATAGCCAAGCTGGAGTCTTGGATTTAAAACCTTCCTCGCCTCAATGGATTCTGTCTACTCTTCTCACTGCCTCTGTAAAACAGCCAGCATAATCAAAGACCCCCACCTACTCCTGACATCCTCTCTCCTCCCCTCTCCCATCGGGCAGATACAAGAGCCTGAAAGCACGTCCCACCAGGCTCGAAGGCAGATCTATCTCACTGATATCAGACCATTGATCAGACCCACTGGATGACAGACCTTCTATCCCACTGATATCGGACCATTGATCAGACCCACTGGATGACAGATGTTCTATCCCACTGATATCAGACCATTGATCAGACCCACTGGATGACAGATCTTCTATCCCACTGATATCGGACCATTGATCAGACCCACTGGATGACAGACCTTCTATCCCACTGATATCGGACCATTGATCAGACCCACTGGATGACAGACCTTCTATCCCACTGATATCGGACCATTGATCAGACCCACTGGATGACAGATCTTCTATCCCACTGATATCGGACCATTGATCAGACCCACTGGATGACAGATCTTCTATCCCACTGATATCGGACCATTGATCAGACCCACTGGATGACAGACCTTCTATCCCACTGATATCGGACCATTGATCAGACCCACTGGATGACAGACCTTCTATCCCACTGATATCGGACCATTGATCAGACCCACTGGATGACAGACCTTCTATCCTACTGATATCGGACCATTGATCAGACCCACTGGCTGACAGATCTCCTATCCCACTGATATCGGACCATTGATCAGACCCACTGGCTGACAGATCTCCTATCCCACTGATATTGGACCATTGATCAGACCCTCTGGCTGACAGATCTCCTATCCCACTGATATCGGACCATTGATCAGACCCACTGGCTGACAGATCTCCTATCCCACTGATATCGGACCATTGATCAGACCCTCTGGCTGACAGATCTCCTATCCCACTGATATCGGACCATTGATCAGACCCACTGGCTGACAGATCTCCTATCCCACTGATATCGGACCATTGATCAGACCCACTGGATGACAGACCTTCTATCCCACTGATATCGTACCATTGATCAGACCCTCTGGCTGACAGATCTCCTATCCCACTGATATCGGACCATTGATCAGACCCACTGGCTGACAGATCTCCTATCCCACTGATATTGGACCATTGATCAGACCCACTGGATGACAGACCTTCTATCCCACTGATATCGTACCATTGATCAGACCCACTGGATGACAGATCTCCTATCCCACTGATATCGGACCATTGATCAGACCCTCTGGATGACAGATCTTCTATCCCACTGATATCGGACCATTGATCAGACCCACTGGCTGACAGATCTCCTATCCCACTGATATCGGACCATTGATCAGACCCTCTGGATGACAGATCTTCTATCCCACTGATATCGGACCATTGATCAGACCCACTGGCTGACAAGATGGACTCTTCACCCCACTGTCTCCCTCATTATGATCGTGCCCTTTACCTGCACTGCACTCCTTTAGTAGTTTCTATACTGCTACACTTTCTGCAATGCTTTACATTTGATTCTGCACTTTCTTGCAGGCATTCACAGTAGAACAAAGAAATACAACAGAATCAATGGATAACTACACACAAAGACTGATAACAACCTAAGTGCAAAAGGTGACAAACTGTGCAAATGGAACAAAATGATAAATAAATAAATACATATTTCCCCTTGGATGAGGAAACTTCAGATCCAGCCATTGATTCTCCAGACATTTTATAAATGCTTCAGTGAATCAATATAAACTTACAACATCACGGCGTGGTTCAGAGCACTGAGCACGATCAACCTCAGCCCACTCAACAGAATTGTCGGAATAAGTAGTAAAATCATTGGCCAGTTACAAGAATCTCTCAGCAGCGTCCATAGGAGACGGACTATAAAGAAGGCTCAACGAATAGTAGAGGACATCACACATACGACACTCTCATGCCATCTGGACGCCACTACAGGTCGCTGCCCATCAGCACCAGAAGAGCTTTATCCAGTTTTGTGCTTTCCTCCATTTGCCTTCTCTACACCCAGTTTTGAATATATAGTACGCATAGTACATTTGACAGTAAAAACAGTCCGTTTTATTATGTGTTTGTATTTTAAATTACATGCATTAATTTTTAGTATTTATTATCTATTGTGAGTATTTTATATTGTGTTTAACAATATGTAGTGTCATGTTCTGTATCTTAAGCTCTGTGACGTCATCCTTACTAGTGCACAACTGAAATACCTCACAGAAAATAAATTGAATTGAATTGAAGATTATTCCTCCTCCTTTCTCTACCTCAATATAGCAGGCCCCCAACATAAGGAAGCCTGTGGCTGTGAGACAGATAATGCTGGGCCGATGTTTTTACCACGCTCGCTTTGGAAATGCTGACCATCTTGCAGCTTCAACAGTGCCAGTGCATCGGGGCATCGGAGGCCTGGGAACACTGTGGGCTTCAGGGTCGTTTCCTGTTCATTACGAACACCGTTTCAGGGTGACACTTCCTGTGTGACAACGGGTGCTCAAGTGAGTGTGCTGCCAGCATCGCCTACTGATGAGAAGGCAAAGAGCGACGAAGCCTCACTGGAGGCCGCCAATGGCAGCAGGATGCAGACTTACAGGACACAATGGGTGATGATCTCTTTCACTGGGCGACGTTACACATGGGAGTTCATCCCGGCTAAAGAGACTGTACCTCTGCTCGGTGCAGATATCCTGTCTACTCAAAGACTGGTAGTTGATCTGAAAAGCTACCGGTTTGGTTTGTTACCCTGCTCCCCCAGTTAGTTCCCCACAACCACTCTATCCAAGCACATGTGAGTTTACTCATCTGCTGGGTGAATTCCCAGACCTCAGCAAGCCCACATTCTCCAATGCAGTCACAAAACATGGGGTTTAGCACCACATTTCCACAACTGGTCCACCTGTCCATGCTCGTGTGTGTAGTCTGAACCCTGAAAAGCTGACAAATGTGAAGGCTGAGTCTGTCAACATTGAAGGACTTGGCATTCCACACCAGTCGAATAGCCCCTGGGCTTCACCTCACCCTAAGTCCAACGGTGGTTGCCCCATGTGGAGTTTACCGATGCTTTAACAAGGCCACCACCTCTGATCGTCACCCGGTCTCACACATCCAAGGCTTTATGGCACATTTAGTTGGAACGTTAACTTCTTTCCAAAGTTCATCTAGTTGGGGGCTACCATCAGGTGCCTGTGTGCTTGGAGGGAAATCCCAAAAAGGCTGTGATAATCCTGTTTGGTCACATGTTGTTTAGGCTGAAGAGTGTAGCATAGACTTTCCAACGGCTGATGGACACTATTAAAAGTACAGAAACAGCACAGGCATCTACTCGACAATGTGGAACACAGTCCGAGGGCAGCCCGCAAAAGTTGCTAACGTAGCATGCCCACCATTCACTAACCCTATTGCTAACCATTCGTCATTGGAAGAAACTGGAGCTCCTGGAGAAGACACACACGGTCACGTGACGAACGTACAATCTCCTTACGGACAACGGCGGGAAATGAACCTCGATCTTCACATTGCCGGCGCTGTAAAGCGTTACGTTAACTACTACACTACCTTAAATACTGAACTGATAGTTCCTGTGCCCATGTTACATTACTCTGGATTGACATCACTGGTAAACATCTTTAGAGTGCGACAGCTGTAGATTTTTATGCTTCATGCACTGATTTCATCAAAATATGGCACTTAGTTCATAATTATCTATTTCTTATAGTCTGAATAAGACTTCACTGAAAGTAACTCAAACTTCCTTTGACAGCTTCAAGCATTTAGTTGACATTTTAAAACTCTTTATTTGACAGATAAGCTTAAAAAATACCAGAAGATTAAGATACCAGCTGTCCTTTTGGATACTGTAACCACCATTTCGAGATAATTTAAGGAAGATGGATGGTTTATTAAAACTGTTCTGAGACAAAACTAACATAGTGACATGGGAGGGGACAGAGAGAGCCTGAGTCGTGTGTCTGAAGCTGCAGTGATTTAAAATGAGATTGTTTTCAAAAGCAACAAGGCACGAAACAGTGCATCTCTCGCCAAGCAGAGGCTGATTGGGGATTTAAAACCAATCTCGACCTGGGAACAAGAAGGTCAAATTATCTGGCTTTTCCCCTGGCTTTCTAACACTTGGCCTCAGGGGTACGACACCTTCAGTCGACACAAGGCTTGGTCAGAGAATCATTCCCAAATACCTCGGATATCTTGCAGTGCCACCTGATCCTGAGTGTGGTTAGATGAAAGATTAGCTTTACTTGTCACACGTACATCGAAACATGTGTCCTTTGTGTCAACAACCAGCACAGTCCGAGGATGTGCAGGGGGAGAGTGCAAGTGTCACCAGGTTTCCAGCACCAACGTAGCACGTCCACACGTCACTGACCACAACCCATCCGTGTCCGGAATGTGGGAGGAAACCAGGGAGAACAGATAAACTCCTCACAGACAGCAGTCAAGATTCAAGTTCATGTGTCACGTGTACGTTGAAGTGAAATGAGTTATTTGTGTTAACTTGTGTATAGACTCTCCTGTGAGTCATACAGTCAATCTATGTGCATAAACCATCTTATGTATTTATAGTTGTTCTGTGTTTTCATTGTGCTCCTTCTTGTGCTATAGAGAATCTGGAATTATTTCATTCCCCTTTACATTTATGTACTGGAAATGACATTAACTAATCTTGAATCTAACAACTTGCACACCTGAGGGTGTGCTGGGGGCAGCCCACAAGTGTAGCCACACATTTCAGTGCCAACATAGCATAGCCACAATGCTCAGCAGAACAACACAGAACAAATCCCGTTCCTCACTCCCACCCACGCCCGTACACAGCCCTCTGTCCCCGGTTGCTGGTGCTGTAAGGCGTTATGCGAACTGCTACACTACAATGCAGGAGGAAAGCTTCATCACTCCCTGGTGTCACACTCCCAGCACGCTCCACAGACTCTCCTCTTGCCGCACTGCTGTATTTTGTGAGCATTGAGGGGCACGTAATTCCAGTACAGAGATGATTTAACCTCCCCAAATTGTCAACAGGTCCGTAAGCAGAGTGCAGATCACATCGGATTTGTTTCACTGTAAACCTTGTGGCTAACACTCCTTTTATTCACATTCCCACTGCTGTGTACCACACACAAACCACAGGGCAAAGCTACCTGCCCCCCCCCCCCCCCCAATAAAATCTAAAGATCTCAGGTCGATCCAATATGCCATTAATCACTCACACAAGCAAGTAATGGTTTGGCTGTTCTTTTCAGCAGATGCCCCACAGAAAACATATGAGCTAGATGGTGTCCTGACCAAGGAAATTGTTATTCTATGAATCTGCATCATTTATACTGGTTCACTTTCCATAGCTGCTGCCTGACCTGCTGGGTATATGCAGCATTTTCTGATCTTTCGAACTACTTGATTTTTTTTTCTCTCTGTCTGCTCTTTCTTCCAGGAATCTCAATCTCCTCTGAAATGTGAAATGGAACTGCAGATGCTGAAAATCTGAAACAAAATCAGGACCTGCTGGAAACACTCAGCAGGTCAGGCAGCACCAGTGGAGGGAGAATCGGGATTAACATTTCCCGTCAAAGGCCCTGAAGGATTTTTAAGTTTTAGAGAGTTTGCAGAAATGGTGGATAAGGAATAGGTCTGATAGAGTGTGTGGGGATAAGATGTAGAGGTAATCTGACTGAATACAATTAAACACGTGCGGTCACCGGGAGAACACATGAATTCCATACTGACAGCATTGGAGGCCAGGATCGAACCTGGGGTTGTGAGGCAGCAGCTCTACTTGCTGTGTCACTGTGCTGCCTGTTGTGCCCATTTCTGTAGGAGTGTGCATGGGAGAATCAATTCTCATCACTTCTGCTTTTCGTCTCAGTTAAAGTGCAAGTGTGGTGCGAGGGTTTCCATATCAGTGGCTGTGTAAAAAGGTGAGGTGTCACGAGAGTGATTCCTCTCCAGGCAATAGGGACAGTCACTCCACTAACTGGGTGTGGATGTGTATGATCTGGGGTGGGGAAGGAGGGAGGGAGGGAGAGAGGGATGGTGGTAGAGTGGGATGGAGAGAGAAAGAGAGGAGAGAGATAGAAAGAGAGAGAGAGAGAGGGAGAGAGAAAGTGGGGGAGAGAGAGTGTAAGGAAAGAGTGTGAGGGAGAGAGAGAACGAGAGATGGAACATAGCATGGAGGCAATTTCTCAAATCGCTACAGGGATCCTGGGAATTGTAACTATTAAATGTTCATTGCTGCAAGATTCTTGGGAAATAAATCAGGACAAAGGAAAACAAAAGCTGCCTGGCCTAGTCTGGTTTGAACAAGGGCAGGGTAACCCTCCATGTGTTCCTCCATTGCTTCGCCATGGTAACAACATTAATCATTTTGCTGCTTCTTACAACTCCCAGAATGCTCTTGGGGCTGTCGGTTGTATTTTCCCTCAGCACTTTGTCCTTCAGAAAACAATTAAAAAGAAATGCCTTTGTCCCCATGGTTACTCGGCCATTCCACCTCTCCTGTGAAGTGAGTGTTTTGTGAAATCTGGCATCTGTCGTGCGATGCTGTGAGGAAACGCTCTAGGGAGGGGTGAAGGGACGGATCTGGCTCTAACTGACCATCCCTTGGAAAGCTAAGTAGGGCAGATCAGAATCAGGTTCATCATCACCGACATACATTGAAATCTGTTGTTCTGTGCCAGCAGTACAGGGCAAGATATGAAATTACATACTAGTTAAAATAAAAATGAAAAACTGTATAGATATAAATTGTGCAAAAGAGCAGGGTAGTGTCCATGGGTTCATGGACCATTCAGAAATCTAAGGATGCTAATGTGTCCTGGTCTGGCCATGCAGATGCTAAGGGCAACAAATGCATCAACACTCCTACTTGCCCCAAAGTCTAAGGGAGTTTGCCACGTCCCCACTGACCGTCATGACTTTTTACAGGTGGACCACAGAAAGCATCTTATCCAGATGCACCACGGCGTGGTGTGGCAACCACCCTGTCCATGACGATAAGAAACTGCAGAGAGTTCTGTACACACCTCAGTCCATCACAAAAACCAGCCTCCCCTCCACAGACTCTGTTTACCAATCCAGAAACCCAACCACCTAGAACATTCTCTCTCCACACCACGCCCATCAAAGGCCAGAGAGCATGGCCAAGGACAGCTCCTATCCCATTGTTACAAGCCTCTTGTTGAACAGATCTCTTCTGTGATAAAGATGAATTCTTGACCCCTCCATCTAACTCATCATACCCTAAGCCGTTTATTTGTGAACCTGCCCTGGATTTTCTTTGCACCTAAAACACTGTTTTCTGTTCTCTGTTTTCCTTTGTACTACGTCTATGTTCTGATGTGTGGAATGACCTATCTAGATGGTACACATACAAACAGGTTTTTACTGTACTTGTTACAGTACCAAACCAATAACTCATTGTTAACATCAGATTTGATCTAGTGCTGGTTCCATCTTCCCTTGGCTTCACCCAGTAACTGAACCCTTGGTTTTCAGACAAGCGAAAGGCAACTCCCCAAAACCTACCTTTCCCCCTCCAGTGGGCCTCGGAGGCAAAGCCAATGTGACCTCCGTATTTGCGGTTAAATTCAGCCATCAGTGCTTTGTAAGGATTCCGGATAAGGAGGATTGCGGCGTCGAACGATTCGATTTCCTTCCTGCCGCTCTCGTGTGTCTTTATACAAATCAGCCGCCCACTTTTCCAGTGGTCCCGCTCTCCCTTGAAACCTGAGGGAGCATAAAGGAGAGAACAGGCATCACCATCAGCAGCTGATCCTGGTGGGCTGAACAGTCCTGGCTTGAAGTGAAGTCACCCTCTGGACAAAGGAAACAAGGACAGTGACTTCTCTTCTCCTCATCTGCCCATTACCTTCTCCTTCACTTTCTCCCACGGTCCACTGTCCTCTCCTGTAAGATTCCATCTCCTTCAACCCTTTACCTCTTCTACCTTTTGCCTTCCAGCTTCTCACATTGTGTGGAAAGGTTCCCTAGGCCACAAGGTCAGAACTCATCATGACCGAAAGATTAAAGATTAACTGTGTTTGTCACAGATACATCAAAACATGAACCGAAATGCATCATTCGTATCAAATCAAATCAGTGGGGGGCAGCCCACAAGTGTCACCCCATGCTTCCAGGGCCAACACAGCCTGTCCACAGCAGGAAACCAGAGCACCTGGAGGAAAGCCAAGAGTCATGAGGAGGGAATCGAGCCCCGATCAGTGATCAGTGCACTGTAACACTATAGTTCTAACCACTACACTACTGATCCACTCTTAGTATTACAGTCAGGGAGGGAATCGAGCCCCGATCAGTGATCAGTGCACTGTAACACTATAGTTCTAACCACTACACTACTGATCCACTCTTAGTATTACAGTCAGGGAGGGAATCGAGCCCCGATCAGTGATCAGTGCACTGTAACACTATAGTTCTAACCACTACACTACTGAGCCACTCTTAGTATTACAGTCAGGGAGGGAATCGAGCCCCGATCAGTGATCAGTGCACTGTAACACTATAGTTCTAACCACTACACTACTGAGCCACTCTTAGTATTACAGTCAGGGAGGGAATCGAGCCCCGATCAGTGATCAGTGCACTGTAACACTATAGTTCTAACCACTACACTACTGAGCCACTCTTAGTATTACAGTCAGGGAGGGAATCGAGCCCCGATCAGCGATCGGTGCACAGTAACACTATAGTTCTAACCACTACACTACTGAGCCACTCTTAGTATTACAGTCAGGGAGGGAATCGAGCCCCGATCAGTGATCAGTGCACTGTAACACTATAGTTCTAACCACTACACTACTGATCCACTCTTAGTATTACAGGCAATGGTGGGAATCGAGCCCCGATCAGTGATGGGTGGTGTTGTAAAGTAATTGCACTAACCACTCTGCCACCGTACTGCCTCCGGTTCTCCTCTTTCCCCCTATCAGTTCCTGGTTTATCCTGGCTCACTGAACCACAGGGAGCCCTGTTGGCCAATCTTTGTCCCTGAGCTCAGACTGTGAGACTGCTTGAAAATGGAGTCATTACACCTTGATTTCCCATTCACATTCCAACATGTCAGTCCACAGCCTCCTCTGCAGCCACAAAGAGGCCACGTTCAGGTTGGAAGAGCAACACTTCATATTCTGTATGGGTAGCTTCCGATGCTTGAGGTTACCCTCTCACCCCTCCTTTTCTCCTCACCTGCCCATCACCTCCCTCTGGTTATCTCCTCCTTCCCTTTCTCCCATGGTTCACCATCCTCTGTTATCAAATTCCTTCTTCTTCAGCCCTTTACCCCTCCAACCTCTCACATCCCAGCTTCTCACTTCATCCCTCCCTCCCCTACTCTCACCTGGACTCACCTCTTATCTGCCAGCTTCTACTCCTTTGTACAGTGAACAGATAGTCTCAGTCACATTACACAGGAGCCATGGAATAAATCTATTGCCCCTGCTCAACGTACAGTGATAGGATCTTCTATATCCACTGAGAGAGACGTCTCACCCCCAAGGAACGTGTACCTCTAGGCACTGCCCTGGCAATTGAATCGAGGTTGTTAAATTCAATGGTCTAGCTAAATATACAATCTTTAAATTTGGAGGCGAGTGATAAACTGACAGTGACTCTCAGCATTAAGGGAACATTATGGTAAAAAAAGACATTTATTTTCATGTGAAATATTAAGCACAAGAGATTCTGCGGATGCTGGAAATCCAGGCAACACACAAAATGTGCTGGAAGAACTCCGCAGGTCAGGCAGCATCCACGACGGCAATAAATGTTTGATGTTTCAGGCCAAGACCCCTCATCAGGACTCATGATAGAGGCTTCATCCCAAAATGTTAACTGTTTATTCCTTGCCATAAATACTGACTGATCTGCTGAGTCCCTCCAGCATTTTGTGTGTGTTAAACCATGTTCAGCTAGACATAATAGAGACCTGTGGTTCTGTTCAATGAATGACGAGGAAGATCTCTTGGTCTTTCCACATCTTGAATAAACAGCTGAGAAATACACTTGGTGGCCACTTTATTAGGTACACCTGTACACTTGCTCGTTTATGTAATGTCTAATCAGCCAATCATGTGGCAGCTACTCAATGCATAAAAGCAGCAGGCTCAGACCAAACATCAGGATGGGGAAGAAAAATGATTTGGAGAATGGATTGACTACCGGTGCCAGATGGGGTGGTTTGAGTATTTCAGAAACTGATGATCTCTAGATCCACAACAGTCTCTAGAGCTTAAAGAGAATGGCGCGTAAAAAAAAATTCTAGTGAGCGGCAGTTCTGTGGGTGAAAATGCCTTGTTAGTGAGAGAGGTCAGAAGAGAATAGACAGACTGGTTCAAGTTGACAGGAAGGTGACAGTAACTGAACTAACCAAGCATTACAACAGTGGTGTGCAGAAGAGCATCTCTGAATGCACAACATTTCAATCCTTGAAGTGGACGGGCTACAGCCGCAGAAGGCCATGAGCATACACTCAGTGGCAACTTTATTAGGTACAGGAGACAGTTAATGAAGTGACCACTAAACAGCTTAGACAATAGACAATAGGTGCAGAAGTAGACCATTCGGCCCTTCGAGCCTGCACCGCCATTTTGAGATCATGGCTGATCAACTACTATCAATACCCGGTTCCTGCCTTGTCCCCATATCCCTTGATTCCCCTATCCATAAGGTACCTATCTAGCTCCTTCTTGAAAGCATCCAGAGAATTGGCCTCCACTGCCTTCCGAGGCAGTGCATTCCAGACCCCCCCAACTCTCTGGGAGAAGAAGTTTTTCCTTAACTCTGTCCTAAATGACCTACCCCTTATTCTCAAACCATGCCCTCTGGTACTGGACTCTCCCAGCATCTGGAACATATTTCCTGCCTCTATCTTGTCCAATCCCTTAATAATCTTATATGTTTCAATCAGATCCCCTCTCAATCTCCTTAATACCAGCGTGTACAAGCCCAGTCTCTCTAACCTCTCTGCGTAAGTCAGTCCAGACATCCCAAGAATTAACCTCGTGAATCTACGCTGCACTTAGACTTGGCTACAATCCAGGGAAAGGAAATCAAAGGCAATGAGAAAGCCCATTCTCCTTCAAGTTATGAGATGACTGATGGGAAATCTCTTTTGATGTGCTGTTTACAGGATTGAGAAAATTATGATAAACCGGTACTCATTTTGTATGCAAATTCCCTTTGTGCATTCCAGTGGTTCTCTGACTTTCAAATAGTCATTTCAAAACATACAAAACTTACACCTGTTATTGTGAAAGCAAGTTGACCTAATCGCAATCTTATTACAATGAAGTCTTGGGTCTTCCTCCCATGTACGAGACTCAGCTCGCATCGCTCTGTATCCTTGTGAGGCCCTTGTCGGTAACTTTTGTCCACTATCCTACACTTGCGTTGTTGCCGGGACCTGAGGGCCTCAGCTACAGCAGGTTAACATAACGGTTACACAACGTTTACAATGCCAGATGGAAGATCTGGGTTCACTTCCTGCCGCTGTCTGGAAGGAGTTTGAAGGTTCTCCCCGTGACTCTGCAGGTTTCCTCCGGTGCCCTGGTTCCCTCCCACATTCAGAAGACGTTCCTTTAGTGTTAGTGAGTTGTTGACATGCTATGTTGGTGCTGGAAGCCTGTCAACCCTTGTGGGCTACCCAACACAATCCTTTTTCACTCTATGTTTTGATGTAATTGACAAATAAAACAAACCTTTTCATCTTAAATCATGTTTTTCTCCATAGGGAGAGGTTGGGCAGGCTAGGATTTCCTTATAACATAGGAGACTGAGGGGTGACTTTATCCAGGTGTACAAAACCACGTGGAGCATTGATAGAGTGAATGTACAATCTCTTTCCTGGAGTTGGGGAATCAAAAGCTAGAGAGTAGGTTTGAGAGAAAAGATTTAAAAGGGACCTGAACGGCAGTTTCCTGGGCAAAAATGCCTTGTTAATGAGAGAGGTCAGAGAACGATGACCAGACTGGTTCAAGCTGACAGGAAGGTGACAGTGACTCAAATAACCACACGTTACAACAGTAGAACATCTCTGAAAGCACAACCTGTTAAATCTTGGAGAGGGTGGGCTACAGCAGCAGAAGACCACCCTGGATTAGACTCCAGTGGCCAATGAATGTGTGAATGGTTTTGGAGTGTCAGTGAACACCAACCATCGACACATACTGAAAACTGGACGGTACATTTACATAGAACCTATCACAACGCTCCAACATCTACAACCAATGAAACATTTCTAAAGTGCATTCCTGGCTGTGTCCTACAAAACAAAGACTCATCGCAGGAGTACAAGATCTTTCAGAGTTAGGAAGCCAAACGTGAGCAGAACTTTACACATTTTTAATCTGCAGATGCTTTTGCTAACATCAAGAACTTGACCGATGGCCTCGGAAAGGCCAGGTTGCTCATTAATCCTACAGATCAGTTCGAACTGCCCTTCCACACTCGCTCCACTTACCAAATGTCCTGAGGGAAATTTATGCAAAGATTTCTCCCTGATCCTGAAAAGTATTGAAAACAAAACTCCAAAGAATCTGACTAGGTCATGATATCCATTACTGAATGCCAGCCAGTTAATGAGGAATCCAGCGTCACGTTGTCTCCTTTGATCAGTCTGTGTTTACCCCAAGTAACTTCAACCTCAGTTCTAACCAGAGTGGATAACTTCACTCAGCTCAACACCCAACTGATTCCACAACCCACAGACTCACTTTCAAGGACTCCACAAGTCATGTTCTCAATATTATTAGGCTACAATTTATTATTAATATTTGGTTCCTTTGCACATTGATTATTTGTCAGACTGTGCAGTTTTTTTTACTGAAGCTATTGAATTTCTTATTCTACTGTGATTGCCCACAAGAAAATGAATCTCACGGTAGTATGTGGTGATATTTACAAACTTGATGATAAACGGTTCAAGGTAAATTTATTATCAGAGTACAATCATGTCACCACACAACCCCGAGATTCTTTTTCTGCGGGCATACTTAACAAATCTATTTATACAACAGTAACTGTAAACTGTAAACAAACTGTGCAAATGCAGATACAAATAAATGGCAATAAATAATGAGCATGAAATTACAGGCTAAGAGTCCTTAAATGAGTGTAGTTATCCCCTTTTTATCAAGAGCCGGATGGTTGAGGGGTAGTAACTGTTCTTGAACCAGGTGCTATGAGTCCTGGGGCACTTGTACCTTCTACCTGGTGGCATCAGTGAGAAACGAGCATGGCCTGGGTGGTGAGGGTCTCTCCTGTTGGATGCTGCTTTTCTACGGCAATGCTTCATGTAGACGTGCTCAATGGTTGGGAAGGTTTCACCCATGATGAACTGGGCCGAATTCACTAAGTTCTGTAGGATTTTCTGCTCAAAGGCATTGGAAATCCATACCAGGCCGAAATGCAGCCAGTCAGCACACTTTCCACCATATATCTACAGAAGTTTGCCAAGGTTTTCGATAACATGCCGATCCTCTGCAGACTCCTGAGGAAGTAGAGGCACCGTCGTGCTTTCTTCGCTTCTTCTTACTTTGACTTCGAACTTTGAAACTGATTAATAAAACTGTAATTATTGGCTGAAGATGCTTTAAGGTTGATGTCAATCCCACTAACTAATTTTCATGTTTGTTTTTCAGTTTCTTCACTCCCGGGTTCTGGACAACAATGACAATGCCGGCGTTTCTCCGCCCTTAGTTGCTATGAACTAGGGTCAGTAAGGTATGGACGTGCTTTGCTGATGCCGGAAGCACGGTAACACTTGCGGGCTGCCCCCAGCACATCACCGTCTGTCTTGGTCATCGACGCAAACGATGCTTGTCACCGTATGTTTCGATGTTTTGTGGCAAATGAAGCTGATCTGTAATTTGTAACATAGAACATGGCGCAGTACAGCACTGGATCAGGACCTCTGACCACATAGACACCAGACCAG
Source organism: Hemitrygon akajei (assembly GCF_048418815.1). Classification (NCBI taxonomy): domain Eukaryota; kingdom Metazoa; phylum Chordata; class Chondrichthyes; order Myliobatiformes; family Dasyatidae; genus Hemitrygon; species Hemitrygon akajei. The sequence goes on from NC_133132.1 coordinate 31,806,412, forward strand.
AGTGAATGATAGATTCTCTTCCCCAAAGGACACTTGTGAACCATCTGGTAGTTTCATGGTCAAGGCTTAGGAGGAGCCCAGCAAGTGTATACTGGCTTTTCAGAACAATCCCATCTGTTCTACCCCTCCCACTTGTTTCTCTGTTACCAGTTCTCTCTCAGATTTAGAATCAGGTTTATTATCACTGACTGAGATGTGTTGTTAAATTTGTTATTTTGCAGCAACTTTACAGTGCAGGACATAAAATTTACAGTAAGTTGTAGGTAGGCCACCAGGAGCCCACTAATGTAACCCTAGCCTAATCACAGGACAATTTGCAATACCTACTAACTGGTGCATCTTTGGACTGTGAGAGGAAATTGGAGAGCCTGGAGGAAACCTGTGCATTCCTTATGGAGAAAACCCGTACAAACTCCTTACACAGGAACACAAGTTCAAGAACCGTGAGGTAACGTTACGGCTATATAAGACCTTGGTCAGAGCCCATGTGGAGTACTGTGTTCAGTTCTGGTCACCTCACTATAGGAAGGATGTAAATACTACACAGAGTACAGAGGAGATTTACAAGGATGCTGTCTGGATTGGAGAGCATGCCTCATGAGAATAGGTTGAGTGAACCTGGCGTTTTCTCTTTGGAGCAAAACATTGGCCTTTTCTCCTCGCCAAAACATTGAATTCTCCAACTTCTGATAATTCCCTCCCCCTCCCTTCCCCCATCCCAGTTTCACTCTGCCTCCTCCTCCAGCTGCCTATCACCTCTCTCATGATTCTGCCTTCTTCTACTACCCATAGTGCTTTCCCCTTACATTCCTTCTTCACCTTTCCTGCCTATCCTCTCCCTGCTTCCCCTCCCCCACCCCTTGATCTTTCCTCTGATTGGTTTTTCTCCTGGCACCTACCAGCCTTCTCCTTCCCACCCTCCCCCCACCTTCTTTATAGGGCTCCTGCCCCCTCCCTCTTCAGTCCTGATGAAGGGTCTTGGCCCGAAACATTGACTGCTTGTTTCCATGGATGCTACCTGACCTGCTGAGTTCCTCCAGTGTGTTGTATGTGTTACCTCATATTCCATCTGAGTACCTGCCAACCTAATGGTATGATTATCAATTTCCCATTCCAGTGAACTAAATTCACCACCCCCCCCATTCCCCACTCAGACCTTTTACTTCTTCTCAGCTACCTATTACTTCCCCCCGGGTCCCCTCCTCCTTCCCTTTCTCCCATGGTCCACTCTCCTCTCCCATCAGATTCCTTCTTCTCCAGCCCTTGACCTTTCCTACCCACCTGGCTTCACCTCTCACCGTCCAGCTAGCTTCCTTCCCTTCCCCCCACATTTTAATTCAGGCATCTTCCCCCCCCCTCCCTCTCAGTCCTGAAGAAGGGTCTCGGCCCAAGATGTCGACTGTCTACTCATTTCCATCGACGCTGCCTGGCCTGTTGGATTCCTCCAGCATGTTGTTTGTCTCGTGAGAGAGAGATGGCACGACTGGTGATGCTGAGCCTTGCAGCTCCAGTGCCCCCAGTGCTGACAGAGTTCCCCCGTGACTTCATGGATTTCCCTCGGAGCTCCAGTTTCATCCAGCACGTGGACCAATTGGCCACTCTGTCCTGTGCAAGAGGGACGAGAATGTGGGGACAAGGGTTACCGGGAATGATATTGCTGGCATCACTCAGTGGGCCAAATGGTCTCCCTTCTGTGACTTATGGAAACACAGAAATGCAATATAACCTGTGGGCTTAATGTTCACAAGGAATCTCCTTGTTTGGTTCCTATTGTCAATGTCCTGGACAGCTACAATCCATCAACTCCTTCCCCAAAGACCAGCTTACTGATATTCCTCCATCTTGAAATGCTCAATTTATCAATGCTTCCTGTGACATCAGTCATCATTTGGGGTACATCTTTGATTTACGATGCTATTTTTTGTTATTGTAAATCACTCAACTCCTGTGATGTAAATCACATTCCTCACTCTCCGAATACATAGGACCAAAACTCCTGTGATGTAAATCACATTCCCCACTCTCCGAATACACAGGACCAAAACTCCTGTGATGTAAATCACATTCCCCACTCTCCGAATACACAGTACACAAACTCCCGTGATGTAAATCACATTCCCCACTCTCCGAATACACAGGACCAAAACTCCTGTGATGTAAATCACATTCTCCACTCTCCGAATACACAGGAATACAAACTCCTGTGATGTAAATCACATTCCCCACTCTCCGAATACACAGTACACAAACTCCCGTGTTGTAAATCACATTCCCCACTCTCCGAATACATAGTACACAAACTCCCGTGATGTAAATCACATTCCCCACTCTCCGAATACACAGGAATACAAACTCCTGTGACGCCTTTCAAATGGCCATCTCAACTGAGAAACCTCAGTTCACCAACATTCTCCAGGGTCGCAGCCCTTTCACAAGTCGAGCCATTGCTCTGGCTCAGGGGCTCCTGACCTTTTTTCATGCCATGGACCAATACTATCCAGCAAGGAGTTCCTGGACCACAGGTTGAGGATCCCTGCTCTAGCTGAATCACCAATTGTTCATTCTTCTCCATAGATGCTGCCTGACCTGCCGTTCCTCCGGCATTTTACATGTCTTGCTCTGGATTTCCAGCATCCACAGAATCTCTTGTGTTTATATATTGCTCCTACTGCCCATTATTGCAACATCAATAGTGGGATCTCACAGTGCACTAACTGAAGTTGGATTTTTCCTCCAGGCCTTCCCTGGCTTACAAACGCCAGTCTTGTGTACACTCTGTTCATATGAATGAGCTCCAACTAATATTATTAAACTCAAATTGGAGCCAGTCTTGCATGTCACATCCCCACAGGAATCAGGCACCAATGCATCTTAAAGCAACAGAGAAACACTTCTGATTTTACCATGAGAGGCCACTTAAAGAGATTTGCTTTGGAAATCGATATTCAATCTCTTCTTTAGATGGTTACTCAATACAACATGCACTAATACGAATAGACCATTGAAACCGGCCGCTGGGTGTGGGCGACACCCAGATCTTAAATTCCCATGGTAACGCAGCAGTTAGTGCGACACTATTACGGCTCAGGTCATCAGAGCTCGGAGGTCAATTCTGATGCCATCAGTAGGGAGTTTGTACGTTCTCCTCATTACGAGCTGGTCCCCCCCCCCCCCCCACTTTGTACCAGTTTCTTCCAGCAGTCCAATTACACAGCAGTGAGTAGGTTAATCGGGCATTGTAAATAGTCCTGTGATGAAGCGAGTGTTAAAGAGGTGGATTACTGGGTGGTGTGGCTCATTGGCCTGCCAGGATTGTTTGTGCTGTTACTCCAGATAAAAGAAGTAAATAAATAAATATGTCTCTTTGTTACTAGGCAGGTGGAGACAATAAACAAGTATTCATGTTAGCTGGCCTTCATCAACACCATCCCTGACAATATTGTGGAGGAATGATGACTGTATTCAGTGATTTTGTGCATTTTCTAACATATGGACAAACTGGCTTATTGACATACAGACAGACATACTTCATTGATTCCGAGGGAAATTGGGTTTTGTTACAGTCGCACCAACCAAGAATAGTGTAGAAATATAGCAATATAAAACCATAAATAATTAAATAATAATAGGTAAATTATGTCAAGTGGAAATAAGTCCAGGACCAGCCTATTGGCTCAGGGTGTCTGACACTCCGAGGGAGGAGTTGTAAAGTTTGATGGCCACAGGCATCCTATGCTGCTCAGTGTTGCATCTCGGTGGCATTTGAAATGACATGACATGGAGACGGCCTGTGTGCACCAACAACAACTTGTGTTTGTATATCACCTCAATAATGTAGAGAGGACAAGGTGCCTCACATTGCCGACAATTTCTGCGATCAATGGGCAAAAGTCCAATCAAATTGGTAAGTGCTCAGGGCAAAGATGGGATATGCAGAGGTTCAGAAGCCTTCGCAAGGTTCATGAGTTAAGATTGTTTAATGTCATTTCCAGTATACAAGTGTAAAGGAGATCACAATAATCGTTACTCCTAATCCGAAGCAGCACAAAAAACACAGTAAGACAAAGAACACAATAATAATAAAAACACAATCAATATAAATACATTTAATAGCTTCTACGCATAGATTGATTGTGTGTCCATAAAGAGATGCTAGGCACAGGGGTGTCTGTGCATAAGGTGACTGATGGGAAATGATGAAGTAGTGGTGGTTGGGGGTGTGGAGGGGTAGATTAGTGGGTGGAGGTGTTGATCAGCCTTACAGATTGGGGAAAATAACTGTTTTGGTGTGTGATCCTGGTGTGGATACCACGTGGCCTGCTCCCTGACAAACCATCCATAAGCAGGGCGGGTGGGATCCTTCATGTTGTTGCTGCCCTTTACCCAGCACCTTTCTATGTACATATTCATCTCACCAGCTGAAACCACTGTCACCCAATAGACCATCAAGAATAGACAACTGATGAAGAGAACCTCAAACATTTTAGCCGCACGGATACGTAGTGCTCTACACTGCAACTAACTGGATATTACTGAAATGTGTTTAAGACAGTTTTCTCTCAGTGTAGCATGATGTCTTTGCATGAGTAATTTTGACTGCTTTTGCAAAGTGAAAAATTCCACGGCTAAAAGTGATAATGAGAGGATAAACTGCAGCAGGATTAGCAATTACCTTCAAGCAGTACGCTGCTTTGGAATTGTTAAGCTGATAAACTGCAGAACTTTCATTAATATCCTACAACAATAAGTGGTCAGAACACACTGGCATTCATTATCCTGGCAGTGGCTATACAGTGACCATACCTTCACAATATTGTAATGAATGGGGTTGATGAGGATCAATTAACATGAATCCCAAGCTTGTATATTTTATACATACTTTGATAACAGATATACTTTGTACTTTTGAGTTGGCTGTCCAGTTTCTCACTGAAGACTGGGATTGCAGAGCAAATGGTAAAAATATTGGTTGTTGAGTGTATCAGACCCCATGGCTTTACCAGCTGTCAAATGTATCAAAAACTCTGAATATCTCTGAATGTCACTGACATCCAAAAACGATTATTTGGAAGGACTCTTTTCACTAAGATAAGTGAGTCGCATGATATTAGACTCTGATGTTATGACTGGATAGATCAACACACAAAACCTTCACCTGGACTGAAAGGTCTCAGCCCGAAATACCGATTACCCATTTCCCTCCACAGATGCTGCCTGACCCGCTGGGATCCTTTTCCAGCACATTGTAGGCTGCTCCAGATTCCAGTATCTGCAGACTCCATGAATGGATGGATGCAGTGAAGGCACATACAAATAGGCCATTCAGCCCACAGGTCCATGCCAAACGTTTTGCTGCCCATCTGGTATAATAGTGCAGTGGTTAGTATAACGCCATTACAGTGCCAGCAATCACAGATAGGGGTTTGATTCCTGCTGCTGTCTGTAAGGGGTTTGTATGTTCTCCCTGTGACCGTGTTGATTTCCTCTGGGTGCTCTGGTTTCCTCCCACATTCCAAAGGGTTAATGAGTTGAGGCCATGCTATGAGGTGACCGTTTCTGCCAGAAGAATGGACTGTGTTTGGTAAACTAACCTGTCTTTGCTTGTTTGTCAGTATCTGATGTAAATGATTCACATAATAATCACAGACTTTATTCCGGACCAGGATTTGAAACACAGACAGTGGACAACAGCGACAGTAGATGACAATTGACTGCTTGGAGGGTGATGGAGGGATTTATACCACTTCACTTCACTAAAGAATTTTTATCCCGTCTCCTGAAGAACTAGTCTAGTCCGCTCTTTAGTTATTAATGGAGGTAAGCTGAAAAGAGCCCTTTGTGTTTATATGAGTGGATAGCTCCATAAATAACCATGGATCACTTGACAGGCGATAAACCACAATCATTAACCTGTAAGTGACCACCGTTTGCATTGAAATAAATTAATAATGGGTGAGCTGCCTCTGACACTCATAAAACACACACTTCATCTAAAGCTGCCTGACTCCGACTGGTCACTGGCAAAAACTAATCAAATCAACTTTTAATAAAACATGTGGTTTTGAAGTGTCCCAGTTTTTGGATTTTTTAAAAATTAATTCAGGAATTGCCGCATGGAACATCAATTCCATTCATTTTCAGGGTGAGGCATTGCTGTGCCAGATAAAATAGTGAGTCATTTCTATTTCTTTAATTAATTGGATTTAATTAAATTATTTCGTAATTAAGGTTATTTTAATCATTTTTATAATGTTATGATCCCATTGATTTCAATAGTACACTTTGTATTTGGATGCGTTTGAAAGCAGTGATTTCAGCATTGTGAATGTAAGAACAAGGAGTAAGACTAGGCCATTCAGCCCCTCGATCTACCCCACCATTTATCAAACTCCTGGCTGATCTACCTGTGGCATTTTTTTGCCCTATCTCAGAAACCTTTTCTCAATGAACTCAATGGCTGAACCTCTACAAATCCCTGGTGTAGAGGATTCCAAAGTCCATTGCCCTTTGCATGAAGATATCTCTCCCTTTTCAGAATCGAATGGACCTCCCTCATTCTTTGACTTTGACCCCTGTGTTCCCACATCAGGATATCTCCAGCCTGATGGATCCTGTAAGAATTCTATACGGTTCAATGAGATTCCCACTTGTCCCTCAAATTTCAGCTTCAACTGAGGCAAGAGCAACTCTGCTATTCTAGGAACCAAACTTTCAATCCTTGCTGCAGCTTTTCAATGATATGTGAAAACTATCTGTGCAAAGTGGCCAAAACTGCACCCCATCCAGTAGCCATGGTTTCTCTGAGGGCCCATATAATCGCAGCAAGATACCTCCTGTTCTGGGACTTAAACACCATTCTCTACGGAAGCCCACCAGTCACAGCGCTGTGGCCAGAGGGCTGCAAAGGTCTATTGCTTTTTCAGTGAAGATACTGCTCCCCGTGGCCACACAGGTCCCAGATATTTTGTGTTTTAATTGATTTTTGAGTTTGTGAGGATGGTTTTGAGGACAGCGATGGGAGTTAGGGGTCAGGCTAGGGAATACGACAGGAAAGTTGTAAGGCCAGAGTCTAAATCTTTGCTCTACATTTGAAGAGCCAACGACATGGATGTGGTACACCCTTGATCAGATGTTGGACTGGCAGAGAGTAGATGAAGATTGCCTCAGGTCAGCAAGTTGTTCATGGGTTCTGGAGTTAGAGTTCCAGGCTGACAGCAGAAACAAGTTCCAATGACCCCCTTGGGTTTGCGAATAGCCGACACCAGTGTTTGAGGCCTAGTGCTCGGCGTCCTGTCATCAGCGAGTCTGGAGTTCGAGACCTAGGATTTGGTGCTTGGCCTATCCTGGAACTGTTGCCGACAATCGAGGCTCAAGAGTTACATTGGAAGTCTAGATGTTGAGGCCCGTTGACTGGAGCTGTCTGCGGATCTCTGTAAGTTTGCCGGGGAGTTCAAAGACTAATATCTGCGAGCCCGAGCCCATGTTCACTGGATGCCTGTCCTGGGGTTAAAGTATGTGTGTGGGTGGGAGGGAGGAATGGGGCTTGTTTATGATGTTGTTTCTTTGGTGCTTGATGTCGTCTGTGTTGTTCTGCTGAGCATTGTGGGCAAGTCAGATTGGCTCTGGAATGAATGGCGACACTTGTCGGCTGCCCCCAGCCCCCCAAGTATGTGTTGGGTTTCAATGCAAATGACAGATTTCACTGCAGGTTTTGGTGTACCATGACAGATAAACTAGAATCTTGTCTGTTGAATGTTCCTGGGCTCATACAGACCTCCCCCCATTCTGAGGCTGTGATCCCCTGTGCCAGAATCAGGAGCAGGTCCAGCTGCCAACTTGAGGAAGTTACATTGTTCAGTGTATAGATACCTGGCAAGCAAGGGCAACACATCACGGCACAAGCCTCTATTCTGTTCGGAGTTTGAGGAGACTGCAAATGTCTATAGACATACGGGGGAGAACATTTCGACTGGTTACATCACAGGCTAATATGGAGATACCAAGGCCCAGGATGGCAAGAGGCGGCAGAGAGTTGTAGCGCCAGCCAGCTCCAATCCTCCCCGCCATTGAGGACATCTTCAAGCGATGGTGCTTCAAGAAAGCAGCATCCATTATTACGGACCCTCACCATCTGGAACCATTGCTACCATCAGGGAGGAGGGACAGGAGCCTGAAGACTCACACTCAACAATCCTGAAACAGCTTTTTCTCTGCGACCAGCAGATTTCTGAATGGTCCATGAAACCAAGAACAATCCCTCAATATTTCTTATTTTACATTATTTTTGCAATTTTCAGTACTTTTATGTCTTGGGTAAGAATAGAATGAGAGGTCAAGGGTTAAGGGTGAAAGCTGAAATGTTTAAGGGGAACATGAGGGGGAACTTCTTCACTTAGGGGGGGTGACAGTGTGGAGTGAGCTGCCAGTGGAAGTGGTGGGTGCTGGTTCAATTTCAGCACTTTACAGAGGGTTGGAATGGGAGGGGCATGAAGGGCTGTGGTCCACTTGGCAGAATATCCGTTCAGAACAGATGGGCCAAAGGGCCTCGTTCTGTGCTTTATTGTCCCGTGGCTCCATGAGTTTTCACTGTTCTGTTACACAAAACAACAAATTTCCTGTCAGAATCAGATATATTATCACTGGTGTACGTCGTCATATACAGCAAGTGATAGTCATAATAAACCTGATTCTGGTTCTTCAGAAATACTTCTGAGTTCTAAAAACTGAAGCCTATTCTTTAGAAAGACCAGAAGTCTAAAGATTCCCACGTTCTCCGACATTATTCCGAGGGAAGAATCTTTGGACTCTGCGGCCTTTAAAACCCGTTGATTATTCTTACCTTATTTATCTGTAAACTGGCTTTCAGGATCTCTTCCCCGAGCAGTGAATTCTGAGTCCTGAGTTAAGGGTTTGGGAAATCAGTTCCTATCTACACACAAGGAGATGAAGGAACTCAGTAGGTCAGACAGCATCTATGAAGGGGAATAAACAGTTGACATGTCGGGCTGAAACCCCTCAGGGCTGCTGAATGAAGAGGCTGTTAATGTCGACTGTTTATTCTTCTCCATAGATGCTGAGTTCCTTCAACACTTTGTATGTGTTACTCTCCATTTCCAGCACCTGCGAATTTCTTGTCTTTATCAGTTCCTTTATCTGATTCACCAGCTGGGTTTATTCATAATTTGCAGTTCAAAAGAGCTGACGTACTGGGCATCCTGCATCAAATCTGGTATTTTACATTAAAGCCTGAAATGAAGTACTTCAACCCTGTCTCCCATAATTGATGGTGACGTTGGCAGTAGACGGCTGGAGGCTGCCGATGCCTCAGGGTTATGGGGAGTTTCTCAGTCACCAGTGAAAAGCTGTCCAATGGAATATTACAATGTGCCTTTACTAAATATAATTTCTAAAGTCACAGTGACATCTTTAATCATTATTAATTCACAGACACCGCCAGCAATGCCACTATTAATTGTCTATGCTGAATTACCTGAGCAAAGGAGAAGTCAGCTATATTAGCGGTCTGGAGTCACCTGGGTCAGACCAAGGTATAGTTGTAGTTTCTTTACTGTAGGGTATCAGAGAGCCAGATGGGTTTCTATGGCAATTTGCTGGTTCCATGGTTACTGTTACCAATACTTCAATAAACAAAAACTGCATTTTTTATTTACGTAGTCACTTCAATTTAAGTTCCCAGCTGCCATTTGAACTCGGGTCACTTGTGTGATGATGCAGAAGATTGGCTGCTGATCGAGCAACTTGCCCACTGCACCAGTACACCTGAGGTATTGTGTACAGAGACGTAGAGTCATAGAGCACAGAAACAGGCCCTTCAGCCCTTCTAGTCCATGCCAACCCTGCATACAGTTACAGATAGAGTGCGGAGTAGATCCTTCCAGCTTTTGAGACGTGATGCCCAACAAATCCCGATCTAACGCTAGCCTAGTGGGACAATTTACAATGAGCAATTAGCCTCTGGACTGTGGGAGGAAACCGGAACAGCCAGACTAAACCCACATGGTCACGGGGAGAACGTACAAACTCCTTACGGGCAGCAGTGGCAGGAATTGAACACTGGTTGCCTGAACGGTAAAGTGTTGTGCTAAACACTACACCAGCGTGCTGCCAGACTTTCTGCCCATTCTGCATGTCTGAATGACCTGCACCTGGACCGTACCCTCCATAACCTTCCCAAAAATGTACCAATCCATTAAACGTTGAAATCAAACCCGTATCCACCACATCCGATGGCAGCTTGTTCCACACCACCCATCAGAGAGCAGAAGATCCCCCTCCCAGGTCAATGTTAAATATTTCACCGTTCACCTTTAACCCATGACCTCTAGTTGTAGTCTCACCCACCTCAGCGAAAAAGGTCTGCTTGTATCTACCTTATCTGTACTCCTCCTAACTTCATACACCACTATCAAATCTTATCTCATTCTTCTACGCTCTAGGGAATAAAGTCCTAACCTACTCAACCTTTCCCTATAACTCAGGTCCTCAAGTCTCGGCAATGTCCCTGTACATTTTCTTTGCAGTCTTTCATCATTACTGATTGTTTCCTATGGGTCTGACTGTTGGAGTACCATGTGTTTCCTGGAATTGATTCTTTCCTGTGAGTCAGAGGGCTGTGTGTTTCCTGGAAGTGATTCTTTCCTGTGGGTTGGAGGAACGTGTGCTTCCTGGAAGTGATTCTTTCTGTGAGTCAGAGAACTGTGTGTTTCCTGGAAGTGATTCTTTCCTGTGGGTCAGAGGACTGTGTGCTTCCTGGAAGTGATTCTTTCCCGTGAGTCAGAGGACTGTGTGTTTCCTGGAAGTGATTCTTTCCTGTGAGTCAGAGGACTGGTGTTTCCTGGAAGTAATTCTTTCCTGTGAGTCAGAGGGCTGTGTGTTTCCTGGAAGTGATTCTTTCCTGTGGGTCGGAGGACTGTGTGCTTCCTAGAAGTGATTCTATCCTGTGGGTCGGAGGACTGTGTGCTTCCTGGAAGTGATTCTTTCCTGTGGGTCGGAGGACTGTGTGCTTCCTGGAAGTGATTCTTTCCTGTGGGTCGGAGGACTGTGTGTTTCCTGGAAGTGATTCTTTCCTGTGGGTCGGAGGACTGTGTGCTTCCTGGAAGTGATTCTTTCCTGTGAGTCAGAGGACTGTGTGTTTCCTGGAAGTGATTCTTTCCTGTGAGTCACAGGACTGTGTGTTTCCTGGAAGTGATTCTTTCCTGTGAGTCAGAGGACTGTGTGTTTCCTGGAAGTGATTCTTTCCTGTGAGTCAGAGGACTGTGTGTTTCCTGGAAGTGATTCTTTCCTGTGAGTCAGAGGACTGTGTGTTTCCTGGAAGTGATTCTTTCCTGTGAGTCAGAGGGCTGTGTGTTTCCTGGAAGTGATTCTTTCCTGTGGGTCGGAGGAATGTGTGCTTCCTGGAAGTGATTCTTTCCTGTGGGTCAGAGGACTGTGTGTTTCCTGGAAGTGATTCTTTCCTGTGAGTCAGAGGACTGTGTGTTTCCTGGAAGTGATTCTTTCCTGTGAGTCAGAGGGCTGTGTGTTTCCTGGAAGTGATTCTTTCCTGTGAGTCAGAGGGCTGTGTGTTTCCTGGAAGTGATTCTTTCCTGTGGGTCGGAGGAATGTGTGCTTCCTGGAAGTGATTCTTTCCTGTGGGTCAGAGGACTGTGTGTTTCCTGGAAGTGATTCTTTCCTGTGGGTCGGAGGAATGTGTGCTTCCTGGAAGTGATTCTTTCCTGTGGGTCGGAGGAATGTGTGCTTCCTGGAAGTGATTCTTTCCTGTGGGTCGGAGGACTGTGTGTTTCCTGGAAGTGATTCTTTCCTGTGGGTCGGAGGACTGTGTGCTTCCTGGAAGTGATTCTTTCCTGTGAGTCGGAGTACTGTGTGTTTCCTGGAAGTGATTCTTTCCTGTGGGTCGGAGGACTGTGTGTTTCCTGGAAGTGATTCTTTCCTGTGGGTCGGAGGAATGTGTGCTTCCTGGAAGTGATTCTTTCCTGTGAGTCGGAGTACTGTGCGCCGGAAACACTGCAGCTCTCTCATGTAGTATTCATCGCAGTGCTATTACAACACCAGTGAAGGGTTCAATTCCCGCTGCTGGCTCCCGGGAGGCTGCACGTTCTCCCCGTGACTGTGTAGGTTTCCTCTGAGAGCTCTGGTTGTCTCCCACATTCCAAAGTCATACAGATGGGTTAGGTGGCACGAGACCATTGGGCCAGAAGGCCAGTTACTGTGCAGTATCTCTAATGCATGCTGCCTCACACACATCCTCGGACTGTGGTGATTGTCGATCCACACAACAGGTTTCGCAGTATGTTCTGATGTTTGGAATCCCAGCTTTGACGCTCCTTTCTGTGGCCTTGGTGACCAGCTGGCTCAGAAAGTGTCAGTTTACGGATGTGAGACCCGGAAAGCATTGCCAGCGGTAATGGTAGAGGCTGAGACAATAGGGAGATTTAAAAAATCTCAGATAAACACATGGAGGAAAGAAAAATGAAAAGTTATACATGTGTAGGAGGGACGCGTTGGTTTGATCATGCAGCAGGTTGATATAGGTTGGCACAACATCCTGAGCTGAGGGCCAGTACTGTGCTCTACTCGTCTACGTTTGTGTAACACCCTGCTCAAATAAATACAGAGATTTTCAATGATTCTACGTTCACACAGGAAGCTGAGCTTCAGAGGGTGGAGAGATCCAAGTTCCTAAAAGTGAACATCACCAATAGTCTGTCCTAGTCCAACCACAGAGATACCATGCACAAGAAAGCAAACAGTATCTCTACTCACCAATAGTCTGTCCTAGTCCAACCACAGAGATACCATGCACAAGGAAGCAAGCAGTATCTCTACTCACCAATAGTCTGTCCTAGTCCAACCACAGACACCACGCACAAGAAAGCAAGCAGTATCTCTACTCACCAATAGTCTGTCCTAGTCCAACCACAGAGATACCACGCACAAGAAAGCAAGCAGTATCTCTACTCACCAATAGTCTGTCCTAGTCCGACCACAGACACCACGCACAAGAAAGCAAGCAGTATCTCTACTCACCAATAGTCTGTCCTAGTCCAACCACAGAGATACCACGCACAAGAAAGCAAGCAGTATCTCTACTCACCAATAATCTGTCCTCGTCCAACCACAGACATCACGCACAGGAAAGCAAGCAGTATCTCTACTCACCAGTCTGTCCTAGTCCAACCACAGAGATACCACGCACAAGAAAGCAAACAGTATCTCTATTCACCAATAGACTGTCCTAGTCCAACCACAGAGATACCACGCACAAGAAAGCAAGCGGTATCTCTACTCACCAATAGTCTGTCCTAGTCCAACCACAGAGATACCACGCACAAGAAAGCAAGCGGTATCTCTACTCACCAATAGTCTGTCCTAGTCCAACCACAGAGATACCACGCACAAGAAAGCAAGCAGTATCTCTACTCACCAATAGTCTGTCCTAGTCCAACCACAGAGATACCACGCACAAGAAAGCAAGCAGTATCTCTACTCACCAATTGTCTGTCCTAGTCCAACCACAGAGATACCACGCACAAGAAAGCAAGCAGTATCTCTACTCACCAATAGTCTGTCCTAGTCCAACCACAGACACCACGCACAAGAAAGCAAGCAGTACCTCTACTCACCAATAGTCTGTCCCAGTCCAACCACAGATACCACGCACAAGAAAGCAAGCAGTATCTCTACTCACCAATAGTCTGTCCTAGTCCAACCACAGAGATACCACGCACAAGAAAGCAAGCAGAATCTCTACTCACCAATAGTCTGTCCTAGACCAACCACAGAGATACCACGCACAAGAAAGCAAGCAGTATCTCTACTCACCAATAGTCTGTCCTAGTCCAACCACAGATACCACACACAAGAAAGCAAGCAGTACCTCTACTCACCAATAGTCTGTCCTAGTCCAACCACAGACACCACGCACAAGAAAGCAAACAGTATCTCTACTCACCAATAGTCTGTCCTAGTCCAACCACAGAGATACCACGCACAAGAAAGAAAGCAGTATCTCTACTCACCAATAGTCTGTCCTAGACCAACCACAGAGATACCAAGCACAAGAAAGCAAGCAGTATCTCTACTCACCAATAGTCTGTCCTAGTCCAACCACAGAGATACCATGCACAAGGAAGCAAGCAGTATCTCTACTCACCAATAGTCTGTCCTAGTCCAACCACAGACACCACGCACAAGAAAGCAAGCAGTATCTCTACTCACCAATAGTCTGTCCTAGTCCAACCACAGAGATACCACGCACAAGAAAGCAAGCAGTATCTCTACTCACCAATAATCTGTCCTCGTCCAACCACAGACATCACGCACAGGAAAGCAAGCAGTATCTCTACTCACCAGTCTGTCCTAGTCCAACCACAGAGATACCACGCACAAGAAAGCAAACAGTATCTCTATTCACCAATAGTCTGTCCTAGTCCAACCACAGAGATACCACGCACAAGAAAGCAAGCGGTATCTCTACTCACCAATAGTCTGTCCTAGTCCAAGCACAGAGATACCACGCACAAGAAAGCAAGCGGTATCTCTACTCACCAATAGTCTGTCCTAGTCCAACCACAGAGATACCACGCACAAGAAAGCAAGCAGTATCTCTACTCACCAATAGTCTGTCCTAGTCCAACCACAGAGATACCACGCACAAGAAAGCAAGCAGTATCTCTACTCACCAATTGTCTGTCCTAGTCCAACCACAGAGATACCACGCACAAGAAAGCAAGCAGTATCTCTACTCACCAATAGTCTGTCCTAGTCCAACCACAGACACCACGCACAAGAAAGCAAGCAGTATCTCTACTCACCAATAGTCTGTCCTAGTCCAACCACAGACACCACGCACAAGAAAGCAAGCAGTATCTCTACTCACCAATTGTCTGTCCTAGTCCAACCACAGAGATACCACGCACAAGAAAGCAAGCAGTATCTCTACTCACCAATAGTCTGTCCTAGTCCAACCACAGACACCACGCACAAGAAAGCAAGCAGTATCTCTACTCACCAATAGTCTGTCCTAGTCCAACCACAGATACCACGCACAAGAAAGCAAGCAGTATCTCTACTCACCAATAGTCTGTCCTAGTCCAACCACAGATACCACACACAAGAAAGCAAGCAGTATCTCTACTCACCAATAGTCTGTCCTAGTCCAACCACAGACACCACGCACAAGAAAGCAAACAGTATCTCTACTCACCAATAGTCTGTCCTAGTCCAACCACAGATACCACGCACAAGAAAGCAAACAGTATCTCTACTCACCAATAGTCTGTCCTAGTCGAACCACAGACACCACGCACAAGAAAGCAAGCAGTATCTCTACTCACCAATAGTCTGTCCTAGTCCAACCACAGACACCACGCACAAGAAAGCAAGCAGTATCTCTACTCACCAATAGTCTGTCCTAGTCCAACCACAGACACCACGTACAAGAAAGCAAACAGTATCTCTACTCACCAATAGTCTGTCCTAGTCCAACCACAGAGATACCACGCACAAGAAAGCAAACAGTATCTCTACTCACCGATAGTCTGTCCTAGTCCAACCACAGACACCACGCACAAGAAAGCAAGCAGTATCTCTACTCACCAATAGTCTGTCCTAGTCCAACCACAGAGATACCACGCACAAGAAAGCAAGCAGTATCTCTACTCTCCAATAGTCTGTCCAAGTGCGACCACAGATACCACGCACAAGAAAGCAAGCAGTATCTCTACTCACCAATAGTCTGTCCTAGTCCAACCACAGACACCACGCACAAGAAAGCAAGCAGTATCTCTACTCACCAATAGTCTGTCCTAGTCCAACCACAGAGATACCATGCACAAGGAAGCAAGCAGTATCTCTACTCACCAATAGTCTGTCCTAGTCCAATCACAGACACCACGCACAAGAAAGCAAGCAGTATCTCTACTCACCAATAGTCTGTCCTAGTCCAACCACAGAGATACCACGCACAAGAAAGCAAGCAGTATCTCTACTCACCAATAATCTGTCCTCGTCCAACCACAGACATCACGCACAGGAAAGCAAGCAGTATCTCTACTCACCAGTCTGTCCTAGTCCAACCACAGAGATACCACGCACAAGAAAGCAAACAGTATCTCTATTCACCAATAGTCTGTCCTAGTCCAACCACAGAGATACCACGCACAAGAAAGCAAGCGGTATCTCTACTCACCAATAGTCTGTCCTAGTCCAACCACAGAGATACCACGCACAAGAAAGCAAGCGGTATCTCTACTCACTAATAGTCTGTCCTAGTCCAACCACAGAGATACCACGCACAAGAAAGCAAGCAGTATCTCTACTCACCAATAGTCTGTCCTAGTCCAACCACAGAGATACCACGCACAAGAAAGCAAGCAGTATCTCTACTCACCAATAGTCTGTCCTAGTCCAACCACAGAGATACCACGCACAAGAAAGCAAGCAGTATCTCTACTCACCAATTGTCTGTCCTAGTCCAACCACAGAGATACCACGCACAAGAAAGCAAGCAGTATCTCTACTCACCAATAGTCTGTCCTAGTCCAACCACAGACACCACGCACAAGAAAGCAAGCAGTATCTCTACTCACCAATAGTCTGTCCTAGTCCAACCACAGATACCACGCACAAGAAAGCAAGCAGTATCTCTACTCACCAATAGTCTGTCCTAGTCCAACCACAGAGATACCACGCACAAGAAAGCAAGCAGTATCTCTACTCACCAATAGTCTGTCCTAGACCAACCACAGAGATACCACGCACAAGAAAGCAAGCAGTATCTCTACTCACCAATAGTCTGTCCTAGTCCAACCACAGATACCACACACAAGAAAGCAAGCAGTATCTCTACTCACCAATAGTCTGTCCTAGTCCAACCACAGACACCACGCACAAGAAAGCAAACAGTATCTCTACTCACCAATAGTCTGTCCTAGTCCAACCACAGAGATACCACGCACAAGAAAGCAAGCAGTATCTCTACTCAGCAATAGTCTGTCCTAGTCGAACCACAGACACCACGCACAAGAAAGCAAGCAGTATCTCTACTCACCAATAGTCTGTCCTAGTCCAACCACAGACACCACGCACAAGAAAGCAAGCAGTATCTCTACTCACCAATAGTCTGTCCTAGTCCAACCACAGACACCACGCACAAGAAAGCAAACAGTATCTCTACTCACCAATAGTCTGTCCTAGTCCAACCACAGAGATACCACGCTCAAGAAAGCAAGCGGTATCTCTACTCAACAATAGTCTGTCCTAGTCCAACCACAGAGATACCACGCACAAGAAAACAAACAGTATCTCTACTCACCAATAGTCTGTCCTAGTCCAACCACAGACACCACGCACAAGAAAGCAAGCAGTATCTCTACTCACCAATAGTCTGTCCTAGTCCAACCACAGAGATACCACGCACAAGAAAGCAAGCAGTATCTCTACTCTCCAATAGTCTGTCCAAGTGCAACCACAGATACCACGCACAAGAAAGCAAGCAGTATCTCTACTCACCAATAGTCTGTCCCAGTCCAACCACAGAGATACCACGCACAAGAAAGCAAGCAGTATCTCTACTCACCAATAGTCTGTCCTAGTCCAACCACAGAGATACCACGCACAAGAAAGCAAACAGTATCTCTATTCACCAATAGTCTGTCCTAGTTCAACCACAGAGATACCACGCACAAGAAAGCAAGCAGTATCTCTACTCACCAATAGTCTGTCCTAGTCCAACCACAGAGATACCACGCACAAAAAAGCAAGCAGTATCTCTACTCACCAATAGTCTGTCCTAGTCCAACCACAGATACCACGCACAATAAAGCAAGCAGTATCTCTACTCACCAATAGTCTGTCCTAGTCCAGCCACAGACACCACGCACAAGAAAGCAAACAGTATCTCTACTCACCAATAGTCTGTCCTAGTCCAACCACAGATACCACGCACAAGAAAGCAAGCAGTATCTCTACTCACCAATAGTCTGTCCTAGTCCAACCACAGAGATACCACGCACAAGAAAGCAAGCAGTATCTCTACTCACCAATAGTCTGTCCTAGTCCAACCACAGACACCACGCACAAGAAAGCAACCAGTATCTCTACTCACCAATAGTCTGTCCTAGTCCAACCACAGACACCACGCACAAGAAAGCAAACAGTATCTCTACTCACCAATAGTCTGTCCTAGTCCAACCACAGAGATACCACGCACAAGAAAGCAAGCAGTATCTCTACTCACCAATAGTCTGTCCTAGTCCAACCACAGAGATACCACACACAAGAAAGCAAACAGTATCTCTATTCACCAATAGTCTGTCCTAGTTCAACCACAGAGATACAACGCACAAGAAAGCAAGCAGTATCTCTACTCACCAATAGTCTGTCCTAGTCCAACCAGAGACACCACGCACAAGAAAGCAAGCAGTATCTCTACTCACCAATAGTCTGTCCTAGTCCAACCACAGACACCACGCACAAGAAAGCAAACAGTATCTCTATTCACCAATAGTCTGTCCTAGTTCAACCACAGAGATACCACGCACAACAAAGCAAGCGGTATCTCTACTCACCAATAGTCTGTCCTAGTCCAACCACAGAGATACCACGCACAAGAAAGCAAGCAGTATCTCTACTCACCAATAGTCTGTCATAGACCAACCACAGAGATACCACGCACAAGAAAGCAAGCAGTATCTCTACTCACCAATAGTCTGTCCTAGTCCAACCACAGATACCACACACAAGAAAGCAAGCAGTATCTCTACTCACCAATAGTCTGTCCTAGTCCAACCACAGACACCACGCACAAGAAAGCAAACAGTATCTCTACTCACCAATAGTCTGTCCTAGTCCAACCACAGAGATACCACGCACAAGAAAGCAAGCAGTATCTCTACTCAGCAATAGTCTGTCCTAGTCGAACCACAGACACCACGCACAAGAAAGCAAGCAGTATCTCTACTCACCAATAGTCTGTCCTAGTCCAACCACAGACACCACGCACAAGAAAGCAAGCAGTATCTCTACTCACCAATAGTCTGTCCTAGTCCAACCACAGACACCACGCACAAGAAAGCAAACAGTATCTCTACTCACCAATAGTCTGTCCTAGTCCAACCACAGAGATACCACGCACAAGAAAGCAAGCGGTATCTCTACTCACCAATAGTCTGTCCTAGTCCAACCACAGAGATACCACGCACAAGAAAACAAACAGTATCTCTACTCACCAATAGTCTGTCCTAGTCCAACCACAGACACCACGCACAAGAAAGCAAGCAGTATCTCTACTCACCAATAGTCTGTCCTAGTCCAACCACAGAGATACCACGCACAAGAAAGCAAGCAGTATCTCTACTCTCCAATAGTCTGTCCAAGTGCAACCACAGATACCACGCACAAGAAAGCAAGCAGTATCTCTACTCACCAATAGTCTGTCCTAGTCCAACCACAGAGATACCACGCACAAGAAAGCAAGCAGTATCTCTACTCACCAATAGTCTGTCCTAGTCCAACCACAGAGATACCACGCACAAAAAAGCAAGCAGTATCTCTACTCACCAATAGTCTGTCCTAGTCCAACCACAGATACCACGCACAATAAAGCAAGCAGTATCTCTACTCACCAATAGTCTGTCCTAGTCCAGCCACAGACACCACGCACAAGAAAGCAAACAGTATCTCTACTCACCAATAGTCTGTCCTAGTCCAACCACAGATACCACGCACAAGAAAGCAAGCAGTATCTCTACTCACCAATAGTCTGTCCTAGTCCAACCACAGAGATACCACGCACAAGAAAGCAAGCAGTATCTCTACTCACCAATAGTCTGTCCTAGTCCAACCACAGACACCACGCACAAGAAAGCAACCAGTATCTCTACTCACCAATAGTCTGTCCTAGTCCAACCACAGACACCACGCACAAGAAAGCAAACAGTATCTCTACTCACCAATAGTCTGTCCTAGTCCAACCACAGAGATACCACGCACAAGAAAGCAAGCAGTATCTCTACTCACCAATAGTCTGTCCTAGTCCAACCACAGAGATACCACGCACAAGAAAGCAAACAGTATCTCTATTCACCAATAGTCTGTCCTAGTTCAACCACAGAGATACCACGCACAAGAAAGCAAGCAGTATCTCTACTCACCAATAGTCTGTCCTAGTCCAACCACAGACACCACGCACAAGAAAGCAAGCAGTATCTCTACTCACCAATAGTCTGTCCTAGTCCAACCACAGACACCACGCACAAGAAAGCAAACAGTATCTCTATTCACCAATAGTCTGTCCTAGTTCAACCACAGAGATACCACGCACAACAAAGCAAGCGGTATCTCTACTCACCAATAGTCTGTCCTAGTCCAACCACAGAGATACCACGCACAAGAAAACAAACAGTATCTCTACTCACCAATAGTCTGTCCTAGTCCAACCACAGACACCACGCACAAGAAAGCAAGCAGTATCTCTACTCACCAATAGTCTGTCCTAGTCCAACCACAGAGATACCACGCACAAGAAAGCAAGCAGTATCTCTACTCTCCAATAGTCTGTCCAAGTGCAACCACAGATACCACGCACAAGAAAGCAAGCAGTATCTCTACTCACCAGTAGTCTGTCCTAGTCCAACCACAGAGATACCACGCACAAGAAAGCAAGCAGTATCTCTACTCACCAATAGTCTGTCCTAGTCCAACCACAGAGATACCACGCACAAAAAAGCAAGCAGTATCTCTACTCACCAATAGTCTGTCCTAGTCCAACCACAGATACCACGCACAATAAAGCAAGCAGTATCTCTACTCACCAATAGTCTGTCCTAGTCCAGCCACAGACACCACGCACAAGAAAGCAAACAGTATCTCTACTCACCAATAGTCTGTCCTAGTCCAACCACAGATACCACGCACAAGAAAGCAAGCAGTATCTCTACTCACCAATAGTCTGTCCTAGTCCAACCACAGAGATACCACGCACAAGAAAGCAAGCAGTATCTCTACTCACCAATAGTCTGTCCTAGTCCAACCACAGACACCACGCACAAGAAAGCAACCAGTATCTCTACTCACCAATAGTCTGTCCTAGTCCAACCACAGACACCACGCACAAGAAAGCAAACAGTATCTCTACTCACCAATAGTCTGTCCTAGTCCAACCACAGAGATACCACGCACAAGAAAGCAAGCAGTATCTCTACTCACCAATAGTCTGTCCTAGTCCAACCACAGAGATACCACGCACAAGAAAGCAAACAGTATCTCTATTCACCAATAGTCTGTCCTAGTTCAACCACAGAGATACCACGCACAAGAAAGCAAGCAGTATCTCTACTCACCAATAGTCTGTCCTAGTCCAACCACAGACACCACGCACAAGAAAGCAAGCAGTATCTCTACTCACCAATAGTCTGTCCTAGTCCAACCACAGACACCACGCACAAGAAAGCAAACAGTATCTCTATTCACCAATAGTCTGTCCTAGTTCAACCACAGAGATACCACGCACAACAAAGCAAGCGGTATCTCTACTCACCAATAGTCTGTCCTAGTCCAACCACAGAGATACCACGCACAAGAAAGCAAACAGTATCTCTACTCACCAATAGTCTGTCCTAGTCCAACCACAGACACCACGCACAAGAAAGCAAGCAGTATCTCTACTCACCAATAGTCTGTCCTAGTCCAACCACAGAGATACCACGCACAAGAAAGCAAGCAGTATCTCTACTCTCCAATAGTCTGTCCAAGTGCAACCACAGATACCACGCACAAGAAAGCAAGCAGTATCTCTACTCACCAATAGTCTGTCCTAGTCCAACCACAGACACCACGCACAAGAAAGCAAGCAGTATCTCTACTCACCAATAGTCTGTCCTAGTCCAACCACAGAGATACCATGCACAAGGAAGCAAGCAGTATCTCTACTCACCAATAGTCTGTCCTAGTCCAACCACAGACACCACGCACAAGAAAGCAAGCAGTATCTCTACTCACCAATAGTCTGTCCTAGTCCAACCACAGAGATACCATGCACAAGAAAGCAAGCAGTATCTCTACTCACCAATAATCTGTCCTCGTCCAACCACAGACATCACGCACAGGAAAGCAAGCAGTATCTCTACTCACCAGTCTGTCCTAGTCCAACCACAGAGATACCACGCACAAGAAAGCAAACAGTATCTCTACTCACCAATAGTCTGTCCTAGTCCAACCACAGAGATAAAACGCACAAGAAAGCAAGCGGTATCTCTACTCACTAATAGTCTGTCCTAGTCCAACCACAGAGATACCACGCACAAGAAAGCAAGCAGTATCTCTACTCACCAATAGTCTGTCCTAGTCCAACCACAGAGATACCACGCACAAGAAAGCAAGCAGTATCTCTACTCACCAATAGTCTGTCCTAGTCCAACCACAGAGATACCACGCACAAGAAAGCAAGCAGTATCTCTACTCACCAATTGTCTGTCCTAGTCCAACCACAGAGATACCACGCACAAGAAAGCAAGCAGTATCTCTACTCACCAATAGTCTGTCCTAGTCCAACCACAGACACCACGCACAAGAAAGCAAGCAGTATCTCTACTCACCAATAGTCTGTCCTAGTCCAACCACAGATACCACGCACAAGAAAGCAAGCAGTATCTCTACTCACCAATAGTCTGTCCTAGTCCAACCACAGAGATACCACGCACAAGAAAGCAAGCAGTATCTCTACTCACCAATAGTCTGTCCTAGACCAACCACAGAGATACCACGCACAAGAAAGCAAGCAGTATCTCTACTCACCAATAGTCTGTCCTAGTCCAACCACAGATACCACACACAAGAAAGCAAGCAGTATCTCTACTCACCAATAGTCTGTCCTAGTCCAACCACAGACACCACGCACAAGAAAGCAAACAGTATCTCTACTCACCAATAGTCTGTCCTAGTCCAACCACAGAGATACCACGCACAAGAAAGCAAGCAGTATCTCTACTCAGCAATAGTCTGTCCTAGTCGAACCACAGACACCACGCACAAGAAAGCAAGCAGTATCTCTACTCACCAATAGTCTGTCCTAGTCCAACCACAGACACCACGCACAAGAAAGCAAGCAGTATCTCTACTCACCAATAGTCTGTCCTAGTCCAACCACAGACACCACGCACAAGAAAGCAAACAGTATCTCTACTCACCAATAGTCTGTCCTAGTCCAACCACAGAGATACCACGCACAAGAAAGCAAGCGGTATCTCTACTCACCAATAGTCTGTCCTAGTCCAACCACAGAGATACCACGCACAAGAAAACAAACAGTATCTCTACTCACCAATAGTCTGTCCTAGTCCAACCACAGACACCACGCACAATAAAGCAAGCAGTATCTCTACTCACCAATAGTCTGTCCTAGTCCAACCACAGAGATACCATGCACAAGGAAGCAAGCAGTATCTCTACTCACCAATAGTCTGTCCTAGTCCAACCACAGACACCACGCACAAGAAAGCAAGCAGTATCTCTACTCACCAATAGTCTGTCCTAGTCCAACCACAGAGATACCATGCACAAGAAAGCAAGCAGTATCTCTACTCACCAATAATCTGTCCTCGTCCAACCACAGACATCACGCACAGGAAAGCAAGCAGTATCTCTACTCACCAGTCTGTCCTAGTCCAACCACAGAGATACCACGCACAAGAAAGCAAACAGTATCTCTACTCACCAATAGTCTTTCCTAGTCCAACCACAGAGATACCACGCACAAGAAAGCAAGCGGTATCTCTACTCACTAATAGTCTGTCCTAGTCCAACCACAGAGATACCACGCACAAGAAAGCAAGCAGTATCTCTACTCACCAATAGTCTGTCCTAGTCCAACCACAGAGATACCACGCACAAGAAAGCAAGCAGTATCTCTACTCACCAATAGTCTGTCCTAGTCCAACCACAGAGATACCACGCACAAGAAAGCAAGCAGTATCTCTACTCACCAATTGTCTGTCCTAGTCCAACCACAGAGATACCACGCACAAGAAAGCAAGCAGTATCTCTACTCACCAATAGTCTGTCCTAGTCCAACCACAGACACCACGCACAAGAAAGCAAGCAGTATCTCTACTCACCAATAGTCTGTCCTAGTCCAACCACAGATACCACGCACAAGAAAGCAAGCAGTATCTCTACTCACCAATAGTCTGTCCTAGTCCAACCACAGAGATACCACGCACAAGAAAGCAAGCAGTATCTCTACTCACCAATAGTCTGTCCTAGACCAACCACAGAGATACCACGCACAAGAAAGCAAGCAGTATCTCTACTCACCAATAGTCTGTCCTAGTCCAACCACAGATACCACACACAAGAAAGCAAGCAGTATCTCTACTCACCAATAGTCTGTCCTAGTCCAACCACAGACACCACGCACAAGAAAGCAAACAGTATCTCTACTCACCAATAGTCTGTCCTAGTCCAAACACAGAGATACCACGCACAAGAAAGCAAGCAGTATCTCTACTCAGCAATAGTCTGTCCTAGTCGAACCACAGACACCACGCACAAGAAAGCAAGCAGTATCTCTACTCACCAATAGTCTGTCCTAGTCCAACCACAGACACCACGCACAAGAAAGCAAACAGTATCTCTACTCACCAATAGTCTGTCCTAGTCCAACCACAGAGATACCACGCACAAGAAAGCAAGCGGTATCTCTACTCACCAATAGTCTGTCCTAGTCCAACCACAGAGATACCACGCACAAGAAAACAAACAGTATCTCTACTCACCAATAGTCTGTCCTAGTCCAACCACAGACACCACGCACAATAAAGCAAGCAGTATCTCTACTCACCAATAGTCTGTCCTAGTCCAACCACAGAGATACCACGCACAAGACAGCAAGCAGTATCTCTACTCTCCAATAGTCTGTCCAAGTGCAACCACAGATACCACGCACAAGAAAGCAAGCAGTATCTCTACTCACCAATAGTCTGTCCTAGTCCAACCACAGAGATACCACGCACAAGAAAGCAAGCAGTATCTCTACTCACCAATAGTCTGTCCTAGTCCAACCACAGAGATACCACGCACAAGAAAGCAAACAGTATCTCTATTCACCAATAGTCTGTCCTAGTTCATGCACAGAGATACCACGCACAAAAAAGCAAGCAGTATCTCTACTCACCAATAGTCTGTCCTAGTCCAACCACAGATACCACGCACAATAAAGCAAGCAGTATCTCTACTCACCAATAGTCTGTCCTAGTCCAGCCACAGACACCACGCACAAGAAAGCAAACAGTATCTCTACTCACCAATAGTCTGTCCTAGTCCAACCACAGATACCACGCACAACAAAGCAAGCAGTATCTCTACTCACCAATAGTCTGTCCTAGTCCAACCACAGAGATACCACGCACAAGAAAGCAAGCAGTATCTCTACTCACCAATAGTCTGTCCTAGTCCAACCACAGACACCACGCACAAGAAAGCAACCAGTATCTCTACTCACCAATAGTCTGTCCTAGTCCAACCACAGACACCACGCACAAGAAAGCAAACAGTATCTCTACTCACCAATAGTCTGTCCTAGTCCAACCACAGAGATACCACGCACAAGAAAGCAAGCAGTATCTCTACTCACCAATAGTCTGTCCTAGTCCAACCACAGAGATACCACGCACAAGAAAGCAAACAGTATCTCTATTCACCAATAGTCTGTCCTAGTTCAACCACAGAGATACCACGCACAAGAAAGCAAGCAGTATCTCTACTCACCAATAGTCTGTGCTAGTCCAACCACAGACACCACGCACAAGAAAGCAAGCAGTATCTCTACTCACCAATAGTCTGTCCTAGTCCAACCACAGACACCACGCACAAGAAAGCAAACAGTATCTCTATTCACCAATAGTCTGTCCTAGTTCAACCACAGAGATACCACGCACAACAAAGCAAGCGGTATCTCTACTCACCAATAGTCTGTCCTAGTCCAACCACAGAGATACCACGCACAAGAAAGCAAACAGTATCTCTACTCACCAATAGTCTGTCCTAGTCCAACCACAGACACCACGCACAAGAAAGCAAGCAGTATCTCTACTCACCAATAGTCTGTCCTAGTCCAACCACAGAGATACCACGCACAAGAAAGCAAGCAGTATCTCTACTCTCCAATAGTCTGTCCAAGTGCAACCACAGATACCACGCACAAGAAAGCAAGCAGTATCTCTACTCACCAATAGTCTGTCCTAGTCCAACCACAGACACCACGCACAAGAAAGCAAGCAGTATCTCTACTCACCAATAGTCTGTCCTAGTCCAACCACAGAGATACCATGCACAAGGAAGCAAGCAGTATCTCTACTCACCAATAGTCTGTCCTAGTCCAACCACAGACACCACGCACAAGAAAGCAAGCAGTATCTCTACTCACCAATAGTCTGTCCTAGTCCAACCACAGAGATACCATGCACAAGAAAGCAAGCAGTATCTCTACTCACCAATAATCTGTCCTCGTCCAACCACAGACATCACGCACAGGAAAGCAAGCAGTATCTCTACTCACCAGTCTGTCCTAGTCCAACCACAGAGATACCACGCACAAGAAAGCAAACAGTATCTCTACTCACCAATAGTCTGTCCTAGTCCAACCACAGAGATACCATGCACAAGGAAGCAAGCAGTATCTCTACTCACCAATAGTCTGTCCTAGTCCAACCACAGACACCACGCACAAGAAAGCAAGCAGTATCTCTACTCACCAATAGTCTGTCCTAGTCCAACCACAGAGATACCATGCACAAGAAAGCAAGCAGTATCTCTACTCACCAATAATCTGTCCTCGTCCAACCACAGACATCACGCACAGGAAAGCAAGCAGTATCTCTACTCACCAGTCTGTCCTAGTCCAACCACAGAGATACCACGCACAAGAAAGCAAACAGTATCTCTACTCACCAATAGTCTTTCCTAGTCCAACCACAGAGATACCACGCACAAGAAAGCAAGCGGTATCTCTACTCACTAATAGTCTGTCCTAGTCCAACCACAGAGATACCACGCACAAGAAAGCAAGCAGTATCTCTACTCACCAATAGTCTGTCCTAGTCCAACCACAGAGATACCACGCACAAGAAAGCAAGCAGTATCTCTACTCACCAATAGTCTGTCCTAGTCCAACCACAGAGATACCACGCACAAGAAAGCAAGCAGTATCTCTACTCACCAATTGTCTGTCCTAGTCCAACCACAGAGATACCACGCACAAGAAAGCAAGCAGTATCTCTACTCACCAATAGTCTGTCCTAGTCCAACCACAGACACCACGCACAAGAAAGCAAGCAGTATCTCTACTCACCAATAGTCTGTCCTAGTCCAACCACAGATACCACGCACAAGAAAGCAAGCAGTATCTCTACTCACCAATAGTCTGTCCTAGTCCAACCACAGAGATACCACGCACAAGAAAGCAAGCAGTATCTCTACTCACCAATAGTCTGTCCTAGACCAACCACAGAGATACCACGCACAAGAAAGCAAGCAGTATCTCTACTCACCAATAGTCTGTCCTAGTCCAACCACAGATACCACACACAAGAAAGCAAGCAGTATCTCTACTCACCAATAGTCTGTCCTAGTCCAACCACAGACACCACGCACAAGAAAGCAAACAGTATCTCTACTCACCAATAGTCTGTCCTAGTCCAAACACAGAGATACCACGCACAAGAAAGCAAGCAGTATCTCTACTCAGCAATAGTCTGTCCTAGTCGAACCACAGACACCACGCACAAGAAAGCAAGCAGTATCTCTACTCACCAATAGTCTGTCCTAGTCCAACCACAGACACCACGCACAAGAAAGCAAGCAGTATCTCTACTCACCAATAGTCTGTCCTAGTCCAACCACAGACACCACGCACAAGAAAGCAAACAGTATCTCTACTCACCAATAGTCTGTCCTAGTCCAACCACAGAGATACCACGCACAAGAAAGCAAGCGGTATCTCTACTCACCAATAGTCTGTCCTAGTCCAACCACAGAGATACCACGCACAAGAAAACAAACAGTATCTCTACTCACCAATAGTCTGTCCTAGTCCAACCACAGACACCACGCACAATAAAGCAAGCAGTATCTCTACTCACCAATAGTCTGTCCTAGTCCAACCACAGAGATACCACGCACAAGACAGCAAGCAGTATCTCTACTCTCCAATAGTCTGTCCAAGTGCAACCACAGATACCACGCACAAGAAAGCAAGCAGTATCTCTACTCACCAATAGTCTGTCCTAGTCCAACCACAGAGATACCACGCACAAGAAAGCAAGCAGTATCTCTACTCACCAATAGTCTGTCCTAGTCCAACCACAGAGATACCACGCACAAGAAAGCAAACAGTATCTCTACTCACCAATAGTCTGTCCTAGTCCAACCACAGAGATACCACACACAAGAAAGCAAGCAGTATCTCTACTCACCAATAGTCTGTCCTAGTCCAACCACAGACACCACGCACAAGAAAGCAACCAGTATCTCTACTCACCAATAGTCTGTCCTAGTCCAACCACAGACACCACGCACAAGAAAGCAAACAGTATCTCTACTCACCAATAGTCTGTCCTAGTCCAACCACAGAGATACCACGCACAAGAAAGCAAGCAGTATCTCTACTCACCAATAGTCTGTCCTAGTCCAACCACAGAGATACCACGCACAAGAAAGCAAACAGTATCTCTATTCACCAATAGTCTGTCCTAGTTCAACCACAGAGATACCACGCACAAGAAAGCAAGCAGTATCTCTACTCACCAATAGTCTGTCCTAGTCCAACCACAGACACCACGCACAAGAAAGCAAGCAGTATCTCTACTCACCAATAGTCTGTCCTAGTCCAACCACAGACACCACGCACAAGAAAGCAAACAGTATCTCTATTCACCAATAGTCTGTCCTAGTTCAACCACAGAGATACCACGCACAACAAAGCAAGCGGTATCTCTACTCACCAATAGTCTGTCCTAGTCCAACCACAGAGATACCACGCACAAGAAAGCAAACAGTATCTCTACTCACCAATAGTCTGTCCTAGTCCAACCACAGACACCACGCACAAGAAAGCAAGCAGTATCTCTACTCACCAATAGTCTGTCCTAGTCCAACCACAGAGATACCACGCACAAGAAAGCAAGCAGTATCTCTACTCTCCAATAGTCTGTCCAAGTGCAACCACAGATACCACGCACAAGAAAGCAAGCAGTATCTCTACTCACCAATAGTCTGTCCTAGTCCAACCACAGACACCACGCACAAGAAAGCAAGCAGTATCTCTACTCACCAATAGTCTGTCCTAGTCCAACCACAGAGATACCATGCACAAGGAAGCAAGCAGTATCTCTACTCACCAATAGTCTGTCCTAGTCCAACCACAGACACCACGCACAAGAAAGCAAGCAGTATCTCTACTCACCAATAGTCTGTCCTAGTCCAACCACAGAGATACCATGCACAAGAAAGCAAGCAGTATCTCTACTCACCAATAATCTGTCCTCGTCCAACCACAGACATCACGCACAGGAAAGCAAGCAGTATCTCTACTCACCAGTCTGTCCTAGTCCAACCACAGAGATACCACGCACAAGAAAGCAAACAGTATCTCTACTCACCAATAGTCTGTCCTAGTCCAACCACAGAGATACCACGCACAAGAAAGCAAGCGGTATCTCTACTCACTAATAGTCTGTCCTAGTCCAACCACAGAGATACCACGCACAAGAAAGCAAGCAGTATCTCTACTCACCAATAGTCTGTCCTAGTCCAACCACAGAGATACCACGCACAAGAAAGCAAGCAGTATCTCTACTCACCAATAGTCTGTCCTAGTCCAACCACAGAGATACCACGCACAAGAAAGCAAGCAGTATCTCTACTCACCAATTGTCTGTCCTAGTCCAACCACAGATACCACGCACAAGAAAGCAAGCAGTATCTCTACTCACCAATAGTCTGTCCTAGTCCAACCACAGACACCACGCACAAGAAAGCAAGCAGTATCTCTACTCACCAATAGTCTGTCCTAGTCCAACCACAGATACCACGCACAAGAAAGCAAGCAGTATCTCTACTCACCAATATTCTGTCCTAGTCCAACCACAGAGATACCACGCACAAGAAAGCAAGCAGTATCTCTACTCACCAATAGTCTGTCCTAGACCAACCACAGAGATACCACGCACAAGAAAGCAAGCAGTATCTCTACTCACCAATAGTCTGTCCTAGTCCAACCACAGATACCACACACAAGAAAGCAAGCAGTATCTCTACTCACCAATAGTCTGTCCTAGTCCAACCACAGACACCACGCACAAGAAAGCAAACAGTATCTCTACTCACCAATAGTCTGTCCTAGTCCAACCACAGAGATACCACGCACAAGAAAGCAAGCAGTATCTCTACTCAGCAATAGTCTGTCCTAGTCGAACCACAGACACCACGCACAAGAAAGCAAGCAGTATCTCTACTCACCAATAGTCTGTCCTAGTCCAACCACAGACACCACGCACAAGAAAGCAAGCAGTATCTCTACTCACCAATAGTCTGTCCTAGTCCAACCACAGACACCACGCACAAGAAAGCAAACAGTATCTCTACTCACCAATAGTCTGTCCTAGTCCAACCACAGAGATACCACGCACAAGAAAGCAAGCGGTATCTCTACTCACCAATAGTCTGTCCTAGTCCAACCACAGAGATACCACGCACAAGAAAACAAACAGTATCTCTACTCACCAATAGTCTGTCCTAGTCCAACCACAGACACCACGCACAATAAAGCAAGCAGTATCTCTACTCACCAATAGTCTGTCCTAGTCCAACCACAGAGATACCACGCACAAGACAGCAAGCAGTATCTCTACTCTCCAATAGTCTGTCCAAGTGCAACCACAGATACCACGCACAAGAAAGCAAGCAGTATCTCTACTCACCAATAGTCTGTCCTAGTCCAACCACAGAGATACCACGCACAAGAAAGCAAGCAGTATCTCTACTCACCAATAGTCTGTCCTAGTCCAACCACAGAGATACCACGCACAAGAAAGCAAACAGTATCTCTATTCACCAATAGTCTGTCCTAGTTCAACCACAGAGATACCACGCACAAAAAAGCAAGCAGTATCTCTACTCACCAATAGTCTGTCCTAGTCCAACCACAGATACCACGCACAATAAAGCAAGCAGTATTTCTACTCACCAATAGTCTGTCCTAGTCCAGCCACAGACACCACGCACAAGAAAGCAAACAGTATCTCTACTCACCAATAGTCTGTCCTAGTCCAACCACAGATACCACGCACAACAAAGCAAGCAGTATCTCTACTCACCAATAGTCTGTCCTAGTCCAACCACAGAGATACCACGCACAAGAAAGCAAGCAGTATCTCTACTCACCAATAGTCTGTCCTAGTCCAACCACAGACACCACGCACAAGAAAGCAACCAGTATCTCTACTCACCAATAGTCTGTCCTAGTCCAACCACAGACACTACGCACAAGAAAGCAAACAGTATCTCTACTCACCAATAGTCTGTCCTAGTCCAACCACAGAGATACCACGCACAAGAAAGCAAGCAGTATCTCTACTCACCAATAGTCTGTCCTAGTCCAACCACAGAGATACCACGCACAAGAAAGCAAAAAGTATCTCTATTCACCAATAGTCTGTCCTAGTTCAACCACAGAGATACCACGCACAAGAAAGCAAGCAGTATCTCTACTCACCAATAGTCTGTCCTAGTCCAACCACAGACACCACGCACAAGAAAGCAAGCAGTATCTCTACTCACCAATAGTCTGTCCTAGTTCAACCACAGAGATACCACGCACAAGAAAGCAAACAGTATCTCTATTCACCAATAGTCTGTCCTAGTTCAACCACAGAGATACCACGCACAACAAAGCAAGCGGTATCTCTACTCACCAATAGTCTGTCCTAGTCCAACCACAGAGATACCACGCACAAGAAAGCAAACAGTATCTCTACTCACCAATAGTCTGTCCTAGTCCAACCACAGACACCACGCACAAGAAAGCAAGCAGTATCTCTACTCACCAATAGTCTGTCCTAGTCCAACCACAGAGATACCACGCACAAGAAAGCAAGCAGTATCTCTACTCTCCAATAGTCTGTCCAAGTGCAACCACAGATACCACGCACAAGAAAGCAAGCAGTATCTCTACTCACCAATAGTCTGTCCTAGTCCAACCACAGACACCACGCACAAGAAAGCAAGCAGTATCTCTACTCACCAATAGTCTGTCCTAGTCCAACCACAGAGATACCATGCACAAGGAAGCAAGCAGTATCTCTACTCACCAATAGTCTGTCCTAGTCCAACCACAGACACCACGCACAAGAAAGCAAGCAGTATCTCTACTCACCAATAGTCTGTCCTAGTCCAACCACAGAGATACCATGCACAAGAAAGCAAGCAGTATCTCTACTCACCAATAATCTGTCCTCGTCCAACCACAGACATCACGCACAGGAAAGCAAGCAGTATCTCTACTCACCAGTCTGTCCTAGACCAACCACAGAGATACCACGCACAAGAAAGCAAACAGTATCTCTAATCACCAATAGTCTGTCCTAGTCCAACCACAGAGATACCACGCACAAGAAAGCAAGCGGTATCTCTACTCACTAATAGTCTGTCCTAGTCCAACCACAGAGATACCACGCACAAGAAAGCAAGCGGTATCTCTACTCACCAATAGTCTGTCCTAGTCCAACCACAGAGATACCACGCACAAGAAAGCAAGCAGTATCTCTACTCACCAATAGTCTGTCCTAGTCCAACCACAGAGATACCACGCACAAGAAAGCAAGCAGTATCTCTACTCACCAATTGTCTGTCCTAGTCCAACCACAGATACCACGCACAAGAAAGCAAGCAGTATCTCTACTCACCAATAGTCTGTCCTAGTCCAACCACAGACACCACGCACAAGAAAGCAAGCAGTATCTCTACTCACCAATAGTCTGTCCTAGTCCAACCACAGATACCACGCACAAGAAAGCAAGCAGTATCTCTACTCACCAATAGTCTGTCCTAGTCCAACCACAGAGATACCACGCACAAGAAAGCAAGCAGTATCTCTACTCACCAATAGTCTGTCCTAGACCAACCACAGAGATACCACGCACAAGAAAGCAAGCAGTATCTCTACTCACCAATAGTCTGTCCTAGTCCAACCACAGATACCACACACAAGAAAGCAAGCAGTATCTCTACTCACCAATAGTCTGTCCTAGTCCAACCACAGACACCACGCACAAGAAAGCAAACAGTATCTCTACTCACCAATAGTCTGTTCTAGTCCAACCACAGAGATACCACGCACAAGAAAGCAAGCAGTATCTCTACTCAGCAATAGTCTGTCCTAGTCGAACCACAGACACCACGCACAAGAAAGCAAGCAGTATCTCTACTCACCAATAGTCTGTCCTAGTCCAACCACAGACACCACGCACAAGAAAGCAAGCAGTATCTCTACTCACCAATAGTCTGTCCTAGTCCAACCACAGACACCACGCACAAGAAAGCAAACAGTATCTCTACTCACCAATAGTCTGTCCTAGTCCAACCACAGAGATACCACGCACAAGAAAGCAAGCGGTATCTCTACTCACCAATAGTCTGTCCTAGTCCAACCACAGAGATACCACGCACAAGAAAACAAACAGTATCTCTACTCACCAATAGTCTGTCCCAGTCCAACCACAGACACCACGCACAAGAAAGCAAGCAGTATCTCTACTCACCAATAGTCTGTCCTAGTCCAACCACAGAGATACCACGCACAAGAAAGCAAGCAGTATCTCTACTCTCCAATAGTCTGTCCAAGTGCAACCACAGATACCACGCACAAGAAAGCAAGCAGTATCTCTACTCACCAATAGTCTGTCCTAGTCCAACCACAGAGATACCACGCACAAGAAAGCAAGCAGTATCTCTACTCACCAATAGTCTGTCCTAGTCCAACCACAGAGATACCACGCACAAGAAAGCAAACAGTATCTCTATTCACCAATAGTCTGTCCTAGTTCAACCACAGAGATACCACGCACAAGAAAGCAAGCAGTATCTC
The DNA here is from genome assembly GCF_048418815.1 of Hemitrygon akajei. Taxonomy (NCBI): domain Eukaryota; kingdom Metazoa; phylum Chordata; class Chondrichthyes; order Myliobatiformes; family Dasyatidae; genus Hemitrygon; species Hemitrygon akajei. The sequence goes on from NC_133132.1 coordinate 31,840,568, forward strand.
TACTCACCAATAGTCTGTCCTAGTCCAACCACAGACACCACGCACAAGAAAGCAAGCAGTATCTCTACTCACCAATAGTCTGTCCTAGTCCAACCACAGACACCACGCACAAGAAAGCAAACAGTATCTCTATTCACCAATAGTCTGTCCTAGTTCAACCACAGAGATACCACGCACAACAAAGCAAGCGGTATCTCTACTCACCAATAGTCTGTCCTAGTCCAACCACAGAGATACCACGCACAAGAAAGCAAGCAGTATCTCTACTCACCAATAGTCTGTCCTAGACCAACCACAGAGATACCACGCACAAGAAAGCAAGCAGTATCTCTACTCACCAATAGTCTGTCCTAGTCCAACCACAGATACCACACACAAGAAAGCAAGCAGTATCTCTACTCACCAATAGTCTGTCCTAGTCCAACCACAGACACCACGCACAAGAAAGCAAACAGTATCTCTACTCACCAATAGTCTGTCCTAGTCCAACCACAGAGATACCACGCACAAGAAAGCAAGCAGTATCTCTATTCAGCAATAGTCTGTCCTAGTCGAACCACAGACACCACGCACAAGAAAGCAAGCAGTATCTCTACTCACCAATAGTCTGTCCTAGTCCAACCACAGACACCACGCACAAGAAAGCAAGCAGTATCTCTACTCACCAATAGTCTGTCCTAGTCCAACCACAGACACCACGCACAAGAAAGCAAACAGTATCTCTACTCACCAATAGTCTGTCCTAGTCCAACCACAGAGATACCACGCACAAGAAAGCAAGCGGTATCTCTACTCACCAATAGTCTGTCCTAGTCCAACCACAGAGATACCACGCACAAGAAAACAAACAGTATCTCTACTCACCAATAGTCTGTCCTAGTCCAACCACAGACACCACGCACAAGAAAGCAAGCAGTATCTCTACTCACCAATAGTCTGTCCTAGTCCAACCACAGTGATACCACGCACAAGAAAGCAAGCAGTATCTCTACTCTCCAATAGTCTGTCCAAGTGCAACCACAGATACCACGCACAAGAAAGCAAGCAGTATCTCTACTCACCAATAGTCTGTCCTAGTCCAACCACAGAGATACCACGCACAAGAAAGCAAGCAGTATCTCTACTCACCAATAGTCTGTCCTAGTCCAACCACAGAGATACCACGCACAAAAAAGCAAGCAGTATCTCTACTCACCAATAGTCTGTCCTAGTCCAACCACAGATACCACGCACAATAAAGCAAGCAGTATCTCTACTCACCAATAGTCTGTCCTAGTCCAGCCACAGACACCACGCACAAGAAAGCAAACAGTATCTCTACTCACCAATAGTCTGTCCTAGTCCAACCACAGATACCACGCACAACAAAGCAAGCAGTATCTCTACTCACCAATAGTCTGTCCTAGTCCAACCACAGAGATACCACGCACAAGAAAGCAAGCAGTATCTCTACTCACCAATAGTCTGTCCTAGTCCAACCACAGACACCACGCACAAGAAAGCAACCAGTATCTCTACTCACCAATAGTCTGTCCTAGTCCAACCACAGACACCACGCACAAGAAAGCAAACAGTATCTCTACTCACCAATAGTCTGTCCTAGTCCAACCACAGAGATACCACGCACAAGAAAGCAAGCAGTATCTCTACTCACCAATAGTCTGTCCTAGTCCAACCACAGAGATACCACGCACAAGAAAGCAAACAGTATCTCTATTCACCAATAGTCTGTCCTAGTTCAACCACAGAGATACCACGCACAAGAAAGCAAGCAGTATCTCTACTCACCAATAGTCTGTCCTAGTCCAACCACAGACACCACGCACAAGAAAGCAAGCAGTATCTCTACTCACCAATAGTCTGTCCTAGTCCAACCACAGACACCACGCACAAGAAAGCAAACAGTATCTCTATTCACCAATAGTCTGTCCTAGTTCAACCACAGAGATACCACGCACAACAAAGCAAGCGGTATCTCTACTCACCAATAGTCTGTCCTAGTCCAACCACAGAGATACCACGCACAAGAAAGCAAACAGTATCTCTACTCACCAATAGTCTGTCCTAGTCCAACCACAGACACCACGCACAAGAAAGCAAGCAGTATCTCTACTCACCAATAGTCTGTCCTAGTCCAACCACAGAGATACCACGCACAAGAAAGCAAGCAGTATCTCTACTCTCCAATAGTCTGTCCAAGTGCAACCACAGATACCACGCACAAGAAAGCAAGCAGTATCTCTACTCACCAATAGTCTGTCCTAGTCCAACCACAGACACCACGCACAAGAAAGCAAGCAGTATCTCTACTCACCAATAGTCTGTCCTAGTCCAACCACAGAGATACCATGCACAAGGAAGCAAGCAGTATCTCTACTCACCAATAGTCTGTCCTAGTCCAACCACAGACACCACGCACAAGAAAGCAAGCAGTATCTCTGCTCACCAATAGTCTGTCCTAGTCCAACCACAGAGATACCATGCACAAGAAAGCAAGCAGTATCTCTACTCACCAATAATCTGTCCTCGTCCAACCACAGACATCACGCACAGGAAAGCAAGCAGTATCTCTACTCACCAGTCTGTCCTAGTCCAACCACAGAGATACCACGCACAAGAAAGCAAACAGTATCTCTAATCACCAATAGTCTGTCCTAGTCCAACCACAGAGATACCACGCACAAGAAAGCAAGCGGTATCTCTACTCACTAATAGTCTGTCCTAGTCCAACCACAGAGATACCACGCACAAGAAAGCAAGCAGTATCTCTACTCACCAATAGTCTGTCCTAGTCCAACCACAGAGATACCACGCACAAGAAAGCAAGCAGTATCTCTACTCACCAATAGTCTGTCCTAGTCCAACCACAGAGATACCACGCACAAGAAAGCAAGCAGTATCTCTACTCACCAATTGTCTGTCCTAGTCCAACCACAGATACCACGCACAAGAAAGCAAGCAGTATCTCTACTCACCAATAGTCTGTCCTAGTCCAACCACAGACACCACGCACAAGAAAGCAAGCAGTATCTCTACTCACCAATAGTCTGTCCTAGTCCAACCACAGATACCACGCACAAGAAAGCAAGCAGTATCTCTACTCACCAATAGTCTGTCCTAGTCCAACCACAGAGATACCACGCACAAGAAAGCAAGCAGTATCTCTACTCACCAATAGTCTGTCCTAGACCAACCACAGAGATACCACGCACAAGAAAGCAAGCAGTATCTCTACTCACCAATAGTCTGTCCTAGTCCAACCACAGATACCACACACAAGAAAGCAAGCAGTATCTCTACTCACCAATAGTCTGTCCTAGTCCAACCACAGACACCACGCACAAGAAAGCAAACAGTATCTCTGCTCACCAATAGTCTGTCCTAGTCCAACAACAGAGATACCACGCACAAGAAAGCAAGCAGTATCTCTACTCAGCAATAGTCTGTCCTAGTCGAACCACAGACACCACGCACAAGAAAGCAAGCAGTATCTCTACTCACCAATAGTCTGTCCTAGTCCAACCACAGACACCACGCACAAGAAAGCAAGCAGTATCTCTACTCACCAATAGTCTGTCCTAGTCCAACCACAGACACCACGCACAAGAAAGCAAACAGTATCTCTACTCACCAATAGTCTGTCCTAGTCCAACCACAGAGATACCACGCACAAGAAAGCAAGCGGTATCTCTACTCACCAATAGTCTGTCCTAGTCCAACCACAGAGATACCACGCACAAGAAAACAAACAGTATCTCTACTCACCAATAGTCTGTCCTAGTCCAACCACAGACACCACGCACAAGAAAGCAAGCAGTATCTCTACTCACCAATAGTCTGTCCTAGTCCAACCACAGAGATACCACGCACAAGAAAGCAAGCAGTATCTCTACTCTCCAATAGTCTGTCCAAGTGCAACCACAGATACCACGCACAAGAAAGCAAGCAGTATCTCTACTCACCAATAGTCTGTCCTAGTCCAACCACAGAGATACCACGCACAAGAAAGCAAGCAGTATCTCTACTCACCAATAGTCTGTCCTAGTCCAACCACAGAGATACCACGCACAAGAAAGCAAACAGTATCTCTATTCACCAATAGTCTGTCCTAGTTCAACCACAGAGATACCACGCACAAGAAAGCAAGCAGTATCTCTACTCACCAATAGTCTGTCCTAGTCCAACCACAGACACCACGCACAAGAAAGCAAGCAGTATCTCTACTCACCAATAGTCTGTCCTAGTCCAACCACAGACACCACGCACAAGAAAGCAAACAGTATCTCTATTCACCAATAGTCTGTCCTAGTTCAACCACAGAGATACCACGCACAACAAAGCAAGCGGGATCTCTACTCACCAATAGTCTGTCCTAGTCCAACCACAGAGATACCACGCACAAGAAAGCAAGCAGTATCTCTACTCACCAATAGTCTGTCCTAGACCAACCACAGAGATACCACGCACAAGAAAGCAAGCAGTATCTCTACTCACCAATAGTCTGTCCTAGTCCAACCACAGATACCACACACAAGAAAGCAAGCAGTATCTCTACTCACCAATAGTCTGTCCTAGTCCAACCACAGACACCACGCACAAGAAAGCAAACAGTATCTCTACTCACCAATAGTCTGTCCTAGTCCAACCACAGAGATACCACGCACAAGAAAGCAAGCAGTATCTCTATTCAGCAAGTCTGTCCTAGTCGAACCACAGACACCACGCACAAGAAAGCAAGCAGTATCTCTACTCACCAATAGTCTGTCCTAGTCCAACCACAGACACCACGCACAAGAAAGCAAGCAGTATCTCTACTCACCAATAGTCTGTCCTAGTCCAACCACAGACACCACGCACAAGAAAGCAAACAGTATCTCTACTCACCAATAGTCTGTCCTAGTCCAACCACAGAGATACCACGCACAAGAAAGCAAGCGGTATCTCTACTCACCAATAGTCTGTCCTAGTCCAACCACAGAGATACCACGCACAAGAAAACAAACAGTATCTCTACTCACCAATAGTCTGTCCTAGTCCAACCACAGACACCACGCACAAGAAAGCAAGCAGTATCTCTACTCACCAATAGTCTGTCCTAGTCCAACCACAGAGATACCACGCACAAGAAAGCAAGCAGTATCTCTACTCTCCAATAGTCTGTCCAAGTGCAACCACAGATACCACGCACAAGAAAGCAAGCAGTATCTCTACTCACCAATAGTCTGTCCTAGTCCAACCACAGAGATACCACGCACAAGAAAGCAAGCAGTATCTCTACTCACCAATAGTCTGTCCTAGTCCAACCACAGAGATACCACGCACAAAAAAGCAAGCAGTATCTCTACTCACCAATAGTCTGTCCTAGTCCAACCACAGATACCACGCACAATAAAGCAAGCAGTATCTCTACTCACCAATAGTCTGTCCTAGTCCAGCCACAGACACCACGCACAAGAAAGCAACCAGTATCTCTACTCACCAATAGTCTGTCCTAGTCCAACCACAGACACCACGCACAAGAAAGCAAACAGTATCTCTACTCACCAATAGTCTGTCCTAGTCCAACCACAGAGATACCACGCACAAGAAAGCAAGCAGTATCTCTACTCACCAATAGTCTGTCCTAGTCCAACCACAGAGATACCACGCACAAGAAAGCAAACAGTATCTCTATTCACCAATAGTCTGTCCTAGTTCAACCACAGAGATACCACGCACAAGAAAGCAAGCAGTATCTCTACTCACCAATAGTCTGTCCTAGTCCAACCACAGACACCACGCACAAGAAAGCAAGCAGTATCTCTACTCACCAATAGTCTGTCCTAGTCCAACCACAGACACCACGCACAAGAAAGCAAACAGTATCTCTATTCACCAATAGTCTGTCCTAGTTCAACCACAGAGATACCACGCACAACAAAGCAAGCGGTATCTCTACTCACCAATAGTCTGTCCTAGTCCAACCACAGAGATACCACGCACAAGAAAGCAAGCGGTATCTCTACTCACCAATAGTCTGTCCTAGTCCAACCACAGAGATACCACGCACAAGAAAGCAAACAGTATCTCTACTCACCAATAGTCTGTCCTAGTCCAACCACAGAGATACCACGCACAAGAAAGCAAGCAGTATCTCTACTCACCAATAGTCTGTCCTAGTCCAACCACAGAGATACCACGCACAAGAAAGCAAGCAGTATCTCTACTCACCAATTGTCTGTCCTAGTCCAACCACAGATACCACGCACAAGAAAGCAAGCAGTATCTCTACTCACCAATAGTCTGTCCTAGTCCAACCACAGATACCACGCACAAGAAAGCAAGCAGTATCTCTACTCACCAATAGTCTGTCCTAGTCCAACCACAGAGATACCACGCACAAGAAAGCAAGCAGTATCTCTACTCACCAATAGTCTGTCCTAGTCCAACCACAGAGATACCACGCACAAGAAAGCAAACAGTATCTCTATTCACCAATAGTCTGTCCTAGTTCAACCACAGAGATACCACGCACAAGAAAGCAAGCAGTATCTCTACTCACCAATAGTCTGTCCTAGTCCAACCACAGACACCACGCACAAGAAAGCAAGCAGTATCTCTACTCACCAATAGTCTGTCCTAGTCCAACCACAGACACCACGCACAAGAAAGCAAACAGTATCTCTATTCACCAATAGTCTGTCCTAGTTCAACCACAGAGATACCACGCACAACAAAGCAAGCGGTATCTCTACTCACCAATAGTCTGTCCTAGTCCAACCACAGAGATACCACGCACAAGAAAGCAAGCAGTATCTCTACTCACCAATAGTCTGTCCTAGACCAACCACAGAGATACCACGCACAAGAAAGCAAGCAGTATCTCTACTCACCAATAGTCTGTCCTAGTCCAACCACAGATACCACACACAAGAAAGCAAGCAGTATCTCTACTCACCAATAGTCTGTCCTAGTCCAACCACAGACACCACGCACAAGAAAGCAAACAGTATCTCTACTCACCAATAGTCTGTCCTAGTCCAACCACAGAGATACCACGCACAAGAAAGCAAGCAGTATCTCTATTCAGCAATAGTCTGTCCTAGTCGAACCACAGACACCACGCACAAGAAAGCAAGCAGTATCTCTACTCACCAATAGTCTGTCCTAGTCCAACCACAGACACCACGCACAAGAAAGCAAGCAGTATCTCTACTCACCAATAGTCTGTCCTAGTCCAACCACAGACACCACGCACAAGAAAGCAAACAGTATCTCTACTCACCAATAGTCTGTCCTAGTCCAACCACAGAGATACCACGCACAAGAAAGCAAGCGGTATCTCTACTCACCAATAGTCTGTCCTAGTCCAACCACAGAGATACCACGCACAAGAAAACAAACAGTATCTCTACTCACCAATAGTCTGTCCTAGTCCAACCACAGACACCACGCACAAGAAAGCAAGCAGTATCTCTACTCACCAATAGTCTGTCCTAGTCCAACCACAGTGATACCACGCACAAGAAAGCAAGCAGTATCTCTACTCTCCAATAGTCTGTCCAAGTGCAACCACAGATACCACGCACAAGAAAGCAAGCAGTATCTCTACTCACCAATAGTCTGTCCTAGTCCAACCACAGAGATACCACGCACAAGAAAGCAAGCAGTATCTCTACTCACCAATAGTCTGTCCTAGTCCAACCACAGAGATACCACGCACAAAAAAGCAAGCAGTATCTCTACTCACCAATAGTCTGTCCTAGTCCAACCACAGATACCACGCACAATAAAGCAAGCAGTATCTCTACTCACCAATAGTCTGTCCTAGTCCAGCCACAGACACCACGCACAAGAAAGCAAACAGTATCTCTACTCACCAATAGTCTGTCCTAGTCCAACCACAGATACCACGCACAACAAAGCAAGCAGTATCTCTACTCACCAATAGTCTGTCCTAGTCCAACCACAGAGATACCACGCACAAGAAAGCAAGCAGTATCTCTACTCACCAATAGTCTGTCCTAGTCCAACCACAGACACCACGCACAAGAAAGCAACCAGTATCTCTACTCACCAATAGTCTGTCCTAGTCCAACCACAGACACCACGCACAAGAAAGCAAACAGTATCTCTACTCACCAATAGTCTGTCCTAGTCCAACCACAGAGATACCACGCACAAGAAAGCAAGCAGTATCTCTACTCACCAATAGTCTGTCCTAGTCCAACCACAGAGATACCACGCACAAGAAAGCAAACAGTATCTCTATTCACCAATAGTCTGTCCTAGTTCAACCACAGAGATACCACGCACAAGAAAGCAAGCAGTATCTCTACTCACCAATAGTCTGTCCTAGTCCAACCACAGACACCACGCACAAGAAAGCAAGCAGTATCTCTACTCACCAATAGTCTGTCCTAGTCCAACCACAGACACCACGCACAAGAAAGCAAACAGTATCTCTATTCACCAATAGTCTGTCCTAGTTCAACCACAGAGATACCACGCACAACAAAGCAAGCGGTATCTCTACTCACCAATAGTCTGTCCTAGTCCAACCACAGAGATACCACGCACAAGAAAGCAAACAGTATCTCTACTCACCAATAGTCTGTCCTAGTCCAACCACAGACACCACGCACAAGAAAGCAAGCAGTATCTCTACTCACCAATAGTCTGTCCTAGTCCAACCACAGAGATACCACGCACAAGAAAGCAAGCAGTATCTCTACTCTCCAATAGTCTGTCCAAGTGCAACCACAGATACCACGCACAAGAAAGCAAGCAGTATCTCTACTCACCAATAGTCTGTCCTAGTCCAACCACAGACACCACGCACAAGAAAGCAAGCAGTATCTCTACTCACCAATAGTCTGTCCTAGTCCAACCACAGAGATACCATGCACAAGGAAGCAAGCAGTATCTCTACTCACCAATAGTCTGTCCTAGTCCAACCACAGACACCACGCACAAGAAAGCAAGCAGTATCTCTGCTCACCAATAGTCTGTCCTAGTCCAACCACAGAGATACCATGCACAAGAAAGCAAGCAGTATCTCTACTCACCAATAATCTGTCCTCGTCCAACCACAGACATCACGCACAGGAAAGCAAGCAGTATCTCTACTCACCAGTCTGTCCTAGTCCAACCACAGAGATACCACGCACAAGAAAGCAAACAGTATCTCTAATCACCAATAGTCTGTCCTAGTCCAACCACAGAGATACCACGCACAAGAAAGCAAGCGGTATCTCTACTCACTAATAGTCTGTCCTAGTCCAACCACAGAGATACCACGCACAAGAAAGCAAGCAGTATCTCTACTCACCAATAGTCTGTCCTAGTCCAACCACAGAGATACCACGCACAAGAAAGCAAGCAGTATCTCTACTCACCAATAGTCTGTCCTAGTCCAACCACAGAGATACCACGCACAAGAAAGCAAGCAGTATCTCTACTCACCAATTGTCTGTCCTAGTCCAACCACAGATACCACGCACAAGAAAGCAAGCAGTATCTCTACTCACCAATAGTCTGTCCTAGTCCAACCACAGACACCACGCACAAGAAAGCAAGCAGTATCTCTACTCACCAATAGTCTGTCCTAGTCCAACCACAGATACCACGCACAAGAAAGCAAGCAGTATCTCTACTCACCAATAGTCTGTCCTAGTCCAACCACAGAGATACCACGCACAAGAAAGCAAGCAGTATCTCTACTCACCAATAGTCTGTCCTAGACCAACCACAGAGATACCACGCACAAGAAAGCAAGCAGTATCTCTACTCACCAATAGTCTGTCCTAGTCCAACCACAGATACCACACACAAGAAAGCAAGCAGTATCTCTACTCACCAATAGTCTGTCCTAGTCCAACCACAGACACCACGCACAAGAAAGCAAACAGTATCTCTGCTCACCAATAGTCTGTCCTAGTCCAACAACAGAGATACCACGCACAAGAAAGCAAGCAGTATCTCTACTCAGCAATAGTCTGTCCTAGTCGAACCACAGACACCACGCACAAGAAAGCAAGCAGTATCTCTACTCACCAATAGTCTGTCCTAGTCCAACCACAGACACCACGCACAAGAAAGCAAGCAGTATCTCTACTCACCAATAGTCTGTCCTAGTCCAACCACAGACACCACGCACAAGAAAGCAAACAGTATCTCTACTCACCAATAGTCTGTCCTAGTCCAACCACAGAGATACCACGCACAAGAAAGCAAGCGGTATCTCTACTCACCAATAGTCTGTCCTAGTCCAACCACAGAGATACCACGCACAAGAAAACAAACAGTATCTCTACTCACCAATAGTCTGTCCTAGTCCAACCACAGACACCACGCACAAGAAAGCAAGCAGTATCTCTACTCACCAATAGTCTGTCCTAGTCCAACCACAGAGATACCACGCACAAGAAAGCAAGCAGTATCTCTACTCTCCAATAGTCTGTCCAAGTGCAACCACAGATACCACGCACAAGAAAGCAAGCAGTATCTCTACTCACCAATAGTCTGTCCTAGTCCAACCACAGAGATACCACGCACAAGAAAGCAAGCAGTATCTCTACTCACCAATAGTCTGTCCTAGTCCAACCACAGAGATACCACGCACAAGAAAGCAAACAGTATCTCTATTCACCAATAGTCTGTCCTAGTTCAACCACAGAGATACCACGCACAAGAAAGCAAGCAGTATCTCTACTCACCAATAGTCTGTCCTAGTCCAACCACAGACACCACGCACAAGAAAGCAAGCAGTATCTCTACTCACCAATAGTCTGTCCTAGTCCAACCACAGACACCACGCACAAGAAAGCAAACAGTATCTCTATTCACCAATAGTCTGTCCTAGTTCAACCACAGAGATACCACGCACAACAAAGCAAGCGGGATCTCTACTCACCAATAGTCTGTCCTAGTCCAACCACAGAGATACCACGCACAAGAAAGCAAGCAGTATCTCTACTCACCAATAGTCTGTCCTAGACCAACCACAGAGATACCACGCACAAGAAAGCAAGCAGTATCTCTACTCACCAATAGTCTGTCCTAGTCCAACCACAGATACCACACACAAGAAAGCAAGCAGTATCTCTACTCACCAATAGTCTGTCCTAGTCCAACCACAGACACCACGCACAAGAAAGCAAACAGTATCTCTACTCACCAATAGTCTGTCCTAGTCCAACCACAGAGATACCACGCACAAGAAAGCAAGCAGTATCTCTATTCAGCAAGTCTGTCCTAGTCGAACCACAGACACCACGCACAAGAAAGCAAGCAGTATCTCTACTCACCAATAGTCTGTCCTAGTCCAACCACAGACACCACGCACAAGAAAGCAAGCAGTATCTCTACTCACCAATAGTCTGTCCTAGTCCAACCACAGACACCACGCACAAGAAAGCAAACAGTATCTCTACTCACCAATAGTCTGTCCTAGTCCAACCACAGAGATACCACGCACAAGAAAGCAAGCGGTATCTCTACTCACCAATAGTCTGTCCTAGTCCAACCACAGAGATACCACGCACAAGAAAACAAACAGTATCTCTACTCACCAATAGTCTGTCCTAGTCCAACCACAGACACCACGCACAAGAAAGCAAGCAGTATCTCTACTCACCAATAGTCTGTCCTAGTCCAACCACAGAGATACCACGCACAAGAAAGCAAGCAGTATCTCTACTCTCCAATAGTCTGTCCAAGTGCAACCACAGATACCACGCACAAGAAAGCAAGCAGTATCTCTACTCACCAATAGTCTGTCCTAGTCCAACCACAGAGATACCACGCACAAGAAAGCAAGCAGTATCTCTACTCACCAATAGTCTGTCCTAGTCCAACCACAGAGATACCACGCACAAAAAAGCAAGCAGTATCTCTACTCACCAATAGTCTGTCCTAGTCCAACCACAGATACCACGCACAATAAAGCAAGCAGTATCTCTACTCACCAATAGTCTGTCCTAGTCCAGCCACAGACACCACGCACAAGAAAGCAACCAGTATCTCTACTCACCAATAGTCTGTCCTAGTCCAACCACAGACACCACGCACAAGAAAGCAAACAGTATCTCTACTCACCAATAGTCTGTCCTAGTCCAACCACAGAGATACCACGCACAAGAAAGCAAGCAGTATCTCTACTCACCAATAGTCTGTCCTAGTCCAACCACAGAGATACCACGCACAAGAAAGCAAACAGTATCTCTATTCACCAATAGTCTGTCCTAGTTCAACCACAGAGATACCACGCACAAGAAAGCAAGCAGTATCTCTACTCACCAATAGTCTGTCCTAGTCCAACCACAGACACCACGCACAAGAAAGCAAGCAGTATCTCTACTCACCAATAGTCTGTCCTAGTCCAACCACAGACACCACGCACAAGAAAGCAAACAGTATCTCTATTCACCAATAGTCTGTCCTAGTTCAACCACAGAGATACCACGCACAACAAAGCAAGCGGTATCTCTACTCACCAATAGTCTGTCCTAGTCCAACCACAGAGATACCACGCACAAGAAAGCAAGCGGTATCTCTACTCACCAATAGTCTGTCCTAGTCCAACCACAGAGATACCACGCACAAGAAAGCAAACAGTATCTCTACTCACCAATAGTCTGTCCTAGTCCAACCACAGAGATACCACGCACAAGAAAGCAAGCAGTATCTCTACTCACCAATAGTCTGTCCTAGTCCAACCACAGAGATACCACGCACAAGAAAGCAAGCAGTATCTCTACTCACCAATTGTCTGTCCTAGTCCAACCACAGATACCACGCACAAGAAAGCAAGCAGTATCTCTACTCACCAATAGTCTGTCCTAGTCCAACCACAGATACCACGCACAAGAAAGCAAGCAGTATCTCTACTCACCAATAGTCTGTCCTAGTCCAACCACAGATACCACGCACAAGAAAGCAAGCAGTATCTCTACTCACCAATAGTCTGTCCTAGTCCAACCACAGAGATACCACGCACAAGAAAGCAAGCAGTATCTCTACTCACCAATAGTCTGTCCTAGACCAACCACAGAGATACCACGCACAAGAAAGCAAGCAGTATCTCTACTCACCAATAGTCTGTCCTAGTCCAACCACAGATACCACACACAAGAAAGCAAGCAGTATCTCTACTCACCAATAGTCTGTCCTAGTCCAACCACAGACACCACGCACAAGAAAGCAAACAGTATCTCTACTCACCAATAGTCTGTCCTAGTCCAACCACAGAGATACCACGCACAAGAAAGCAAGCAGTATCTCTACTCACCAATAGTCTGTCCTAGACCAACCACAGAGATACCACGCACAAGAAAGCAAGCAGTATCTCTACTCACCAATAGTCTGTCCTAGTCCAACCACAGAGATACCACGCACAAGAAAGCAAGCAGTATCTCTACTCACCAATTGTCTGTCCTAGTCCAACCACAGAGATACCACGCACAAGAAAGCAAGCAGTATCTCTACTCACCAATTGTCTGTCCTAGTCCAACCACAGATACCACGCACAAGAAAGCAAGCAGTATCTCTACTCACCAATAGTCTGTCCTAGTCCAACCACAGATACCACACACAAGAAAGCAAGCAGTATCTCTACTCACCAATAGTCTGTCCTAGTCCAACCACAGACACCACGCACAAGAAAGCAAACAGTATCTCTACTCACCAATAGTCTGTCCTAGTCCAACCACAGAGATACCACGCACAAGAAAGCAAGCAGTATCTCTACTCACCAATAGTCTGTCCTAGTCCAACCACAGACACCACGCACAAGAAAGCAAGCAGTATCTCTACTCACCAATAGTCTGTCCTAGTCCAACCACAGACACCACGCACAAGAAAGCAAGCAGTATCTCTACTCACCAATAGTCTGTCCTAGTCCAACCACAGACACCACGCACAAGAAAGCAAACAGTATCTCTACTCACCAATAGTCTGTCCTAGTCCAACCACAGAGATACCACGCACAAGGAAGCAAGCAGTATCTCTACTCACCAATAGTCTGTCCTAGACCAACCACAGAGATACCACGCACAAGAAAGCAAGCAGTATCTCTACTCACCAATAGTCTGTCCTAGTCCAACCACAGATACCACACACAAGAAAGCAAGCAGTATCTCTACTCACCAATAGTCTGTCCTAGTCCAACCACAGACACCACGCACAAGAAAGCAAACAGTATCTCTACTCACCAATAGTCTGTCCTAGTCCAAACACAGAGATACCACGCACAAGAAAGCAAGCAGTATCTCTACTCAGCAATAGTCTGTCCTAGTCGAACCACAGACACCACGCACAAGAAAGCAAGCAGTATCTCTACTCACCAATAGTCTGTCCTAGTCCAACCACAGACACCACGCACAAGAAAGCAAGCAGTATCTCTACTCACCAATAGTCTGTCCTAGTCCAACCACAGAGATACCACGCACAAGAAAACAAACAGTATCTCTACTCACCAATAGTCTGTCCTAGTCCAACCACAGACACCACGCACAAGAAAGCAAGCAGTATCTCTACTCACCAATAGTCTGTCCTAGTCCAACCACAGAGATACCACGCACAAGAAAGCAAGCAGTATCTCTACTCTCCAATAGTCTGTCCAAGTGCAACCACAGATACCACGCACAAGAAAGCAAGCAGTATCTCTACTCACCAATAGTCTGTCCTAGTCCAACCACAGAGATACCACGCACAAGAAAGCAAGCAGTATCTCTACTCACCAATAGTCTGTCCTAGTCCAACCACAGAGATACCACGCACAAGAAAGCAAGCAGTATCTCTACTCACCAATAGTCTGTCCTAGTCCAACCACAGATACCACACACAAGAAAGCAAGCAGTATCTCTACTCACCAATAGTCTGTCCTAGTCCAACCACAGACACCACGCACAAGAAAGCAAACAGTATCTCTACTCACCAATAGTCTGTCCTAGTCCAACCACAGAGATACCACGCACAAGAAAGCAAGCGGTATCTCTACTCACCAATAGTCTGTCCTAGTCCAACCACAGAGATACCACGCACAAGAAAACAAACAGTATCTCTACTCACCAATAGTCTGTCCTAGTCCAACCACAGACACCACGCACAAGAAAGCAAGCAGTATCTCTACTCACCAATAGTCTGTCCTAGTCCAACCACAGAGATACCACGCACAAGAAAGCAAGCAGTATCTCTACTCTCCAATAGTCTGTCCAAGTGCAACCACAGATACCACGCACAAGAAAGCAAGCAGTATCTCTACTCACCAATAGTCTGTCCTAGTCCAACCACAGAGATACCACGCACAAGAAAGCAAGCAGTATCTCTACTCACCAATAGTCTGTCCTAGTCCAACCACAGAGATACCACGCACAAGAAAGCAAACAGTATCTCTATTCACCAATAGTCTGTCCTAGTTCAACCACAGAGATACCACGCACAAGAAAGCAAGCAGTATCTCTACTCACCAATAGTCTGTCCTAGTCCAACCACAGACACCACGCACAAGAAAGCAAGCAGTATCTCTACTCACCAATAGTCTGTCCTAGTCCAACCACAGACACCAGGCACAAGAAAGCAAACAGTATCTCTATTCACCAATAGTCTGTCCTAGTTCAACCACAGAGATACCACGCACAACAAAGCAAGCGGTATCTCTACTCACCAATAGTCTGTCCTAGTCCAACCACAGAGATACCACGCACAAGAAAGCAAGCAGTATCTCTACTCACCAATAGTCTGTCCTAGACCAACCACAGAGATACCACGCACAAGAAAGCAAGCAGTATCTCTACTCACCAATAGTCTGTCCTAGTCCAACCACAGATACCACACACAAGAAAGCAAGCAGTATCTCTACTCACCAATAGTCTGTCCTAGTCCAACCACAGACACCACGCACAAGAAAGCAAACAGTATCTCTACTCACCAATAGTCTGTCCTAGTCCAACCACAGAGATACCACGCACAAGAAAGCAAGCAGTATCTCTATTCAGCAATAGTCTGTCCTAGTCGAACCACAGACACCACGCACAAGAAAGCAAGCAGTATCTCTACTCACCAATAGTCTGTCCTAGTCCAACCACAGACACCACGCACAAGAAAGCAAGCAGTATCTCTACTCACCAATAGTCTGTCCTAGTCCAACCACAGACACCACGCACAAGAAAGCAAACAGTATCTCTACTCACCAATAGTCTGTCCTAGTCCAACCACAGAGATACCACGCACAAGAAAGCAAGCGGTATCTCTACTCACCAATAGTCTGTCCTAGTCCAACCACAGAGATACCACGCACAAGAAAACAAACAGTATCTCTACTCACCAATAGTCTGTCCTAGTCCAACCACAGACACCACGCACAAGAAAGCAAGCAGTATCTCTACTCACCAATAGTCTGTCCTAGTCCAACCACAGAGATACCACGCACAAGAAAGCAAGCAGTATCTCTACTCTCCAATAGTCTGTCCAAGTGCAACCACAGATACCACGCACAAGAAAGCAAGCAGTATCTCTACTCACCAATAGTCTGTCCTAGTCCAACCACAGAGATACCACGCACAAGAAAGCAAGCAGTATCTCTACTCACCAATAGTCTGTCCTAGTCCAACCACAGAGATACCACGCACAAAAAAGCAAGCAGTATCTCTACTCACCAATAGTCTGTCCTAGTCCAACCACAGATACCACGCACAATAAAGCAAGCAGTATCTCTACTCACCAATAGTCTGTCCTAGTCCAGCCACAGACACCACGCACAAGAAAGCAAACAGTATCTCTACTCACCAATAGTCTGTCCTAGTCCAACCACAGATACCATGCACAAGAAAGCAAGCAGTATCTCTACTCACCAATAGTCTGTCCTAGTCCAACCACAGAGATACCACGCACAAGAAAGCAAGCAGTATCTCTACTCACCAATAGTCTGTCCTAGTCCAACCACAGACACCACGCACAAGAATGCAACCAGTATCTCTACTCACCAATAGTCTGTCCTAGTCCAACCACAGACACCACGCACAAGAAAGCAAACAGTATCTCTACTCACCAATAGTCTGTCCTAGTCCAACCACAGAGATACCACGCACAAGAAAGCAAGCAGTATCTCTACTCACCAATAGTCTGTCCTAGTCCAACCACAGAGATACCACGCACAAGAAAGCAAACAGTATCTCTATTCACCAATAGTCTGTCCTAGTTCAACCACAGAGATACCACGCACAAGAAAGCAAGCAGTATCTCTACTCACCAATAGTCTGTCCTAGTCCAACCACAGACACCACGCACAAGAAAGCAAGCAGTATCTCTACTCACCAATAGTCTGTCCTAGTCCAACCACAGACACCACGCACAAGAAAGCAAACAGTATCTCTATTCACCAATAGTCTGTCCTAGTTCAACCACAGAGATACCACGCACAACAAAGCAAGCGGTATCTCTACTCACCAATAGTCTGTCCTAGTCCAACCACAGAGATACCACGCACAAGAAAGCAAGCGGTATCTCTACTCACCAATAGTCTGTCCTAGTCCAACCACAGAGATACCACGCACAAGAAAGCAAACAGTATCTCTACTCACCAATAGTCTGTCCTAGTCCAACCACAGAGATACCACGCACAAGAAAGCAAGCAGTATCTCTACTCACCAATAGTCTGTCCTAGTCCAACCACAGAGATACCACGCACAAGAAAGCAAGCAGTATCTCTACTCACCAATTGTCTGTCCTAGTCCAACCACAGATACCACGCACAAGAAAGCAAGCAGTATCTCTACTCACCAATAGTCTGTCCTAGTCCAACCACTGATACCACGCACAAGAAAGCAAGCAGTATCTCTACTCACCAATAGTCTGTCCTAGTCCAACCACAGATACCACGCACAAGAAAGCAAGCAGTATCTCTACTCACCAATAGTCTGTCCTAGTCCAACCACAGAGATACCACGCACAAGAAAGCAAGCAGTATCTCTACTCACAAATAGTCTGACCTAGACCAACCACAGAGATACCACGCACAAGAAAGCAAGCAGTATCTCTACTCACCAATAGTCTGTCCTAGTCCAACCACAGATACCACACACAAGAAAGCAAGCAGTATCTCTACTCACCAATAGTCTGTCCTAGTCCAACCACAGACACCACGCACAAGAAAGCAAACAGTATCTCTACTCACCAATAGTCTGTCCTAGTCCAACCACAGAGATACCACGCACAAGAAAGCAAGCAGTATCTCTACTCACCAATAGTCTGTCCTAGACCAACCACAGAGATACCACGCACAAGAAAGCAAGCAGTATCTCTACTCACCAATAGTCTGTCCTAGTCCAACCACAGAGATACCACGCACAAGAAAGCAAGCAGTATCTCTACTCACCAATTGTCTGTCCTAGTCCAACCACAGAGATACCACGCACAAGAAAGCAAGCAGTATCTCTACTCACCAATTGTCTGTCCTAGTCCAACCACAGATACCACGCACAAGAAAGCAAGCAGTATCTCTACTCACCAATAGTCTGTCCTAGTCCAACCACAGATACCACACACAAGAAAGCAAGCAGTATCTCTACTCACCAATAGTCTGTCCTAGTCCAACCACAGACACCACGCACAAGAAAGCAAACAGTATCTCTACTCACCAATAGTCTGTCCTAGTCCAACCACAGAGATACCACGCACAAGAAAGCAAGCGGTATCTCTACTCACCAATAGTCTGTCCTAGTCCAACCACAGAGATACCACGCACAAGAAAACAAACAGTATCTCTACTCACCAATAGTCTGTCCTAGTCCAACCACAGACACCACGCACAAGAAAGCAAGCAGTATCTCTACTCACCAATAGTCTGTCCTAGTCCAACCACAGAGATACCACGCACAAGAAAGCAAGCAGTATCTCTACTCTCCAATAGTCTGTCCAAGTGCAACCACAGATACCACGCACAAGAAAGCAAGCAGTATCTCTACTCACCAATAGTCTGTCCTAGTCCAACCACAGAGATACCACGCACAAGAAAGCAAGCAGTATCTCTACTCACCAATAGTCTGTCCTAGTCCAACCACAGAGATACCACGCACAAAAAAGCAAGCAGTATCTCTACTCACCAATAGTCTGTCCTAGTCCAACCACAGATACCACGCACAATAAAGCAAGCAGTATCTCTACTCACCAATAGTCTGTCCTAGTCCAGCCACAGACACCACGCACAAGAAAGCAAACAGTATCTCTACTCACCAATAGTCTGTCCTAGTCCAACCACAGATACCATGCACAAGAAAGCAAGCAGTATCTCTACTCACCAATAGTCTGTCCTAGTCCAACCACAGAGATACCACGCACAAGAAAGCAAGCAGTATCTCTACTCACCAATAGTCTGTCCTAGTCCAACCACAGACACCACGCACAAGAATGCAACCAGTATCTCTACTCACCAATAGTCTGTCCTAGTCCAACCACAGACACCACGCACAAGAAAGCAAACAGTATCTCTACTCACCAATAGTCTGTCCTAGTCCAACCACAGAGATACCACGCACAAGAAAGCAAGCAGTATCTCTACTCACCAATAGTCTGTCCTAGTCCAACCACAGAGATACCACGCACAAGAAAGCAAACAGTATCTCTATTCACCAATAGTCTGTCCTAGTTCAACCACAGAGATACCACGCACAAGAAAGCAAGCAGTATCTCTACTCACCAATAGTCTGTCCTAGTCCAACCACAGACACCACGCACAAGAAAGCAAGCAGTATCTCTACTCACCAATAGTCTGTCCTAGTCCAACCACAGACACCACGCACAAGAAAGCAAACAGTATCTCTATTCACCAATAGTCTGTCCTAGTTCAACCACAGAGATACCACGCACAACAAAGCAAGCGGTATCTCTACTCACCAATAGTCTGTCCTAGTCCAACCACAGAGATACCACGCACAAGAAAGCAAGCGGTATCTCTACTCACCAATAGTCTGTCCTAGTCCAACCACAGAGATACCACGCACAAGAAAGCAAACAGTATCTCTACTCACCAATAGTCTGTCCTAGTCCAACCACAGAGATACCACGCACAAGAAAGCAAGCAGTATCTCTACTCACCAATAGTCTGTCCTAGTCCAACCACAGAGATACCACGCACAAGAAAGCAAGCAGTATCTCTACTCACCAATTGTCTGTCCTAGTCCAACCACAGATACCACGCACAAGAAAGCAAGCAGTATCTCTACTCACCAATAGTCTGTCCTAGTCCAACCACTGATACCACGCACAAGAAAGCAAGCAGTATCTCTACTCACCAATAGTCTGTCCTAGTCCAACCACAGATACCACGCACAAGAAAGCAAGCAGTATCTCTACTCACCAATAGTCTGTCCTAGTCCAACCACAGAGATACCACGCACAAGAAAGCAAGCAGTATCTCTACTCACAAATAGTCTGTCCTAGACCAACCACAGAGATACCACGCACAAGAAAGCAAGCAGTATCTCTACTCACCAATAGTCTGTCCTAGTCCAACCACAGATACCACACACAAGAAAGCAAGCAGTATCTCTACTCACCAATAGTCTGTCCTAGTCCAACCACAGACACCACGCACAAGAAAGCAAACAGTATCTCTACTCACCAATAGTCTGTCCTAGTCCAACCACAGAGATACCACGCACAAGAAAGCAAGCAGTATCTCTACTCACCAATAGTCTGTCCTAGACCAACCACAGAGATACCACGCACAAGAAAGCAAGCAGTATCTCTACTCACCAATAGTCTGTCCTAGTCCAACCACAGAGATACCACGCACAAGAAAGCAAGCAGTATCTCTACTCACCAATTGTCTGTCCTAGTCCAACCACAGAGATACCACGCACAAGAAAGCAAGCAGTATCTCTACTCACCAATTGTCTGTCCTAGTCCAACCACAGATACCACGCACAAGAAAGCAAGCAGTATCTCTACTCACCAATAGTCTGTCCTAGTCCAACCACAGATACCACACACAAGAAAGCAAGCAGTATCTCTACTCACCAATAGTCTGTCCTAGTCCAACCACAGACACCACGCACAAGAAAGCAAACAGTATCTCTACTCACCAATAGTCTGTCCTAGTCCAACCACAGAGATACCACGCACAAGAAAGCAAGCAGTATCTCTACTCACCAATAATCTGTCCTCGTCCAACCACAGACATCACGCACAGGAAAGCAAGCAGTATCTCTACTCACCAGTCTGTCCTAGTCCAACCACAGAGATACCACGCACAAGAAAGCAAACAGTATCTCTATTCACCAATAGTCTGTCCTAGTCCAACCACAGAGATACCACGCACAAGAAAGCAAGCGGTATCTCTACTCACCAATAGTCTGTCCTAGTCCAACCACAGACACCACACACAAGAAAGCAAGCAGTATCTCTACTCACCAATAGTCTGTCCTAGTCCAACCACAGATACCACGCACAAGAAAGCAAGCAGTATCTCTACTCACCAATAGTCTGTCCTAGTCCAACCACAGAGATACCACGCACAAGAAAGCAAGCAGTATCTCTACTCACCAATAGTCTGTCCTAGACCAACCACAGAGATACCACGCACAAGAAAGCAAGCAGTATCTCTACTCACCAATAGTCTGTCCTAGTCCAACCACAGATACCACACACAAGAAAGCAAGCAGTATCTCTACTCACCAATAGTCTGTCCTAGTCCAACCACAGACACCACGCACAAGAAAGCAAACAGTATCTCTACTCACCAATAGTCTGTCCTAGTCCAACCACAGAGATACCACGCACAAGAAAGCAAGCAGTATCTCTACTCAGCAATAGTCTGTCCTAGTCGAACCACAGACACCACGCACAAGAAAGCAAGCAGTATCTCTACTCACCAATAGTCTGTCCTAGTCCAACCACAGACACCACGCACAAGAAAGCAAGCAGTATCTCTACTCACCAATAGTCTGTCCTAGTCCAACCACAGACACCACGCACAAGAAAGCAAACAGTATCTCTACTCACCAATAGTCTGTCCTAGTCCAACCACAGAGATACCACGCACAAGAAAGCAAGCGGTATCTCTACTCACCAATAGTCTGTCCTAGTCCAACCACAGAGATACCACGCACAAGAAAACAAAGAGTATCTCTACTCACCAATAGTCTGTCCTAGTCCAACCACAGACACCACGCACAAGAAAGCAAGCAGTATCTCTACTCACCAATAGTCTGTCCTAGTCCAACCACAGAGATACCACGCACAAGAAAGCAAGCAGTATCTCTACTCTCCAATAGTCTGTCCAAGTGCAACCACAGATACCACGCACAAGAAAGCAAGCAGTATCTCTACTCACCAATAGTCTGTCCTAGTCCAACCACAGAGATACCACGCACAAGAAAGCAAGCAGTATCTCTACTCACCAATAGTCTGTCCTAGTCCAACCACAGAGATACCACGCACAAGAAAGCAAACAGTATCTCTATTCACCAATAGTCTGTCCTAGTTCAACCACAGAGATACCACGCACAAGAAAGCAAGCTGTATCTCTACTCACCAATAGTCTGTCCTAGTCCAACCACAGACACCACGCACAAGAAAGCAAGCAGTATCTCTACTCACCAATAGTCTGTCCTAGTCCAACCACAGACACCACGCACAAGAAAGCAAACAGTATCTCTATTCACCAATAGTCTGTCCTAGTTCAACCACAGAGATACCACGCACAACAAAGCAAGCGGTATCTCTACTCACCAATAGTCTGTCCTAGTCCAACCACAGAGATACCACGCACAAGAAAGCAAGCAGTATCTCTACTCACCAATAGTCTGTCCTAGACCAACCACAGAGATACCACGCACAAGAAAGCAAGCAGTATCTCTACTCACCAATAGTCTGTCCTAGTCCAACCACAGATACCACACACAAGAAAGCAAGCAGTATCTCTACTCACCAATAGTCTGTCCTAGTCCAACCACAGACACCACGCACAAGAAAGCAAACAGTATCTCTACTCACCAATAGTCTGTCCTAGTCCAACCACAGAGATACCACGCACAAGAAAGCAAGCAGTATCTCTACTCAGCAATAGTCTGTCCTAGTCGAACCACAGACACCACGCACAAGAAAGCAAGCAGTATCTCTACTCACCAATAGTCTGTCCTAGTCCAACCACAGACACCACGCACAAGAAAGCAAGCAGTATCTCTACTCACCAATAGTCTGTCCTAGTCCAACCACAGACACCACGCACAAGAAAGCAAACAGTATCTCTACTCACCAATACTCTGTCCTAGTCCAACCACAGAGATACCACGCACAAGAAAGCAAGCGGTATCTCTACTCACCAATAGTCTGTCCTAGTCCAACCACAGAGATACCACGCACAAGAAAACAAACAGTATCTCTACTCACCAATAGTCTGTCCTAGTCCAACCACAGACACCACGCACAAGAAAGCAAGCAGTATCTCTACTCACCAATAGTCTGTCCTAGTCCAACCACAGAGATACCACGCACAAGAAAGCAAGCAGTATCTCTACTCTCCAATAGTCTGTCCAAGTGCAACCACAGATACCACGCACAAGAAAGCAAGCAGTATCTCTACTCACCAATAGTCTGTCCTAGTCCAACCACAGAGATACCACGCACAAGAAAGCAAGCAGTATCTCTACTCACCAATAGTCTGTCCTAGTCCAACCACAGAGATACCACGCACAAAAAAGCAAGCAGTATCTCTACTCACCAATAGTCTGTCCTAGTCCAACCACAGATACCACGCACAATAAAGCAAGCAGTATCTCTACTCACCAATAGTCTGTCCTAGTCCAGCCACAGACACCACGCACAAGAAAGCAAACAGTATCTCTACTCACCAATAGTCTGTCCTAGTCCAACCACAGATACCACGCACAAGAAAGCAAGCAGTATCTCTACTCACCAATAGTCTGTCCTAGTCCAACCACAGAGATACCACGCACAAGAAAGCAAGCAGTATCTCTACTCACCAATAGTCTGTCCTAGTCCAACCACAGACACCACGCACAAGAAAGCAAGCAGTATCTCTACTCACCAATAGTCTGTCCTAGTCCAACCACAGACACCACGCACAAGAAAGCAAACAGTATCTCTATTCACCAATAGTCTGTCCTAGTTCAACCACAGAGATACCACGCACAACAAAGCAAGCGGTATCTCTACTCACCAATAGTCTGTCCTAGTCCAACCACAGAGATACCACGCACAAGAAAGCAAGCGGTATCTCTACTCACCAATAGTCTGTCCTAGTCCAACCACAGAGATACCACGCACAAGAAAGCAAACAGTATCTCTACTCACCAATAGTCTGTCCTAGTCCAACCACAGAGATACCACGCACAAGAAAGCAAGCAGTATCTCTACTCACCAATAGTCTGTCCTAGTCCAACCACAGACACCACGCACAAGAAAGCAAGCAGTATCTCTACTCACCAATAGTCTGTCCTAGTCCAACCACAGACACCACGCACAAGAAAGCAAACAGTATCTCTATTCACCAATAGTCTGTCCTAGTTCAACCACAGAGATACCACGCACAACAAAGCAAGCGGTATCTCTACTCACCAATAGTCTGTCCTAGTCCAACCACAGAGATACCACGCACAAGAAAGCAAGCGGTATCTCTACTCACCAATAGTCTGTCCTAGTCCAACCACAGAGATACCACGCACAAGAAAGCAAACAGTATCTCTACTCACCAATAGTCTGTCCTAGTCCAACCACAGAGATACCACGCACAAGAAAGCAAGCAGTATCTCTACTCACCAATAGTCTGTCCTAGTCCAACCACAGAGATACCACGCACAAGAAAGCAAGCAGTATCTCTACTCACCAATTGTCTGTCCTAGTCCAACCACAGATACCACGCACAATTAAGCAAGCAGTATCTCTACTCACCAATAGTCTGTCCTAGTCCAACCACAGATACCACGCACAAGAAAGCAAGCAGTATCTCTACTCACCAATAGTCTGTCCTAGTCCAACCACAGATACCACGCACAAGAAAGCAAGCAGTATCTCTACTCACCAATAGTCTGTCCTAGTCCAACCACAGAGATACCACGCACAAGAAAGCAAGCAGTATCTCTACTCACCAATAGTCTGTCCTAGACCAACCACAGAGATACCACGCACAAGAAAGCAAGCAGTATCTCTACTCACCAATAGTCTGTCCTAGTCCAACCACAGATACCACACACAAGAAAGCAAGCAGTATCTCTACTCACCAATAGTCTGTCCTAGTCCAACCACAGACACCACGCACAAGAAAGCAAACAGTATCTCTACTCACCAATAGTCTGTCCTAGTCCAACCACAGAGATACCACGCACAAGAAAGCAAGCAGTATCTCTACTCACCAATAGTCTGTCCTAGACCAACCACAGAGATACCACGCACAAGAAAGCAAGCAGTATCTCTACTCACCAATAGTCTGTCCTAGTCCAACCACAGAGATACCACGCACAAGAAAGCAAGCAGTATCTCTACTCACCAATTGTCTCTCCTAGTCCAACCACAGAGATACCACGCACAAGAAAGCAAGCAGTATCTCTACTCACCAATTGTCTGTCCTAGTCCAACCACAGATACCACGCACAAGAAAGCAAGCAGTATCTCTACTCACCAATAGTCTGTCCTAGTCCAACCACAGATACCACACACAAGAAAGCAAGCAGTATCTCTACTCACCAATAGTCTGTCCTAGTCCAACCACAGACACCACGCACAAGAAAGCAAACAGTATCTCTACTCACCAATAGTCTGTCCTAGTCCAACCACAGAGATACCACGCACAAGAAAGCAAGCAGTATCTCTACTCACCAATAGTCTGTCCTAGTCCAACCACAGACACCACGCACAAGAAAGCAAGCAGTATCTCTACTCACCAATAGTCTGTCCTAGTCCAACCACAGAGATACCACGCACAAGAAAGCAAGCAGTATCTCTACTCACCAATAATCTGTCCTCGTCCAACCACAGACATCACGCACAAGAAAGCAAGCAGTATCTCTACTCACCAATAATCTGTCCTCGTCCAACCACAGACATCACGCACAGGAAAGCAAGCAGTATCTCTACTCACCAGTCTGTCCTAGTCCAACCACAGAGATACCACGCACAAGAAAGCAAACAGTATCTCTATTCACCAATAGTCTGTCCTAGTCCAACCACAGAGATACCACGCACAAGAAAGCAAGCGGTATCTCTACTCACCAATAGTCTGTCCTAGTCCAACCACAGAGATACCACGCACAAGAAAGCAAGCGGTATCTCTACTCACCAATAGTCTGTCCTAGTCCAACCACAGAGATACCACGCACAAGAAAGCAAGCAGTATCTCTACTCACCAATAGTCTGTCCTAGTCCAACCACAGAGATACCACGCACAAGAAAGCAAGCAGTATCTCTACTCACCAATAGTCTGTCCTAGTCCAACCACAGACACCACGCACAAGAAAGCAAGCAGTATCTCTACTCACCAATAGTCTGTCCTAGTCCAACCACAGATACCACGCACAAGAAAGCAAGCAGTATCTCTACTCACCAATAGTCTGTCCTAGTCCAACCACAGACACCACGCACAAGAAAGCAAACAGTATCTCTACTCACCAATAGTCTGTCCTAGTCCAACCACAGAGATACCACGCACAAGAAAGCAAACAGTATCTCTACTCACCAATAGTCTGTCCTAGTCCAACCACAGACACCACGCACAAGAAAGCAAGCAGTATCTCTACTCACCAATAGTCTGTCCTAGTCCAACCACAGAGATACCACGCACAAGAAAGCAAGCAGTATCTCTACTCTCCAATAGTCTGTCCTAGTGCAACCACAGATACCACGCACAAGAAAGCAAGCAGTATCTCTACTCACCAATAGTCTGTCCTAGTCCAACCACAGACACCACGCACAAGAAAGCAAGCAGTATCTCTACTCACCAATAGTCTGTCCTAGTCCAACCACAGAGATACCATGCACAAGGAAGCAAGCAGTATCTCTACTCACCAATAGTCTGTCCTAGTCCAACCACAGACACCACGCACAAGAAAGCAAGCAGTATCTCTACTCACCAATAGTCTGTCCTAGTCCAACCACAGAGATACCACGCACAAGAAAGCAAGCAGTATCTCTACTCACCAATAATCTGTCCTCGTCCAACCACAGACATCACGCACAGGAAAGCAAGCAGTATCTCTACTCACCAGTCTGTCCTAGTCCAACCACAGAGATACCACGCACAAGAAAGCAAACAGTATCTCTATTCACCAATAGTCTGTCCTAGTCCAACCACAGAGATACCACGCACAAGAAAGCAAGCGGTATCTCTACTCACCAATCGTCTGTCCTAGTCCAACCACAGAGATACCACGCACAAGAAAGCAAGCGGTATCTCTACTAACCAATAGTCTGTCCTAGTCCAACCACATAGATACCACGCACAAGAAAGCAAGCAGTATCTCTACTCACCAATAGTCTGTCCTAGTCCAACCACAGAGATACCACGCACAAGAAAGCAAGCAGTATCTCTACTCACCAATTGTCTGTCCTAGTCCAACCACAGAGATACCACGCACAAGAAAGCAAGCAGTATCTCTACTCACCAATAGTCTGTCCTAGTCCAACCACAGACACCACGCACAAGAAAGCAAGCAGTATCTCTACTCACCAATAGTCTGTCCTAGTCCAACCACAGACACCACGCACAAGAAAGCAAGCAGTATCTCTACTCACCAATTGTCTGTCCTAGTCCAACCACAGAGATACCACGCACAAGAAAGCAAGCAGTATCTCTACTCACCAATAGTCTGTCCTAGTCCAACCACAGATACCACGCACAAGAAAGCAAGCAGTATCTCTACTCACCAATAGTCTGTCCTAGTCCAGCCACAGACACCACGCACAAGAAAGCAAACAGTATCTCTACTCACCAATAGTCTGTCCTAGTCCAACCACAGATACCACGCACAAGAAAGCAAGCAGTATCTCTACTCACCAATAGTCTGTCCTAGTCCAACCACAGAGATACCACGCACAAGAAAGCAAGCAGTATCTCTACTCACCAATAGTCTGTCCTAGTCCAACCACAGACACCACGCACAAGAAAGCAAGCAGTATCTCTACTCACCAATAGTCTGTCCTAGTCCAACCACAGACACCACGCACAA
Organism: Hemitrygon akajei; assembly: GCF_048418815.1. NCBI lineage: Eukaryota > Metazoa > Chordata > Chondrichthyes > Myliobatiformes > Dasyatidae > Hemitrygon > Hemitrygon akajei. The sequence goes on from NC_133132.1 coordinate 31,868,728, forward strand.
GAAAGCAAACAGTATCTCTATTCACCAATAGTCTGTCCTAGTTCAACCACAGAGATACCACGCACAACAAAGCAAGCGGTATCTCTACTCACCAATAGTCTGTCCTAGTCCAACCACAGAGATACCACGCACAAGAAAGCAAGCGGTATCTCTACTCACCAATAGTCTGTCCTAGTCCAACCACAGAGATACCACGCACAAGAAAGCAAACAGTATCTCTACTCACCAATAGTCTGTCCTAGTCCAACCACAGAGATACCACGCACAAGAAAGCAAGCAGTATCTCTACTCACCAATAGTCTGTCCTAGTCCAACCACAGACACCACGCACAAGAAAGCAAGCAGTATCTCTACTCACCAATAGTCTGTCCTAGTCCAACCACAGACACCACGCACAAGAAAGCAAACAGTATCTCTATTCACCAATAGTCTGTCCTAGTTCAACCACAGAGATACCACGCACAACAAAGCAAGCGGTATCTCTACTCACCAATAGTCTGTCCTAGTCCAACCAGAGATACCACGCACAAGAAAGCAAACAGTATCTCTACTCACCAATAGTCTGTCCTAGTCCAACCACAGAGATACCACGCACAAGAAAGCAAGCAGTATCTCTACTCACCAATAGTCTGTCCTAGTCCAACCACAGAGATACCACTCACAAGAAAGCAAGCAGTATCTCTACTCACCAATTGTCTGTCCTAGTCCAACCACAGATACCACGCACAATTAAGCAAGCAGTATCTCTACTCACCAATAGTCTGTCCTAGTCCAACCACAGATACCACGCACAAGAAAGCAAGCAGTATCTCTACTCACCAATAGTCTGTCCTAGTCCAACCACAGATACCACGCACAAGAAAGCAAGCAGTATCTCTACTCACCAATAGTCTGTCCTAGTCCAACCACAGAGATACCACGCACAAGAAAGCAAGCAGTATCTCTACTCACCAATAGTCTGTCCTAGACCAACCACAGAGATACCACGCACAAGAAAGCAAGCAGTATCTCTACTCACCAATAGTCTGTCCTAGTCCAACCACAGATACCATACACAAGAAAGCAAGCAGTATCTCTACTCACCAATAGTCTGTCCTAGTCCAACCACAGACACCACGCACAAGAAAGCAAACAGTATCTCTACTCACCAATAGTCTGTCCTAGTCCAACCACAGAGATACCACGCACAAGAAAGCAAGCAGTATCTCTACTCACCAATAGTCTGTCCTAGACCAACCACAGAGATACCACGCACAAGAAAGCAAGCAGTATCTCTACTCACCAATAGTCTGTCCTAGTCCAACCACAGAGATACCACGCACAAGAAAGCAAGCAGTATCTCTACTCACCAATTGTCTCTCCTAGTCCAACCACAGAGATACCACGCACAAGAAAGCAAGCAGTATCTCTACTCACCAATTGTCTGTCCTAGTCCAACCACAGATACCACGCACAAGAAAGCAAGCAGTATCTCTACTCACCAATAGTCTGTCCTAGTCCAACCACAGATACCACACACAAGAAAGCAAGCAGTATCTCTACTCACCAATAGTCTGTCCTAGTCCAACCACAGACACCACGCACAAGAAAGCAAGCAGTATCTCTACTCACCAATAGTCTGTCCTAGTCCAACCACAGAGATACCACGCACAAGAAAGCAAGCAGTATCTCTACTCACCAATAATCTGTCCTCGTCCAACCACAGACATCACGCACAAGAAAGCAAGCAGTATCTCTACTCACCAATAATCTGTCCTCGTCCAACCACAGACATCACGCACAGGAAAGCAAGCAGTATCTCTACTCACCAGTCTGTCCTAGTCCAACCACAGAGATACCACGCACAAGAAAGCAAACAGTATCTCTATTCACCAATAGTCTGTCCTAGTCCAACCACAGAGATACCACGCACAAGAAAGCAAGCGGTATCTCTACTCACCAATAGTCTGTCCTAGTCCAACCACAGAGATACCACGCACAAGAAAGCAAGCGGTATCTCTACTCACCAATAGTCTGTCCTAGTCCAACCACAGAGATACCACGCACAAGAAAGCAAGCAGTATCTCTACTCACCAATAGTCTGTCCTAGTCCAACCACAGAGATACCACGCACAAGAAAGCAAGCAGTATCTCTACTCACCAATAGTCTGTCCTAGTCCAACCACAGACACCACGCACAAGAAAGCAAGCAGTATCTCTACTCACCAATAGTCTGTCCTAGTCCAACCACAGATACCACGCACAAGAAAGCAAGCAGTATCTCTACTCACCAATAGTCTGTCCTAGTCCAACCACAGACACCACGCACAAGAAAGCAAACAGTATCTCTACTCACCAATAGTCTGTCCTAGTCCAACCACAGAGATACCACGCACAAGAAAGCAAACAGTATCTCTACTCACCAATAGTCTGTCCTAGTCCAACCACAGACACCACGCACAAGAAAGCAAGCAGTATCTCTACTCACCAATAGTCTGTCCTAGTCCAACCACAGAGATACCACGCACAAGAAAGCAAGCAGTATCTCTACTCTCCAATAGTCTGTCCTAGTGCAACCACAGATACCACGCACAAGAAAGCAAGCAGTATCTCTACTCACCAATAGTCTGTCCTAGTCCAACCACAGACACCACGCACAAGAAAGCAAGCAGTATCTCTACTCACCAATAGTCTGTCCTAGTCCAACCACAGAGATACCATGCACAAGGAAGCAAGCAGTATCTCTACTCACCAATAGTCTGTCCTAGTCCAACCACAGACACCACGCACAAGAAAGCAAGCAGTATCTCTACTCACCAATAGTCTGTCCTAGTCCAACCACAGAGATACCACGCACAAGAAAGCAAGCAGTATCTCTACTCACCAATAATCTGTCCTCGTCCAACCACAGACATCACGCACAGGAAAGCAAGCAGTATCTCTACTCACCAGTCTGTCCTAGTCCAACCACAGAGATACCACGCACAAGAAAGCAAACAGTATCTCTATTCACCAATAGTCTGTCCTAGTCCAACCACAGAGATACCACGCACAAGAAAGCAAGCGGTATCTCTACTCACCAATCGTCTGTCCTAGTCCAACCACAGAGATACCACGCACAAGAAAGCAAGCGGTATCTCTACTAACCAATAGTCTGTCCTAGTCCAACCACATAGATACCACGCACAAGAAAGCAAGCAGTATCTCTACTCACCAATAGTCTGTCCTAGTCCAACCACAGAGATACCACGCACAAGAAAGCAAGCAGTATCTCTACTCACCAATTGTCTGTCCTAGTCCAACCACAGAGATACCACGCACAAGAAAGCAAGCAGTATCTCTACTCACCAATAGTCTGTCCTAGTCCAACCACAGACACCACGCACAAGAAAGCAAGCAGTATCTCTACTCACCAATAGTCTGTCCTAGTCCAACCACAGACACCACGCACAAGAAAGCAAGCAGTATCTCTACTCACCAATTGTCTGTCCTAGTCCAACCACAGAGATACCACGCACAAGAAAGCAAGCAGTATCTCTACTCACCAATAGTCTGTCCTAGTCCAACCACAGATACCACGCACAAGAAAGCAAGCAGTATCTCTACTCACCAATAGTCTGTCCTAGTCCAACCACAGATACGAAGCAAGCAGTACCTCTACTCACCAATAGTCTGTCCTAGTCCAACCACAGACACCACGCACAAGAAAGCAAACAGTATCTCTACTCACCAATAGTCTGTCCTAGTCCAACCACAGAGATACCACGCACAAGAAAGAAAGCAGTATCTCTAATCACCAATAGTCTGTCCTAGACCAACCACAGAGATACCACGCACAAGAAAGCAAGCAGTATCTCTACTCACCAATAGTCTGTCCTAGTCCAACCACAGAGATACCATGCACAAGGAAGCAAGCAGTATCTCTACTCACCAATAGTCTGTCCTAGTCCAACCACAGACACCACGCACAAGAAAGCAAGCAGTATCTCTACTCACCAATAGTCTGTCCTAGTCCAACCACAGAGATACCACGCACAAGAAAGCAAGCAGTATCTCTACTCACCAATAATCTGTCCTCGTCCAACCACAGACATCACGCACAGGAAAGCAAGCAGTATCTCTACTCACCAGTCTGTCCTAGTCCAACCACAGAGATACCACGCACAAGAAAGCAAACAGTATCTCTATTCACCAATAGTCTGTCCTAGTCCAACCACAGAGATACCACGCACAAGAAAGCAAGCGGTATCTCTACTCACCAATAGTCTGTCCTAGTCCAACCACAGAGATACCACGCACAAGAAAGCAAGCGGTATCTCTACTCACCAATAGTCTGTCCTACTCCAACCACAGAGATACCACGCACAAGAAAGCAAGCAGTATCTCTACTCACCAATAGTCTGTCCTAGTCCTACCACAGAGATACCACGCACAAGAAAGCAACCAGTATCTCTACTCACCAATTGTCTGTCCTAGTCCAACCACAGAGATACCACGCACAAGAAAGCAAGCAGTATCTCTACTCACCAATAGTCTGTCCTAGTCCAACCACAGACACCACGCACAAGAAAGCAAGCAGTATATCTACTCACCAATAGTCTGTCCTAGTCCAACCACAGATACCACGCACAAGAAAGCAAGCAGTATCTCTACTCACCAATAGTCTGTCCTAGTCCAACCACAGATACCACACACAAGAAAGCAAGCAGTATCTCTACTCACCAATAGTCTGTCCTAGTCCAACCACAGACACCACGCACAAGAAAGCAAGCAGTATATCTACTCACCAATAGTCTGTCCTAGTCCAACCACAGACACCACGCACAAGAAAGCAAACAGTATCTCTACTCACCAATAGTCTGTCCTAGTCCAACCACAGAGATACCACGCACAAGAAAGCAAGCAGTATCTCTACTCACCAATAGTCTGTCCTAGTCCAACCACAGAGATACCACGCACAAGAAAGCAAGCAGTATCTCTACTCTCCAATAGTCTGTCCAAGTGCAACCACAGATACCACGCACAAGAAAGCAAGCAGTATCTCTACTCACCAATAGTCTGTCCTAGTCCAACCACAGACACCACGCACAAGAAAGCAAGCAGTATCTCTACTCACCAATAGTCTGTCCTAGTCCAACCACAGAGATACCATGCACAAGGAAGCAAGCAGTATCTCTACTCACCAATAGTCTGTCCTAGTCCAACCACAGACACCACGCACAAGAAAGCAAGCAGTATCTCTACTCACCAATAGTCTGTCCTAGTCCAACCACAGAGATACCACGCACAAGAAAGCAAGCAGTATCTCTACTCACCAATAATCTGTCCTCGTCCAACCACAGACATCACGCACAGGAAAGCAAGCAGTATCTCTACTCACCAGTCTGTCCTAGTCCAACCACAGAGATACCACGCACAAGAAAGCAAACAGTATCTCTATTCACCAATAGTCTGTCCTAGTCCAACCACAGAGATACCACGCACAAGAAAGCAAGCGGTATCTCTACTCACCAATAGTCTGTCCTAGTCCAACCACAGAGATACCACGCACAAGAAAGCAAGCGGTATCTCTACTCACTAATAGTCTGTCCTAGTCCAACCACAGAGATACCACGCACAAGAAAGCAAGCAGTATCTCTACTCACCAATAGTCTGTCCTAGTCCAACCACAGAGAAACCACGCACAAGAAAGCAAGCAGTATCTCTACTCACCAATAGTCTGTCCTAGTCCAACCACAGAGATACCACGCACAAGAAAGCAAGCAGTATCTCTACTCAGCAATAGTCTGTCCTAGTCGAACCACAGACACCACGCACAAGAAAGCAAGCAGTATCTCTACTCACCAATAGTCTGTCCTAGTCCAACCACAGACACCACGCACAAGAAAGCAAGCAGTATCTCTACTCACCAACAGTCTGTCCTAGTCCAACCACAGACACCACGCACAAGAAAGCAAACAGTATCTCTACTCACCAATAGTCTGTCCTAGTCCAACCACAGAGATACCACGCACAAGAAAGCAAGCGGTATCTCTACTCACCAATAGTCTGTCCTAGTCCAACCACAGAGATACCACGCACAAGAAAACAAACAGTATCTCTACTCACCAATAGTCTGTCCTAGTCCAACCACAGACACCACGCACAAGAAAGCAAGCAGTATCTCTACTCACCAATAGTCTGTCCTAGTCCAACCACAGAGATACCACGCACAAGAAAGCAAGCAGTATCTCTACTCTCCAATAGTCTGTCCAAGTGCAACCACAGATACCACGCACAAGAAAGCAAGCAGTATCTCTACTCACCAATAGTCTGTCCTAGTCCAACCACAGAGATACCACGCACAAGAAAGCAAGCAGTATCTCTACTCACCAATAGTCTGTCCTAGTCCAACCACAGAGATACCACGCACAAAAAAGCAAGCAGTATCTCTACTCACCAATAGTCTGTCCTAGTCCAACCACAGATACCACGCACAATAAAGCAAGCAGTATCTCTACTCACCAATAGTCTGTCCTAGTCCAGCCACAGACACCACGCACAAGAAAGCAAACAGTATCTCTACTCACCAATAGTCTGTCCTAGTCCAACCACAGATACCACGCACAAGAAAGCAAGCAGTATCTCTACTCACCAATAGTCTGTCCTAGTCCAACCACAGAGATACCACGCACAAGAAAGCAAGCAGTATCTCTACTCACCAATAGTCTGTCCTAGTTCAACCACAGAGATACCACGCACAACAAAGCAAGCGGTATCTCTACTCACCAATAGTCTGTCCTAGTCCAACCACAGAGATACCACGCACAAGAAAGCAAGCGGTATCTCTACTCACCAATAGTCTGTCCTAGTCCAACCACAGAGATACCACGCACAAGAAAGCAAACAGTATCTCTACTCACCAATAGTCTGTCCTAGTCCAACCACAGAGATACCACGCACAAGAAAGCAAGCAGTATCTCTACTCACCAATAGTCTGTCCTAGTCCAACCACAGACACCACGCACAAGAAAGCAAGCAGTATCCCTACTCACCAATAGTCTGTCCTAGTCCAACCACAGAGATACCACGCACAAGAAAGCAAGCAGTATCTCTACTCACCAATTGTCTGTCCTAGTCCAACCACAGATACCACACACAAGAAAGCAAGCAGTATCTCTACTCACCAATAGTCTGTCCTAGTCCAACCACAGATAGCACGCACAAGAAAGCAAGCAGTATCTCTACTCACCAATAGTCAGTCCTAGTCCAACCACAGATACCACGCACAAGAAAGCAAGCAGTATCTCTACTCACCAATAGTCTGTCCTAGTCCAACCACAGAGATACCACGCACAAGAAAGCAAGCAGTATCTCTACTCACCAATAGTCTGTCCTAGACCAACCACAGAGATACCACGCACAAGAAAGCAAGCAGTATCTCTACTCACCAATAGTCTGTCCTAGTCCAACCACAGATACCACACACAAGAAAGCAAGCAGTATCTCTACTCACCAATAGTCTGTCCTAGTCCAACCACAGACACCACGCACAAGAAAGCAAACAGTATCTCTACTCACCAATAGTCTGTCCTAGTCCAACCACAGAGATACCACGCACAAGAAAGCAAGCAGTATCTCTACTCACCAATAGTCTGTCCTAGACCAACCACAGAGATACCACGCACAAGAAAGCAAGCAGTATCTCTACTCACCAATAGTCTGTCCTAGTCCAACCACAGAGATACCACGCACAAGAAAGCAAGCAGTATCTCTACTCACCAATTGTCTGTCCTAGTCCAACCACAGAGATACCACGCACAAGAAAGCAAGCAGTATCTCTACTCACCAATTGTCTGTCCTAGTCCAACCACAGATACCACGCACAAGAAAGCAAGCAGTATCTCTACTCACCAATAGTCTGTCCTAGTCCAACCACAGATACCACACACAAGAAAGCAAGCAGTATCTCTACTCACCAATAGTCTGTCCTAGTCCAACCACAGACACCACGCACAAGAAAGCAAACAGTATCTCTACTCACCAATAGTCTGTCCTAGTCCAACCACAGAGATACCACGCACAAGAAAGCAAGCAGTATCTCTACTCACCAATAGTCTGTCCTAGACCAACCACAGAGATACCACGCACAAGAAAGCAAGCAGTATCTCTACTCACCAATAGTCTGTCCTAGTCCAACCACAGAGATACCACGCACAAGGAAGCAAGCAGTATCTCTACTCACCAATAGTCTGTCCTAGTCCAACCACAGACACCACGCACAAGAAAGCAAGCAGTATCTCCACTCACCAATAGTCTGTCCTAGTCCAACCACAGAGATACCACGCACAAGAAAGCAAGCAGTATCTCTACTCACCAATAATCTGTCCTCGTCCAACCACAGACATCACGCACAGGAAAGCAAGCAGTATCTCTACTCACCAGTCTGTCCTAGTCCAACCACAGAGATAACACGCACAAGAAAGCAAACAGTATCTCTATTCACCAATAGTCTGTCCTAGTCCAACCACAGAGATACCACGCACAAGAAAGCAAGCGGTATCTCTACTCACCAATAGTCTGTCCTAGTCCAACCACAGAGATACCACGCACAAGAAAGCAAGCGGTATCTCTACTCACCAATAGTCTGTCCTAGTCCAACCACAGAGATACCACGCACAAGAAAGCAAGCAGTATCTCTACTCACCAATAGTCTGTCCTAGTCCAACCACAGAGATACCACGCACAAGAAAGCAAGCAGTATCTCTACTCACCAATTGTCTGTCCTAGTCCAACCACAGAGATACCACGCACAAGAAAGCAAGCAGTATCTCTACTCACCAATAGTCTGTCCTAGTCCAACCACAGACACCACGCACAAGAAAGCAAGCAGTATCTCTACTCACCAATAGTCTGTCCTAGTCCAACCACAGATACCACGCACAAGAAAGCAAGCAGTATCTCTACTCACCAATAGTCTGTCCTAGTCCAACCACAGACACCACGCACAAGAAAGCAAACAGTATCTCTACTCACCAATAGTCTGTCCTAGTCCAACCACAGAGATACCACGCACAAGAAAGCAAACAGTATCTCTACTCACAAATAGTCTGTCCTAGTCCAACCACAGACACCACGCACAAGAAAGCAAGCAGTATCTCTACTCACCAATAGTCTGTCCTAGTCCAACCACAGAGATACCACGCACAAGAAAGCAAGCAGTATCTCTACTCTCCAATAGTCTGTCCTAGTGCAACCACAGATACCACGCACAAGAAAGCAAGCAGTATCTCTACTCACCAATAGTCTGTCCTAGTCCAACCACAGACACCACGCACAAGAAAGCAAGCAGTATCTCTACTCACCAATAGTCTGTCCTAGTCCAACCACAGAGATACCATGCACAAGGAAGCAAGCAGTATCTCTACTCACCAATAGTCTGTCCTAGTCCAACCACAGACACCACGCACAAGAAAGCAAGCAGTATCTCTACTCACCAATAGTCTGTCCTAGTCCAACCACAGAGATACCATGCACAAGAAAGCAAGCAGTATCTCTACTCACCAATAATCTGTCCTCGTCCAACCACAGACATCACGCACAGGAAAGCAAGCAGTATCTCTACTCACCAGTCTGTCCTAGTCCAACCACAGAGATACCACGCACAAGAAAGCAAACAGTATCTCTATTCACCAATAGTCTGTCCTAGTCCAACCACAGAGATACCACGCACAAGAAAGCAAGCGGTATCTCTACTCACCAATAGTCTGTCCTAGTCCAACCACAGAGATACCACGCACAAGAAAGCAAGCGGTATCTCTACTAACCAATAGTCTGTCCTAGTCCAACCACAGAGATACCACGCACAAGAAAGCAAGCAGTATCTCTACTCACCAATAGTCTGTCCTAGTCCAACCACAGAGATACCACGCACAAGAAAGCAAGCAGTATCTCTACTCACCAATTGTCTGTCCTAGTCCAACCACAGAGATACCACGCACAAGAAAGCAAGCAGTATCTCTACTCACCAATAGTCTGTCCTAGTCCAACCACAGACACCACGCACAAGAAAGCAAGCAGTATCTCTACTCACCAATAGTCTGTCCTAGTCCAACCACAGATACCACGCACAAGAAAGCAAGCAGTATCTCTACTCACCAATAGTCTGTCCTAGTCCAACCACAGAGATACCACGCACAAGAAAGCAAGCAGTATCTCTACTCACCAATAGTCTGTCCTAGTCCAACCACAGAGATACCACGCACAAGAAAGCAAGCAGTATCTCTACTCACCAATAGTCTGTCCTAGTCCAACCACAGAGATACCACGCACAAAAAAGCAAGCAGTATCTCTACTCACCAATAGTCTGTCCTAGTCCAACCACAGATACCACGCACAATAAAGCAAGCAGTATCTCTACTCACCAATAGTCTGTCCTAGTCCAGCCACAGACACCACGCACAAGAAAGCAAACAGTATCTCTACTCACCAATAGTCTGTCCTAGTCCAACCACAGATACCACGCACAAGAAAGCAAGCAGTATCTCTACTCACCAATAGTCTGTCCTAGTCCAACCACAGAGATACCACGCACAAGAAAGCAAGCAGTATCTCTACTCACCAATAGTCTGTCCTAGTCCAACCACAGACACCACGCACAAGAAAGCAAGCAGTATCTCTACTCACCAATAGTCTGTCCTAGTCCAACCACAGACACCACGCACAAGAAAGCAAACAGTATCTCTATTCACCAATAGTCTGTCCTAGTTCAACCACAGAGATACCACGCACAACAAAGCAAGCGGTATCTCTACTCACCAATAGTCTGTCCTAGTCCAACCACAGAGATACCACGCACAAGAAAGCAAGCGGTATCTCTACTCACCAATAGTCTGTCCTAGTCCAACCACAGAGATACCACGCACAAGAAAGCAAACAGTATCTCTACTCACCAATAGTCTGTCCTAGTCCAACCACAGAGATACCACGCACAAGAAAGCAAGCAGTATCTCTACTCACCAATAGTCTGTCCTAGTCCAACCACAGACACCACGCACAAGAAAGCAAGCAGTATCTCTACTCACCAATAGTCTGTCCTAGTCCAACCACAGAGATACCACGCACAAGAAAGCAAGCAGTATCTCTACTCACCAATTGTCTGTCCTAGTCCAACCACAGATACCACACACAAGAAAGCAAGCAGTATCTCTACTCACCAATAGTCTGTCCTAGTCCAACCACAGATACCACGCACAATAAAGCAAGCAGTATCTCTACTCACCAATAGTCTGTCCTAGTCCAGCCACAGACACCACGCACAAGAAAGCAAACAGTATCTCTACTCACCAATAGTCTGTCCTAGTCCAACCACAGATACCACGCACAAGAAAGCAAGCAGTATCTCTACTCACCAATAGTCTGTCCTAGTCCAACCACAGAGATACCACGCACAAGAAAGCAAGCAGTATCTCTACTCACCAATAGTCTGTCCTAGTCCAACCACAGACACCACGCACAAGAAAGCAAGCAGTATCTCTACTCACCAATAGTCTGTCCTAGTCCAACCACAGACACCACGCACAAGAAAGCAAACAGTATCTCTATTCACCAATAGTCTGTCCTAGTTCAACCACAGAGATACCACGCACAACAAAGCAAGCGGTATCTCTACTCACCAATAGTCTGTCCTAGTCCAACCACAGAGATACCACGCACAAGAAAGCAAGCGGTATCTCTACTCACCAATAGTCTGTCCTAGTCCAACCACAGAGATACCACGCACAAGAAAGCAAACAGTATCTCTACTCACCAATAGTCTGTCCTAGTCCAACCACAGAGATACCACGCACAAGAAAGCAAGCAGTATCTCTACTCACCAATAGTCTGTCCTAGTCCAACCACAGACACCACGCACAAGAAAGCAAGCAGTATCTCTACTCACCAATAGTCTGTCCTAGTCCAACCACAGAGATACCACGCACAAGAAAGCAAGCAGTATCTCTACTCACCAATTGTCTGTCCTAGTCCAACCACAGATACCACACACAAGAAAGCAAGCAGTATCTCTACTCACCAATAGTCTGTCCTAGTCCAACCACAGATACCACGCACAAGAAAGCAAGCAGTATCTCTACTCACCAATAGTCTGTCCTAGTCCAACCACAGATACCACGCACAAGAAAGCAAGCAGTATCTCTACTCACCAATAGTCTGTCCTAGTCCAACCACAGAGATACCACGCACAAGAAAGCAAGCGGTATCTCTACTCACCAATAGTCTGTCCTAGTCCAACCACAGAGATACCACGCACAAGAAAGCAAGCAGTATCTCTACTCACCAATAGTCTGTCCTAGTCCAACCACAGAGATACCACGCACAAGAAAGCAAGCAGTATCTCTACTCACCAATTGTCTGTCCTAGTCCAACCACAGAGATACCACGCACAAGAAAGCAAGCAGTATCTCTACTCACCAATAGTCTGTCCTAGTCCAACCACAGACACCACGCACAAGAAAGCAAGCAGTATCTCTACTCACCAATAGTCTGTCCTAGTCCAACCACAGATACCACGCACAAGAAAGCAAGCAGTATCTCTACTCACCAATAGTCTGTCCTAGTCCAACCACAGACACCACGCACAAGAAAGCAAACAGTATCTCTACTCACCAATAGTCTGTCCTAGTCCAACCACAGAGATACCACGCACAAGAAAGCAAACAGTATCTCTACTCACCAATAGTCTGTCCTAGTCCAACCACAGACACCACGCACAAGAAAGCAAGCAGTATCTCTACTCACCAATAGTCTGTCCTAGTCCAACCACAAAGATACCATGCACAAGAAAGCAAGCAGTATCTCTACTCTCCAATAGTCTGTCCTAGTGCAACCACAGATACCACGCACAAGAAAGCAAGCAGTATCTCTACTCACCAATAGTCTGTCCTAGTCCAACCACAGACACCACGCACAAGAAAGCAAGCAGTATCTCTACTCACCAATAGTCTGTCCTAGTCCAACCACAGAGATACCATGCACAAGGAAGCAAGCAGTATCTCTACTCACCAATAGTCTGTCCTAGTCCAACCACAGACACCACGCACAAGAAAGCAAGCAGTATCTCTACTCACCAATAGTCTGTCCTAGTCCAACCACAGAGATACCACGCACAAGAAAGCAAGCAGTATCTCTACTCACCAATAATCTGTCCTCGTCCAACCACAGACATCACGCACAGGAAAGCAAGCAGTATCTCTACTCACCAGTCTGTCCTAGTCCAACCACAGAGATACCACGCACAAGAAAGCAAACAGTATCTCTATTCACCAATAGTCTGTCCTAGTCCAACCACAGAGATACCACGCACAAGAAAGCAAGCGGTATCTCTACTCACCAATAGTCTGTCCTAGTCCAACCACAGAGATACCACGCACAAGAAAGCAAGCGGTATCTCTACTAACCAATAGTCTGTCCTAGTCCAACCACAGAGATACCACGCACAAGAAAGCAAGCAGTATCTCTACTCACCAATAGTCTGTCCTAGTCCAACCACAGAGATACCACGCACAAGAAAGCAAGCAGTATCTCTACTCACCAATTGTCTGTCCTAGTCCAACCACAGAGATACCACGCACAAGAAAGCAAGCAGTATCTCTACTCACCAATAGTCTGTCCTAGTCCAACCACAGACACCACGCACAAGAAAGCAAGCAGTATCTCTACTCACCAATAGTCTGTCCTAGTCCAACCACAGATACCACGCACAAGAAAGCAAGCAGTATCTCTACTCACCAATAGTCTGTCCTAGTCCAACCACAGAGATACCACGCACAAGAAAGCAAGCAGTATCTCTACTCACCAATAGTCTGTCCTAGTCCAACCACAGAGATACCACGCACAAGAAAGCAAGCAGTATCTCTACTCACCAATAGTCTGTCCTAGTCCAACCACAGAGATACCACGCACAAAAAAGCAAGCAGTATCTCTACTCACCAATAGTCTGTCCTAGTCCAACCACAGATACCACGCACAATAAAGCAAGCAGTATCTCTACTCACCAATAGTCTGTCCTAGTCCAGCCACAGACACCACGCACAAGAAAGCAAACAGTATCTCTACTCACCAATAGTCTGTCCTAGTCCAACCACAGACACCACGCACAAGAAAGCAAGCAGTATCTCTACTCACCAATAGTCTGTCCTAGTCCAACCACAGACACCACGCACAAGAAAGCAAACAGTATCTCTATTCACCAATAGTCTGTCCTAGTTCAACCACAGAGATACCACGCACAAGAAAGCAAGCAGTATCTCTACTCACCAATAGTCTGTCCTAGTCCAACCACAGAGATACCACGCACAAGAAAGCAAGCAGTATCTCTACTCACCAATTGTCTGTCCTAGTCCAACCACAGAGATACCACGCACAAGAAAGCAAGCAGTATCTCTACTCACCAATAGTCTGTCCTAGTCCAACCACAGACACCACGCACAAGAAAGCAAGCAGTATCTCTACTCACCAATAGTCTGTCCTAGTCCAACCACAGATACCACGCACAAGAAAGCAAGCAGTATCTCTACTCACCAATAGTCTGTCCTAGTCCAACCACAGACACCACGCACAAGAAAGCAAACAGTATCTCTACTCACCAATAGTCTGTCCTAGTCCAACCACAGAGATACCACGCACAAGAAAGCAAACAGTATCTCTACTCACAAATAGTCTGTCCTAGTCCAACCACAGACACCACGCACAAGAAAGCAAGCAGTATCTCTACTCACCAATAGTCTGTCCTAGTCCAACCACAGAGATACCACGCACAAGAAAGCAAGCAGTATCTCTACTCTCCAATAGTCTGTCCTAGTGCAACCACAGATACCACGCACAAGAAAGCAAGCAGTATCTCTACTCACCAATAGTCTGTCCTAGTCCAACCACAGACACCACGCACAAGAAAGCAAGCAGTATCTCTACTCACCAATAGTCTGTCCTAGTCCAACCACAGAGATACCATGCACAAGGAAGCAAGCAGTATCTCTACTCACCAATAGTCTGTCCTAGTCCAACCACAGACACCACGCACAAGAAAGCAAGCAGTATCTCTACTCACCAATAGTCTGTCCTAGTCCAACCACAGAGATACCATGCACAAGAAAGCAAGCAGTATCTCTACTCACCAATAATCTGTCCTCGTCCAACCACAGACATCACGCACAGGAAAGCAAGCAGTATCTCTACTCACCAGTCTGTCCTAGTCCAACCACAGAGATACCACGCACAAGAAAGCAAACAGTATCTCTATTCACCAATAGTCTGTCCTAGTCCAACCACAGAGATACCACGCACAAGAAAGCAAGCGGTATCTCTACTCACCAATAGTCTGTCCTAGTCCAACCACAGAGATACCACGCACAAGAAAGCAAGCGGTATCTCTACTAACCAATAGTCTGTCCTAGTCCAACCACAGAGATACCACGCACAAGAAAGCAAGCAGTATCTCTACTCACCAATAGTCTGTCCTAGTCCAACCACAGAGATACCACGCACAAGAAAGCAAGCAGTATCTCTACTCACCAATTGTCTGTCCTAGTCCAACCACAGAGATACCACGCACAAGAAAGCAAGCAGTATCTCTACTCACCAATAGTCTGTCCTAGTCCAACCACAGACACCACGCACAAGAAAGCAAGCAGTATCTCTACTCACCAATAGTCTGTCCTAGTCCAACCACAGATACCACGCACAAGAAAGCAAGCAGTATCTCTACTCACCAATAGTCTGTCCTAGTCCAACCACAGAGATACCACGCACAAGAAAGCAAGCAGTATCTCTACTCACCAATAGTCTGTCCTAGTCCAACCACAGAGATACCACGCACAAGAAAGCAAGCAGTATCTCTACTCACCAATAGTCTGTCCTAGTCCAACCACAGAGATACCACGCACAAAAAAGCAAGCAGTATCTCTACTCACCAATAGTCTGTCCTAGTCCAACCACAGATACCACGCACAATAAAGCAAGCAGTATCTCTACTCACCAATAGTCTGTCCTAGTCCAGCCACAGACACCACGCACAAGAAAGCAAACAGTATCTCTACTCACCAATAGTCTGTCCTAGTCCAACCACAGATACCACGCACAAGAAAGCAAGCAGTATCTCTACTCACCAATAGTCTGTCCTAGTCCAACCACAGAGATACCACGCACAAGAAAGCAAGCAGTATCTCTACTCACCAATAGTCTGTCCTAGTCCAACCACAGACACCACGCACAAGAAAGCAAGCAGTATCTCTACTCACCAATAGTCTGTCCTAGTCCAACCACAGACACCACGCACAAGAAAGCAAACAGTATCTCTATTCACCAATAGTCTGTCCTAGTTCAACCACAGAGATACCACGCACAACAAAGCAAGCGGTATCTCTACTCACCAATAGTCTGTCCTAGTCCAACCACAGAGATACCACGCACAAGAAAGCAAGCGGTATCTCTACTCACCAATAGTCTGTCCTAGTCCAACCACAGAGATACCACGCACAAGAAAGCAAACAGTATCTCTACTCACCAATAGTCTGTCCTAGTCCAACCACAGAGATACCACGCACAAGAAAGCAAGCAGTATCTCTACTCACCAATAGTCTGTCCTAGTCCAACCACAGACACCACGCACAAGAAAGCAAGCAGTATCTCTACTCACCAATAGTCTGTCCTAGTCCAACCACAGAGATACCACGCACAAGAAAGCAAGCAGTATCTCTACTCACCAATTGTCTGTCCTAGTCCAACCACAGATACCACACACAAGAAAGCAAGCAGTATCTCTACTCACCAATAGTCTGTCCTAGTCCAACCACAGATACCACGCACAATAAAGCAAGCAGTATCTCTACTCACCAATAGTCTGTCCTAGTCCAGCCACAGACACCACGCACAAGAAAGCAAACAGTATCTCTACTCACCAATAGTCTGTCCTAGTCCAACCACAGATACCACGCACAAGAAAGCAAGCAGTATCTCTACTCACCAATAGTCTGTCCTAGTCCAACCACAGAGATACCACGCACAAGAAAGCAAGCAGTATCTCTACTCACCAATAGTCTGTCCTAGTCCAACCACAGACACCACGCACAAGAAAGCAAGCAGTATCTCTACTCACCAATAGTCTGTCCTAGTCCAACCACAGACACCACGCACAAGAAAGCAAACAGTATCTCTATTCACCAATAGTCTGTCCTAGTTCAACCACAGAGATACCACGCACAACAAAGCAAGCGGTATCTCTACTCACCAATAGTCTGTCCTAGTCCAACCACAGAGATACCACGCACAAGAAAGCAAGCGGTATCTCTACTCACCAATAGTCTGTCCTAGTCCAACCACAGAGATACCACGCACAAGAAAGCAAACAGTATCTCTACTCACCAATAGTCTGTCCTAGTCCAACCACAGAGATACCACGCACAAGAAAGCAAGCAGTATCTCTACTCACCAATAGTCTGTCCTAGTCCAACCACAGACACCACGCACAAGAAAGCAAGCAGTATCTCTACTCACCAATAGTCTGTCCTAGTCCAACCACAGAGATACCACGCACAAGAAAGCAAGCAGTATCTCTACTCACCAATTGTCTGTCCTAGTCCAACCACAGATACCACACACAAGAAAGCAAGCAGTATCTCTACTCACCAATAGTCTGTCCTAGTCCAACCACAGATACCACGCACAAGAAAGCAAGCAGTATCTCTACTCACCAATAGTCTGTCCTAGTCCAACCACAGATACCACGCACAAGAAAGCAAGCAGTATCTCTACTCACCAATAGTCTGTCCTAGTCCAACCACAGAGATACCACGCACAAGAAAGCAAGCGGTATCTCTACTCACCAATAGTCTGTCCTAGTCCAACCACAGAGATACCACGCACAAGAAAGCAAGCAGTATCTCTACTCACCAATAGTCTGTCCTAGTCCAACCACAGAGATACCACGCACAAGAAAGCAAGCAGTATCTCTACTCACCAATTGTCTGTCCTAGTCCAACCACAGAGATACCACGCACAAGAAAGCAAGCAGTATCTCTACTCACCAATAGTCTGTCCTAGTCCAACCACAGACACCACGCACAAGAAAGCAAGCAGTATCTCTACTCACCAATAGTCTGTCCTAGTCCAACCACAGATACCACGCACAAGAAAGCAAGCAGTATCTCTACTCACCAATAGTCTGTCCTAGTCCAACCACAGACACCACGCACAAGAAAGCAAACAGTATCTCTACTCACCAATAGTCTGTCCTAGTCCAACCACAGAGATACCACGCACAAGAAAGCAAACAGTATCTCTACTCACCAATAGTCTGTCCTAGTCCAACCACAGACACCACGCACAAGAAAGCAAGCAGTATCTCTACTCACCAATAGTCTGTCCTAGTCCAACCACAAAGATACCATGCACAAGAAAGCAAGCAGTATCTCTACTCTCCAATAGTCTGTCCTAGTGCAACCACAGATACCACGCACAAGAAAGCAAGCAGTATCTCTACTCACCAATAGTCTGTCCTAGTCCAACCACAGACACCACGCACAAGAAAGCAAGCAGTATCTCTACTCACCAATAGTCTGTCCTAGTCCAACCACAGAGATACCATGCACAAGGAAGCAAGCAGTATCTCTACTCACCAATAGTCTGTCCTAGTCCAACCACAGACACCACGCACAAGAAAGCAAGCAGTATCTCTACTCACCAATAGTCTGTCCTAGTCCAACCACAGAGATACCACGCACAAGAAAGCAAGCAGTATCTCTACTCACCAATAATCTGTCCTCGTCCAACCACAGACATCACGCACAGGAAAGCAAGCAGTATCTCTACTCACCAGTCTGTCCTAGTCCAACCACAGAGATACCACGCACAAGAAAGCAAACAGTATCTCTATTCACCAATAGTCTGTCCTAGTCCAACCACAGAGATACCACGCACAAGAAAGCAAGCGGTATCTCTACTCACCAATAGTCTGTCCTAGTCCAACCACAGAGATACCACGCACAAGAAAGCAAGCGGTATCTCTACTAACCAATAGTCTGTCCTAGTCCAACCACAGAGATACCACGCACAAGAAAGCAAGCAGTATCTCTACTCACCAATAGTCTGTCCTAGTCCAACCACAGAGATACCACGCACAAGAAAGCAAGCAGTATCTCTACTCACCAATTGTCTGTCCTAGTCCAACCACAGAGATACCACGCACAAGAAAGCAAGCAGTATCTCTACTCACCAATAGTCTGTCCTAGTCCAACCACAGACACCACGCACAAGAAAGCAAGCAGTATCTCTACTCACCAATAGTCTGTCCTAGTCCAACCACAGATACCACGCACAAGAAAGCAAGCAGTATCTCTACTCACCAATAGTCTGTCCTAGTCCAACCACAGAGATACCACGCACAAGAAAGCAAGCAGTATCTCTACTCACCAATAGTCTGTCCTAGTCCAACCACAGAGATACCACGCACAAGAAAGCAAGCAGTATCTCTACTCACCAATAGTCTGTCCTAGTCCAACCACAGAGATACCACGCACAAAAAAGCAAGCAGTATCTCTACTCACCAATAGTCTGTCCTAGTCCAACCACAGATACCACGCACAATAAAGCAAGCAGTATCTCTACTCACCAATAGTCTGTCCTAGTCCAGCCACAGACACCACGCACAAGAAAGCAAACAGTATCTCTACTCACCAATAGTCTGTCCTAGTCCAACCACAGACACCACGCACAAGAAAGCAAGCAGTATCTCTACTCACCAATAGTCTGTCCTAGTCCAACCACAGACACCACGCACAAGAAAGCAAACAGTATCTCTATTCACCAATAGTCTGTCCTAGTTCAACCACAGAGATACCACGCACAACAAAGCAAGCGGTATCTCTACTCACCAATAGTCTGTCCTAGTCCAACCACAGAGATACCACGCACAAGAAAGCAAGCGGTATCTCTACTCACCAATAGTCTGTCCTAGTCCAACCACAGAGATACCACGCACAAGAAAGCAAACAGTATCTCTACTCACCAATAGTCTGTCCTAGTCCAACCACAGAGATACCACGCACAAGAAAGCAAGCAGTATCTCTACTCACCAATAGTCTGTCCTAGTCCAACCACAGACACCACGCACAAGAAAGCAAGCAGTATCTCTACTCACCAATAGTCTGTCCTAGTCCAACCACAGAGATACCACGCACAAGAAAGCAAGCAGTATCTCTACTCACCAATTGTCTGTCCTAGTCCAACCACAGATACCACACACAAGAAAGCAAGCAGTATCTCTACTCACCAATAGTCTGTCCTAGTCCAACCACAGATACCACGCACAATAAAGCAAGCAGTATCTCTACTCACCAATAGTCTGTCCTAGTCCAGCCACAGACACCACGCACAAGAAAGCAAACAGTATCTCTACTCACCAATAGTCTGTCCTAGTCCAACCACAGATACCACGCACAAGAAAGCAAGCAGTATCTCTACTCACCAATAGTCTGTCCTAGTCCAACCACAGAGATACCACGCACAAGAAAGCAAGCAGTATCTCTACTCACCAATAGTCTGTCCTAGTCCAACCACAGACACCACGCACAAGAAAGCAAGCAGTATCTCTACTCACCAATAGTCTGTCCTAGTCCAACCACAGACACCACGCACAAGAAAGCAAACAGTATCTCTATTCACCAATAGTCTGTCCTAGTTCAACCACAGAGATACCACGCACAACAAAGCAAGCGGTATCTCTACTCACCAATAGTCTGTCCTAGTCCAACCACAGAGATACCACGCACAAGAAAGCAAACAGTATCTCTACTCACCAATAGTCTGTCCTAGTCCAACCACAGACACCACGCACAAGAAAGCAAGCAGTATCTCTACTCACCAATAGTCTGTCCTAGTCCAACCACAAAGATACCATGCACAAGAAAGCAAGCAGTATCTCTACTCTCCAATAGTCTGTCCTAGTGCAACCACAGATACCACGCACAAGAAAGCAAGCAGTATCTCTACTCACCAATAGTCTGTCCTAGTCCAACCACAGACACCACGCACAAGAAAGCAAGCAGTATCTCTACTCACCAATAGTCTGTCCTAGTCCAACCACAGAGATACCATGCACAAGGAAGCAAGCAGTATCTCTACTCACCAATAGTCTGTCCTAGTCCAACCACAGACACCACGCACAAGAAAGCAAGCAGTATCTCTACTCACCAATAGTCTGTCCTAGTCCAACCACAGAGATACCACGCACAAGAAAGCAAGCGGTATCTCTACTCACCAATAGTCTGTCCTAGTCCAACCACAGAGATACCACGCACAAGAAAGCAAACAGTATCTCTACTCACCAATAGTCTGTCCTAGTCCAACCACAGAGATACCACGCACAAGAAAGCAAGCAGTATCTCTACTCACCAATAGTCTGTCCTAGTCCAACCACAGACACCACGCACAAGAAAGCAAGCAGTATCTCTACTCACCAATAGTCTGTCCTAGTCCAACCACAGAGATACCACGCACAAGAAAGCAAGCAGTATCTCTACTCACCAATTGTCTGTCCTAGTCCAACCACAGATACCACACACAAGAAAGCAAGCAGTATCTCTACTCACCAATAGTCTGTCCTAGTCCAACCACAGATACCACGCACAATAAAGCAAGCAGTATCTCTACTCACCAATAGTCTGTCCTAGTCCAGCCACAGACACCACGCACAAGAAAGCAAACAGTATCTCTACTCACCAATAGTCTGTCCTAGTCCAACCACAGATACCACGCACAAGAAAGCAAGCAGTATCTCTACTCACCAATAGTCTGTCCTAGTCCAACCACAGAGATACCACGCACAAGAAAGCAAGCAGTATCTCTACTCACCAATAGTCTGTCCTAGTCCAACCACAGACACCACGCACAAGAAAGCAAGCAGTATCTCTACTCACCAATAGTCTGTCCTAGTCCAACCACAGACACCACGCACAAGAAAGCAAACAGTATCTCTATTCACCAATAGTCTGTCCTAGTTCAACCACAGAGATACCACGCACAACAAAGCAAGCGGTATCTCTACTCACCAATAGTCTGTCCTAGTCCAACCACAGAGATACCACGCACAAGAAAGCAAACAGTATCTCTACTCACCAATAGTCTGTCCTAGTCCAACCACAGACACCACGCACAAGAAAGCAAGCAGTATCTCTACTCACCAATAGTCTGTCCTAGTCCAACCACAAAGATACCATGCACAAGAAAGCAAGCAGTATCTCTACTCTCCAATAGTCTGTCCTAGTGCAACCACAGATACCACGCACAAGAAAGCAAGCAGTATCTCTACTCACCAATAGTCTGTCCTAGTCCAACCACAGACACCACGCACAAGAAAGCAAGCAGTATCTCTACTCACCAATAGTCTGTCCTAGTCCAACCACAGAGATACCATGCACAAGGAAGCAAGCAGTATCTCTACTCACCAATAGTCTGTCCTAGTCCAACCACAGACACCACGCACAAGAAAGCAAGCAGTATCTCTACTCACCAATAGTCTGTCCTAGTCCAACCACAGAGATACCACGCACAAGAAAGCAAGCAGTATCTCTACTCACCAATAATCTGTCCTCGTCCAACCACAGACATCACGCACAGGAAAGCAAGCAGTATCTCTACTCACCAGTCTGTCCTAGTCCAACCACAGAGATACCACGCACAAGAAAGCAAACAGTATCTCTATTCACCAATAGTCTGTCCTAGTCCAACCACAGAGATACCACGCACAAGAAAGCAAGCGGTATCTCTACTCACCAATAGTCTGTCCTAGTCCAACCACAGAGATACCACGCACAAGAAAGCAAGCGGTATCTCTACTAACCAATAGTCTGTCCTAGTCCAACCACAGAGATACCACGCACAAGAAAGCAAGCAGTATCTCTACTCACCAATAGTCTGTCCTAGTCCAACCACAGAGATACCACGCACAAGAAAGCAAGCAGTATCTCTACTCACCAATTGTCTGTCCTAGTCCAACCACAGAGATACCACGCACAAGAAAGCAAGCAGTATCTCTACTCACCAATAGTCTGTCCTAGTCCAACCACAGACACCACGCACAAGAAAGCAAGCAGTATCTCTACTCACCAATAGTCTGTCCTAGTCCAACCACAGATACCACGCACAAGAAAGCAAGCAGTATCTCTACTCACCAATAGTCTGTCCTAGTCCAACCACAGAGATACCACGCACAAGAAAGCAAGCAGTATCTCTACTCACCAATAGTCTGTCCTAGTCCAACCACAGAGATACCACGCACAAGAAAGCAAGCAGTATCTCTACTCACCAATAGTCTGTCCTAGTCCAACCACAGAGATACCACGCACAAAAAAGCAAGCAGTATCTCTACTCACCAATAGTCTGTCCTAGTCCAACCACAGATACCACGCACAATAAAGCAAGCAGTATCTCTACTCACCAATAGTCTGTCCTAGTCCAGCCACAGACACCACGCACAAGAAAGCAAACAGTATCTCTACTCACCAATAGTCTGTCCTAGTCCAACCACAGACACCACGCACAAGAAAGCAAGCAGTATCTCTACTCACCAATAGTCTGTCCTAGTCCAACCACAGACACCACGCACAAGAAAGCAAACAGTATCTCTATTCACCAATAGTCTGTCCTAGTTCAACCACAGAGATACCACGCACAACAAAGCAAGCGGTATCTCTACTCACCAATAGTCTGTCCTAGTCCAACCACAGAGATACCACGCACAAGAAAGCAAGCGGTATCTCTACTCACCAATAGTCTGTCCTAGTCCAACCACAGAGATACCACGCACAAGAAAGCAAACAGTATCTCTACTCACCAATAGTCTGTCCTAGTCCAACCACAGAGATACCACGCACAAGAAAGCAAGCAGTATCTCTACTCACCAATAGTCTGTCCTAGTCCAACCACAGACACCACGCACAAGAAAGCAAGCAGTATCTCTACTCACCAATAGTCTGTCCTAGTCCAACCACAGAGATACCACGCACAAGAAAGCAAGCAGTATCTCTACTCACCAATTGTCTGTCCTAGTCCAACCACAGATACCACACACAAGAAAGCAAGCAGTATCTCTACTCACCAATAGTCTGTCCTAGTCCAACCACAGATACCACGCACAATAAAGCAAGCAGTATCTCTACTCACCAATAGTCTGTCCTAGTCCAGCCACAGACACCACGCACAAGAAAGCAAACAGTATCTCTACTCACCAATAGTCTGTCCTAGTCCAACCACAGATACCACGCACAAGAAAGCAAGCAGTATCTCTACTCACCAATAGTCTGTCCTAGTCCAACCACAGAGATACCACGCACAAGAAAGCAAGCAGTATCTCTACTCACCAATAGTCTGTCCAAGTCCAACCACAGACACCACGCACAAGAAAGCAAGCAGTATCTCTACTCACCAATAGTCTGTCCTAGTCCAACCACAGACACCACGCACAAGAAAGCAAACAGTATCTCTATTCACCAATAGTCTGTCCTAGTTCAACCACAGAGATACCACGCACAACAAAGCAAGCGGTATCTCTACTCACCAATAGTCTGTCCTAGTCCAACCACAGAGATACCACGCACAAGAAAGCAAGCGGTATCTCTACTCACCAATAGTCTGTCCTAGTCCAACCACAGAGATACCACGCACAAGAAAGCAAACAGTATCTCTACTCACCAATAGTCTGTCCTAGTCCAACCACAGAGATACCATGCACAAGGAAGCAAGCAGTATCTCTACTCACCAATAGTCTGTCCTAGTCCAACCACAGACACCACGCACAAGAAAGCAAGCAGTATCTCTACTCACCAATAGTCTGTCCTAGTCCAACCACAGAGATACCACGCACAAGAAAGCAAGCAGTATCTCTACTCACCAATAATCTGTCCTCGTCCAACCACAGACATCACGCACAGGAAAGCAAGCAGTATCTCTACTCACCAGTCTGTCCTAGTCCAACCACAGAGATACCACGCACAAGAAAGCAAACAGTATCTCTATTCACCAATAGTCTGTCCTAGTCCAACCACAGAGATACCACGCACAAGAAAGCAAGCGGTATCTCTACTCACCAATAGTCTGTCCTAGTCCAACCACAGAGATACCACGCACAAGAAAGCAAGCGGTATCTCTACTAACCAATAGTCTGTCCTAGTCCAACCACAGAGATACCACGCACAAGAAAGCAAGCAGTATCTCTACTCACCAATAGTCTGTCCTAGTCCAACCACAGAGATACCACGCACAAGAAAGCAAGCAGTATCTCTACTCACCAATTGTCTGTCCTAGTCCAACCACAGAGATACCACGCACAAGAAAGCAAGCAGTATCTCTACTCACCAATTGTCTGTCCTAGTCCAACCACAGATACCACGCACAAGAAAGCAAGCAGTATCTCTACTCACCAATAGTCTGTCCTAGTCCAACCACAGATACCACACACAAGAAAGCAAGCAGTATCTCTACTCACCAATAGTCTGTCCTAGTCCAACCACAGACACCACGCACAAGAAAGCAAACAGTATCTCTACTCACCAATAGTCTGTCCTAGTCCAACCACAGAGATACCACGCACAAGAAAGCAAGCAGTATCTCTACTCACCAATAGTCTGTCCTAGACCAACCACAGAGATACCACGCACAAGAAAGCAAGCAGTATCTCTACTCACCAATAGTCTGTCCTAGTCCAACCACAGAGATACCACGCACAAGGAAGCAAGCAGTATCTCTACTCACCAATAGTCTGTCCTAGTCCAACCACAGACACCACGCACAAGAAAGCAAGCAGTATCTCTACTCACCAATAGTCTGTCCTAGTCCAACCACAGAGATACCACGCACAAGAAAGCAAGCAGTATCTCTACTCACCAATAATCTGTCCTCGTCCAACCACAGACATCACGCACAGGAAAGCAAGCAGTATCTCTACTCACCAGTCTGTCCTAGTCCAACCACAGAGATACCACGCACAAGAAAGCAAACAGTATCTCTATTCACCAATAGTCTGTCCTAGTCCAACCACAGAGATACCACGCACAAGAAAGCAAGCGGTATCTCTACTCACCAATAGTCTGTCCTAGTCCAACCACAGAGATACCACGCACAAGAAAGCAAGCGGTATCTCTACTCACCAATAGTCTGTCCTAGTCCAACCACAGAGATACCACGCACAAGAAAGCAAGCAGTATCTCTACTCACCAATAGTCTGTCCTAGTCCAACCACAGAGATACCACGCACAAGAAAGCAAGCAGTATCTCTACTCACCAATTGTCTGTCCTAGTCCAACCACAGAGATACCACGCACAAGAAAGCAAGCAGTATCTCTACTCACCAATAGTCTGTCCTAGTCCAACCACAGACACCACGCACAAGAAAGCAAGCAGTATCTCTACTCACCAATAGTCTGTCCTAGTCCAACCACAGATACCACGCACAAGAAAGCAAGCAGTATCTCTACTCACCAATAGTCTGTCCTAGTCCAACCACAGACACCACGCACAAGAAAGCAAACAGTATCTCTACTCACCAATAGTCTGTCCTAGTCCAACCACAGAGATACCACGCACAAGAAAGCAAACAGTATCTCTACTCACCAATAGTCTGTCCTAGTCCAACCACAGACACCACGCACAAGAAAGCAAGCAGTATCTCTACTCACCAATAGTCTGTCCTAGTCCAACCACAGAGATACCACGCACAAGAAAGCAAGCAGTATCTCTACTCTCCAATATTCTGTCCTAGTGCAACCACAGATACCACGCACAAGAAAGCAAGCAGTATCTCTACTCACCAATAGTCTGTCCTAGTCCAACCACAGACACCACGCACAAGAAAGCAAGCAGTATCTCTACTCACCAATAGTCTGTCCTAGTCCAACCACAGAGATACCATGCACAAGGAAGCAAGCAGTATCTCTACTCACCAATAGTCTGTCCTAGTCCAACCACAGACACCACGCACAAGAAAGCAAGCAGTATCTCTACTCACCAATAGTCTGTCCTAGTCCAACCACAGAGATACCACGCACAAGAAAGCAAGCAGTATCTCTACTCACCAATAATCTGTCCTCGTCCAACCACAGACATCACGCACAGGAAAGCAAGCAGTATCTCTACTCACCAGTCTGTCCTAGTCCAACCACAGAGATACCACGCACAAGAAAGCAAACAGTATCTCTATTCACCAATAGTCTGTCCTAGTCCAACCACAGAGATACCACGCACAAGAAAGCAAGCGGTATCTCTACTCACCAATAGTCTGTCCTAGTCCAACCACAGAGATACCACGCACAAGAAAGCAAGCGGTATCTCTACTAACCAATAGTCTGTCCTAGTCCAACCACAGAGATACCACGCACAAGAAAGCAAGCAGTATCTCTACTCACCAATAGTCTGTCCTAGTCCAACCACAGAGATACCACGCACAAGAAAGCAAGCAGTATCTCTACTCACCAATTGTCTGTCCTAGTCCAACCACAGAGATACCACGCACAAGAAAGCAAGCAGTATCTCTACTCACCAATAGTCTGTCCTAGTCCAACCACAGACACCACGCACAAGAAAGCAAGCAGTATCTCTACTCACCAATAGTCTGTCCTAGTCCAACCACAGATACCACGCACAAGAAAGCAAGCAGTATCTCTACTCACCAATAGTCTGTCCTAGTCCAACCACAGAGATACCACGCACAAGAAAGCAAGCAGTATCTCTACTCACCAATAGTCTGTCCTAGACCAACCACAGAGATACCACGCACAAGGAAGCAAGCAGTATCTCTACTCACCAATAGTCTGTCCTAGTCCTACCACAGATACCACACACAAGAAAGCAAGCAGTATCTCTACTCACCAATAGTCTGTCCTAGTCCAACCACAGACACCACGCACAAGAAAGCAAACAGTATCTCTACTCACCAATAGTCTGTCCTAGTCCAACCACAGATACCACGCACAAGAAAGCAAACAGTATCTCTACTCACCAATAGTCTGTCCTAGTCCAACCACAGAGATACCACGCACAAGAAAGCAAGCAGTATCTCTACTCAGCAATAGTCTGTCCTAGTCGAACCACAGACACCACGCACAAGAAAGCAAGCAGTATCTCTACTCACCAATAGTCTGTCCTAGTCCAACCACAGACACCACGCACAAGAAAGCAAGCAGTATCTCTACTCACCAATAGTCTGTCCTAGTCCAACCACAGACACCACGCACAAGAAAGCAAACAGTATCTCTACTCACCAATAGTCTGTCCTAGTCCAACCACAGAGATACCACGCACAAGAAAGCAAGCGGTATCTCTACTCACCAATAGTCTGTCCTAGTCCAACCACAGAGATACCACGCACAAGAAAACAAACGGTATCTCTACTCACCAATAGTCTGTCCTAGTCCAACCACAGACACCACGCACAAGAAAGCAAGCAGTATCTCTACTCACCAATAGTCTGTCCTAGTCCAACCACAGAGATACCACGCACAAGAAAGCAAGCAGTATCTCTACTCTCCAATAGTCTGTCCAAGTGCAACCACAGATACCACGCACAAGAAAGCAAGCAGTATCTCTACTCACCAATAGTCTGTCCTAGTCCAACCACAGAGATACCACGCACAAGAAAGCAAGCAGTATCTCTACTCACCAATAGTCTGTCCTAGTCCAACCACAGAGATACCACGCACAAAAAAGCAAGCAGTATCTCTACTCACCAATAGTCTGTCCTAGTCCAACCACAGATACCACGCACAATAAAGCAAGCAGTATCTCTACTCACCAATAGTCTGTCCTAGTCCAGCCACAGACACCACGCACAAGAAAGCAAACAGTATCTCTACTCACCAATAGTCTGTCCTAGTCCAACCACAGAGATACCACGCACAAGAAAGCAAGCAGTATCTCTACTCACCAATAGTCTGTCCTAGTCCAACCACAGAGATACCACGCACAAGAAAGCAAACAGTATCTCTATTCACCAATAGTCTGTCCTAGTTCAACCACAGAGATACCACGCACAAGAAAGCAAGCAGTATCTCTACTCACCAATAGTCTGTCCTAGTCCAACCACAGACATCACGCACAGGAAAGCAAACAGTATCTCTATTCACCAATAGTCTGTCCTAGTTCAACCACAGAGATACCACGCACAACAAAGCAAGCGGTATCTCTACTCACCAATAGTCTGTCCTAGTCCAACCACAGAGATACCACGCACAAGAAAGCAAGCGGTATCTCTACTCACCAATAGTCTGTCCTAGTCCAACCACAGAGATACCACGCACAAGAAAGCAAACAGTATCTCTACTCACCAATAGTCTGTCCTAGTCCAACCACAGAGATACCACGCACAAGAAAGCAAGCAGTATCTCTACTCACCAATAGTCTGTCCTAGTCCAACCACAGAGATACCACGCACAAGAAAGCAAGCAGTATCTCTACTCACCAATAGTCTGTCCCAGTCCAACCACAGACACCACGCACAAGAAAGCAAGCAGTATCTCTACTCACCAATAGTCTGTCCTAGTCCAACCACAGACACCACGCACAAGAAAGCAAGCAGTATCTCTACTCACTAATAGTCTGTCCTAGTCCAACCACAGAGATACCACGCACAAGAAAGCAAGCAGTATCTCTACTCACCAATAGTCTGTCCTAGTCCAACCACAGAGATACCACGCACAAGAAAGCAAGCAGTATCTCTACTCACCAATAGTCTGTCTTTGTCCAACCACAGATACCACACACAAGAAAGCAAGCAGTATCTCTACTCACCAATAGTCTGTCCTAGTCCAACCACAGACACCCCGCACAAGAAAGCAAACAGTATCTCTACTCATCAATAGTCTGTCCTAGTCCAACCACAGAGATACCACGCACAAGAAAGCAAGCATTATCTCTACTCACCAATAGTCTGTCCTAGTCCAACCACAGACACCACGCACAAGAAAGCAAGCAGTATCTCTACTCACCAAGTCTGTCCTAGTCCAACCACAGACACCACGCACAAGAAAGCAAGCAGTATCTCTACTCTCCAATAGTCTGTCCTAGTGCAACCACAGATACCACGCACAAGAAAGCAAGCAGTATCTCTACTCACCAATAGTCTGTCCTAGTCCAACCACAGATACCACGCACAAGAAAGCAAGCAGTATCTCTACTCACCAATAGTCTGTCCTAGTCCAACCACAGACACCACGCACAAGAAAGCAAGCAGTATCTCTACTCACCAGTCTGTCCTAGTCCAACCACAGAGATACCACGCACAAGAAAGCAAACAGTATCTCTATTCACCAATAGTCTGTCCTAGTCCAACCACAGAGATACCACGCACAAGAAAGCAAGCGGTATCTCTACTCACCAATCGTCTGTCCTAGTCCAACCACAGAGATACCACGCACAAGAAAGCAAGCGGTATCTCTACTAACCAATAGTCTGTCCTAGTCCAACCACATAGATACCACGCACAAGAAAGCAAGCAGTATCTCTACTCACCAATAGTCTGTCCTAGTCCAACCACAGAGATACCACGCACAAGAAAGCAAGCAGTATCTCTACTCACCAATTGTCTGTCCTAGTCCAACCACAGAGATACCACGCACAAGAAAGCAAGCAGTATCTCTACTCACCAATAGTCTGTCCTAGTCCAACCACAGACACCACGCACAAGAAAGCAAGCAGTATCTCTACTCACCAATAGTCTGTCCTAGTCCAACCACAGACACCACGCACAAGAAAGCAAGCAGTATCTCTACTCACCAATTGTCTGTCCTAGTCCAACCACAGAGATACCACGCACAAGAAAGCAAGCAGTATCTCTACTCACCAATAGTCTGTCCTAGTCCAACCACAGATACCACGCACAAGAAAGCAAGCAGTATCTCTACTCACCAATAGTCTGTCCTAGTCCAACCACAGATACGAAGCAAGCAGTACCTCTACTCACCAATAGTCTGTCCTAGTCCAACCACAGACACCACGCACAAGAAAGCAAACAGTATCTCTACTCACCAATAGTCTGTCCTAGTCCAACCACAGAGATACCACGCACAAGAAAGAAAGCAGTATCTCTAATCACCAATAGTCTGTCCTAGACCAACCACAGAGATACCACGCACAAGAAAGCAAGCAGTATCTCTACTCACCAATAGTCTGTCCTAGTCCAACCACAGAGATACCATGCACAAGGAAGCAAGCAGTATCTCTACTCACCAATAGTCTGTCCTAGTCCAACCACAGACACCACGCACAAGAAAGCAAGCAGTATCTCTACTCACCAATAGTCTGTCCTAGTCCAACCACAGAGATACCACGCACAAGAAAGCAAGCAGTATCTCTACTCACCAATAATCTGTCCTCGTCCAACCACAGACATCACGCACAGGAAAGCAAGCAGTATCTCTACTCACCAGTCTGTCCTAGTCCAACCACAGAGATACCACGCACAAGAAAGCAAACAGTATCTCTATTCACCAATAGTCTGTCCTAGTCCAACCACAGAGATACCACGCACAAGAAAGCAAGCGGTATCTCTACTCACCAATAGTCTGTCCTAGTCCAACCACAGAGATACCACGCACAAGAAAGCAAGCGGTATCTCTACTCACCAATAGTCTGTCCTACTCCAACCACAGAGATACCACGCACAAGAAAGCAAGCAGTATCTCTACTCACCAATAGTCTGTCCTAGTCCAACCACAGAGATACCACGCACAAGAAAGCAAGCAGTATCTCTACTCACCAATTGTCTGTCCTAGTCCAACCACAGAGATACCACGCACAAGAAAGCAAGCAGTATCTCTACTCACCAATAGTCTGTCCTAGTCCAACCACAGACACCACGCACAAGAAAGCAAGCAGTATCTCTACTCACCAATAGTCTGTCCTAGTCCAACCACAGATACCACGCACAAGAAAGCAAGCAGTATCTCTACTCACCAATAGTCTGTCCTAGTCCAACCACAGATACCACACACAAGAAAGCAAGCAGTATCTCTACTCACCAATAGTCTGTCCTAGTCCAACCACAGACACCACGCACAAGAAAGCAAGCAGTATATCTACTCACCAATAGTCTGTCCTAGTCCAACCACAGACACCACGCACAAGAAAGCAAACAGTATCTCTACTCACCAATAGTCTGTCCTAGTCCAACCACAGAGATACCACGCACAAGAAAGCAAGCAGTATCTCTACTCACCAATAGTCTGTCCTAGTCCAACCACAGAGATACCACGCACAAGAAAGCAAGCAGTATCTCTACTCTCCAATAGTCTGTCCAAGTGCAACCACAGATACCACGCACAAGAAAGCAAGCAGTATCTCTACTCACCAATAGTCTGTCCTAGTCCAACCACAGACACCACGCACAAGAAAGCAAGCAGTATCTCTACTCACCAATAGTCTGTCCTAGTCCAACCACAGAGATACCATGCACAAGGAAGCAAGCAGTATCTCTACTCACCAATAGTCTGTCCTAGTCCAACCACAGACACCACGCACAAGAAAGCAAGCAGTATCTCTACTCACCAATAGTCTGTCCTAGTCCAACCACAGAGATACCACGCACAAGAAAGCAAGCAGTATCTCTACTCACCAATAATCTGTCCTCGTCCAACCACAGACATCACGCACAGGAAAGCAAGCAGTATCTCTACTCACCAGTCTGTCCTAGTCCAACCACAGAGATACCACGCACAAGAAAGCAAACAGTATCTCTATTCACCAATAGTCTGTCCTAGTCCAACCACAGAGATACCACGCACAAGAAAGCAAGCGGTATCTCTACTCACCAATAGTCTGTCCTAGTCCAACCACAGAGATACCACGCACAAGAAAGCAAGCGGTATCTCTACTCACTAATAGTCTGTCCTAGTCCAACCACAGAGATACCACGCACAAGAAAGCAAGCAGTATCTCTACTCACCAATAGTCTGTCCTAGTCCAACCACAGAGAAACCACGCACAAGAAAGCAAGCAGTATCTCTACTCACCAATAGTCTGTCCTAGTCCAACCACAGAGATACCACGCACAAGAAAGCAAGCAGTATCTCTACTCAGCAATAGTCTGTCCTAGTCGAACCACAGACACCACGCACAAGAAAGCAAGCAGTATCTCTACTCACCAATAGTCTGTCCTAGTCCAACCACAGACACCACGCACAAGAAAGCAAGCAGTATCTCTACTCACCAACAGTCTGTCCTAGTCCAACCACAGACACCACGCACAAGAAAGCAAACAGTATCTCTACTCACCAATAGTCTGTCCTAGTCCAACCACAGAGATACCACGCACAAGAAAGCAAGCGGTATCTCTACTCACCAATAGTCTGTCCTAGTCCAACCACAGAGATACCACGCACAAGAAAACAAACAGTATCTCTACTCACCAATAGTCTGTCCTAGTCCAACCACAGACACCACGCACAAGAAAGCAAGCAGTATCTCTACTCACCAATAGTCTGTCCTAGTCCAACCACAGAGATACCACGCACAAGAAAGCAAGCAGTATCTCTACTCTCCAATAGTCTGTCCAAGTGCAACCACAGATACCACGCACAAGAAAGCAAGCAGTATCTCTACTCACCAATAGTCTGTCCTAGTCCAACCACAGAGATACCACGCACAAGAAAGCAAGCAGTATCTCTACTCACCAATAGTCTGTCCTAGTCCAACCACAGAGATACCACGCACAAAAAAGCAAGCAGTATCTCTACTCACCAATAGTCTGTCCTAGTCCAACCACAGATACCACGCACAATAAAGCAAGCAGTATCTCTACTCACCAATAGTCTGTCCTAGTCCAGCCACAGACACCACGCACAAGAAAGCAAACAGTATCTCTACTCACCAATAGTCTGTCCTAGTCCAACCACAGATACCACGCACAAGAAAGCAAGCAGTATCTCTACTCACCAATAGTCTGTCCTAGTCCAACCACAGAGATACCACGCACAAGAAAGCAAGCAGTATCTCTACTCACCAATAGTCTGTCCTAGTTCAACCACAGAGATACCACGCACAACAAAGCAAGCGGTATCTCTACTCACCAATAGTCTGTCCTAGTCCAACCACAGAGATACCACGCACAAGAAAGCAAGCGGTATCTCTACTCACCAATAGTCTGTCCTAGTCCAACCACAGAGATACCACGCACAAGAAAGCAAACAGTATCTCTACTCACCAATAGTCTGTCCTAGTCCAACCACAGAGATACCACGCACAAGAAAGCAAGCAGTATCTCTACTCACCAATAGTCTGTCCTAGTCCAACCACAGACACCACGCACAAGAAAGCAAGCAGTATCTCTACTCACCAATAGTCTGTCCTAGTCCAACCACAGAGATACCACGCACAAGAAAGCAAGCAGTATCTCTACTCACCAATTGTCTGTCCTAGTCCAACCACAGATACCACACACAAGAAAGCAAGCAGTATCTCTACTCACCAATAGTCTGTCCTAGTCCAACCACAGATACCACGCACAAGAAAGCAAGCAGTATCTCTACTCACCAATAGTCTGTCCTAGTCCAACCACAGATACCACGCACAAGAAAGCAAGCAGTATCTCTACTCACCAATAGTCTGTCCTAGTCCAACCACAGAGATACCACGCACAAGAAAGCAAGCAGTATCTCTACTCACCAATAGTCTGTCCTAGACCAACCACAGAGATACCACGCACAAGAAAGCAAGCAGTATCTCTACTCACCAATAGTCTGTCCTAGTCCAACCACAGATACCACACACAAGAAAGCAAGCAGTATCTCTACTCACCAATAGTCTGTCCTAGTCCAACCACAGACACCACGCACAAGAAAGCAAACAGTATCTCTACTCACCAATAGTCTGTCCTAGTCCAACCACAGAGATACCACGCACAAGAAAGCAAGCAGTATCTCTACTCACCAATAGTCTGTCCTAGACCAACCACAGAGATACCACGCACAAGAAAGCAAGCAGTATCTCTACTCACCAATAGTCTGTCCTAGTCCAACCACAGAGATACCACGCACAAGAAAGCAAGCAGTATCTCTACTCACCAATTGTCTGTCCTAGTCCAACCACAGAGATACCACGCACAAGAAAGCAAGCAGTATCTCTACTCACCAATTGTCTGTCCTAGTCCAACCACAGATACCACGCACAAGAAAGCAAGCAGTATCTCTACTCACCAATAGTCTGTCCTAGTCCAACCACAGATACCACACACAAGAAAGCAAGCAGTATCTCTACTCACCAATAGTCTGTCCTAGTCCAACCACAGACACCACGCACAAGAAAGCAAACAGTATCTCTACTCACCAATAGTCTGTCCTAGTCCAACCACAGAGATACCACGCACAAGAAAGCAAGCAGTATCTCTACTCACCAATAGTCTGTCCTAGACCAACCACAGAGATACCACGCACAAGAAAGCAAGCAGTATCTCTACTCACCAATAGTCTGTCCTAGTCCAACCACAGAGATACCACGCACAAGGAAGCAAGCAGTATCTCTACTCACCAATAGTCTGTCCTAGTCCAACCACAGACACCACGCACAAGAAAGCAAGCAGTATCTCCACTCACCAATAGTCTGTCCTAGTCCAACCACAGAGATACCACGCACAAGAAAGCAAGCAGTATCTCTACTCACCAATAATCTGTCCTCGTCCAACCACAGACATCACGCACAGGAAAGCAAGCAGTATCTCTACTCACCAGTCTGTCCTAGTCCAACCACAGAGATACCACGCACAAGAAAGCAAACAGTATCTCTATTCACCAATAGTCTGTCCTAGTCCAACCACAGAGATACCACGCACAAGAAAGCAAGCGGTATCTCTACTCACCAATAGTCTGTCCTAGTCCAACCACAGAGATACCACGCACAAGAAAGCAAGCGGTATCTCTACTCACCAATAGTCTGTCCTAGTCCAACCACAGAGATACCACGCACAAGAAAGCAAGCAGTATCTCTACTCACCAATAGTCTGTCCTAGTCCAACCACAGAGATACCACGCACAAGAAAGCAAGCAGTATCTCTACTCACCAATTGTCTGTCCTAGTCCAACCACAGAGATACCACGCACAAGAAAGCAAGCAGTATCTCTACTCACCAATAGTCTGTCCTAGTCCAACCACAGACACCACGCACAAGAAAGCAAGCAGTATCTCTACTCACCAATAGTCTGTCCTAGTCCAACCACAGATACCACGCACAAGAAAGCAAGCAGTATCTCTACTCACCAATAGTCTGTCCTAGTCCAACCACAGACACCACGCACAAGAAAGCAAACAGTATCTCTACTCACCAATAGTCTGTCCTAGTCCAACCACAGAGATACCACGCACAAGAAAGCAAACAGTATCTCTACTCACAAATAGTCTGTCCTAGTCCAACCACAGACACCACGCACAAGAAAGCAAGCAGTATCTCTACTCACCAATAGTCTGTCCTAGTCCAACCACAGAGATACCACGCACAAGAAAGCAAGCAGTATCTCTACTCTCCAATAGTCTGTCCTAGTGCAACCACAGATACCACGCACAAGAAAGCAAGCAGTATCTCTACTCACCAATAGTCTGTCCTAGTCCAACCACAGACACCACGCACAAGAAAGCAAGCAGTATCTCTACTCACCAATAGTCTGTCCTAGTCCAACCACAGAGATACCATGCACAAGGAAGCAAGCAGTATCTCTACTCACCAATAGTCTGTCCTAGTCCAACCACAGACACCACGCACAAGAAAGCAAGCAGTATCTCTACTCACCAATAGTCTGTCCTAGTCCAACCACAGAGATACCACGCACAAGAAAGCAAGCAGTATCTCTACTCACCAATAATCTGTCCTCGTCCAACCACAGACATCACGCACAGGAAAGCAAGCAGTATCTCTACTCACCAGTCTGTCCTAGTCCAACCACAGAGATACCACGCACAAGAAAGCAAACAGTATCTCTATTCACCAATAGTCTGTCCTAGTCCAACCACAGAGATACCACGCACAAGAAAGCAAGCGGTATCTCTACTCACCAATAGTCTGTCCTAGTCCAACCACAGAGATACCACGCACAAGAAAGCAAGCGGTATCTCTACTAACCAATAGTCTGTCCTAGTCCAACCACAGAGATACCACGCACAAGAAAGCAAGCAGTATCTCTACTCACCAATAGTCTGTCCTAGTCCAACCACAGAGATACCACGCACAAGAAAGCAAGCAGTATCTCTACTCACCAATTGTCTGTCCTAGTCCAACCACAGAGATACCACGCACAAGAAAGCAAACAGTATCTCTATTCACCAATAGTCTGTCCTAGTTCAACCACAGAGATACCACGCACAACAAAGCAAGCGGTATCTCTACTCACCAATAGTCTGTCCTAGTCCAACCACAGAGATACCACGCACAAGAAAGCAAGCGGTATCTCTACTCACCAATAGTCTGTCCTAGTCCAACCACAGAGATACCACGCACAAGAAAGCAAACAGTATCTCTACTCACCAATAGTCTGTCCTAGTCCAACCACAGAGATACCACGCACAAGAAAGCAAGCAGTATCTCTACTCACCAATAGTCTGTCCTAGTCCAACCACAGACACCACGCACAAGAAAGCAAGCAGTATCTCTACTCACCAATAGTCTGTCCTAGTCCAACCACAGAGATACCACGCACAAGAAAGCAAGCAGTATCTCTACTCACCAATTGTCTGTCCTAGTCCAACCACAGATACCACACACAAGAAAGCAAGCAGTATCTCTACTCACCAATAGTCTGTCCTAGTCCAACCACAGATACCACGCACAATAAAGCAAGCAGTATCTCTACTCACCAATAGTCTGTCCTAGTCCAGCCACAGACACCACGCACAAGAAAGCAAACAGTATCTCTACTCACCAATAGTCTGTCCTAGTCCAACCACAGATACCACGCACAAGAAAGCAAGCAGTATCTCTACTCACCAATAGTCTGTCCTAGTCCAACCACAGAGATACCACGCACAAGAAAGCAAGCAGTATCTCTACTCACCAATAGTCTGTCCTAGTCCAACCACAGACACCACGCACAAGAAAGCAAGCAGTATCTCTACTCACCAATAGTCTGTCCTAGTCCAACCACAGA
The DNA here is from genome assembly GCF_048418815.1 of Hemitrygon akajei. Taxonomy (NCBI): domain Eukaryota; kingdom Metazoa; phylum Chordata; class Chondrichthyes; order Myliobatiformes; family Dasyatidae; genus Hemitrygon; species Hemitrygon akajei. The sequence goes on from NC_133132.1 coordinate 31,906,848, forward strand.
CACCACGCACAAGAAAGCAAACAGTATCTCTATTCACCAATAGTCTGTCCTAGTTCAACCACAGAGATACCACGCACAACAAAGCAAGCGGTATCTCTACTCACCAATAGTCTGTCCTAGTCCAACCACAGAGATACCACGCACAAGAAAGCAAGCGGTATCTCTACTCACCAATAGTCTGTCCTAGTCCAACCACAGAGATACCACGCACAAGAAAGCAAACAGTATCTCTACTCACCAATAGTCTGTCCTAGTCCAACCACAGAGATACCACGCACAAGAAAGCAAGCAGTATCTCTACTCACCAATAGTCTGTCCTAGTCCAACCACAGACACCACGCACAAGAAAGCAAGCAGTATCTCTACTCACCAATAGTCTGTCCTAGTCCAACCACAGAGATACCACGCACAAGAAAGCAAGCAGTATCTCTACTCACCAATTGTCTGTCCTAGTCCAACCACAGATACCACACACAAGAAAGCAAGCAGTATCTCTACTCACCAATAGTCTGTCCTAGTCCAACCACAGATACCACGCACAAGAAAGCAAGCAGTATCTCTACTCACCAATAGTCTGTCCTAGTCCAACCACAGATACCACGCACAAGAAAGCAAGCAGTATCTCTACTCACCAATAGTCTGTCCTAGTCCAACCACAGAGATACCACGCACAACAAAGCAAGCGGTATCTCTACTCACCAATAGTCTGTCCTAGTCCAACCACAGAGATACCACGCACAAGAAAGCAAGCAGTATCTCTACTCACCAATAGTCTGTCCTAGTCCAACCACAGAGATACCACGCACAAGAAAGCAAGCAGTATCTCTACTCACCAATAGTCTGTCCTAGTCCAACCACAGAGATACCACGCACAAGAAAGCAAGCAGTATCTCTACTCACCAATAGTCTGTCCTAGTCCAACCACAGACACCACGCACAAGAAAGCAAGCAGTATCTCTACTCACCAATAGTCTGTCCTAGTCCAACCACAGATACCACGCACAAGAAAGCAAGCAGTATCTCTACTCACCAATAGTCTGTCCTAGTCCAACCACAGACACCACGCACAAGAAAGCAAACAGTATCTCTACTCACCAATAGTCTGTCCTAGTCCAACCACAGAGATACCACGCACAAGAAAGCAAACAGTATCTCTACTCACCAATAGTCTGTCCTAGTCCAACCACAGACACCACGCACAAGAAAGCAAGCAGTATCTCTACTCACCAATAGTCTGTCCTAGTCCAACCACAAAGATACCATGCACAAGAAAGCAAGCAGTATCTCTACTCTCCAATAGTCTGTCCTAGTGCAACCACAGATACCACGCACAAGAAAGCAAGCAGTATCTCTACTCACCAATAGTCTGTCCTAGTCCAACCACAGACACCACGCACAAGAAAGCAAGCAGTATCTCTACTCACCAATAGTCTGTCCTAGTCCAACCACAGAGATACCATGCACAAGGAAGCAAGCAGTATCTCTACTCACCAATAGTCTGTCCTAGTCCAACCACAGACACCACGCACAAGAAAGCAAGCAGTATCTCTACTCACCAATAGTCTGTCCTAGTCCAACCACAGAGATACCACGCACAAGAAAGCAAGCAGTATCTCTACTCACCAATAATCTGTCCTCGTCCAACCACAGACATCACGCACAGGAAAGCAAGCAGTATCTCTACTCACCAGTCTGTCCTAGTCCAACCACAGAGATACCACGCACAAGAAAGCAAACAGTATCTCTATTCACCAATAGTCTGTCCTAGTCCAACCACAGAGATACCACGCACAAGAAAGCAAGCGGTATCTCTACTCACCAATAGTCTGTCCTAGTCCAACCACAGAGATACCACGCACAAGAAAGCAAGCGGTATCTCTACTAACCAATAGTCTGTCCTAGTCCAAGCACAGAGATACCACGCACAAGAAAGCAAGCAGTATCTCTACTCACCAATAGTCTGTCCTAGTCCAACCACAGAGATACCACGCACAAGAAAGCAAGCAGTATCTCTACTCACCAATTGTCTGTCCTAGTCCAACCACAGAGATACCACGCACAAGAAAGCAAGCAGTATCTCTACTCACCAATAGTCTGTCCTAGTCCAACCACAGACACCACGCACAAGAAAGCAAGCAGTATCTCTACTCACCAATAGTCTGTCCTAGTCCAACCACAGATACCACGCACAAGAAAGCAAGCAGTATCTCTACTCACCAATAGTCTGTCCTAGTCCAACCACAGAGATACCACGCACAAGAAAGCAAGCAGTATCTCTACTCACCAATAGTCTGTCCTAGTCCAACCACAGAGATACCACGCACAAGAAAGCAAGCAGTATCTCTACTCACCAATAGTCTGTCCTAGTCCAACCACAGACACCACGCACAAGAAAGCAAGCAGTATCTCTACTCACCAATAGTCTGTCCTAGTCCAACCACAGAGATACCACGCACAAGAAAGCAAGCAGTATCTCTACTCACCAATTGTCTGTCCTAGTCCAACCACAGATACCACACACAAGAAAGCAAGCAGTATCTCTACTCACCAATAGTCTGTCCTAGTCCAACCACAGATACCACGCACAATAAAGCAAGCAGTATCTCTACTCACCAATAGTCTGTCCTAGTCCAGCCACAGACACCACGCACAAGAAAGCAAACAGTATCTCTACTCACCAATAGTCTGTCCTAGTCCAACCACAGATACCACGCACAAGAAAGCAAGCAGTATCTCTACTCACCAATAGTCTGTCCTAGTCCAACCACAGAGATACCACGCACAAGAAAGCAAGCAGTATCTCTACTCACCAATAGTCTGTCCTAGTCCAACCACAGACACCACGCACAAGAAAGCAAGCAGTATCTCTACTCACCAATAGTCTGTCCTAGTCCAACCACAGACACCACGCACAAGAAAGCAAACAGTATCTCTATTCACCAATAGTCTGTCCTAGTTCAACCACAGAGATACCACGCACAACAAAGCAAGCGGTATCTCTACTCACCAATAGTCTGTCCTAGTCCAACCACAGAGATACCACGCACAAGAAAGCAAGCGGTATCTCTACTCACCAATAGTCTGTCCTAGTCCAACCACAGAGATACCACGCACAAGAAAGCAAACAGTATCTCTACTCACCAATAGTCTGTCCTAGTCCAACCACAGAGATACCACGCACAAGAAAGCAAGCAGTATCTCTACTCACCAATAGTCTGTCCTAGTCCAACCACAGACACCACGCACAAGAAAGCAAGCAGTATCTCTACTCACCAATAGTCTGTCCTAGTCCAACCACAGAGATACCACGCACAAGAAAGCAAGCAGTATCTCTACTCACCAATTGTCTGTCCTAGTCCAACCACAGATACCACACACAAGAAAGCAAGCAGTATCTCTACTCACCAATAGTCTGTCCTAGTCCAACCACAGATACCACGCACAAGAAAGCAAGCAGTATCTCTACTCACCAATAGTCTGTCCTAGTCCAACCACAGATACCACGCACAAGAAAGCAAGCAGTATCTCTACTCACCAATAGTCTGTCCTAGTCCAACCACAGAGATACCACGCACAACAAAGCAAGCGGTATCTCTACTCACCAATAGTCTGTCCTAGTCCAACCACAGAGATACCACGCACAAGAAAGCAAGCAGTATCTCTACTCACCAATAGTCTGTCCTAGTCCAACCACAGAGATACCACGCACAAGAAAGCAAGCAGTATCTCTACTCACCAATTGTCTGTCCTAGTCCAACCACAGAGATACCACGCACAAGAAAGCAAGCAGTATCTCTACTCACCAATAGTCTGTCCTAGTCCAACCACAGACACCACGCACAAGAAAGCAAGCAGTATCTCTACTCACCAATAGTCTGTCCTAGTCCAACCACAGATACCACGCACAAGAAAGCAAGCAGTATCTCTACTCACCAATAGTCTGTCCTAGTCCAACCACAGACACCACGCACAAGAAAGCAAACAGTATCTCTACTCACCAATAGTCTGTCCTAGTCCAACCACAGAGATACCACGCACAAGAAAGCAAACAGTATCTCTACTCACCAATAGTCTGTCCTAGTCCAACCACAGACACCACGCACAAGAAAGCAAGCAGTATCTCTACTCACCAATAGTCTGTCCTAGTCCAACCACAAAGATACCATGCACAAGAAAGCAAGCAGTATCTCTACTCTCCAATAGTCTGTCCTAGTGCAACCACAGATACCACGCACAAGAAAGCAAGCAGTATCTCTACTCACCAATAGTCTGTCCTAGTCCAACCACAGACACCACGCACAAGAAAGCAAGCAGTATCTCTACTCACCAATAGTCTGTCCTAGTCCAACCACAGAGATACCATGCACAAGGAAGCAAGCAGTATCTCTACTCACCAATAGTCTGTCCTAGTCCAACCACAGACACCACGCACAAGAAAGCAAGCAGTATCTCTACTCACCAATAGTCTGTCCTAGTCCAACCACAGAGATACCACGCACAAGAAAGCAAGCAGTATCTCTACTCACCAATAATCTGTCCTCGTCCAACCACAGACATCACGCACAGGAAAGCAAGCAGTATCTCTACTCACCAGTCTGTCCTAGTCCAACCACAGAGATACCACGCACAAGAAAGCAAACAGTATCTCTATTCACCAATAGTCTGTCCTAGTCCAACCACAGAGATACCACGCACAAGAAAGCAAGCGGTATCTCTACTCACCAATAGTCTGTCCTAGTCCAACCACAGAGATACCACGCACAAGAAAGCAAGCGGTATCTCTACTAACCAATAGTCTGTCCTAGTCCAAGCACAGAGATACCACGCACAAGAAAGCAAGCAGTATCTCTACTCACCAATAGTCTGTCCTAGTCCAACCACAGAGATACCACGCACAAGAAAGCAAGCAGTATCTCTACTCACCAATTGTCTGTCCTAGTCCAACCACAGAGATACCACGCACAAGAAAGCAAGCAGTATCTCTACTCACCAATAGTCTGTCCTAGTCCAACCACAGACACCACGCACAAGAAAGCAAGCAGTATCTCTACTCACCAATAGTCTGTCCTAGTCCAACCACAGATACCACGCACAAGAAAGCAAGCAGTATCTCTACTCACCAATAGTCTGTCCTAGTCCAACCACAGAGATACCACGCACAAGAAAGCAAGCAGTATCTCTACTCACCAATAGTCTGTCCTAGTCCAACCACAGAGATACCACGCACAAGAAAGCAAGCAGTATCTCTACTCACCAATAGTCTGTCCTAGTCCAACCACAGAGATACCACGCACAAAAAAGCAAGCAGTATCTCTACTCACCAATAGTCTGTCCTAGTCCAACCACAGATACCACGCACAATAAAGCAAGCAGTATCTCTACTCACCAATAGTCTGTCCTAGTCCAGCCACAGACACCACGCACAAGAAAGCAAACAGTATCTCTACTCACCAATAGTCTGTCCTAGTCCAACCACAGATACCACGCACAAGAAAGCAAGCAGTATCTCTACTCACCAATAGTCTGTCCTAGTCCAACCACAGAGATACCACGCACAAGAAAGCAAGCAGTATCTCTACTCACCAATAGTCTGTCCTAGTCCAACCACAGACACCACGCACAAGAAAGCAAGCAGTATCTCTACTCACCAATAGTCTGTCCTAGTCCAACCACAGACACCACGCACAAGAAAGCAAACAGTATCTCTATTCACCAATAGTCTGTCCTAGTTCAACCACAGAGATACCACGCACAACAAAGCAAGCGGTATCTCTACTCACCAATAGTCTGTCCTAGTCCAACCACAGAGATACCACGCACAAGAAAGCAAGCGGTATCTCTACTCACCAATAGTCTGTCCTAGTCCAACCACAGAGATACCACGCACAAGAAAGCAAACAGTATCTCTACTCACCAATAGTCTGTCCTAGTCCAACCACAGAGATACCACGCACAAGAAAGCAAGCAGTATCTCTACTCACCAATAGTCTGTCCTAGTCCAACCACAGACACCACGCACAAGAAAGCAAGCAGTATCTCTACTCACCAATAGTCTGTCCTAGTCCAACCACAGAGATACCACGCACAAGAAAGCAAGCAGTATCTCTACTCACCAATTGTCTGTCCTAGTCCAACCACAGATACCACACACAAGAAAGCAAGCAGTATCTCTACTCACCAATAGTCTGTCCTAGTCCAACCACAGATACCACGCACAATAAAGCAAGCAGTATCTCTACTCACCAATAGTCTGTCCTAGTCCAGCCACAGACACCACGCACAAGAAAGCAAACAGTATCTCTACTCACCAATAGTCTGTCCTAGTCCAACCACAGATACCACGCACAAGAAAGCAAGCAGTATCTCTACTCACCAATAGTCTGTCCTAGTCCAACCACAGAGATACCACGCACAAGAAAGCAAGCAGTATCTCTACTCACCAATAGTCTGTCCTAGTCCAACCACAGACACCACGCACAAGAAAGCAAGCAGTATCTCTACTCACCAATAGTCTGTCCTAGTCCAACCACAGACACCACGCACAAGAAAGCAAACAGTATCTCTATTCACCAATAGTCTGTCCTAGTTCAACCACAGAGATACCACGCACAACAAAGCAAGCGGTATCTCTACTCACCAATAGTCTGTCCTAGTCCAACCACAGAGATACCACGCACAAGAAAGCAAGCGGTATCTCTACTCACCAATAGTCTGTCCTAGTCCAACCACAGAGATACCACGCACAAGAAAGCAAACAGTATCTCTACTCACCAATAGTCTGTCCTAGTCCAACCACAGAGATACCACGCACAAGAAAGCAAGCAGTATCTCTACTCACCAATAGTCTGTCCTAGTCCAACCACAGACACCACGCACAAGAAAGCAAGCAGTATCTCTACTCACCAATAGTCTGTCCTAGTCCAACCACAGAGATACCACGCACAAGAAAGCAAGCAGTATCTCTACTCACCAATTGTCTGTCCTAGTCCAACCACAGATACCACACACAAGAAAGCAAGCAGTATCTCTACTCACCAATAGTCTGTCCTAGTCCAACCACAGATACCACGCACAAGAAAGCAAGCAGTATCTCTACTCACCAATAGTCTGTCCTAGTCCAACCACAGAGATACCACGCACAAGAAAGCAAGCAGTATCTCTACTCACCAATAGTCTGTCCTAGACCAACCACAGAGATACCACGCACAAGAAAGCAAGCAGTATCTCTACTCACCAATAGTCTGTCCTAGTCCAACCACAGATACCACACACAAGAAAGCAAGCAGTATCTCTACTCACCAATAGTCTGTCCTAGTCCAACCACAGACACCACGCACAAGAAAGCAAACAGTATCTCTACTCACCAATAGTCTGTCCTAGTCCAACCACAGAGATACCACGCACAAGAAAGCAAGCAGTATCTCTACTCACCAATAGTCTGTCCTAGACCAACCACAGAGATACCACGCACAAGAAAGCAAGCAGTATCTCTACTCACCAATAGTCTGTCCTAGTCCAACCACAGAGATACCACGCACAAGAAAGCAAGCAGTATCTCTACTCACCAATTGTCTGTCCTAGTCCAACCACAGAGATACCACGCACAAGAAAGCAAGCAGTATCTCTACTCACCAATTGTCTGTCCTAGTCCAACCACAGATACCACGCACAAGAAAGCAAGCAGTATCTCTACTCACCAATAGTCTGTCCTAGTCCAACCACAGATACCACACACAAGAAAGCAAGCAGTATCTCTACTCACCAATAGTCTGTCCTAGTCCAACCACAGACACCACGCACAAGAAAGCAAACAGTATCTCTACTCACCAATAGTCTGTCCTAGTCCAACCACAGAGATACCACGCACAAGAAAGCAAGCAGTATCTCTACTCACCAATAGTCTGTCCTAGACCAACCACAGAGATACCACGCACAAGAAAGCAAGCAGTATCTCTACTCACCAATAGTCTGTCCTAGTCCAACCACAGAGATACCACGCACAAGGAAGCAAGCAGTATCTCTACTCACCAATAGTCTGTCCTAGTCCAACCACAGACACCACGCACAAGAAAGCAAGCAGTATCTCTACTCACCAATAGTCTGTCCTAGTCCAACCACAGAGATACCACGCACAAGAAAGCAAGCAGTATCTCTACTCACCAATAATCTGTCCTCGTCCAACCACAGACATCACGCACAGGAAAGCAAGCAGTATCTCTACTCACCAGTCTGTCCTAGTCCAACCACAGAGATACCACGCACAAGAAAGCAAACAGTATCTCTATTCACCAATAGTCTGTCCTAGTCCAACCACAGAGATACCACGCACAAGAAAGCAAGCGGTATCTCTACTCACCAATAGTCTGTCCTAGTCCAACCACAGAGATACCACGCACAAGAAAGCAAGCGGTATCTCTACTCACCAATAATCTGTCCTAGTCCAACCACAGAGATACCACGCACAAGAAAGCAAGCAGTATCTCTACTCACCAATAGTCTGTCCTAGTCCAACCACAGAGATACCACGCACAAGAAAGCAAGCAGTATCTCTACTCACCAATTGTCTGTCCTAGTCCAACCACAGAGATACCACGCACAAGAAAGCAAGCAGTATCTCTACTCACCAATAGTCTGTCCTAGTCCAACCACAGACACCACGCACAAGAAAGCAAGCAGTATCTCTACTCACCAATAGTCTGTCCTAGTCCAACCACAGATACCACGCACAAGAAAGCAAGCAGTATCTCTACTCACCAATAGTCTGTCCTAGTCCAACCACAGACACCACGCACAAGAAAGCAAACAGTATCTCTACTCACCAATAGTCTGTCCTAGTCCAACCACAGAGATACCACGCACAAGAAAGCAAACAGTATCTCTACTCACCAATAGTCTGTCCTAGTCCAACCACAGACACCACGCACAAGAAAGCAAGCAGTATCTCTACTCACCAATAGTCTGTCCTAGTCCAACCACAGAGATACCACGCACAAGAAAGCAAGCAGTATCTCTACTCTCCAATATTCTGTCCTAGTGCAACCACAGATACCACGCACAAGAAAGCAAGCAGTATCTCTACTCACCAATAGTCTGTCCTAGTCCAACCACAGACACCACGCACAAGAAAGCAAGCAGTATCTCTACTCACCAATAGTCTGTCCTAGTCCAACCACAGAGATACCATGCACAAGGAAGCAAGCAGTATCTCTACTCACCAATAGTCTGTCCTAGTCCAACCACAGACACCACGCACAAGAAAGCAAGCAGTATCTCTACTCACCAATAGTCTGTCCTAGTCCAACCACAGAGATACCACGCACAAGAAAGCAAGCAGTATCTCTACTCACCAATAATCTGTCCTCGTCCAACCACAGACATCACGCACAGGAAAGCAAGCAGTATCTCTACTCACCAGTCTGTCCTAGTCCAACCACAGAGATACCACGCACAAGAAAGCAAACAGTATCTCTATTCACCAATAGTCTGTCCTAGTCCAACCACAGAGATACCACGCACAAGAAAGCAAGCGGTATCTCTACTCACCAATAGTCTGTCCTAGTCCAACCACAGAGATACCACGCACAAGAAAGCAAGCGGTATCTCTACTAACCAATAGTCTGTCCTAGTCCAACCACAGAGATACCACGCACAAGAAAGCAAGCAGTATCTCTACTCACCAATAGTCTGTCCTAGTCCAACCACAGAGATACCACGCACAAGAAAGCAAGCAGTATCTCTACTCACCAATTGTCTGTCCTAGTCCAACCACAGAGATACCACGCACAAGAAAGCAAGCAGTATCTCTACTCACCAATAGTCTGTCCTAGTCCAACCACAGACACCACGCACAAGAAAGCAAGCAGTATCTCTACTCACCAATAGTCTGTCCTAGTCCAACCACAGATACCACGCACAAGAAAGCAAGCAGTATCTCTACTCACCAATAGTCTGTCCTAGTCCAACCACAGAGATACCACGCACAAGAAAGCAAGCAGTATCTCTACTCACCAATAGTCTGTCCTAGACCAACCACAGAGATACCACGCACAAGGAAGCAAGCAGTATCTCTACTCACCAATAGTCTGTCCTAGTCCTACCACAGATACCACACACAAGAAAGCAAGCAGTATCTCTACTCACCAATAGTCTGTCCTAGTCCAACCACAGACACCACGCACAAGAAAGCAAACAGTATCTCTACTCACCAATAGTCTGTCCTAGTCCAACCACAGATACCACGCACAAGAAAGCAAACAGTATCTCTACTCACCAATAGTCTGTCCTAGTCCAACCACAGAGATACCACGCACAAGAAAGCAAGCAGTATCTCTACTCAGCAATAGTCTGTCCTAGTCGAACCACAGACACCACGCACAAGAAAGCAAGCAGTATCTCTACTCACCAATAGTCTGTCCTAGTCCAACCACAGACACCACGCACAAGAAAGCAAGCAGTATCTCTACTCACCAATAGTCTGTCCTAGTCCAACCACAGACACCACGCACAAGAAAGCAAACAGTATCTCTACTCACCAATAGTCTGTCCTAGTCCAACCACAGAGATACCACGCACAAGAAAGCAAGCGGTATCTCTACTCACCAATAGTCTGTCCTAGTCCAACCACAGAGATACCACGCCCAAGAAAACAAACGGTATCTCTACTCACCAATAGTCTGTCCTAGTCCAACCACAGACACCACGCACAAGAAAGCAAGCAGTATCTCTACTCACCAATAGTCTGTCCTAGTCCAACCACAGAGATACCACGCACAAGAAAGCAAGCAGTATCTCTACTCTCCAATAGTCTGTCCAAGTGCAACCACAGATACCACGCACAAGAAAGCAAGCAGTATCTCTACTCACCAATAGTCTGTCCTAGTCCAACCACAGAGATACCACGCACAAGAAAGCAAGCAGTATCTCTACTCACCAATAGTCTGTCCTAGTCCAACCACAGAGATACCACGCACAAAAAAGCAAGCAGTATCTCTACTCACCAATAGTCTGTCCTAGTCCAACCACAGATACCACGCACAATAAAGCAAGCAGTATCTCTACTCACCAATAGTCTGTCCTAGTCCAGCCACAGACACCACGCACAAGAAAGCAAACAGTATCTCTACTCACCAATAGTCTGTCCTAGTCCAACCACAGAGATACCACGCACAAGAAAGCAAGCAGTATCTCTACTCACCAATAGTCTGTCCTAGTCCAACCACAGAGATACCACGCACAAGAAAGCAAACAGTATCTCTATTCACCAATAGTCTGTCCTAGTTCAACCACAGAGATACCACGCACAAGAAAGCAAGCAGTATCTCTACTCACCAATAGTCTGTCCTAGTCCAACCACAGACATCACGCACAGGAAAGCAAACAGTATCTCTATTCACCAATAGTCTGTCCTAGTTCAACCACAGAGATACCACGCACAACAAAGCAAGCGGTATCTCTACTCACCAATAGTCTGTCCTAGTCCAACCACAGAGATACCACGCACAAGAAAGCAAGCGGTATCTCTACTCACCAATAGTCTGTCCTAGTCCAACCACAGAGATACCACGCACAAGAAAGCAAACAGTATCTCTACTCACCAATAGTCTGTCCTAGTCCAACCACAGAGATACCACGCACAAGAAAGCAAGCAGTATCTCTACTCACCAATAGTCTGTCCTAGTCCAACCACAGAGATACCACGCACAAGAAAGCAAGCAGTATCTCTACTCACCAATAGTCTGTCCCAGTCCAACCACAGACACCACGCACAAGAAAGCAAGCAGTATCTCTACTCACCAATAGTCTGTCCTAGTCCAACCACAGACACCACGCACAAGAAAGCAAGCAGTATCTCTACTCACTAATAGTCTGTCCTAGTCCAACCACAGAGATACCACGCACAAGAAAGCAAGCAGTATCTCTACTCACCAATAGTCTGTCCTAGTCCAACCACAGAGATACCACGCACAAGAAAGCAAGCAGTATCTCTACTCACCAATAGTCTGTCTTTGTCCAACCACAGATACCACACACAAGAAAGCAAGCAGTATCTCTACTCACCAATAGTCTGTCCTAGTCCAACCACAGACACCCCGCACAAGAAAGCAAACAGTATCTCTACTCATCAATAGTCTGTCCTAGTCCAACCACAGAGATACCACGCACAAGAAAGCAAGCATTATCTCTACTCACCAATAGTCTGTCCTAGTCCAACCACAGACACCACGCACAAGAAAGCAAGCAGTATCTCTACTCACCAAGTCTGTCCTAGTCCAACCACAGACACCACGCACAAGAAAGCAAGCAGTATCTCTACTCTCCAATAGTCTGTCCTAGTGCAACCACAGATACCACGCACAAGAAAGCAAGCAGTATCTCTACTCACCAATAGTCTGTCCTAGTCCAACCACAGATACCACGCACAAGAAAGCAAGCAGTATCTCTACTCACCAATAGTCTGTCCTAGTCCAACCACAGACACCACGCACAAGAAAGCAAGCAGTATCTCTACTCACCAATAGTCTGTCCTAGTCCAACCACAGACACCACGCACAAGAAAGCAAGCAGTATCTCTACTCACCAATAGTCTGTCCTAGTCCAACCACAGAGATACCACGCACAAGAAAGCAAGCAGTATCTCTACTCACCAATAGTCTGTCCTAGTCCAACCACAGACACCACGCACAAGAAAGCAAGCGGTATCTCTACTCACCAATAGTCTGTCCTAGTCGAACCACAGAGATACCACGCACAAGAAAGCAAACAGTATCTCTACTCACCAATAGTCTGTCCTAGTCCAACCACAGAGATACCACGCACAAGAAAGCAAGCAGTATCTCTACTCACCAATAGTCTGTCCTAGTCCAACCACAGAGATACCACGCACAAGAAAGCAAGCAGTATCTCTACTCACCAATAGTCTGTCCTAGTCCAACCACAGACATCACGCACAAGAAAGCAAGCGGTATCTCTACTCACCAATAGTCTGTCCTAGTCCAACCACAGAGATACCACGCACAAGGAAGCTTATCAGCAGCTCCACCTCACCAATAGCCTACCCAGCTACAGAATCACCATGGATCAGAAGGCAAACAGCATCTCTACTTCACCAAAAGTCTGACCTGGTCCAACCACAGACACCATGGACAAGAAAGCTTATCGGTACTTCTATTTCCTCAGGAGGTTTAAGAAATCTGGCAGGTCCCATTTAACCCTGAACAATTTTTATTGATGCACCATAGAAAGCATCAGGTCCAGCTCCATCATGGTAACTGGTCTGCTCACAATCTCAGGAAACTGCAGGGAATTGTGAACAGAGTTCAGTAAGTCACGTTGAACTGCCTCACTTCCATGGACTCTTTCTACATGTCTCAGTACCTTGGTAAAGCAGCGGGCATAAAGACCGCACCCACCCTGGACAATCTCCCTTCTTTCCTCTCCTATCAGGCAAGACCCTGTAAGGACGTGCCACCAGACTCGAGGATCTTTGATGTTGTTTCTTTGTTGCTTGATGTAGTCTGTGTTGTTCTGCTGAGCATTATGGGCAAATCAGATTCTGAGAGGTTGGGTTCGATGGAGCTTTCATTGTGTGCTGCGTCTGCGAGGCTGAGTCGGGCGGTGTCGTGGAAGTCCATAGCGGGGGTATTCCCTTCTGCCGCCGGCGTGGGATGGCGAGTCTGTCGGGACCCTGGGGACTTGTGGAAACTGTGTGGTGATTTCTTTTGAACTTATAGTCCTTTAACATCTTTGGACTATTCTTACTGTGCCCATGGTCTGTTTTTTTTTAATCAATTGTGCTATTGTTTGCACTGTTGTAACTATATCTTGTAACTATGTGGTTTTGTGCAGGTCTTGTAACTTTAGTTTTTGGTCTTGTTTGTCTGGTGGATTTGGAGCTCCTTTCCTGGGAACGCGCTAAGACGGTAGCGTGATATTAATACGCAGCAGCCTCTCCGGACTCTGGATTGGGGATTGCCAAATGTTACGTGGATTTTCTGGTGTAGTCTGTTTTGTCATATGCTTTTGTGATATCATTCTGGGGGAACGTTGTCTCATTTTTTAACTGCATTGCATTTGTGGTTTCTAAATGACAATAAACTGAATCTAAATCTGAATGAATGGCGACACTTGTCGGCTGCCCCCAGCAAACCCTGGTATGTGTTGGGTTTCAATGCAAATGACAGATTTCACTGCAGGTTTTGGTGTACCATGACAGATAAACTAGAATCTTGTCTGTTGTAAGTTTCTGGGCTCATACAGACCTCCCCCATTCTGAGGCTGCGATCCCCTGTGCCAGAATCAGGAGCAGGTCCAGCTGCCAACTTGAGGAAGTTACATTGTTCAGTGTATAGATACCTGGCAAGCAAGGGCAACACATCACGGGACAAGCCTCTATTCTGTTCAGAGTTTGAGGAGACTGCAAATGTCTATAGACATACGGGGGAGAACATTTCGACTGGTTACATCACAGGCTAATATGGAGATACCAAGGCCCAGGATGGCAAGAGGTGGCAGAGAGTTGTAGCGCCAGCCAGCTCCAATCCTCCCCGCCACTGAGGACATCTTCAAGCGATGGTGCTTCAAGAAAGCAGCATCCATTATTACGGACCCTCACCATCTGGAACATACCCTCTTCTCATTGCTACCATCAGGGAGGAGGGACAGGAGCCTGAAGACTCACACTCAACAATCCTAAAACAGCTTTTTCTCTGCAACCAGCAGATTTCTGAATGGTCCATGAAACCAAGAACAATCCCTCAATATTTCTTATTTTACATTATTTTTGCAATTTTCAGTACTTTTATGTCTTGGCTCCATCATGGTAACTGGTCTGCTTACAATCTCAGGAAACTGCAGGGAATTGTGAACAGAGTTCAGTAAATCACGTTGAACAGCCTCACTTCCATGGACTCTGCTACATGTCTCAGTACCTTGGTAAAGCAGCGGGCATAAAGACCGCACCCACCCTGGACAATCTCCCTTCTCTCCTCTCCTATCAGGCAAGACCCTGTAAGGACGTACCACCAGGCTCGAGGATCTTTATAAGATTATTGAAAGGTGCCCTAGTACAATACGATGGACTCTTAACCTCACAATCAAACTCATAATGGTAAACACAAAGTACACTGCAGATGCTGTGGTCAAATCAACACATACAAACAAGCCAGATGAACTCTGCAGGTCGGGCAGCATCCGTTGAAATGAGCAGTCAACGTTTTGGGTTGAGACCCTTTGTCAGGACTAAAGAAGGAGGAGGCAGGGGCCCTATACAGAAGGTGGGGGAAGGGTGAAAAACCAATCAGAGGAAAGATCAAGGGGTGGGGGGGAGGGGAAGCAGGGAGAGGATAGGCAGGAGAGGTGAAGAAGGAATGTAAGGGGAAAGCACTATGGGTAGTAGAAGAAGACAGAATCATGAGAGGGGTGATAGGCAGCTGGAAGAGGAGGCAGAGTGAAAGTGGGATGGGGGAAGGGAGAGGGAGAGAATTACCAGAAGTTGGAGAATCCGATGTTCATACCAAGGAGCTGGAGGCTACCCAGATGATATATGAGATGTTGCTCCTCCAGCCTGAGTTTGGCCTCATCATGGCAGTAGAGGAGGCCATATATGGACATATCCGAATGGGAATGTGAAGCAGAGTTGAAGTGGGTGGCAACCGGGATCCAATTTTCTCTCTGTCTCCTCTTCTAGCTGCCTATCACCTCTCTCATGATTCTACCTTCTTCTACTACCCATAGTGCTTTCCCCTTACATGCCTTCTTCACCTCTCCTGCCTATCCTCTCCCCCACCCCTTGATCTTCCTCTGATTGGTTTTTCACCCTCCCCGCACCTTCTTTATAGGGCCGCTGCCCCCTCCTCCTTCAGTCCTGACGAAGGGTCTCGGCCCGAAACGTTGACTGCTCCTTTCAATGGATGCTGTCCGACCTGCTGAGTTCATCCAGCTTGTTTGTACGTGTTGATTAAACTCATAATGGTCTTTGGACACTATTGTCTGCCTGCTCCACATATTCTCTGTCACAATAACACTTTATCCTGCATTCTGTTATTGTTTTCCCTCGTATGACCTCAATGTACTGAGGTGATGAAAGGATCTGTGTGGATGACATGCAAACCAAAGTTTTCACTGTACCTCACTCCATTTGCCAAAACCAAACCAATCTACAATTTACAAGTTATTGGGTTGCTGGTCCTAATCTCCAACTGCCCACTGTTTCTCTCCAACAGTTCCTGCATGTTTTCTGTTCACTTCAGAATTCCAGCATCTGCAGTTTATTTTTGATTTTCTATAAGACCATGTGATAGAGGAGTAGAGTTGGGCCATTTGGCCCATTGTGTCAGTTCCACCATTTAAACATGGCTGATTTTTTTTCAATCCCATCCTCTCACCTCATCTCCATAACCTTTAACCCCCTTACTAATCAAAAACCTAACAATCTCTGCCTTAAATACACCCAATGGATATCTGTGGCAATGAATTCCACAGATTCACCATCCTCTGGCTAAAGAAATTCCTCCTCATTTCTGTTCTAAAGGGACGGTCTTTGTATTCTGAGAATGTGGCTTCAGATCCTCAGCTCTGCTGGTAATGGAAACACCTTCTCCACGTCCAACCTATCAGTAGGTTTCAATGAGGTACTCTCTTATCCTCCTGAGCTCATCAGAGTACAGACCGAAAGACATCAAAAACTCCATAACGTTAAACTTACTGCACAATTAAGCTAACACGTCAGAGAAATAATCCATTCAATTAAAGCAACAGGAATTCACAGACATTCCTGATTATTTTCTTCATATAATTTAGGGTGGCACGGTAGTGTAATGCTCCCTCAGTGCCAGTGACCTGGGGGTGATGCAGAGTGTCACCCGTCCTGTCCTGTAATCCGGATCCTGCCGCCTTTGGAGGTCTCCAATCAGGTTTCTTTACTCTGCCTTCTCATCAATAGGCAATGCTGGCAGCACACTCACTTCAGCACCCCTGTCACCCTTGAAAGGGTGTCCATAATGAACAGTAGGTGACCCTGGTGACATCTGATGTCGAAGCTGCAAGGTGATCGGCACTTCCTGGTGTTCGTACTAAAGCGAACACAGGCCCCGTGTCATCTGTTTCAGAGTCGAGGGTGTCCTTATGTTGGAGACTTGCTCTCCGGGCCTGTTGAGGTAGAGAAAGGACGAGGAACGATACACCGCTGCCCGGCTGAGTGTAGACTATCAGCCATTTCAGCAAGCTCCCTGTTGTCCATCACAGGTGCAATCGCGAGGGCTGTGCGAACTGTATCAGGCATTTGCTGCAAGATGGGTTCTTTAAAAATAAAACGAGGATGGTGATTTCCCAGGAGAGACAGCATCTGGTCTGTTAGCTCCGAAGGCCTAGCATCTCCGAGACCAGGTAAAGAGAGCAACTGTTTGGTGCACTCAGACTCCGAATATCTGTAGAAGGTGAGTTTTCAGCAATCGGTATTTATCGCCTTCAAGCAGACTCACGGCTCTCGCAGCCGTGGAATTGCCGAGCGATGCTACCACATAGTATTGTTTTTGGTAGTGATTTCTCACTGAGTGAGCTGGGCCTCAGCTTGTACAAACCAAGCGATGAAGCGAGCTGGTTTATGTTTAATGAAAACCGTAACACATTTCATTGAACTCCAAAACCTAAAGATAAAAGTGCGCTAAAGCTTTTTACATTAACAACGTCATCACATCAGACCAGCCTCTTAAAGTGAAACCCCAACTCAGTGTTGGAGGTTGTGAATTATGTACTTTCCACCGATTACAAACATTTGTACTTCACCCTACAATATTACCTCCTACAAAGCCCTTTCCCATTGGAATCCCTTGTGGCCCTGAGTTAAGGGGGAAGGTTGAATGCTAGGACTTTATTCACTGGAGTGTAGGAGAATGAGGGGAGACTTGAGAGAGGTATTCAAAATTATGAGGGGTATCGGTAGGGTAAATACAAGCAAGTGTTTTTCCACTGAGGTTGGGTTAAACTTTAACTGCAGGTCATGTGTTAAGGGCGAAAGGGGAACATGAGGGGAACATCTTCTCTCCGTGGGTGGTGAGAGTGTGGCGGCAGCTGCCAGTGGAAATGGCTGATGAGGGGTCAATATCAACATTTACGGGAAATTTGGATAGGTACATGGATGGGAGGTGTCTGGGGGGCCATGGTCAATGGAACGAGGCAGATTAATGGCTTGTCACAGACTAGGTGAGCTGAAGGGTCTGTAGTGTTCGATAACTCTGGAACAACAACAAATCGCAGGAGAGAGACAAAATGGGCCTTGCCCAATTTAATTAGCTGATGGTGTAATGGCCACAAACAACATAGACACAGGGACTGAGAGAATGGCAGAGAGCAGAGAAAGAGAGTGAGTGAGTGTGAGTGAGAGAGAGAGAGAGAGTGTGGGGGGAGAGAGTGGGAGAGAGAGGAGGGGAGGGGGAGAGAGAGGGAAAAGAGACTGAGAGGAGAGAGAGAAAGAGAAAGAGAGAGAGGAAGGAAAGGAGAGGGGGGCACAGATGAGGAAAAATGAGAGCAAGGAGAGAGATAGAGAGAAAGAGAGAGAAAAGGAGAGAGTGAAACAGGAGAGAGCAAAAGTGAAAGAGAGGGAGAAAGAGATAGGGCAGAGAGAGGGGGGAGTAAGATCTAGAGATAGAAATAGAGAGAGTGGAGAGAGAGGGAGGGAGGAGAGAGAGAGAGACAGAGATTGAGAAAGAGTGAGAGAGAGAGGGAGAGAGAGCAAGAGATGTGGAGGGGTGGTGTGGAATTCCAGAAGACAAGAACACAGAAGGTACGGCTGCCAATGGTGGAACAATGGACATCAGGGATAAGCTGCTTTCTATGACAGAGGCCATTCAACCCATCCAGTCCATGCCAGCTCCTGGCCGACCAATCACATCACTAGTAGCACAGCAGTGACCATATGCCAACAATGATTTTGGTTTAAGCTTCTTCTGCATCAAGTCTCACACTCCTGTTGGGCCTCGAACCCAAGCTCTACTCCCATCTCAGACGAAGCCTCTGGTGCTGCTATATTTTTGCTAGGATCCTACCTTTGTTGTAGAGAGAGCCATCGAAGTAATAGCTGCCCGTGTAGTAGCCGGTGGTGAGCTCCATCAGGTGACGGCCCCACGTGTTCCCCGCTCCCGGGAAGCTGGCCAAGGCCACAAGGCGTTTTGAGCGTGCAGGCAGGAAGCGGCGATCCATGCAACGGTTATCTGTAAGAACAATCAGATATTCACTGAGCTCCATCGAGTCCTGTCCTTTCAGTAAGATCACAAGAAACAAGGATCTCAGCAAGTGACGGACGTCTGTGGGGGGAGGGATTGTCAACAAGAGACAGGTCCTGGTGCAGGGCGTCAACCCTTCCTTTGCCCCTACAGATGCTGCTCGTCCCTCTGACTTTTCCTAATGGCATGTTTTGTTGCTCCAGATTCGAGCATCTCCATTTCTGAGGTTGAACCTTGTCCACAATCCTGCCTGATCCCGTAGCCCCAGTTTCCTTCGTCCATCTCCCAATCCATAAATATCCTCAACTACTGATCATCCACGGCTCTTCGGAAGAGACACTTACACCCCGTCTTGAGTGAAGAGGTTTCTCCTCTCACACCCAAGTGGCTGATGTCTTATCTTAAACCTGAACCTTCTGGCCCAGACTCTCCACCCAGGACAGCATTATCCTGTCAATCCCGTCCATTTGGTCTCACCTTTTACAACACACACTTGTTGTTTGTAACACAACCTACGCATTGTGACATGGCATATTGAGCAGATAAATCCCTCCATGTTTCCTATGTTACAACAATATCTGTGCTAAACTCAACGCTCCATTGGCTATAAAGGACAGAGTTTGTACAAGGTGCTATGGAAATGCGCTGTGTGTGTGTGTGTGCGTGTGCGTGTGCGTGTGCGTGTGCGTGTGCGTGTGTGTGTGTGTGTGTGTGTGCGTGCGTGCGTGCGTGTGTGAACAAGTTATCAATACTAATGGCAGGAAAACTCCAATGTAACTGGCATGCTCAGTGACTTGGTAACTGCTGGGCACATGGATGATAGAAAGTGGAGGCTATGTGGGAGGGAAGGCCTAGATTGATCTTGGAGTAGGTTAGAAGGTCAGCACAACGTCATGGACTGAAGGACCCTGTACTGTGCTGTCATGCTCTATGTCTTTCGGTGAAAGACTTGCCAAGTTATTATCTGCCACAGCAGTTTGAATGCAGAGGATCATAAGAAGCTGCAGAGGGTAGTGAACTCAGCCCAATGCATCACAGACACATCCCTTTCCCCTACTGAAAGTACCTCATGAGGCATTGCCCCAAGTAGGCAACCATATCCTCAAAGATCCCCACATCTGCTCCATGCCATCTTCTCACAGCTGCCATTGAGCAAGAGGGCCTGAAGTCCCAGCAAGTTCAGGATCAGCTTCTTCCCTTCAACCATTCTGTCCTTGAAGCAACCTGAACCTTCCTAATCACCAGCTCATTATAACAACACTATGGCCATTGCAATGCAATGGGTATTCATTTTTGTTCAAATTGAGTTCCTTTTCTATAATTTATGTGTTCCTAGTGTCTCTAATGCTGCTCTGAGTAATACTTGTGCACATGACAATAAACCTGCCTTTGATTTTGTACCCTACCTTGCACTTGGGTCTGATAAACGACGTAGTACTCCGCACTCCCGCAGTGCTCGTATTCCTCTCCCGTGCATTTCTGGGCACACAGGTGCTCGTCCTCGGGGGCATGCAGTGTGAAATGCGTGGTAGGAAAGCCACAGTGACACATTACGCCACCCAGCACAGCCAGGGTGTATTCCTGCAGAGAGAGAAAGAACAAAACCAAAACAACTTCTTTGCATAAACACATCACTGTAGGTCGAATGCTGAGACTTAGAACATAGAACAGTATAGCACAAGAATGGGCCTTGGGCTGTGACGCTGTGCTGAACTAATTAAACTAGTAATTAAAAGATTAACGAAGCTAATCTCTCTGCCGGCACAATGGACGTATCCGTCAATACTTTGCACCTTCGTGAGCCTCCTAAATTCTGTTGTATTTGCTTCCACTACCACCCTTGACAGTGCATTTCAAGCACTCGCCATTCTCTGTAAAAGCTGAACTTACCCCCCTTCTCAGCTTTAATGCGTACTCTCTAATTGGAGAGGATTTGACCATGGGGAAAAGTGATACAGACTGTCCTACTCTACCTCTGCTTCTCAAGGTCTATCAGGTTTCCCCTCAGTCTCTGCGGCCACAGAGAAAACAACCCCAGTCTGTCCAAACTCTCTTTATATTTCATGCCCTCTAATCCGGACAGTATTCTGGTCAACCTCTTCTGCACCCTCTCCAAATCCTCCGCACCCTTCCTCTCATGAGGTGACCACAATTGGATGTGATACTGACGGAGTGGCCTGGCTACAGTTTTAAAAAGCTGCAATGTACAGTATCCTCCTGATTTGTATTTGTGCTGCAGTAGTGAAGTTTCTAAACCATTAATCTGAGTCAGAAATCCAATGTCAATCTATACAAGTAATTAAATAAATCCAATTAATAGAGCTATTACTGACAGAGGTAAAGTTGAAACTTAAAAAGAAAGACACTTCAGACTCGTTAAAGACCTTCACAGAAAGAAATCTGTCACCCTTATCCAATTTAGCCAATATATGACTCCAATGTCCTGACTTTATCCACAATCTTTCCTCAATACATCGAGACACATGGATGGACGGCCAAAAGCAGAAGGTTTATTGACAGGACAACACACTAATTGCTGACCCCTGAGACTGGAAGGCAGGCTATTTATGACACAGTTACATTGATTAAGAACTAAACATCCCAGTTAGATATTAGATCACAATACAAACACATGGGCAGATATAGAGAAAACTGCATGTTTCACACTGAATGTACATCGCAGGGATGGAAATAAATTCAGGTTTGTCCACATCCTGTTCATGAATAAAGTGAAAAAGTATGTTTTAAGGTTCCCTCATCCAAGAAGAAATTCCCAAAGATTTCTGTTTCTTCCCTGGGATTTCGATGTGATTCCCCCTTATCCCAAACTTTATTCCGTCTCTGAAAAGTCACCCCACTGCAGGAAGGATGCAGACGAGGTTTACCAGGATGTGTTGCCTGGATTCGCGCTCATGTGCTGTAAAGAGAGGTTCCGCAGGCTATGTTGGCACTGGAAGCATGACAACACTTGCACGCTGGCCCAGCGCATCCTCGGACTGTGCCGGCAAGTGATGCATTTCACTGTATTGATGGTTCGGCGTTCTTGTGACGAATAAAAGTAATCTCTATCGTTATCTTTACGTGGCACCAAACTGGCTGATGTTTCAGCAAAAGAAATGAGGAGGCGTGGGAGAACCACTCAAAGTGTGTTTGTGTTGCCTTTATGGCATTTGTTTAGTTTATAATATTTTCGCTTTAGTAATTCATTTGTTAGCATTTTTTAGTTAAAGTTAGGATTGTTTAAAGTAAATCCGTTGTCTGTGATATAGCGCGGCATGCAATGACGTCATATCCGGTTTCGCCGCGTCTTGTGGGAAAATACCGGTTTGGAGAAACGGGAAGGAGGGGGCTCACATGTGCAGGATCAGCGCAAGAAAAGTTGTCTTTCTACGCATTAGAAACATAGTGAAGCAACGCCGTAAGTTCATGAGATAATCGATATGTTGAATTAAAATGTTAACGCTGGTTCTGTTAAAAGTAATGACGGTTGATAAGGTTTATGTTTTCGTTAGTTAAAGAGTTGCGGATAGTTTGTGTTGAAGTGTATTTAAAGCAGTCAATGGTGTAGGTAGATTCTGACTGTATGCTGCACTTTAATGTAATGTAGTTGTTGTAGTTTACTTCTGCAAGTATTTACGAGGTAAATGTGATATCAAGAAGGAAACAAATACTGTACAAATTTTGTATTGTTTTATCAACAGTTTTCACCATACGTTAATGTGGAAGAGTGAACAGTAAACGGTTAATCTTACTGCGATCCTGTTTTCATTGACTACGGTTTACCTCGGTGTTTAGTTCAGCGTTCTCTTACACCTGAGCGAGAACACTACAGTGTTTATTATCTAAGTTGGTATATGTCACCAAATGCTACCTTGAGAGTAATTTTCTTGTGGGCACTCACAATCGAACAAAAAAATAAAAAAACTGCTCACAAACATGGATAAACAACCAATGTGCAAAACAAGACAAAATGTGTGAATACAAAAAAAAGAAACAAACAACAATAATAACAAATAAATAAGTAAATAAATAAATAAGAAATACTGAGAACATGAGTTGTAGAGTCCTTGAAAGTGAGTCCATAGGTTGTGCAATCAGTTCAGAGTTGAGGTGAGTGAAATTGTCTCCACTGGATCAGAAACCTGTCAATTGATGGGTAATAACTGTTCCTGAACCTGGTGATCTGGAACCTCAGCTTCCTGTAGCTCCAGTGGACAAAAAAGGGCCCATCACAATACCTGAAGAAAAATCAGGGAAACATATGCCAAATACATCTCTTCCTATAAAACTCAGATGCCAAACATAGTGCATTTTTACAGTTTGCTGTTTGTGGAAGCTTGCTGTGTGTCCAAAGTTCACACAGCACAACTGTGGGCAGCTCAAGGGGCAAATGGTAGAGCCAGAATTTCACATCTCCAGCAGTCCAGTTCCAATGCCGAACTGGTTCAGACGGTGGCCATGTGGGCTTCTCACACACACCAATGACAAGCAAGTTAATAGATGTCGATTGTCCATTGTAAATTGTACCCAGTGTGCTGGTGGGTGATGGAATCTGGGGGTAATTCATTGTCCATTGTAAATTGTTCCCAGTGTGCTGGTGGGTGATGGAATCTGGGGGTAATTCATTGTCCATTGTAAATTGTTCCCAGTGTGCTGGTGGGTGATGGAATCTGGGGGTAATTCATTGTCCATTGTAAATTGTTCCCAGTGTGCTGGTGGGTGATGGAATCTGGGGGTAATTCATTGTCCATTGTAAATTGTTCCCAGTGTGCTGGTGGGTGATGGAATCTGGGGGTAATTCATTGTCCATTGTAAATTGTTCCCAGTGTGCAGGTGGGTGATTGAATCTGGGGGTAATTCATTGTCCATTGTAAATTGTTCCCAGTGTGCAGGTGGGTGATGGAACCTGGGGGTAATTCATTGTCCATTGTAAATTGTAATTGGTGGCTGATTGATGTCAATGTGAGGAGTATAAAATACTTTGTGTAGGATTACTGTTTGTATTGTCTGTGATACTCGGGATTAGTGTAAAAATGGGTTCTTGATATTTGCATTACTCAGTGGACAAAAGGATTTGCTCTTGTACTATAAAGTTATGTCTGTGTGACAGCAGCTGAACTGCAAGAGTCTCGGAACATCCTGGGATCACCCTCAGTTGACATACTTACTTTCTTTTAACAAGACAGGTTCAATTTATTTCAACAGGAGGGTGTTTCCAGCACTAACCCATTAATATCTAAATGTAATATTTCAGAAACCAAGGTAAAAATCAATAGACTTTAAAGGCTGTATGGACAGAGGAAACATGGCAAATTGATTTCAAATTTATGAAGTAGGAATACAATTGGTGCATTAGTTGTTTTGCCTGTATCCGATTACTGGCTTAGAGAGTGGGATGAATCATCACTCAGAGCGATTGCTTCACTTGGCTGAGCACATCTCCAATTAAGGACAGAGTAATAGAACGGTTAAGATAGTGGGCAAGTATCAAGAGACTTGCATTGTTCGGTTCACAGCCTGCCAGGCTAGTAGAAGAATTATAACCTGAGTAATTGAATAAACTTGGATCACCCTGTCTAGTACGGAGAGACCTCAGCACAGGATTGGAAATAGCTGCAGGAAGCGTAAACTCAGCCAGCTCCATCATGGGCACGACCTCCCCAGCATCGAGGACACCTTCAAAAGACAATGCCTCAAAAAGGAGGCATCCATCATTAAGGGCCCCTATCATCCAAAACATACCCTCTTTTCATTGCTGCCATAAGGAGGGGAACAGGAGCCTGAAGACGCACACTCAACATTTCAGTAACAGCTTCTTCCGCTCCACCATCAGATTTCTGAACGGACAATGAGCCCGTGTACACTACCTCACTATTTTTCACTCTCTTTTTGCATGACTTTTTTATTCATTATACACACACACACACACACATATATATACATTTATTATATACATATGCACACCTCTTATTATAATATATAAATTTTATTACTATGTATTGCATTGTACAGCTGCCACAAAACAACAAATTTCACGACATATGCCAGTGGTATTAAACCTGATTCTGATTCTTTCCTAAAAAAGGTAAGTTTCGTGTCCATGAAACTTTCAGACTGTTGTAAAGAACCTCTTGATTCCTGTACATGGGCTTGGGAGTCGTAAATCTGCCACCCTTATGCAGTTTATATGGAGTCACCAGATCATGCAGCACTAAGAGGAAGAGAGACCCATCAGAATGTGCTGACCACCAAGCACCCATTCCTGACTACCCACACTATCCCAATTTTATTCCAATTTGCAAGCAGCTCAATAAATCCCTCCCCCAACATCGGTTGTACCCACATGACATATTACTCCAATATGGCAACATCTTCATCAAAGATCCGCACCATGCAGGCGATGTCATCTTCCTACAGCTACCATCAGGCAGAAGATACAGAATCCTAGTGTCCCACCAGCTATAGGAACAGCTACTTCCTTCTTTGGTTCATGAACCAATTGGCAAAATCCAAATCACTACCTCAACAAAGTAACACCAAGACCACTTTGCAAAACAATGGATTTGAGGGTTTTTTTGATATGATTGTCTTCTTTCTTGTATAATTCTGATTAATTTATATCCTTAATATATATTTTTCCTGTGAATGTTGTGTATCTGATTCTGCAAGTAAGTTTTTCATCGCACCTGTACTTGTGCATATGACAATAAACCCAACTTGCAAACTTTCTCAATGAGAAAATGTGCAGATGCTGGAATCCAAGCAACACACACAAAAAGGCGGAGAAAGGCAGCAGGCCAGCCTGCATCTATGGAAAAGAGTAAACAGTTGACATTCCCATAGATGTTGCCTGGCCTGCTGAGTTTGTCCAGCATTTGTTGTGTGCTGCTTTCTAACTTTCTAACTTATTTTCCACACATCCCCATCTACCCTCCAAACATTACCACTTCCGTACACAGTTGGGGTGCCTTGTGATAACTAATTGACCTACCAACCAGGGATCTGGCAGAAAACTGGAAAATGTGAAGAACAGCTATGTGGTCAAAGAGAAAGAATGGGATGGCAGTGTGGAGGAGAGCGTAACGCTACTACTGCACCAGTCACATGGGTTCAATTCCCAGCACTGCCTGGAAAAAATTAAGTCAATTCTTTCAAAACTCTATCAAAATGTGAAACACAGTACCTAAATGACCTGTAATATACACTAGGGTCTGGTGTTAAATATTCCTCTTGCATCAGAAGAGCCTGTCAGATTTTTCTGATAAGCTCCAATCTAACATACTGCAACGCAAACAATAGATGTTATCACACTCATTGAAAGTAAATGGTGCAAATTGTTTAAAAACCCCTGCTTGAAAACAATTTACTGAATCTTTTACTTGCTCAGACCTTGCACCATGGTGAGAAATTATATCAGAGCTACGGCTTCCCACAAGGCAACACAGACAACACTTCAAAAATATTTAATTGACTAAAGCGCTTTGATGTCGGGGGGTTCTGAAAGTCACAAAAAGAAAGTTTTATGTGCTGCTGGGGACAGATGTTAATCACACTGACTCAGGGAGTGACTTATAGCATGGTGTCTCCAAGAATTGAAATAATAAGGTGTTACATCAAATCACACCAACATCTAAACACTGGTGAGCAGAAACCAGTGTAGGGAAAATTTTATGTCCAATAAGTGCATAGAAGATCCAATGTCATCTGTAGATATGATGGGGTAGAATAGTCCTCCTTTTCACTATGTTTCTATCTATGTATTTATTATTGATGCATCATAGAAAGCATCTGATCCACGTATATCACAGCTCGGTGATGGCTGATAGAAACATCCGATCCACGTACATCACAGCTCAGTGATGGACGATAGAAGCATCCGATCCACGTATATCACAGCTCAGTGATGGACAATAGAAAGCATCTGATCCACGTATATCACAGCTCGGTGATGGCTGATAGAAACATCCGATCCACGTACATCACAGCTCAGTGATGGACGATAGAAGCATCCGATCCACGTATATCACAGCTCAGTGATGGACAATAGAAAGCATCTGATCCACGTATATCACAGCTCGGTGATGGCTGATAGAAACATCCGATCCACGTACATCACAGCTCAGTGATGGACGATAGAAGCATCCGATCCACGTATATCACAGCTCAGTGATGGACAATAGAAAGCATCTGATCCACGTATATCACAGCTCGGTGATGGCTGATAGAAACATCCGATCCACGTACATCACAGCTCAGTGATGGACGATAGAAGCATCCGATCCACGTATATCACAGCTCAGTGATGGACAATAGAAACATCTGATCCATGTATATCACAGCTCGGTGATGGCTGATAGAAACATCCGATCCACGTATATCACAGCTCGGTGATGGACGATAGAAACATCCGATCCACGTATATCACAGCTCAGTGATGGACGATAGAAACATCTGACCCACCTATATCACGGCTCGGTGATGGACGATAGAAACATCCAATCCACGTATATCACGGCTCAGTGATGGACGATAGAAACATCCGATCCACGTATATCACGGCTCGGTGATGGACGATAGAAACATCCGACCCACGTATATCACAGCTCAGTGATGGACGATAGAAACATCCGATCCACATATATCACAGCTCAGTGATGGACGATAGAAACATCCGACCCACGTATATCACAGCTCGGTGATGGACGATAGAAACATCCGATCCACGTACATCACGGCTCGGTGATGGACGATAGAAACATCCGATCCACGTGCATCACAGCTTGCCGATGTACATCAGATCAATGTACATCTGTGCTTGCTTTAGCACCTGCTCTGCCCAAGACTGGAAATACGGCCACCCCGGGCATTTCTCTTCTCCCACCTCCCACTGGGCAGATACAAAATCCTAAAAAGACACACCACCAGGCTCAAAGACAAATTCAATGCCTCTGCTATAAGACGATTGAACAGTACATTAAGATGGGTTCTTGACAACATTATGACGTTGCCCCTATTGCCTGTCTGCATTGCACTGTGTTACTGTAACACGTCAGTCTGCATTCTGCTGTTGTCTTCCCTCTAGGCACTGATGTGATGAAAGGATGTGTATGGATGACACACAAAACTCAGTTTTTCACTTGATCTCGGTACAAGTGACAAATATAAACCAATTTACCAGCTGAAATAATCCCATTCCAAGGTGCACCATGCAACGTTTCTGATGGACATTCTAAGCCGAGGCATTCCTGTATAGTCAGAGGACCAGGAACCAGCTCCATAAGACAGTAAGACACAGGAACAGAATTGGGCCATTCAGCCCATTGAGTCTATTCTCGTATAGTCAAGAGGACCAGGAACCAGCTCCATAAGACAGTAAGACACAGGAACAGAATTAGGTCATTTGGCCCACTGAATCTGCTTTGCCATTCTATCATGGCTGAATTACTTTCTGTCTCAATCCCATTTTCCTGCCTTCTCCCTGTAAACTCTGACTACTTAATAATCCAGAAACAATCAACCTCCACTTTAAATTTCCCCAGTGACCCGGTCTCCACAGCTGTCTGAGACAAAGAATTCCACAGATTCACCACCCTCTGGCTAAAGGTCAGTTCTGACTATGATACTAATCAAATTAATCCCCAACTGCCTGCACATTGTCAGTGTCCCTCCATTCCCAGCCTGTTTATGTATCTGTCTAAATTATCTTCAATATTGCCATCGTACCTGTATTTTCGAACACTTTACCTGATAATGTACTCTAGTCCCCTCCCAAACTCCGTGTAAAAACAAAACTTCCCTTAGACACAGAATAACAGAACACGACAGCACAGAAACAGGCCCTTTTGCATATCTAGTCCGTGCCAAACTGTTATTCTTCCTAGTCCCATCGACCTGCTTGGGGACCACAACCATCCATAACCCTCCCATCTATTTACCTATCCAAACTCCTCTTAAATTTCACGTCAAACCCACATTCACCACTTCCGTTTGGAGGTCTTTCTATACTCACACCACCCACTGAGTGAAGGAATTCCAACTTAGGTTCCTTTAAACTTCCCTTCCCTCACCTTAAACCTATGTCCTTTAGTGTTTGACATTTCTACACTGGGAAAAGGATTCTGTCTGTTGCCCTAACTATGTCTTTCAACATGTTGTAAGCCTGTATCAGGTCTCCCCTTGGCGCCTGTCTCCCCTTGGTGTTTGTCTCCCCTTGGCACCTGTCTCCCCTTGGTGTCTGTCTCCCCTTGGCACCTGTCTCCCCTTGGTGTCTGTCTCCCCTTGGTGTCTGTCTCCCCTTGGCATCTGACTCTCCAGAGAAAACAATCCAGGTTTGCCCAGACTTTCCTTTTGTCTTTTCACTTCAGAACAATGACAGCAACACCGAGAGTTTCAATGCCAAATCCTTCAGCAGGAATCTACTCCAGTGTACATTAGTGGTTGGTAAGTTACCTTCTCAGTGCAGTGGTCCACACATTTATCCACGGACATGTTCTGCAGGACGGTGCTGGTGGGCAGGGCGAGGGAAACATTGGCTGGTCTTTTGAAACATCCTCGGTACAAGGCACTGCCATCTGGAACCAGAGATCAAAGAAGATGGGAAGTCAGGGTGAACATTATACACTCTCTTTTATTCCTTCATGATGTAGGCATGTGTCTAATGGTTAATAGTCTCAAGATCACACCACTCCACACCACCAGGTCCAGGAACAGTTATTACCCTATAAACATCAGACTCCTGAACTTCACTCCCCTCAACACTGAACTGATTGCACAGCCTATGGACTCACTTTCAAGGGCTCTACATCTCATGTTCTCGGTATTGTTTATTTATTTAGCAAACAGCGTGGAGAAGACCCTTCTGGCCATGCTGTCCCATTAATCTCAACAACCCCAATTAACCCTA
This sequence comes from Hemitrygon akajei, assembly GCF_048418815.1. Taxonomy (NCBI): domain Eukaryota; kingdom Metazoa; phylum Chordata; class Chondrichthyes; order Myliobatiformes; family Dasyatidae; genus Hemitrygon; species Hemitrygon akajei. The sequence goes on from NC_133132.1 coordinate 31,936,968, forward strand.
ATCTAATTGTAGGACAATTTACAATGACCAATTAAGCTACACAGTATGACTTCGAACAGCAATAGGAAACCAGTGCAGACAGGAAAGGCCACACTTTTTACAGGGAAAATGTATAGAAACTCCTTACAAACTAGACCAGAATTGACCTCTGAACTCCAACGCCCCTAGCTGTGATAACATTGTGCTAACCACTACACTATCGTTAATCTACATACGTTTTTTTTATTTATTTGTTTTTTTTTCAGTATGTTTATTTATTATTATTTTTTGATTTACAGTTTGTCTTATTTTGCATGTTGGTTATCTGTCAGTCTTTGTTTTGAGTTGATTTTTACTGATTTTATTGTATTTCTTTTTTCCTGTAAATGCCCACAAAAAAATGAATCTCAGGGTAGTACATACATAGATTGATAATAAATTTACATTGACTTTTTAACTTTGAACTTGATGGGTAAAGAAGCCAACTTTACGTGAGCATCACAGAAAATGTGAGCACTGAATAGAAATTGTAGAGGCAAATCTCAGTCCATCGCGAAAACCATCCCTGCCACTCCACTCTCAGCGCCCCAGTGAAACAGACATTATCAAAGACCCCAGCCACCCCGGAGATGAATTCGACCTCACAATCTACCTCGTCACGGCCTTTGCACCTTATTATCTGTCTGCATTTCACTCTCTATGTAACTGTGATTATATATTCTACACTCTTTTATTGCCTTTCACTTCTACTTTATCTTGTGATGCATTTATGTTGTGAAATGACCTGTTTGTAAGGCTTGCAAAACTGTTTGCAGGCTAAGTTTTTTTCCGTATCTCAGTACATGTGACAGTAATAAATCAATTGCTAATTACCAATGACTAGTTTATGGTTAATTCTCACAGTAAGGAACAATGGACTCGACCTCACATTCTACCTCACTCTGATCTTGCACCTTATTTTTTCCCTGCAATGCACTTTCTCTATAGCTGTTACACTTTATTCTGCATTCTGTTACTGTTTTACCTTGCTCTACCTCAATACACTGGTGCTGGACAAAGACCCATTGCTCATTGAGTTCAGTGTGAGTATCTCTGTCTCCCATACAGATTCTCCATTGAACTCCCATAGACCAAGACCCACTGGCTCATTGAGTTCGGTGTGAGTATCTCTGTCTCCCCCATACAGTTTCTCCATTGAACTCCCATAGACCAAGACCCACTGGCTCATTGAGTTTGGTGTGAGTATCTCTGTCTCCCATACAGTTTCTCCATTGAACTCCCATAGACCAAGACCCATTGCTCATTGAGTTCGGTGTGAGTATCTCTGTCTCCCATACAGTTTCTCCATTGAACTCTCAACATGCAAACACCAGATACCAAATGACTCCAGCAGTAGAAATATTTCTATAGAACAAAACAATGATGTCAGGAGGGGGTGTCACACCCAAAAGATGAATCATTGCAAGAGAAATCAACAAGACCATAAGTGCAGAATTAGGGCAATCAGCCCATTTGAACATGCCTTATTTAATATCCCTCTCAACCCCATTCTCCTGCCGTCTCCCTGTGTCATTAATGCTATTAGTAAATAAGTACCTGTTAACCTCTGCTTTCAATTGGTGCAGAAGAGATTTACCAGGATGCTGCCTGGACTAGACAGCATATCGGATCAAGATAGGTTGAGTAAGCTAGGGCTTTTCTGATTGGAGCAAAGGAAGATGAGAGATGACCTGATAGAGGTGTACAAAATGATATGTGGCATAGATTGAGTGGACAGCCAGAGAGTTTATCGGCATGTGGTAATGGTGATGACACGGGGGCATAACTTCTACATCATTGGAGGAAAGTATATAGGGGATGACAGAGGTAGGGTTTTTACATCGAGTGGTGGGTGTGTGAGATGCCCTGCCAGGGTGGTGTACAGGCAGATATGTCAGGGGCTTTTAAGAAATCTTAGGTAGGCACATGGATGATACAGTGGCATGCAAAGGTTGGGCACCCCGGTCAAAATTTCTGTTACTGTGAATAGTTAAGTGAGTAGAATAAGAACTGGTCTCCCAAAGTCATAAAGTTAAAGATGAAACATTCTTTACAACATTTTAAGCAAGATTAGAGTATTATTTCTTGACTTGTACAATTTTAGAGTGAAAAAAAGGAAAGGAGCACCGTGCAGAAGTTTGGGCACCCCAAGACATTTGAGCTCTCAGATAACTTTTACCAAGGTCTCAGACCTTAATTAGCTTGTTAGGGCTATGGCTTGTTCACAGTCATCGTTAGGAAAGGCCAGGTGATGAAAATTTCAAAGCTTTATAAATACCCTGACTCCTCAAACCTTGTCCCAACAATCAGCAGCCATGGACTCCTCTAAGCAGCTGCCTAGCACTCTGAAAATTAAAATAAAAGATGCCCACAAAGCAGGAGAAGGCTATAAGAAGATAGCAAAGCATTTTCAGGTAGCCATTTCCTCAGTTCATAATGTAATTAAGAAATGACCATTATCAGGAACAGTGGAGGTCAAGTTGAGGTCTGAAAGACCAAGAAAACTTTCTGAGAGAACTGCTCATAGAATTGATAGAAAGGCAAATCAAAACCCCTGTTTGACTGCAAAAGACCTTCAAGAAGATTTAGCAGACTCTGGAGTGATGGTGCACTGTTCTACTGTGCAGCGACACCTGCACAAATATGACCTTCATGGAAGAGTCATGAGAAGAAAACCTTTCCTGCATCCTCACCACAAAATTCAGCATCAGAAGTTTGAAAAGGAACATCTCAACAAGCCTGATGCGTTTTGGAAACAAGTCCTGTGGACTGATGTAGTTGAAATAGAACTTTTTGGCCACAGTGAGCAAAGGTATGTTTGGAGAAAAACGGGTGCAGAATTTCATGAAAAGAACACCTCTCCAACTGTTAAGCACGGGGGTGGATCAATCATGCTTTGGGCTTGTGTTGCAGCCAGTGGCACAGGGAACATTTCACTGGTAGAGTGAAGAATGAATTCAGTTAAATTCTGGAAGCAAACATCGCACTGTCTGTAAAAAAAAAAAGCTAAAGATGAAAAAAGGATGGCTTCTACAAGAAGATAAATCAGTGAGTTGTTTTGTTATGTCTCCCCTCTCACTGTGAAACAGGGACACCTCTTTTTCCCTTAATAGTGAGAGAGAGAGCCTGTGGTATGTTGAATACCTGGTGAACGAGTGGTCTTTGGAGTACTGCAAGTCTGTGTCTTTGCTGATGCTTTGCTACATGCTTGAGTGCTCAGTGGGGGGGGGGGTTGTGCTGATGCTTCTTGCTGGTGGGGGAGGGGGTGTCATTGCTTTGCTGCTGCTTGTGTGTGGGAGGGAGCTGGGGGTGCTGTGGGGATCTACCACTTAACTGTCGTTCATTCTTTGGGGCACTCCTTTGTTTTTGTGGATGTTTGTGAAGAACAAAATTTTCAGGATGTATATTGTATAGATTTCTGACATTAAATGTACCTATTGAAACCTAATAACTTGGCCTCCACATTTGTCTGTGGCAATGAATTCCACCACAGACTCCCCACCCTCCGGCTAAAGAAATTCCTCCTCATCTCTGTTCTAAAGGGACAAACTTCTATTCTGAGGATGTGACCTCTGTCCTGCACTGCCCCACTATAGGAAACATCCTCTGCATGCCCAGTTATCTAGACATTTCAATATTCAATAGCTTTCAATGAGATCCCCCCTCCATCTTCATTCCTCTAAACTCCAGCAGGTACAGGCCCAGAGCCATCAAACTCTCATTATATTAACTCTTTCAATCCCAGGATCATTCTAGTGAACATTCTTTGGACCCTCTCCAATGCCAGCACATCCTTTCTCGATAAGTGGCTCAAAAATGATCACAATACTCCGTGAGGTCTGAGCAATGCTTTATAAACCTCAGCTGGAATGTTTCTAGAGCTACTAGGCTCCGCTGAGTAATTCTGACTGATACTGAGCTGAGACAGCAGCAAAATAAAAATGGGTGCAGAAAGTTTGTGTAAAATTACAGGCACAAGGGATTCTGCAGATGCTGGAAGCCCAGAGAACCCACACAAAATGCTGGAGAAATGCAGCAGGTCAGGCAGCATCTATGGAGGGGAATAAACATCTTGGGTGGAGACCCTTCAATCAGGTAAGATTATAGAGGCTTTTTAAAAATTGCTGGTTATGGCCCCAGAAGTGAAGTTGAACCTGAGCTGCTGGGAAACTGAAGAAACGACAGGCAGAATGCCAAGTGGCGTCCTGACGAAGGGTCTCGGTCCGAAACGTCGACAGCGCTTCTCCCTATAGATGCTGCCTGGCCTGCTGCGTTCCACCAGCATTTTGTGTGTGTTGCTTAAATTTCCAGCATCTGCAGATTTCCTTGTGTTTGCCAAGCGGAGTGACAGCTTTCCACTTGGTGTTAAAACACAGAACTGCTTTCAATGATTTGTATTCAACAAATCAGGGTCCTCTTTCAACTCCAATTTTACCAGCTTCCCCCACTCTGTTCTGAAGTGTTAAATCTGTTTCTTTTCACTGTCGTTTCACAAACCCTTAATGAAATCACTGGTTGTTAAACATATAACATTCACAAAATGTGATCTCGTCATCAGGAAAGAATACTGAAACACTATTACACTGTGAAATCACTGGTTATACACTGTTCACAGAATGCGATCTCGACATCAGGAATGAATACTGAAACACTATTACACTGTGAAATCACTGGTTATACACTGTTCACAGAATGCAATCTCGTCGTCAGGAATGAATACTGAAACACTATTACACTGTGAAATCACTGTTTGTACACTGTTGACAGAATATGATCTCGTCATCAGGAATGAATAATGAAACTCCACAGTGTACACCTGTAGTAACACTGCTTCAGCACTTTCAAAGCAGATCGTGAGCCACTCAAGCCAGATTAATGAAGATGTTCCATCCCTGCACACTGCTGTGGGGCTGATGTGCAGGTAGTACATCGCCCCCCATTACTTCCTGCACTCAATTTCTGATCAATTGTGTCTGGACCCCACTTCAAATCCAAACTCCCCCGAACACCATCTCTCCTCGCAACCCAACACAATTCTAAACACAAACAAAATACTGTGGGAGCTCAGCTGGGACTCAGGAAGCACCAGTCCCACTGAATGGTCTCGGCCTGAAAGATCGACTATTCCTTTTCCTCCGTAAAGGCTGCCTGACCTGCTGAGTTTCTCCAACATTCTGAGTGTAATTCAAGACTTCCATCATCTACAGAATCTCCTGTGTCTATAGTTTTAAACGATAGTGGTATATGCTCTGTGGCCATTTCATTAAATACCTCCTCAAAGCGTCCACAGAGTGTACAACACATTCATGGTCGTCCGCTGCTGTAGCCCATCTACTGTTGTGCACAGAGCTGTTCTTCTGCACACCACTGTTGAAATGTGTGGATATGTGATTACTGTCCTCTTCCTTTCAGTCTGAATCAACCCAGCCATTCTCCTTTGACCTCTCTCATTAACAAGGCATTTTTGCCTCAGAACTGCCCCTCAATGTTTGTTGTTTTTTGTATCATTCTCTGTAAATTCTAGAGATTGTGGTGTGTGAAAGTACTAGCAGATCATCAGTTTCTGAGATACTCAAACTACCCCATCTGGCAGCAACAATCATTCCACAGTCAAAGTCACTTAATTCACATTTCTTCCCCATTCTGATGTTCAAACCTCTTGACCATTTCTGCATGCTTTTATGCAGTAAGTTGCTGCCTCATGATTGGCTGATTAGATATTTGCATTAACGAGCAGGTGAACAGGTGTATCTAATAAAGTGGCACTGAGTGTGGAGTCACAGAATCATGCTCCATAGAAACAGGCCCTTTGGCCAACTGTAACAGCATCAAATTTACCAATAGTGAAAAATCAGTCTGTTTTACATCTTCCTCAAGGTTTTATCTCACCAATAGAAATGATTTGTATATGCACTGAGGGTCTCATCTCTGGGACCTACTCGTATAGAGAATGGGGGTGGAACAGAGTAACATAGGAGGATTAACAGCATCTGATCACGCACGGCGTAGGGACGTGGGGGAGTGGCAGCTATCTGTTGATGCATGTCCCCATCACATCAAAAACATCCCCCTTCATCGTCTTTGGTAGCTGTTGCCCATGTTACAGGACTGGTTCCTCTGTTGCTGTGAGCCATTCTAATATTGTGTACATTGATTGAAGGAGCTGATCATGTCATTCTAGTGACTGAGTGAGTAAATGCTAATGTACGCCTCAGAGGAGAAGCAAATTACGGAAAATGATGCATTAAATACCAATCATTACCATCTACTTGTACTAAGGTATTCAGAATTAAATTACATTTCACTTAGTGTCATGCAAACAAATTAACACGTGTGCTACTCCACAGAGAGGCTAGTATCGCTTGATTGAATTCTTGGAAAATCACAAGGTGGTTAAAATACTTTTGATGCATTTGTTTTTATTTCATTCTGTGGTTTCTGCTCAGGTGTCAGTCCTGTCCAGGTGGGCCAGACCCTCGATCTGCCGTGCAGATGTGAATCTTACACTGGGAACTTGAGAGCACACGCCTGGGCTGACTGCGAGGTGCAGTTACCGAGCGAGCAGCCAGCGTTCTGGACCACTGGCTCCGAGACGCGAGTTCGAATCCCAGCACAGCAGCTGGGGACTCGTTAAATAAATCTGGAATTGAAGTGAGTCTCAGTAACGGTGACAGTGAAACTAATGGACTTTTGTAAAAACCCATCTGGTTCTCCTATGGCTTCTGCTTTGCACTCAGGTACTCTCAGCACGCTTAGAAAGATTCCAATATCTAATGCACATTTATTATCAAAGGATATATAAAGAATACAACCCTGAGATTTGTCCTCTAACAGACAGCCACAAAAGAAAGAACCCATTCAAGAAAACCTCGAACATCCAACGTGAGAAAAAAAAGAACAAATTGTGCAAACAGTAAAAAGTGAGCGAACAACACGTGCCTGTCAAACATCAGACCTGTTGTCCAGTATTCGGCTTAGTTCAGTTTGCACTGCCAGACCAGCAAATGCGGGCTGCAAGGCCACTCTTTGCCAAAGCGCCCCAGTCCACATTGATCTCCCCAAGCAAACCACTCAAACACTGCAACAGAACATGCTAACGCAAATCCACAAATACGTGCAACGTGAACCTGAATGTCCCCCACAACAAATCTACAGCTTCACTGATCAGCCCTGGCAATGTGGCTCCCAAGACTCCTGCACTTTCCTCCAAAAGCAGCCACTGCCAGGGAGAGGAAGACCAGACAAACACAGGCAGACGGCGCCACTCCCCCGTCCTCCGTTCTCATGCTCATTGACTTTGACCTTGCCCAATGTCTCAGTAGGCAAGAAACAATGGAATCTATCATGGGGCCTAAGTAAAGGAGTCAATTATGAGCTCTCACCCTCGATGCCTCAAGAGGGGAGAAGCAAAGGAGTCGATCATGAGCTCTCACCCTCGATGCCTCAATAGGAGAGAAGCAATAGAGTCGATCATTGGCTCTCCCCCTCGATGCCTCAATAGGGAGAAGAAATGGAGTTGATCGTGGGCTCTCAGCCTCAATAGGAGAGAAGAAATGGAGTCGATCATGGGCTCTCACCCTCGATGCCTCAGTAGGAGAGAAGCAATGGAGTCGATCATGGGGTCGTGCACTCGATGCCTCAGTAGGAGAGAAGTAATGTAGCTGGATGAGCAGCTGAATCACTCAAGCATTTCAGGTTACGGACAAAATGCTGGTCCCTGGGATTAGTATTGTGAGCCTGGTGGGCCAGTGGGCTTATTTCCGTGTTCTCTGACTCACTATGGCTCTAATTGGATGTCAGGGATGGATAACTTCCCAGCTCTTTATTGAGATATTGAATTTTCAGAGTGTGCCTGTAATGCTGAGATCCTCCAGGATTTATTATGAATTTATTTAGAAATTCAGAATAGGCTCTGCCAGCCCAACGAGCCACATGGCCTCGTAACCCACCGTTTAACTCCAGCCTAATCACAGGACAATTTACAATGACCATTTAGCCAACTAACCAGTAAGTCTTTGAATTGTGGGATCCCGGAGGAAACCCACGCAATTCACAGGGAAAACATACAAGCTCCTTACAGACGGTGCTGGAATTGAACTCTGGAATGCCCCAAGCAGTAACAGCATTGCGCTAACCACTACGTTACCGTGGCGCCCCATTTCAGGGAAGTGAATTACCAGACTTCAGGGAAAAGGGAAACGAGTTAGTCTGGAGTCAACCGCACCACGTGGAAGATGTAAACAGTCTTCTGCTGAAATCTTCGAAGATGAGTAACAATGCACAGACCAATAAAGGGAATTCATTTATCAGCAGTTCTAATTAAAGCCGAGTTACCAGTGTGACCTTTAAAACATCTCCAGAGAAAACGTGCTGGGGAATCCATTCTCGAGAAGCAGGATGTCTTTAGTGGGAAGCTGAGACAGGGTAAGAGATTGCTGAAAGATGGCAACTTATTTCCCTGGTGGAATAACACTTCACTAAACAAATATAATTGCTGTCAGGGAACCACACAAAACCCTTCCAATCTCCTCGATATCCTACAACCTCCCTTTTGTAATTTGATCAAGGCGATGGAAACCAAAGATGATCTGTGCTTGTTTTGTATTCAGCTGACAGGAAGGATCCTCTGTGGGTTCTGGAGAGATTTTTCAAAGCCTCCACATTACCACAGCAATCTGCATTACATTGTCTCTCTGGCACACTGAACTATTACAAGGTGCTTCAGTGGAACATTATCAATCGCAACAACAACAGATCAAGCAAAATAAGGAGATAATGACTCGTTTGGAACAAACTCAGTCAGAGGTAAGTTTGTGTAAATATACTCAGCGACTTTACTAGATTCCTCCTGTAGGCAATAAAGCAGCCACTGAGTGTGTGTTCATGGTCTTCTGCTGCTGTAGCCCGTCCACTTTAAGGTTCAGGAGATGTGTTGTGGTCTGAGATGTTCTTCCGCACACCACTGTTGTAATGCATGGCTATTTGAGTTACTGTCACCTTCCTGTCAGCTTGGACCAGTCTGGCCATTCTCCTCCGATCTCTCCGATTAACAAGACATCTTCACCCACAGACCCGCTGCTCACTGGATGTTTGTTGTTTTTCTCTGTAAACTCTAGAGGCTGTTGTGTGTGAAAATCACAAGGGATCAGCAGTTTCTGAGATCCTCAAACCACCCAGTATGGCACCGACAATCATTCCACGGTCAAAGTCACGGACAGCACGTTTCCTCTGATCATCAACTGAACGTCTTGACCACGTCTGCACACCTTTATGCATGGACCTACTGCCACACGATTGGTTGATTAGATATTTGCATGAACAGGTGTACCTAATAGAGTGGTCACTGTGAGTATTTCATTCAGAGAGAAGCTGAGGGGTTAAAAGACAGAACTTGGGGTGTCAAGATCCAGGCAGCTGAAGGCATGGCTGTCAATATTGGATTAAAAATTGGAAACCTGTAGCATCAGGAATTAAAGGAATGTAAAGGGAGGGTCTAGTGCTGGTTGGGAAGTTTACAGAGAGAGGAGAGGGTCATATCACTGAAAATACACGTGAGAATTTTAATGCTGAGTTACTCAGGTGGCATATTGACCTAGTGGTTAGCACAATGTTCGTAGTGTCAGTGATCCAGGTTCAATCCCATCGCTGTCTGTAAGGAGTTTGCATGCTCTCCCCATGATTGCGTGGGCCTCCTCCAGGTGTTCTGCTCTCCTCCCACATTCGAGAGACGTTTGGATTAGGGTAGGGGTTAGGAAGTTGTAGACATACTATGTTGGTGCTAGAAGCATGGAGACACTTGTGGGCTGCCCCCAGCACAATTCTCGGACTGTGTTGGTCATTGACGCAATCGATGTATTTCAATGTATGCTTCAATGTAAACGTGGTAATTGCAGCTAATCGTTGGATCTTTGAATGGGAGCTGCAGCGGGGTTTGTTACGAGTTCTCTACATGAGAAGTAGACAATGTCCATGTTGAAGAACAATTATAAAACAATATCGGAAAATGAATTTGAAGAAGTATTGAGACAACTGAAGTGAAATAAAGAGCAGAGATTTCTTTATTAAAACAACTAATCTTTCCCCAGATTTCAATGTGTCATAGAAGCTCTTTGAAGCATCTATCTGAAAGCAAACTATCCCTGAATCCATCTGTATAACCCTGTAGCCTCTCATTCTTGAACAAACAGCTGGAAAATGGGTGAATTCATTAAGTGCAAGATGCAGTAGCCAGCGTCCAACGTGATTAAAGAAACTCAGGTTGCAAGCTGGTTTTGCACAGACATTGTTTTGCTCTGCATCTATTCAAGAGAAGCTCACAGTTAACTCAAAAGCTTCATTCTCTTTAAAATGGTCCAGGCACTCTGACATATCTGCACAGAAGGGATGAAAGAATAAATTATGGGCAGAGACAAGACCCTGATGCCTTCAGTGGGTGCTACACTAGTGGCTTTGCACTCTCTCCACAATCTTTACAACAGGTGTCTTTTTTCCAGCAATCAGAATATTAAATCTTGTAAATACTCAGCATTTATAGGGACATATAAACGGCGGTAATATTTCAGGTCAATGATCCTGTACTGGAATGGGGGGAAAAGTTAGAAATATGAAGTTGCAGAGAAAGCGAGCTGGGGCAGAAGAAGGAACTTGATGTGCCGCATTCTATTGGCACCAGGTTTGATGTGAGTGAAGTTATCCACACCAGTTCGGGAATCAGACGGTTACAGGGTCATAACTGTTCCTGAACCTGGTGGTGTGAGACCAAAGGCCCTTCTGAGTCCTAAATGCCAGCCCCTGACTCTGAGAAAGTACAGCCACATATCATTTTAATTACTCTCACAAGGAGGCTCTAAGGATGTTTCAGATTCATTTACAAGTATTAGGCCTAATAATGGAAAGAAAATGGACAATATATCAAATTTTATAATATTTCTTTCATCACAGGCTGCACAGAAATGGAAAATAGGCAAGATATCATTAGTTTTTATGACCTTTTACATACTTAAGTGCAATGATTGTGGAATTTGTAATGAGGGATTGTGTATCTGAATACTTTCTATCTGGAGGTAAAGAGAACAGGAACAATGTCAGCTCAGTAAAGACCCCCGATCCATTTGGGCTGATCTCTGTAAGTCCGTCAGTTGCGCCTCAGTGGGTAATAATCTTACTTTAGATACTGAAGGCTGTGGGGTCAAATATTGAGATGGCCAGTGTTAGGGTTAATGTTAGGGTTAATTCGAGACTGCCATTACAGGTCAGGAGTGGCTCACGTAATGCGAGGGAGGGGGGAAGCGAAACTGGGGATTCCGCTACACCGAAACTACCAGTGTCACGCGATTCAGTAAACAAAAGAAACAGGTAACTCGTGAGTGTATGGCGTCGGGCCAATAAGATGGACACAAGTGCCCGATATTACCTAATATGTAGCGGGGGGTTGTGCTGGGGGGAAAAGGGATATAAATAAGAGCAGATTGTAAGGGGAAGTCGGAACGCGCCTTCTCCAGCGACTCCGTGGATTCGCTGTGCCAGTTACGGATTCTGCAATAAACCCAAGTTTTGTAATATTCCGGTGTTGGTTGTCTCTCTTCCTAAACGAACACAGGGCAGAATTTCAAGCCCAACACCTGGTAGCATAACGCTTTACAGTGCCAGTGACCTGGGTTCAATTCCCACCATTGTCTGCAAGGAATTTCATGCAACTGATGCCAAAGAGTCTGGGTTAGAAGGCTGATTGGTCACTCCGGTATATTTCGACTGCATGGGCTTGTTGGGCTGGAAGAGCCTGTTACTGGCTGTATATCAAAATAAATAAAAAATTACTCCAGAGCTTGAGTACGAACATCAGTGCTGATGTATTGAGGGAGTCTGGCATTGTACCTCAGTAGAATATTCAACTGAGACCTGCTCTCTGAGGTGTGTGTGACACCCTATACGGATGAACAACAGCAAGCTCTCATTCTAAATTATTGAGAAAAAAGAACTGCATTATTTATTAATTATCTAATTGCTGACTGGAATAGTACAAACTGGCTGTTGTGTGTCCAAGGGGTTACAACAGTGACTACACTTCAAAGCAACTTGGTATGCGCCTGAAAATCAATGAAGGTTGCTATCAAAATGCAGGCCTTGGTAAAGTAGTTTTATGTTAATTCCCCTCGTGATTATTCGGGTCACAATAAAACAGGCCCTTTTCACCATACAAAAGCCTGAAAGCACATACTACTGGACTCAAGGACAACTTTAATCCCACTATTATAGAACTATTACTAGTACAGTAAATTGAACTCTTGACTTTGTTATCCACTGTTAAATAAGGGGGCCAGGACTGAGTACAGTACCCCAGGAGTGGCTTCACCACCACCCTGTACCATTCAAAGTCAAAATAAATACATGATCGAAGTACATACAGTAAATGTCACCATCTACTGCTTGAGATTAATTTTCCTGCTGGTATTTACAGGAAAACACAACAGAAATTACGAGAAACTATAACTAGCAACGTCAAACAACCAATGTGCAAAATAAGAGAAATCCCGCAAATAATAAAAAAGTAAACAAATAAGACAGAGTACGTAAGTTGTAGAATCCGTAAAGTGAGTCTAGAGATGTGGAGTCAGTTCAGTGTTGAGGACAGTTAGGCTATCCACACTGGTTCAGAAGCCTGATGGTTGTAGGGTAATAACTGTTCCTGAACCTGGTGGAGTGGGACCTGATGGGTGAGGGGTAATAACTGTTCCTGAACCTGGTGGTGTGGGACCTGATGGTTGAGGGTAATAACTGTTCCTGAACCTGGTGGTGTGGGACCTGATGGTTGAGGGTAATAACTGTTACTGAACAGGGGGGGATCTGGGACCTGATGGTTGTAGAGTAATAACTGTTCCTGAACCTGGTGGTGTGGGACCTGATGGTTGAGGGTAATAACTGTTCCTGAACCTGGTGGTGTGGGACCTGATAGTTGTAGGGTAATAACTGTTCCTGAACTTGGTGGTGTGGAACCAGATGGTTAAGGGGTAATAACTGTTCCTGAACATGGTGGTGTGGGACCTGATGGTTGTAGGGTAATAACTGTACCTGAACCCAGTGATGTGGGACCTAATAGTTAAGTAATAACTGTTCCTGAACCTGGTGGTGTGGGTCCTGATGGTTGTAGGGTAGTAACAGTTCCTGAACCGGGTGGTGTGGGTCCTGATGATTGTAGGGTAATAACTGTACCTGAACCTAGTGGTGTAGGACCTGATGGTTGTAGGGTAATAACTGTTCCTGAACCTGGTGGTGTGGGACCTGATGGTTGTAGGATAGTAACTGTTCCTGAACCTGGTGGTGTGGGACCTGATGGTTGTACGGTAATAACTGTTCCTGAACCGGGTGGTGTGGGTCCTGATGATTGTAGGGTAATAACTGTACCTGAACCTGGTGGTGTGGGACCTGATGGTTGTAGGGTAATAACTGTTCCTGAAGCTGGTGGTGTGGGTCCTGGTGGTTGTAGGGTAATAAATGGTCCTGAACCTGGTGGTGTGGGACCTGATGGATTTAGGGTAATAACTGTTCCTGAACCTGGTGGTGTGGGACCTGATGGTTGTAGGGTAATCACTGTTCCTGAACTAGTGGTGTAGGACCTGATGGTTTTAGGATAATAACTGTTCCTGAACCTGGTGGTGTGGGATCTGATGTTTGTAGGGTAATAACTGTCCTGAACCTGGTGGTGTGGGACCTAGTGGTTGAGGGTAATAACCGTTCCTGAACCTGGTGGTGTGGGACCTGATGGTTGTAGGGTAATCACTGTTCCTGAACTAGTGGTGTGGGACCTGATGGTTTTAGGGTAATAACTGTTCCTGAACCTGGTGGTGTGCGACTTGGTGGTCGTAGGGTAATAACTGTTCCTGAACCTGGTGGTGTGGGACCTGATGGTTGTAGGGTAATAACTGTTCCTGAACCTGGTGGTGTGGGACCTGATAGTTGTAGGGTAATAACTGTTCCTGAACCTGGTGGTGTGCGACTTGGTGGTTGTAGGGTAATAACTGTTCCTGAACTTGGTGGTGTGGACCTGATGGTTGAGGGTAATAACTGTTCCTGAACCTGGTGGTGTGGGACCTGATAGTTGTAGGGTAATAACTGTTCCTGAACTGGGTGGTGTGGAACCAGATGGTTAAGGGGTAATAACTGTTCCTGAACCTAGTGGTGTGGGACCTGGTGGTTGTAGGGTAATAACTGTTCCTGAACCCGGTAATGTGGGACCTGGTGGTTGAGGGGTAATAACTGTTCCTGAACTTGGTGGTGTGGGACCTGATGGTTGAGGTAATAGCTGTTCCTGAACCGGGGGGATGTGGGACCTGATGGTTGTAGGGTAATAACTGTTTCTGTACCTGGTGGTGTGGGACCTGATGGTTGAGGGTAATAACTGTTCCTGAACCTGGTGGTGTGGGACCTGATAGTTGTAGGGTAATAACTGTTCCTGAACTTGGTGGTGTGGAACCAGATGGTTAAGGGGTAATAACTGTTCCTGAACATGGTGGAGTGGGACCTGATGGTTGTAGGGTAATAACTGTACCTGAACCCAGTGATGTGGGACCTAATAGTTAAGAAATAACTGTTCCTGAACCTGGTGGTGTGGGACCTGATGGTTGAGGGTAATAACTGTTCCTGAACCTGGTGGTGTGGGACCAGATGGTTGAGGGTAATAACTGTTCCTGAACCTGGTGGTGTGGGACCTGATGGTTGAGGGTAATAACTGTTCCTGAACCTGGTGCTGTGGGACCTGATGGTTGAGGGTAATATCTGTTCCTGAACCTGGTGGTGTGGGACCTGATGGTTGAGGGTAATAACTGTTCCTGAACCTGGTGGTGTGGGACCTGATGGTTGTACGGTAATCACTGTTCCTGAACTGGTGGTGTAAGAACTGGTGATTTTAGGGTAATAACTGTTCCTGAACCTGGAGGTGTGGGACCTGATGGTTGTAGGGTAATAACTGTTCCTGAACCTGGTGGTGTGGGACCTGGTGGTTGTAGGGTAATAACTGTTCCTGAACCTGGTGGTGTGGGACCTGATGGTTGAGGGGTAATAACTGTTCCTGAACCTGGTGGTGTGGGACCTGATGGTTGAGGGGTAATAACTGTTCCTGAACCTGGTGGTGTGGGTCCTGATGGTTAAGGGTAATAACTGTTCCTGAACTTGGTGGTGTGGACCTGATGGTTGAGGGTAATAACTGTTCCTGAACCTGGTGGTGTGGGAACTGATGGTTAAGGGTAATAACTGTTCCTGAACTTGGTGGTGTGGACCTGATGGTTGAGGGTAATAACTGTTCCTGAACCTGGTGGTGTGGGACCTGATGGTTAAGGGTAATAACTGTTCATGAAGCTGGTGGTGTGGGACCTCATGGTTGAGGGTAATAACTGTTCTTGAACCTGGTGGTGTGGGACCTGATGGTTGTAGGGTAATCACTGTTCCTGAACTGGTGGTGTAAGAACTGGTGATTTTAGGGTAATAACTGTTCCTGAACCTGGAGGTGTGGGACCTGATGGTTGTAGGGTAATAACTGTTCCTGAACCTGGTGGTGTGGGACCTGTTGGTTGTAGGGTAATAACTGTTCCTGAAGCTGGTGGTGTGGGACCTGATGGTTGAGGGGTAGTAACTGTTCCTGAACCTGGTGGTGTGGGACCTGATGGTTGAGGGGTAATAACTGTTCCTGAACCTGGTGGTGTGGGACCTGATGGTTAAGGGTAATAACTGTTCCTGAACTTGGTGGTGTGGACCTGATGGTTGAGGGTAATAACTGTTCCTGAACCTGGTGGTGTGGGATCTGATGGTTAAGGGTAATAACTGTTCCTGAACTTGGTGGTGTGGACCTGATGGTTGAGGGTAATAACTGTTCCTGAACCTGGTAGTGTGGGACCTGATAGTTGTAGGGTAATAACTGTTCATGAACCTGGTGGCGTGGGACCTGGTGGTTGTGGGGTAATAACTGTTCCTGAACATGGTGGTGTGGGACCTGATGGTTGAGGGTAATAACTGTTCCTGAACCTGGTGGTGTGGGACCTGATGGTTGAGGGGTAATAACTGTTCCTGAACCTGGTGGTGTGGACCTGATGGTTGAGGGTAATAACTGTTCCTGAACCTGGTGGTGTGGGACCTGATGGTTGAGGGTAATAACTGTTCCTGAACCTGGTGTTGTGGGACCTGGTGGTTGTAGGGTAATAACTGTTCCTGAAGCTGGTGGTGTGGGACCTGATGGTTGAGGGATAGTAACTGTTCCTGAACCTGGTGGTGTGGGACCTGATAGTTGTAGGGTAATAACTGTTCCTGAACTTGGTGGTGTGGAACCAGATGGTTAAGGGGTAATAACTGTTCCTGAACATGGTGGAGTGGGACCTGATGGTTGTAGGGTAATAACTGTTCCTGAACCTGGTGGTGTGGGACCTGTTGGTTGTAGGGTAATAACTGTTCCTGAAGCTGGTGGTGTGGGACCTGATGGTTGAGGGGTAGTAACTGTTCCTGAACCTGGTGGTGTGGGACCTGATGGTTGAGGGGTAATAACTGTTCCTGAACCTGGTGGTGTGGGACCTGATGGTTAAGGGTAATAACTGTTCCTGAACTTGGTGGTGTGGACCTGATGGTTGAGGGTAATAACTGTTCCTGAACCTGGTGGTGTGGGATCTGATGGTTAAGGGTAATAACTGTTCCTGAACTTGGTGGTGTGGACCTGATGGTTGAGGGTAATAACTGTTCCTGAACCTGGTAGTGTGGGACCTGATAGTTGTAGGGTAATAACTGTTCATGAACCTGGTGGCGTGGGACCTGGTGGTTGTGGGGTAATAACTGTTCCTGAACATGGTGGTGTGGGACCTGATGGTTGAGGGTAATAACTGTTCCTGAACCTGGTGGTGTGGGACCTGATGGTTGAGGGGTAATAACTGTTCCTGAACCTGGTGGTGTGGACCTGATGGTTGAGGGTAATAACTGTTCCTGAACCTGGTGGTGTGGGACCTGATGGTTGAGGGTAATAACTGTTCCTGAACCTGGTGTTGTGGGACCTGGTGGTTGTAGGGTAATAACTGTTCCTGAAGCTGGTGGTGTGGGACCCTGATGGTTGAGGGGTAGTAACTGTTCCTGAACCTGGTGGTGTGGGACCTGATAGTTGTAGGGTAATAACTGTTCCTGAACTTGGTGGTGTGGAACCAGATGGTTAAGGGGTAATAACTGTTCCTGAACATGGTGGAGTGGGACCTGATGGTTGTAGGGTAATAACTGTACCTGAACCCAGTGATGTGGGACCTAATAGTTAAGAAATAACTGTTCCTGAACCTGGTGGTGTGGGACCTGATGGTTGAGGGTAATAACTGTTCCTGAACCTGGTGGTGTGGGACCAGATGGTTGAGGGTAATAACTGTTCCTGAACCTGGTGGTGTGGGACCTGATGGTTGAGGGTAATAACTGTTCCTGAACCTGGTGCTGTGGGACCTGATGGTTGAGGGTAATATCTGTTCCTGAACCTGGTGGTGTGGGACCTGATGGTTGAGGGTAATAACTGTTCCTGAACCTGGTGGTGTGGGACCTGATGGTTGTACGGTAATCACTGTTCCTGAACTGGTGGTGTAAGAACTGGTGATTTTAGGGTAATAACTGTTCCTGAACCTGGAGGTGTGGGACCTGATGGTTGTAGGGTAATAACTGTTCCTGAACCTGGTGGTGTGGGACCTGGTGGTTGTAGGGTAATAACTGTTCCTGAACCTGGTTGTGTGGGACCTGATGGTTGAGGGGTAATAACTGTTCCTGAACCTGGTGGTGTGGGACCTGATGGTTGAGGGGTAATAACTGTTCCTGAACCTGGTGGTGTGGGTCCTGATGGTTAAGGGTAATAACTGTTCCTGAACTTGGTGGTGTGGACCTGATGGTTGAGGGTAATAACTGTTCCTGAACCTGGTGGTGTGGGAACTGATGGTTAAGGGTAATAACTGTTCCTGAACTTGGTGGTGTGGACC
This sequence comes from Hemitrygon akajei, assembly GCF_048418815.1. NCBI lineage: Eukaryota > Metazoa > Chordata > Chondrichthyes > Myliobatiformes > Dasyatidae > Hemitrygon > Hemitrygon akajei. Next base: position 31,954,958 of record NC_133132.1, read on the forward strand.
TGATGGTTGAGGGTAATAACTGTTCCTGAACCTGGTGGTGTGGGACCTGATGGTTAAGGGTAATAACTGTTCATGAAGCTGGTGTTGTGGGACCTGATGGTTGAAGGTAATAACTGTTCCTGAACCTGGTGGTGTGGGACCTGATGGTTGTAGGGTAATCACTGTTCCTGAAATGGTGGTGTAAGAACTGGTGATTTTAGGGTAATAACTGTTCCTGAACCTGGAGGTGTGGACCTGATGGTTGAGGGTAATAACTGTTCCTGAACCTGGTAGTGTGGGACCTGATAGTTGTAGGGTAATAACTGTTCATGAACCTGGTGGCGTGGGACCTGGTGGTTGTGGGGTAATAACTGTTCCTGAACTTGGTGGTGTGGGACCTGATGGTTGAGGGGTAATAACTGTTCCTGAACCTGGTGGTGTGGACCTGATGGTTGAGGGTAATAACTGTTCCTGAACCTGGTGGTGTGGGACCTGATGGTTGTAGGGTAATAACTGTTCCTGAACCTGGTGTTGTGGGACCTGGTGGTTGTAGGGTAATAACTGTTCCTGAAGCTGGTGGTGTGGGACCTGATGGTTGAGGGGTAGTAACTGTTCCTGAACCTGGTGGTGTGGGACCTGATGGTTGAGGGGTAATAACTGTTCCTGAACCTGGTGGTGTGGGACCTGATGGTTGTAGGGTAATAACTGTTCCTGAACCTGGTGTTGTGGGACCTGGTGGTTGTAGGGTAATAACTGTTCCTGAAGCTGGTGGTGTGGGACCTGATGGTTGAGGGGTAGTAACTGTTCCTGAACCTGGTGGTGTGGGACCTGATGGTTGAGGGGTAATAACTGTTCCTGAACCTGGTGGTGTGGGACCTGGTGGTTGTAGGGTAATAACTGTTCCTGAACCTGGTGGTGTGGGACCTGATGGTTGAGGGGTAATAACTGTTCCTGAACCTGGTGGTGTGGACCTGATGGTTGAGGGGTAATAACTGTTCCTGAACCTGGTGGTGGGGACCTGATGGTTGAGGGGTAATAACTGTTCCTGAACCTGGTGGTGTGGGACCTGATGGTTGTAGGGTAATAACTGTTCCTGAACCTGGTGGTGTGGGACCTGATGGTTGAGGGGTAATAACTGTTCCTGATCCTGGTGGTGTGGACCTGATGGTTGAGGGTAATAACTGTTCCTGAACCTGGTGGTGTGGGACCTGATGGTTGAGGGTAATAACTGTTCCTGAACCTGGTGGTGTGGGACCTGATGGTTGTAGGGTAATAACTGTTCCTGAACCTGGTGTTGTGGGACCTGGTGGTTGTAGGGTAATAACTGTTCCTGAAGCTGGTGGTGTGGGACCTGATGGTTGAGGGGTAGTAACTGTTCCTGAACCTGGTGGTGTGGGACCTGATGGTTGAGGGGTAATAACTGTTCCTGAACCTGGTGGTGTGGGACCTGATGGTTGTAGGGTAATAACTGTTCCTGAACCTGGTGTTGTGGGACTTGGTGGTTGTAGGGTAATAACTGTTCCTGAAGCTGGCGGTGTGGGACCTGATGGTTGAGGGGTAGTAACTGTTCCTGAACCTGGTTGTGTGGGACCTGATGGTTGAGGGGTAATAACTGTTCCTGAACCTGGTGGTGTGGGACCTGATGGTTAAGGGTAATAACTGTTCCTGAACTTGGTGGTGTGGACCTGATGGTTGAGGGTAATAACTGTTCCTGAACCTGGTGGTGTGGGACCTGATGGTTGTAGGGTAATAACTGTTCCTGAACCTGGTGGTGTGGACCTGATGGTTGAGGGTAATAACTGTTCCTGAACCTGGTGGTGTGGGACCTGATGGTTGAGGGTAATAACTGTTCCTGAACCTGGTGGTGTGGGACCTGATGGTTGAGGGTAATAACTGTTCCTGAACCTGGTGGTGTGGACCTGATGGTTGAGGGGTAATAACTGTTCCTGAACCTGGTGGTGTGGGACCTGATGGTTGTAGGGTAATAACTGTTCCTGAACCTGGTGTTGTGGGACCTGGTGGTTGTAGGGTAATAACTGTTCCTGAAGCTGGTGGTGTGGGACCTGATGGTTGTAGGGTATTAACTGTTCCTGAACCTGGTGGTGTGGGACCTGATCGTTGAGGGGTAATAACTGTTCCTGAACCTGGTGTTGTGGGATCTGATGATTGTGGGGTAATAACTGTTCCTGAACCTGGTGGTGTGGGACCTGATGGTTGAGGGTAATAACTGTTCCTGAACCTGGTGGTGTGGGATCTAAGGCTCTTTTACCTCCTGGCAGTAGGGAGAAGAGAGCTGGGCCTGAATGGTGGAGGTCGTTAGTGATGGCTGCTGCTTTCTTGTCATAGTTTTCCATGTAAATGTGCTGAATGATGGGGAGGATTTTGTCTGTGATGGGCTGGGCTGAATCCACAGCCTTTTGTAGACTTTTCTGTTCCATATCAGGCCATGGTGTAACCAGTCAGGATACTCTCCACTGTGCTTCTATACAAGTTTTTCAAAGATTTAGGTGAGATGACAAATCTACGTCAGCTTGAAAGCAAGTAGAGGTGCTGCCATGCCTCCTTTGTGATGGCACTTGTACGCTGGTCCCAGGACAGATCCTCTGAAATGGCAACAGCAAGGAAGTTAAAGTTACTGACCCTCTCCATCTCCGACCCCCTAATGAGGGCTGCCCATGGACCCCTGGCTTCCTGCTCTTTGGTTTTGTTGACATTGAGTGAGAAGTTGTTGTTATTGTAACAATGATTCTCTGTTCTAAACTCCAACCCCTTTCCAACAAAGACCGTCCTCCCCCTGCATTACTCACTGCACCTTCCTGGCAACTCTTATTTGATTTATGTAAAAGAACACTTAGATCCCACTACACTTCACTCGTGTACAATCTCTCTTTATTAACATGAAGTCTGCTTTTTGATTCTACTTAGGAAGGACATCAGCTCAGACTTTCTCACATTAAGCTCCATTTCACCCAAACTGTCTCTGTTGTGGAGACACAAGAGACTGCAGAAGCTGGAATCTGGAGCAGGACAGCGAGTGGGTCAGGCAGCATCTGTGGAGGCAAACGGAGGGTCCAGATGAAGGGTCTCGACCGAAATGCCAACTATTTCCCTCCACAGATGCTGTCTGACCCACTGAGTTCCCCCAGCATCCTGATGTTTTGCTATTTATATCCCATTGTAGTCATGATATCCTGATCACAACATGACCTTTCACCTGTTTCTGTGCCAGAGACCAACCTGCATATTCTACATTCTGCCCATTCTCTCAGGGCTGGTATGGAGGCTCGAAAGCACAGGATCACAAGACCATCAGAGGGTCAGAGATTCACTCACCTCCATCACAGACACAACCGTCCCCACCGCTGAAGACATCTTCAAAAGATGGCGCCTCAAGAAGGTGACAATATCTGAGCATCCTCACCACTCGAGACATGCTCTCTTCTCACTACTTCCATTAGAGAAGAGACGTAGGAGCCTGAAGACCCACACTCGGTGTTTAGGAACCGTGTCTTCCTCTCTGCCATCAGAATTCTGAACGGTCCATGAACACTGTTCCTTTTCCACATTAGTTATTTATTTATCGGTTGATCAACTGATTGTGTCTTACAGTAACTTTTTATGCCTTGGACTGTACTGCTACCACAAAACAAAAAATTTCACAACAGATGTCAGGAATAATAATCCTGATTCTGATAAATAGAAGATATCTGAACAATCCTTTTGACAATTCCACCCTGGGAAAAAGGCTCTTCTTATTCACCTTGTCTATACCTCTCGTAATTTTACATACTTCTATCTGATCATCCTTAAACCTGTTCCGAGTTTAATCCATCTTCTCCTTGTAGCTAATACTCTCTGATCCAGACCACATCGAATTGAATCCTTTCTGCACCCTCTCCAGAGCTTCTTTACCTTTCTGTAACACTGCAGTCAGAATTGCAAACACTACTCCAAATGTGGCCTAAACAGGGTTTTCTGCCGCTGCAATATGTCTTGCCAATGTTTACACCCAATGCAATGTATTTGGAATGATGGCTCTACCACCAGGGGGTGGGGTGTGATGAAGGGACAGGGCAGATAGTGACAACACAACCCATGCATCTGACCAGAGTGATGATATAAACTGTGTCTGGCTGGGGTGACGATACAGACCGTGCGTCTGGCTGGGGTGACGATACAGACCGTGTGTCTGACTGGGGTGACGATACAGACCGTGCGTCTGACTGGGGTGACGATACAGACCGTGTGTATCACTGGGGTGACAATACAGACCGTGTGTCTGACTGGGGTGACGATACAGACCGTGTGTATCACTGGGGTGTCAATACAGACTGTGTGTCTGACTGGGGTGACGATACAGACCGTGCGTCTGACTGGGGTGATGATACAGACAGCGTGTCTAACTGGGGTGACGATACAGACCGTGCGTCTGACTGGTGTGACGATACACACCGTGAGTCTGGCTGGGGTGACGATACAGACCATGTGTCTGGGTGAAGATACAGACCGTGTCTCTGATTGGGGTGATGATACAGACCATGTGTCAGACTAGGGTAACAATACAACCCATGTGTCTGACTGGGGTGAAGATACAGACCGTGCGTCTGGCTGGGGTAATGATACAGACCGTGTGTCTGGCTGGGGTGACGATACAGACCGTGTGTCTGACTGGGGTGATGGTACAGACCGTGTGTCTGACTGGGGTGACGATACAGACCGTGTGTCTGACTGGGGTGATGATACAGACCGTGTGTCTGACTGGGGTGATGATACAGACCGTGTGTCTGGCTGGGGTGATGATACAGACCGTGTGTCTGACTGGGGTGATGATACAGACCGTGTGTCTGACTGGTGTGACGATACAGACCGTGTGTCTGACTGGGGTGATGATACAGACTGTGTGTCTGGCTGGGGTGATGATACAGACCGTGTGTCTGACTGGGGTGATGATACAGACCGTGTGTCTGACTGGTGTGATGATACAGACCGTGTGTCTGACTGGGGTGACGATACAGACCGTGCGTCTGACTGGTGTGACGATACAGACCGTGTGTATCACTGGGGTGATGATACAGACTGTGTGTCTGACTGGGGTGACGATACAGACCGTGCGTCTGACTGGTGTGACGATACAGACCGTGCGTCTGGCTGGGGTGACGATACAGACCGTGTGTCTGACTGGGGTGATGATACAGACCGTGTGTCTGACTGGTGTGACGATACAGACTGTGTGTCTGACTGGGGTGACGGTACAGACCGTGCGTCTGACTTGAGTGACGATACAGACCGTGTGTCTGACTGGGGTGATGATACAGACCGTGTGTCTGGCTGGGGTGATGATACAGACAGTGTGTCTGACTGGGGTGATGATACAGACCGTGTGTCTGGCTGGGATGATGATACAGACCGTGTGTCAAACTAGGGTGACGATACAACCCATGTGTCTGACTGGGGTGACGATACAGACCGTGTGTCTGGCTGGGGTGATGATACAGACCGTGTGTCTGACTGGGGTGATGATACAGACAGTGTGTCTGACTGGGGTGATGATACAGACCATGTGTCAGACTAGGGTAACAATACAACCCATGTGTCTGACTGGGGTGACGATACAGACCGTGTGTCTGACTGGGGTGATGATACAGACAGTGTGTCTGACTGGGGTGATGATACAGACCGTGTGTCTGGCTGGGGTGATGATACAGACCGTGTGTCTGACTGGGGTGACAATACAACCCATGTGTCTGACTGGTGTGACGATACACACCGTGTGTCTGGCAGGGGGGTGACGATACAGACCATGTGTCTGGGTGAAGATACAGACCGTGTCTCTGATTGGGGTGATGATACAGACCATGTGTCAGACTAGGGTAACAATACAACCCATGTGTCTGACTGGGGTGAAGATACAGACCGTGCGTCTGGCTGGGGTAATGATACAGACCGTGTGTCTGGCTGGGGTAATGATACAGACTGTGTGTCTGACTGGGGTGATGGTACAGACCGTGTGTCTGACTGGGGTGACGATACAGACCGTGTGTCTGACTGGGGTGATGATACAGACCGTGCGTCTGGCTGGGGTAATGATACAGACCGTGTGTCTGGCTGGGGTGATGATACAGACCGTGTGTCTGACTGGGGTGATGGTACAGACCGTGTGTCTGACTGGGGTGAAGATACAGACCGTGCGTCTGGCTGGGGTAATGATACAGACCGTGTGTCTGGCTGGGGTGATGATACAGACCGTGTGTCTGACTGGGGTGATGGTACAGACCGTGTGTCTGACTGGGGTGACGATACAGACCGTGTGTCTGACTGGGGTGATGATACAGACCGTGTGTCTGACTGGGGTGATGATACAGACCGTGTGTCTGGCTGGGGTGATGATACAGACAGTGTGTCTGACTGGGGTGATGATACAGACCGTGTGTCTGACTGGTGTGACGATACAGACCGTGTGTCTGACTGGGGTGATGATACAGACTGTGTGTCTGGCTGGGGTGATGATACAGACCGTGTGTCTGACTGGGGTGATGATACAGACCGTGTGTCTGACTGGTGTGATGATACAGACCGTGTGTCTGACTGGGGTGACGATACAGACCGTGCGTCTGACTGGTGTGACGATACAGACCGTGTGTATCACTGGGGTGATGATACAGACTGTGTGTCTGACTGGGGTGACGATACAGACCGTGCGTCTGACTGGTGTGACGATACAGACCGTGCGTCTGGCTGGGGTGACGATACAGACCGTGCGTCTGGCTGGGGTGATGATACAGACCGTGTGTCTGGCTGGGGTGATGATACAGACCGTGTGTCTGACTGGGGTGACAATACAACCCATGTGGCTGACTGGGGTGACGATACAGACCGTGTGTCTGACTGGGGTGACAATACAACCCATGTGTCTGACTGGGGTGACAATACAGACCGTGCGTCTGACTGGGGTGACGATACAGACCGTGTGTCTGGCTGGGGTGACAATACAACCCATGTGTCTGACTGGGGTGACAATACAGACCGTGCGTCTGACTGGGGTGACGATACAAACTGCAGATCTAATGAAGCATTGTTCAGCTGCACTTGTGGTATTGTGAACAATTCTGGGCCGCTTATCTAATAAAGGACGTGCTGGAGCTCAAGAAGGTCCGGAAGAGATTCACAAAATGATCCCAAGATGTATGAGGAGCAATTGATAGCTCTGGGCCTGTACCCACTAGAGTTTTGAAAAATGAGGGGGACCTCACTGAACCTTATCTAATATTGAAAGGCTTAGATAGAGTGGATGTGTAGAGGATAGTGGGGGAGTCTACTATCAGAGACTCAGAATAGAAGTTCGACCCTTTAGGACAGAGAAGGGGAGGAATTTCTTTTGCTTGAAAGTGGTGAATCTGTGAAATTCATTGTCACATTCAGCTATGGAAGCCAAGTCATTTGGTATATCTAAAGGAGAGATTTTTTTTTGATTAGTAAGGGCGTCAAAGGTTACGGGGTGAAGGCAGGGAGAATGGGGTTGAGAGGGATAATAAATCAGCCATGCTGGAATGGTGGACCAGATTCGATGGGCTGAATGGCCTAATTCTGCTCCTTATGTTTATGGTCTTATGGTCTAAAGCTGTGATGAGGACATGTTGTTTGAAACTGAACTGAAGGTCAATTAGAACACTGCGGTGTGCAGAATCTGGTTTAATGTGAATGAAAAGCCATTGAAGGAAATGAAACTAGGTCTTCAGGGATCATTTTATACCTTTCCCAAATTACAAAGGGCATTGCCTATTGTATATTAATCCATACCCATTCTATTTGGTCGATACGTCACTGCAATTAAACCGAACATTACGCATTTCCCCTGTTAACATCGAGTACATTGAGAACAAACATCCAAGGGTGAACCTGTCCAACCATGGAGAATGGGCCAATACCTACCCCCATAACAGAAGCAGTAACATGAGATTAATAACACTGAGGTGGAACTGAATGATAATTCACTAATGAAGGTAAAAGTAATTAAAAATAATTATGAAAGAGCACAAGATTATCATTAGGAAAGTAACTGTAATTATTGTCATTAAATTATGTATAGATTTGTTGGATAACTCCCTCAAGTCTCCAGACAAAGTTCATCAGCACATTTGATCTTCAACCAGACGTAATATAAATGAATTAAGCACTGCTGTTTCTGCACCCTGAATGCAAATGAGACTTCACACATAGTCAGTCAACCACAATGCAATTGCTTCCATTCATAATAAGAGATTTAGCATCAATTAACATTTAATTAACTTTCTATTGTTTTGAAATAACTTTTAATTTTTCTGCAGATTAATGAGACTTTCACACTCAGATCGAACAAAGGAAAATACAAAATGGGAACTAAAGGAGGCTACGGCCCCTCGAGTTCATAGAAACATAGAAAATAGGGGCAGGAGTAGGCCATTCGGCCCTTTGAGCCTGCACCGCCATTCAGTATGATCATTGCTGATCATCCAACTCAGAACCCTGTACCTGCTTTCTCTCCATACCCCCTGATATCTTTAGCCACAAGGGCCATATCTAACTTCCTCTTAAATATAGCCAATGAACCGGCCTCAACTGTTTTCTGTGGCAGAGAATTCCACAGATTCACCACTCTCTGTGTGAAGAAGTTTTTCCTCACCTAAAAGGCTTCCCCTTTATCCTTAAACTGTGACCCCTCGTTCTGGACTTCCCCAACATTAGAAACAATCTTCCTGCATCTAGCCTGTCCAATCTCTTTAGAATTTTATACGTTTCAATAAGATCCCCCCTCAATCTTCTAAATTCCAGTGAGTATAAGCCTAGTCGATCCAGTCTTTCTTCATATGAAAGTCCTGCCATCCCAGGAATCAATCAGGCGAACCTTCTCTGTACTCCCTCTATGGCAAGAATGTCTTTCCTCAGATTAGGGGACCAAAACTGCACACAATATTCTAGGTGCAATCTCACCAAGGCCTTGTACAACTGCAGTAGAACCTCCCTACTCCTGTACTCAAATCCTTTTGCTATGAATGCCAACATACCATTTGCCTTTTTCACCGCCTGCTGTACCTGCATGCCCACCTTCAATGACTGGTGTACAATGACACCCAGGTCTCGTTGCATCTCCCCTTTTCCTAATCAGCCACCGTTCAGATAATAATCTGTTTTCCTGTTCTTGCAACCAAAGTGGATAACCTCACATTTATCCACATTAAATTGCATCTGCCATGAATTTGCCCACTCATCTAACCTATCCAAGTCACGCTGCATCCTCTTAGCATCCTCCTCACAGCTAACACCGCCGCCCAGCTTCGTGTCATCCGCAAACTTGGAGATGCTGCATTTAATTCCCTCGCCTAAATCATTAATATATATTGTAAACAACTGGGGTCCCAGCACTGAGCCTTGTGGTACCCCACTAGTCACTGCCTGCCATTCTGAAAAGGTCCCGTTTACTCCCACTCTTTGCTTCCTGTCTGCCAACCAATTCTCTATACACATCAATACCATACCCCCAATACCGTGTGCTTTAAGTTTGCACACTAATCTCCTGTGTGGGACCTTGTCAAAAGCCTTTTGAAAATCTAAATATACCACATCCACTGGCTCTCCCCTATCCACTCTACTAGTTACATCTTCAAAAAATTCTATAAGATTCGTCAGACATGATTTTCCTTTCACAAATCCATGCTGACTTTGTCCGATGATTTCACCTCTTCCCAAATGTGCTGTCATCACATCTTTGATAACCGACTCTAGCATTTTCCCCACCACCGATGTCAGACTAACCAGTCTATAATTCCCCGGTTTCTCTCTCCCTCCTTTTTTAAAAAGTGGGGTTACATTAGCCACCCTCCAATCTTCAGGAACTAATCCAGAATCTAAGGAGTTTTGAAAAATTATCACTAATGCATCCACTATTTCTTGGGCTACTTCCTTAAGCACTCTGGGATGCAGACCATCTGGCCCTGGGGATTTATCTGCCTTTAATCCCTTCAATTTACCTAACACCACTTCTCTACTAACATGTATTCCCCTTAGTGCCTCCATCTCACTAGACCCTCGGTCCCTTACTATTTCCGGAAGGTTATTTATGTCCTCCTTAGTGAAGACAGAACCAAAGTAGTTATTCAATTGGTCTGCCATGTCTTTGTTCCCTATGATCAATTCACCTGTTTCTGACTGTAAAGGACCTACATTTGTCTTGACCAATCTTTTTCTTTTCACATATCTATAAAAGCTTTTACAGTCAGTTTTTATGTTCCCTGCCAGCTTTCTCTCATAATCTTTTTTCCCTTTCCTAATTACAGGTGTGCCACTTTCTTTTGCTAATTTATATGTTTCTTCTTTGGACTTGATACTATCCCTAATTTCCCTTGTCAGCCATGGGTTCACTACGTTCCCTGGTTTATTCTTTTGCCAAACTGGGATGAACAATTGTTGTAGTTCATCCATGCGATCTTTAAATGCTTGCCATTGCATATCCACTGTCAACCCTTTAAGTATCATTTGCCAGTCTATCTTAGCTAATTCACGTCTCATACCTTCAAAGTTACCCTTCTTTAAGTTCAAAACCTTTGTTTCTGAATTAACTATGTCACTCTCCATCTTAATGAAGAATTCCACCATATTATGGTCACTCTTACCCAAGGGGCCTCACACGACAAGATTGCTAACTAACCCTTCCTCATTGCTCAATACCCAATCTAGAATGGTCTGCTGTCTAGTTGGTTCCTCGACATGTTGGTTCAGAAAACCATCCTGCATACATTCCAAGAAATCCTCTTCCTCAGCACCCTTACCAATTTGGTTCACCCAATCTATATGTAGATTGATGTCGCCCATTATAACTACCGTTCCTTTATTGCACGCATTTCTAATTCCCTGTTTAATGCCATTCCCAACCTCACTACTACCATTAGGTGGCCTGTACACAACTCCCATCAGCGTTTTCTGCCCCTTAGTGTTATTCAGCTCTACCCATATCGATTCCACATCCTCCAGGCTAATGTCCTTCCTTTCTATTGCATTAATCTCCTCTCTAACCAGCAATGCTACCCCACCTCCTTTTCTTTCCTGTCTATCCCTCCTGAATATTGAATATCCCTGGATGTTGAGCTCCCATCCTTGGTCACCTTGGAGCCATGTCTCTGTGATCCCAACTATATCATATTCATTCAGAACTATCTGCACATTCAATTCATCCACCTTGTTACGAATGCTCCTCACATTGACACACAAAGCCTTCAGGCTTGTTTTTACAACACTCTTAGCCCTTATACAATTATGTTGAAAAGTGGCTCTTTTTGCTTTTTGCCCTGGATTTGCCTGCCTGCCACTTTTACTTTTCACCTCACTACTCTTTGCTTCTACCCTCATTTTACACCCCTCTGTCTCTCTGCACCATTCAGCAAGGTCATGGCTGATCACATCAAACACCATTTCCCTTTCATAGAATCATAAAGTCACAGCACAGAAACAGGTCCAAATTATTATTCTGCCTAGTCTCATCAACCTACACCTGGACATAGCCCTCCACACCCCTCCCACCTATGTACCTACCCAAACCTTGAAATCAAACCTGCATCCACCACTTCCACTGGCAGCTTGTTCCACACTCGCAAAGCTGGCCTCACCAGTGTCTTATACAAATTCAACATGATATCTCAACTACGGTACATTGATTCCTTTATATATCCCTAAATCTGTCTTGGAGTGAAATAAATAACCAGCAATCCCACTCAAATGGACAATTTCAAAGAATCACGAGTTTGCGTTTGAAGATAATGAAATTACTCCTCATTTACGTTCCAAACAGCCTTATTCAGGAGATAGACCTTGTTGACCAAGTGGATTTGAGGGCAGGATGGACGTGAGTTCAGCATGCAAAGCAGCAGCAAAGGAGCAGAGAAAGATTTGGGGAGTGGTGTCAGTATTGGTCTGGGACTACAGCGAACAAAAAAGAATGTGTAACTGCGAGTGCCCATGGCTACTCACTTGCTTCATAGAGGAATCAAAAGGAAAGTTTTTCAGGCTGAAACAAATTCAACCAGATGGAGGAGAATGATGGCAGAGGGAAACCGGTTGGATCTATGTTTCAGGGAGAAATGGAGTACCCGATGGTCTTCCAGATAGAGAACTGAGATGTATAGGGACTGGACATCCACGGTGAAGAGGAGGCAGTGTCAGCCAGTAAATAGATCTGGCCACTTACTTAGTAACTGTGACTATTAGTTTCCACAGTTTCAAATACACACACACACAAATTTTCCCCACACCTAGGAACATTGTACTCTCAATGAAATTATCTAAGCTCCACGGACTGGAGGCCTACATTATTCAGTCATTCCTCGAATGGCAAACCTGTTATTTTACCATGTTACGGATGCTTTATAAATGCACATTTCTTTTGTTGTTCGCACTAGACTGTGCAAACTTCCCGCGTCTCCCTGACTGACAGCATGCTGATTTACCACCCTGTCAGAACTCTATCCCTTCGCCAGGGTCCCTGCGATGAGAGTCACAGGCAGACTGAGGAATCTCATTTTATAAAATGCAGATTTATGAAATTTTGTTTAATATAGCATTTTGCAAGTATGCATCTCTTTAGTAAAGAGAGGAATGTCTCTGATCATAATTCTCTGAATGTCAAAGGATCTAGTTCCTGGAGATCAAGTAAAACTTTGTAAGTCAAAAACTAATCCATGGTACATCTGATACAGCCACTGCCTCTCAGCTCCAGACACCTGGGTTCGATGCTGGCCTTGGTTACCCGATGCAGAGAGATTGCACATTCCAAAATGAGCACGTGGGCTTCTCTGTGTGCTCCAGTTTCCTTCCCCACACATACAAACTGCTAGTAACTGTCCCCAGTGAGTACACAAGTGGCAGAATCGAGGAGAGTTGAGGAGAGGTTAAAAATTGGGATTAAATAGAGATGGGTGGTTGGAGTTAATAGGCTGAAGTGGGCTTCCGCGTTGCATGATATTATGTGTATTTTGGTACAGTGCATCCTCATCGATGGAGAGTGGGACGCTGTTTGTTACAACAAAAAAAAGACATAGCTCCATTAATTAAAGATAGTCCCAAATCCAACGATTACGGCACGGATGACACATTGATGAATTACTGTAGTTTAAACAGTTTCAGTGGCACCCAGAGAAGGTCGGATGATCTTATAGGAACTGGGTAGGTACTAGAAAGATGGGCTTCAGGACAGTTGGATGTCCTTGCACAGCGCCAGTCTAGACTCAGTGTTCCTAATAACATCCATCAGTCCTTTTTCCTCTTCAGTGTTTGAAGAATGAAATACTCATGGGAGTGCTGCCACAAGAAAGCAGCAACCATCATTAAGGACCCCCGCTATTCAGGCCATGATCTCCTCTCATTACTACCATTGGGAGGAGGTACAGGAGCTTCAGATCCCACACCGCCAGGTTCAGGAACAGTTATTACCCCTCAACAATCAGGTCCCACACCACCAGGTTCAGGAACAGTTATTACCCCTCAACCATCAGGTCCCACACCACCAGGTTCAGAAACAGTTATTACCCCTCAACCATCAGGTCCCACACCACCAGGTTCAGGAACAGTTATTACCCCTCAACCATCAGGTCCCACACCACCAGGTTCAGGAACAGTTATTACCCCTCAACCATCAGGTCCCACACCACCAGGTTCAGGAACAGTTATTACCCCTCAACCATTAGGTCCCACACCACCAGGTTCAGGAACAGTTATTACCCCTCAACCATCAGGTCCCACACCACCAGGTTCAGGAACAGTTATTACCCCTCAACCATTAGGTCCCGCACCACCAGGTTCAGGAACAGTTATTACCCTACAACCATCAGGTCCCGCACCACCAGGTTCAGGAACAGTTATTACCCTCAACCATCAGGTCCCACACAACCAGGTTCAGGAACAGTTATTACCCCTCAACCATCAGGTTCCACACCACCAGGTTCAGGAACAGTTATTACCCCTCAACCATCAGGTCCCACACCACCAGGTTCAGGAACAGTTATTACCCCTCAACCATCAGGTCCCACACCACCAGGTTCAGGAACAGTTATTACCCCTCAACCATCAGGTCCCACACCACCAGGTTCAGGAACAGTTACTACCCCTCAACCATCAGGTCTCACACCACCAGGTTCAGGAACAGTTATTACCCTACAACCATCAGGTCCCACACCACCAGGTCCAGGAACAGTTATTACCCTACAACCATCAGGTCCCACACCACCAGGTTCAGGAACAGTTATTACCCTCAACCATCAGGTCCCACACCACCAGGTTCAGGAACAGTTATTACCCTTCAACCATCAGGACCCACACCACCAGGTTCAGGAACAGTTATTACCCTCAACCATCAGGTCCCACACCACCAGGTTCAGGAACAGTTACTACCCCTCAACCATCAGGTCTCACACCAGCATGTTCAGGAACAGTTATTACCCTCAACCATCAGGTCCCACACCACCAGGTTCAGGAATAGTTATTACCCTACAACCATCAGGTCCCACACCACCAGGTTCAGGAACAGTTATTACCCTCAACCATCAGGTCCCACACAACCAGGTTCAGGAACAATTATTACCCTCAACCATCAGGTCCCACACCACCAGGTTCAGGAACAGTTATTACCCTTCAACCATCAGGTCCCACACCACCAGGTTCAGGAACAGTTATTACCCTCAACCATCAGGTCCCACACCACCAGGTTCAGGAACAGTTATTACCCTCAACCATCAGGTCCCACACCACCAGGTTCAGGAACAGTTATTACCCCTCAACCATCAGGTCCCACACCACCAGGTTCAGGAACAGTTATTACCCCTCAACCATCAGGTCCCACACCACCAGATTCAGGAACAGTTATTACCCCTCAACCATCAGGTCTCACACCAGCATGTTCTGGAACAGTTATTACCCCTCAACCATCAGATCCCACACCACCAGGTTCAGGAACAGTTATTACCCTACAACCATCAGGTCCCACACCACCAGGTTCAGGAACAGTTATTACCCTACAACCATCAGGTCCCACACCACCAGGTTCAGGAACAGTTATTACCCTACAACCATCAAGTCCCACACCACCAGGTTCAGGAACAGTTATTACCCTCAACCATCAGGTCCCACACCACCAGGTTCAGGAACAGTTATTACCCTACAACCATCAGGTCCCACACCACCAGGTTCAGGAACAGTTATTACCCTCAACCATCAGGTCCCACACCACCAGGTTCAGGAACAGTTATTACCCTCAACCATCAGGTCCCACACCACCAGGTTCAGGAACAGTTATTACCCCTCAACCATCAGGTCCCACACCACCAGGTTCAGGAACAGTTATTACCCAACCATCAGGTCCCACACCACCAGATTCAGGAACAGTTATTACCCCTCAACCATCAGGTCTCACACCAGCATGTTCTGGAACAGTTATTACCCTCAACCATCAGATCCCATACCACCAGGTTCAGGAACAGTTATTACCCTCAACCATCAGGTCCCACACCACCAGGTTCAGGAACAGTTATTACACTCAACCATCAGGTCCCACACCACCAGGTTCAGGAACAGTTATTACCGTACAACTATCATATCCCACACTACCAGGTTCAGGAACAGTTATTACCCTACAACCATCAGGTCCCACACCACCAGGTTCAGGAACAGTTATTACCCTACAACCATCAGGTCCCACACCACCAGGTTCAGGAACAGTTATTACCCTACAACCATCAGGTCCCACACCACCAGGTTCAGGAACAGTTATTACCCTACAACCATCAGGTCCCACACCACCAGGTTCAGGAACAGTTATTACCCTACAACCATCAGGTCCCACACCACCAGGTTCAGGAACAGTTATTACCCTACAACCATCAGGTCCCACACCACCAGGTTCAGGAACAGTTATTACCCTCAACTATCAGGTCCCACACCACCAGGTTCAGGAACAGTTATTACCGTACAACCATCAGGTCCCACACCACCAGGTTCGGAAACAGTTATTACACCCAACCATCAGGTCCCACACCACCAGGTTCAGGAACAGTTATTACCCTACAACCATCAGGTCCCACACCACCAGGTTCAGGAACAGTTATTACCCTACAACCATCAGGTCCCACACCACCAGGTTCAGGAACAGTTATTACCCCTCAACCATCAGGTCCCACTCCACCAGGTTCAGGAACAGTTATTACCCTACAACCATCAGGTCCCACACCACCAGGTTCAGGAACAGTTATTACCCCTCAACCATCAGGTCCCACACCACCAGGTTCAGGAACAGTTATTACCCTACAACCATCAGGTCCCACACCACCAGGTTCAGGAACAGTTATTACCCTACAACCATCAGGTCCCACACCACCAGGTTCAGGAACAGTTATTACCCCTCAACCATCAGGTCCCACTCCACCAGGTTCAGGAACAGTTATTACCCTACAACCATCAGGTCCCACACCACCAGGTTCAGGAACAGTTATTACACCCAACCATCAGGTTCCTGAATGAGAATGGATAACTTCACTCAGCATGACTCTGAGCTGATCCCACACCTTACAGACTCACTTTCAAAGAGTCTACAAAGTTAATGTTCAAAGGGAATTGATTATCAAAGTACATATTGTACATGTCACCATATACTACTGAGATTTGTTTTCTTTAGACATTCACAGTAGAACAAAGAAACACAATAGAATCAATGAAGAACTACACACAAGCAGAGACTGACAAAGAACCAACGGTCAAAAGAAGACAATCTGTGCAAATACAAATAAATAAATAATACTGAGCACACGAGCGGTTGAGTCCTTGAAAGTGAGTCCATAGGTTGTGGGATCATTACAAGTTTGACCTGAATTATGTTACAAATCATATTCTCAGTATTATTCGTCTCTTTTATTTCTACTATTTGTCCTCTTTTGCACATTGGTTGTTTGTCAGTCTTTGTTTGATTTTCATAAAATGTATTCTGTTTATTTATTTTCCTGTAAATGCCTGCAAGCAAATGGTAACGTGTACTTACTTTGATAATACATTTACTTTCACTGAAATAGTGTCCTTGAGTGTTTGTTTCTTTTGGTCTGGGTTGTTCTTTTCTTTATTTTCTGATATTTGGGTTTAGTTGAAGAAAAATCAGGTTCTGAGCTGCTCTGTTGTTTGAATGAAAATCACAAAAAAAAAACAAAACTCTGCAAATATTGTGGGGCTGAAATGATGCTGGAAATACTCAGCAGGTCAGACAGCAGCTGTGGAGAGAAGCTGTTAAAACCTCTGGTCAACGAGTCTTTATCAGAACTGAGAAAGAGGAGGCTTGGATAGGATAATGGGAATATTTCTAACAGAGTGAACTGTTGGCCCAACTCTGAGGGAAGATCTTTGACTTGAAATGGTAGGACTGCTGACCTGTTGAGTGTTTCCAGCATACTTGGCTTTCCTGTTGACCACACTGTTGACCACCAGGTTTTCCATGAAAGCTTGACTGCTTTTGTGAAACAGCACAGGAAGACTCCATTTCTTTCCAGGATACCTGTGACTGTAGTTTGAAACAACAGCTGTTGTTGGCAGAATCTCAGATGGTGATGACGAGGGATCCAAGAGTGAGATAGATCAGCTGGTTGAGTGCTGTCACAACAACAACCTTGCCCTCAATGTCAGGAAGACAAAGAAATTGATAGTGGACTCCAGGAAGTGAAAGACAATGGACCACACACCAGTCCTCATCGAGGAGACAGCTGTGGAAAGGGTGAGCAGTTTCAAGCTGCTGGGTGTCAACATCTCTGAAGATCTCTCCTGGGCATAATACACTGATGCAGTTATGAAGAAGGCATGACAGCAGCTATAATTCATTAGGAGATGAGGAGATTTGTTATGTCAGAATCAGAATCAGGTTTATTATCACCTGCATGTGTCATGAAATTTGCAAACTTAGCAGCAGCAGTTCAATGCAATATATAATAAAGAAGAAACAATAAGTAAATCAATTAGAGTATATGTACATTGAATAGATTAAAATGGTGCAAAAACAGAATATATATATTAAAGAAAGTGAGGTAGTGTTCATGGGTTCAACACCCATTTAGGAATCGGATGGCAATCAGATGGCAGAGGGGAAGAAGCTGTTCCTGAATTGCTGAGTGTGTGCCTTCAGGCTTCTGTACCTCCTACCTGATGGTAACAGTGAGAAAAGGGCATGCCCTGGGTGTTGGAGGTCCTTAATAATAGACGCTGCCTTTCTGAGACACCACTCCCTGAAGATGTCCTGGTTACTTTGTGGGCTAGTACCCAAGATGGAACTGACTAGATTTACAACCTTCTGCAGCTTCTTCATCAAAGATTCTGGCAAATTTCTACAGATTTACCGTGGAGAGCAACCTATCTGGTTACATCACCATCTGCTATGGAGGCACCAATGTACATGTAACATGTTGTAAAGTTTTACTGCTAATGTAATGACCTCTCTTTAAGGTTTCACTGCTAATGTAATGGTTTCTCTGTAGCAGCAATGTTTGGGTTATGACTCAAGATAACGGGGTTTTGGAATGCAGGGACTATCCAGTGAGAGAAATGTTGTTCTTTCTTGGGAGTCTGGAAGAGAGATTTTCGTGGTCTTTTGCTGGAGAGAGATGAGGAGAGAAGACGAGAATGGAGAGAATTGGTAGACCACTGGATGGACTGAACTTGGAGCAAGGGTCCAAAGGTCAGCGATGATCAGAGGCGGTTGATGGTGGACGACCGGCTTATCAGTGAGCCCCAACGCATTAGACTGTTTCATGAGAATGGGCCGTTTCTCTTTATTTTTGTTTCCTTTACTAACCACATAGTCTAAATAAGAATTATAATGCTCAATCATTTAACTGCATATTGTGTACAGTTTGTTATTTCGGGGTACTGATTTGTAACGGGGGACACATCGTGCAGCATCCACCCAAACAAGATTTCTTAAGTTTGGCCGGGCCGAGGGCTATCACCCCCTATATTAAAACGCTAGCCTCACTAAAAGCTGCTGAGGGCTGTAAACTGACCCAACTCCATCATGGGCAACAGCTTCCCCATCATCCACAACATCTTCAAAAGGTGGAGCCTCGAAAATGTGGCATCCATCATTAAGGGCCCTCACCATCCAGGACACGTCCTTTTCTCATTACTACCATCAGGGAGGAGGCACAGGAGCATAATGACACACACTCAATGATTTAGGGTCAGCTTCCTCCCCTCCACCGTCAGATGGTCCATGAATTCATGAACATTTCATTGTCACTTTTGTTCTCATTTTGCACGTTACACTGGGAGAAAATGGCATCAGGGAACAACGTGACCAACAATGACGTCCTTCATACAGTTCACAAAATTTCCTGCTTTACTTCTTTCAAATATGATTCTGCTATTGAGCTTTAACCTGCGATTGGAACCTGTGATTTACATTTTGTGGTGTGTTTTCAGGCTGATTGAGCGAACCGGCATGTTGCTCTCTCCGAGGGAGTTTGGTGAGGTTTCAAGCGGAGTGTGCGGACTAGAGGCCAAGAAGTCCGGAGGCGGGCAGCAAGCCCATTATCGACTCCATTTCTCACCGATTAAAACATCGAGCAAGTTGGAAATCAAAGACGACGAGACCAGAATGGTGTTCTGTGCCATCTGCCTGTATTTGACTAGTCTCTCTCTCTCCCTCTCGCTCACTGCTCCCAGAGGAAGGTACCTGTATTTGACTAGTCTCTCTCTCTCCCTCTCGCTCACTGCTGTCAGAGGAAGGTACCTGTGTTTGACTAGTCTCTCTCTCTCCCTCTCGCTCACTGCTGTCAGAGGAAGGTACCTGTATTTGACTAGTCTCTCTCTCTCCCTCTCACTCACTGCTCCCAGAGGAAGGTGCCTGTGTTTGACTAGTCTCTCTCTCTCCCTTTCGCTCACTGCTCCCAGAGGAAGGTACCTGTGTTTGACTAGTCTCTCTCTCTCTCTCCTTCTCACTCACTGCTCCCAGAGGAAGGTACCTGTGTTTGACTAGTCTCTCTCTCTCTCCCTTTCGATCACTGCTCCCAGAGGAAGGTACCTGTGTTTGACTAGTCTCTCTCTCTCTCCCTCTCACTCATTGCTCCCAGAGGAAGGTACCTGTATTTGACTAGTCTCTCTCTCTCCCTCTCACTCACTGCTCCCAGAGGAAGGTACCTGTGTTTGACTAGTCTCTCTCTCTCTCTCTCTCCCTCTCACTCACTGCTCCCAGAGGAAGGTACCTGTGTTTGACTAGTCTCTCTCTCTCCCTTTCGCTCACTGCTCCCAGAGGAAGGTACCTGTGTTTGACTAGTCTCTCTCTCTCTCTCCCTCTCACTCACTGCTCCCAGAGGAAGGTACCTGTGTTTGACTAGTCTCTCTCTCTCTCTCCCTCTCACTCACTGCTCCCAGAGGAAGGTACCTGTGTTTGACTAGTCTCTCTCTCTCTCTCCCTCTCACTCACTGCTCCCAGAGGAAGGTGCCTGTGTTTGACTAGTCTCTCTCTCTCCCTTTCGCTCACTGCTCCCAGAGGAAGGTACCTGTGTTTGACTAGTCTCTCTCCCTCCCTCTCGCTCACTGCTGTCAGAGGAAGGTACCTGTGTTTGACTAGTCTCTCTCTCTCTCTCCCTCTCGCTCACTGCTCCCAGAGGAAGGTACCTGTGTTTGACTAGTCTCTCTCTCTCTCCCTCTCACTCACTGCTCCCAGAGGAAGGTACCTGTGTTTGACTAGTCTCTCTCTCTCCCTCTCGCTCACTGCTCCCAGAGGAAGGTACCTGTGTTTGACTAGTCTCTCTCTCTCTCTCCCTCTCGCTCACTGCTGTCAGAGGAAGGTACCTGTGTTTGACTAGTCTCTCTCTCTCTCTCCCTCTCACTCACTGCTCCCAGAGGAAGGTACCTGTGTTTGACTAGTCTCTCTCTCTCGCTCACTGCTCCCAGAGGAAGGTGCCTGTGTTTGACTAGTCTCTCTCTCTCCCTCTCGCTCACTGCTGTCAGAGGAAGGTACCTGTGTTTGACTAGTCTCTCTCTCTCCCTCTCACTCACTGCTGTCAGAGGAAGGTACCTGTGTTTGACTAGTCTCTCTCTTTCTCTCCCTCTCACTCACTGCTCCCAGAGGAAGGTGCCTGTGTTTGACTAGTCTCTCTCTCTCTCCCTCTCGCTCACTGCTCCCAGAGGAAGGTACCTGTGTTTGACTAGTCCCCCTCTCTCTCTCCCTCTCGCTCACTGCTGCCAGAGGAAAGTGCCAGCGATCGAGCGGTCTGTCTTTCCATCTCGCTCAATGTTGCCGGAGTCCTGGTTCTTGGGCAAGGTTTGTGGATTGGACTCTGCAGTTCATGTTATGTGTGTTTCTGGTTTCTCCTTTTATTATTGCTATTTTGTGCGACTTTAATCAGGACAGACTGGCTCTGTGGCCTGTAGCCAATGAACAATTTATTAAACTGAAGTAAACATTGTTAGGATGTTTCAATGACTCTGTGGTATATTTTATATTCTATGTTTTTTGCTTGATTTTTGTTGTTTGAGTGACTCGTTCTTTTTTTTGAGTATTGGGTGCTGGATATTTTCTTTGAAAGGGGCCCATTTTTTTCATTGTTTTGTGGCTGTCTGTGGGAAGACAAATCTCATGGTTGTGTACTGCATACATACTTTGACAATAAAAGTACTTTGAACTTTACTTATACTTTATATTTCTTATTATAACTTATAGTGTTTATTATGTAATGCACTGTACTGCTGTGCAAAAAAAACAAACTAAGGCATATGACAGTGATAACAAATTTGATTCTGATTCTAACAGTTTTGCAAGCAGCAGCAAAAGGAACTCATGACCAAAACTACTGCAAAGTGTTCCAATAATTATTGATCCAGCAATAAATGTGGGACGGGGTGATTACGTACAGTACAGTAGTTTGAATTTTGCAAATCAAATCTTCTCAATCATCCCATTCCCAGGTCTTTAGGCATGATTGACAGGTTATTGCCCAATCAGCTCTGTTCCACCTAAAGACGCGAGAAGTCGCTCTGTGCAGGGTTTGATTGAGAAGTTGGTGTACGTGTGTGAGAACGTTTCACGCCGCAGTGCTACGGAGGGAGACGGACTGTGAATGTGCTGAACAACTGTTACTGGGCTTACAGCGTCTGGCGGACTCGTTGGTCAGCTCCAGTCGGTAGACAGACAGCCGGTTCGGGCCTCCGCACGTACTGCTCTTTTCCCCCTTACACTCCATGTTGCACTCGGACTCACTGGTGTTCTGGGTCTGGATCTTGTGTCCACAGTAACATTCAGCTCCAAACTCCAGGCCCGCGTACTGATAGCCCCTGCAGATACAAATGAGAGAGGCTATTGACACTTGGGTGCACTGTGGTGCAACCCCACTGCTCCAGCCTCCTGGGTTCAGTTCCGACCTCAGCTGCTGTCTGTGTGGAGTTTGCAGTCTGCCAGTGACCATGGTTTGGTAGCGGAGGGGCCAGTGTAACACTTTACAGCGTCAGCAATCGGGGTTCAGTTCTGCCGCGATCTGTAGATGTGTGTATGTTCTCTCCGGGTCCCTCCCTCATTCCACAGACGTGCGGGTGAGGGTTAGTAAGCTGTGGCGTGGACTGTTGGTGACAGAGGCATGGTGACACTCGCGGCACACCCTCAGACTGTGTTGGTCATTGACGCAAACGGCGCTTTTCGCTCTATGTTTCAATCTACATGTACAAATGAAACTAATCTTTCATCTTTAATTTTCCCCTTGGTTTCATCCCACATCCAAAAGACATGCGGGCGGGTGTGTTAATTATCCTGAGTTGCCTCTAGCGTGTAGGTGAGTGGTAGAATCCGGGCAGAGTTGATGGAATGTGCTGAGAATAAAGTGGGATTAATGTAGGGGTAACGTAAATGGTCAGCACAGACTCAATGGGCCGAAGGGCCTGTTTTGTGCTGTATCCCTGTCACTCTATCACATCAGCAACAGGGCAACAGAACGGCACACAAGGAAAAGATAATTTCAAAACGGACAAACTTCACAGTTTAGGAATTTAATTAACTGGTAAATTAGTTTGTTATTGTCACGTGTACCAAGTACAGTAGTAAAGTTAATTTTGCACAGCTTCCAAACAGATAATTTCAAAACATAAGTCTATTGGATGGTACAAGTGAAAAGCAATAACAGGATGCAGAATAAAGTGATACAGTTAAAGAGAGAGTGCAGTGCAGGCAGACAGTGAGATGAAAGGGTCAAGACCGAGGTAGCTTGTGGGATCAAGGGTTCATCTTTAAATATAAGAGCTGTGATCAAGGGCCTTATAACTGGGGGCAGAAGCCTGGTGTCGGGCTGTGGGATTGCTGTGAGTCTTGAAGGACAGTCTTTTCTTCCAGAGGGTGGTGGGTATTTGTAATGAGCTGCCAGAGGAAGTGGTACAGTGGTAGCATTCCAGAAGCACAGAGTCCTGGAGAGGTGGGCTTTATTGGGATATGGGAAAATGCAGGGATTTGGAGTGAGCTGGATGATCACCATGGTCACCATGGACTCATTGGGCCGAAGGGCCTGTATCTGTATATCTGTGACTCTGGGGACACCAGCCCCGGAGAATTTCCTGCTCTGGGTGGTCACACATATTCATATTTCACTGGTCCTTCATTCTCATTGGATCTAAAAGCTGGAATTTCTTCCTCATTGGTACCGTGGAGGTACAGTCATTGGAAGGGCTGCACTTGCTCAAGTAGACACTTTCTCAAGGACAATAGGGGCCTGTCTTTCCAGCCACGTCCACGTCCTTGGCACTTTATCATTCTTCTATCTTGCTCTTGCTTTTTCTCTCTGTTTCTAAGTAAATAAGTGCCAACGAAACTGGTGAAGCAGAGCATAAACAAATTGTCGTTGTCTCCCAAGAGTTACCGTAAATACCTTCATGCATTATTATGTCCTTATTACAGGGAAGGGCATGAAAGAGAACGATAAATGGAATTCCATTACCTTTCCTTTCAGCACAGTTCTCCTGGCAACAAAATGGGGTTATCTTTAGGGTGAGAAGGGAAAGGGACCTGGGGGTAATTTTTCACGTACCGGAAGGTGTGAATGGGAAGAGCTGCCGGGGAAGTGGTTGAGGCAAGAACAGTAGCAGTGTTTAAGAAACAATTAGATAGGAACATGGAGATGTGGGGCTGAGAGAGAAATGGGCCGAATGCAGGAAATTGGGACAAGTTGGATGGTCACCAGGGTCAGCATGGACTCTTTGGGCCGAATGGTCTGTACTGCTCTGTGACTCTGGGAACACCAGCCCTGGAGAATTTCTTGCCCGTATTCACACACCCTCATACACAGTAAATGGAATTCCATAACCCTACCTTTCAGCACAGTTGTCCTGGCAACGAAATATGGTCATCTTTCTGTAGTCAAAGAACGCTGTTCCCCTTAATGCCCTCTGCTTGTTGCTGTCGAGATAACAGCCGATATATTTTGCTAGGATGGAGAGAGAGAGGGAAAGTAAATAAATTGTCACACAATACCAATAATTAAAACTTACAGGTGCAGTGTGCAGATTCATCGTAAGAACATAAGACATAGGAGCAGAATTAGGCGATTTGGCCCATCGAATCTACTCTATCATTCCATCGTGGCTGATTTATTATCCCTCTTAACCCCATTCTCCTGTCTTCTCCCCATAACCTTTGACATTCTTACAAATAAAGAACCTATCAACCTCCACTTTAAATACACCCAACGACTTGGCCTCCACAGCCGTCTGTGGCAATGAATTCCTAAAGAAATTTCTCCTCATCTCTGTTCTGAATGGATGTCCCTCTATTCTGAGGCTGTACTCTCTGGTCCTCGACACCCACTATAGTAAACACTCTCCACAAACACTCTGTCCTGGCCTTTCAGTATCCGATAGGTTTCAATGAGATCCCCTCCCTCACACGACACGAGATCTGTCCTGGGGCGAAAGAATTCCCACTGCTGCTTCATGGGAAAACTTCTCCCGTTTCACAACAGGTCAGTTACAGGTGATCAACGGTGCTGCAAACTGGAACACGGACATCTTACTTGCGGTGCAGGGAAAGGCTGTGAAAATCGCAGGGAGCATGCATTTCTGAAATTTTAACGGGGGTTGTGCTGTCATTCAAGATGGCAGGAACAGGCATAAAGCCAAAAAGATGGTCCCTGTTGGGTTCCATGGTCTCTTGTTCTCCCAAACAGTCCTGGAGTCTCCAGACCTGGATGTCCAAGCCTCCACTGGGAGACTGGTGTTGGGGAAGTTGGGCAGAACGTCTGCTGACTGAGCTCACTACTTGCCTGTCCTTGGTCCACGTTGTCTCTTCAGTGTGACCCGAGTGTGGTCAGACCTCAGCTGATCGGATCGGCCAGGCCAGGCCGGTGAGGGAGCGAAAGCTCACAGGGGATAGAGGGGAATACAGAGACGAAGTTACAATCAGACCAGCCGAAGTTGGAGCTGTCCGGTGGGCTTGTGTGGCCACCTCCTGCTCCTACTTCATATGTTTGAATGTTCTTGTCCTAAGTTTCAATGGCACCCATATGTTTCAGAGCTACAGAGTAGCAGAGCATGGGAAGTTGCCCTTCAGCCCATCTGGTCTATGCTAACCAAGCTGTGTTTGACTCATATCCCTTTCAAACCTTTCTTATCATCTGTCCAAAAATCTATTAAATGTTGTGAATGGGCCTGCATCAACCACTTCCTCTGGCAGCTCATTCCTTATACAGACCATCCTCTGGATAAACAAAAAAGGTGCTCTTCAGGCCCCCTCAGATATCTCCCCTCTCATTACAAACTTCTGCCCTCTTGTTCTTGACTCCTGAACACTGGGGGTAAGAAATCTGAGGACCTTCATCTTGTCTATGCCCCACTTGATTCTAAGCACCTTTACTGAATCACAACTCGCTGTCCCATGCTCCAATAGTGTTAGCCTCTCAGACTCACTCAGCCCCTCGAGTCCCGGCAGCATTCTCGTAAATAATTTCTGCACCCTTTGCAGCTCCATGGCATCTTCCCTACGGTGGGGTGATCAAAACTGAATACAGTACTCCAAATAGAGCCTCAGCGAAGTCTAGTTACAGCAGAACATCCCAACCCCTGCACTCATCTCTCTGACCAGTCTGCCAAAAGTCTGTCCACCCGTGACACCTATTGCAGGGAAGATTATCCTCCCAAGCTTGAAGCAAGGCAACTTGGATGAGACATGTAATGTAACTATCCCTCATCAGCAGGAGGGAAATAGAAAAGAAATGAGTGCTGAACTGAAACAATACAATCTGTGGAAAGTGTTAACCCTTCCTCCCAGTCCAGGCTAGTTCCTGTTTCCCCTCATCACCAGTTCCCTTCATCGCTTCCAGTTTTGAGAATCCCACAGACCAGCACTCTGTGAAGGACCATGGTAATGAGCTTAGTTAGTGTGGACAAACAGAATCTTTTCCTCAGGATAGAAATGTTAAGCAGACATCGAGTATTACAGCACAGAAACAGGCCCTTTGTCCCAGCTGGTCCACACTGACTGCAGCATCCTCTCTGCCCACGTTCAGCCCATCACCCTCCCAGCCTCTCCCCTCTCTACCAATCCAAGTGTTTGTTAAGTATTTTCCCCCCAGATCAATCCTTTGTCATTGTTTTTGAATAGCTTTTCAAAAATCCGATTGTATTTCTTTATTTATCTGCAGGTAAATCAATCTCAGGGTAGAATGTGGTAACGTACATGTACTTTGATAATAAATTTGATTTTGTCTTTGAGCACTCCTATTGCAGATAGGCATTGACTGGCACTTTTGTAGTTGAAAGTAATTTGTAGGCTGAATATTTACTGCTTTTTGCATTCTGTGAAATATCTTGTGGAGATCATTGGAACTACCACTATTATTAAAATGCAGTAGTAAGTGGAAAGGGTAACAATAAGAAATGGTTTGGTGACTAACCCAGCCAAATGCAACACACTTGAGGAGGATCCAGGAGCAGGTAAGACAATCAGTTGATAAGATCCCAGAAGACTAATCTCTTCTTTAAGTGTCTCCTAAAATATAACATGTCAGAGAATTCCAGAAATCCTATGAAATTCAATGATAACTAAAGCAGAAAAAGACTGCACATCAATATTTTAAAAGGACTGTGTTGTTAACTCAGACTGAGTTAGTCCTGGATTTTGGGGCTTCAGGTACAGATAGATCTCTGACGGATGGTAAATTAAGTTTCACTGAATCTCAGGGAATTCTTCAATGAATATTAAACATAGGAAACTGGAGTTCTTCCAAAAGGCACCGAGTAATTACAGCGAATACTCCTGTGTCACACAGTGACCTATTTATCAGAAGCCCTTGTATAAACAACCTCATGCTAATTTGGTTTTAAAGCTAACTTCATAGAGTCATGATTTGTGAGGCTGGAGGGCATCTTATTCATAAATTAAAGATTAAAATTGTGGAATTTGCTGACAAATGGAGAAGATTAGCATTAACCACTTGTTCAAACACACTGACAGGATGGCTTATGGTTTTAATTGCCTTTTTAATCGCCGAGCAGCTTAGATCAAATTGCTGCCCACATTGAGCAAATGAAGGTGGCATTGATGGGCTTGCAAGCCCCACGAGCTCCAGGTAGAAAGGGATTGAAGAATTTGACAGCTTCCAGGTAACGGTTACAAATGGCCAATGCAAAATTCCTGTACAGTTTTGGTTCATTTAGTTAACAACAAATATTCTCACCTTACAGAATGGGAGAATGGTCCATTGATTAATGTAAGACCCAAACTCTCTCAACTTCAGAAAACCTCGGTGAAATATATAGAATTCTTAATAGTGCTTGGCAGTGTAGATATTGAGCACCTCTCTTGCCAGAGTCAGAGAGCACTATAATACAGAAACAGGCCCTTTGGCCCATCTAGTCTGTGCCAAGCTGTTATTCTGCATAGTCCCAGCTAAACGAAAGCTCTAGTATAAATCCAAAACTAGCCCCAGTCAACCCACAGCTGGACCATAGTCGCTCATACAGGGGTGAGATAGTCTACACCTGTTTCCATATGAAGAGGTGAGATGGTCTATACCCGTTTCCATATGAAGAGGTGAGATGGTCTATACCCATTTCTATATGAAGGGGTGAGATGGTCTGTACCTGTTTCTATATGAAGAGGTGAGATGGTCTATACCCGTTTCCATATGAAGGGGTGAGATGGTCTGTACCTGTTTTTATATGAAGAGGTGAGATGGTCTATACCCATTTCTATATGAAGGGGTGAGATGGTCTATATCTGTTCCCATATGAAGGGGTGAGATGGTCTATACCTGTTTCCATATGAAGGGGGTGAGATGGTCTATACCTGTTTCTATATGAAGGGGTGAGATGGTCTATATCTGTTTCCATATGAAGGGGTGAGATGGTCTATATCTGTTTCTATATGGAGAAAGATGGTCTATATCTGTTTCTATATGGAGAAAGATGGTCTATATCTGTTTCTATATGAAGGGGTGAGATGGTCTATATCTGTTCCCATATGAAGGGGTGAGATGGTCTGTACCTGTTTTTATATGAAGAGGTGAGATGGTCTATACCCATTTCTATATGAAGGGGTGAGATGGTCTATATCTGTTCCCATATGAAGGGGTGAGATGGTCTATACCTGTTTCCATATGAAGGGGGTGAGATGGTCTATACCTGTTTCTATATGAAGGGGTGAGATGGTCTATATCTGTTTCCATATGAAGGGGTGAGATGGTCTATATCTGTTTCTATATGGAGAAAGATGGTCTATATCTGTTTCTATATGGAGTGAGATGGTCTATATCTGTTTCTATATGGAGTGAGATGGTCTATATCTGTTTCTATATGGAGTGAGATGGTCTATATCTGTTCCCATATGAAGGGGTGAGATGGTCTATATCTGTTTCTATACTCAGTACCAAAGCTGATGAAGTCAAGTATGCCATATACCTTCTTGCAGGGATCTACTGAATGTATGTATGTACTCGAGGTTTCTGTTCAACAACACTGTCCAGGACCCTGCTATTATCTTTCCATGTCCTGCCCTATTTCAACCTCTCAAAATGCATTACCCTGCACTTGTCTGAGTTGAATTTCATCTCTCATTCCTTTGCCCACATTCTCAGTTGATGAATAGTTTCTCTTTTCCACTCTCCCATCAGACAAGAGGTATAAAGTCCTGAACACATGTACCACCAGGCTCGAGGACAGCTTCTGTCCCACCATTATCAGATGACAAGATGGACTCTTGCTCTCACACATTCATTATGATCTCACACTTTATCGTTTACCTGCACTCCACTTTTTCAATAACTTTTACACTTTATTCTGCACTGGTATTCTAATATATTCTAGCTCAATGCACTGTGTAATGATTTGATGCACGTAAACAGTATGCAAGACAAGCTCTTCACTGAATCCTGAAATGTGTTGTTTGTGTTAACAACCAACACACCTCAGGATCAGCTGGCGGCAGCTGCAAGTGTTACCACACGAAATAGCGTGCCCCCGATGTTCAGTAGAACAGCACAAGCCAACAATAAAACAAAACAACAACAGCAAAACAAGCCCATTTCCCACTCACACACACACCCACCCAAACTCACCCACCCACATAATCACACACACACTCCCACCCAAACTCACCCATCCACATAATCACACACACACCCACCCACCCAAACTCACCCATCCACATAATCACACACACACACTCCCACCCAAACTCACCCACCCACTCACTCACACACACCCACCCAAACTCACCCATCCACTCACTCACACACTCCCACCCAAACTCACCCACCCACTCACACACACACACACCCACCCAAACTCACCCATCCACATAATCACACACACACTCCCACCCATACTCACCCATCCACATAATCACACACACACACTCCCACCCAAACTCACCCACCCACACACTCACTCACACACTCCCACCCAAACTCACCCATCCACATAATCACACACACACCCACCCAAACTCACCCACCCACCCACTCACTCACACATACTCCCACCCATACTCACCCACCCACATAATCACACACACACACTCCCACCCAAACTCACCCACACACCCACTCACTCACACACACACCCACCCAAACTCACCCACCCACATAATCACACACACACACTCCCACCCAAACTCACCCACCCACATAATCACACACACACACACCCACCCAAACTCACCCACCCACCCACTCACACACATTCCCACCCAAACTCACCCATCCACATAATCACACACACACACTCCCACCCAAACTCACCCATCCACATAATCACACACACACACTCCCACCCAAACTCACCCACCCACCCACTCACTCACACACACTCCCACCCAAACTCACCCACCCACATAATCACACACACACACTCCCACCCAAACTCACCCACACACCCACTCACACACACACACACCCACCCACTCACTCACACACACACTCCCACCCAAACTCACCCACCCACATAATCACACACACACACTCCCACCCAAACTCACCCACCCACCCACTCACTCACACACACACTCCCACCCAAACTCACCCACCCACATAATCACACACACACTCCCACCCAAACTCACCCACCCACCCACTCACTCACACACACACTCCCACCCAAACTCACCCACCCACATAATCACACACACACACTCCCACCCAAACTCACCCACACACCCACTCACACACACACACACCCACCCACTCACACACACACTCCCACCCAAACTCACCCACCCACATAATCACACACACACACTCCCACCCAAACTCACCCACCCACCCACTCACTCACACACACACTCCCACCCAAACTCACCCACCCACATAATCACACACACACACTCCCACCCAAACTCACCCACACACCCACTCACTCACACACTCCCACCCAAACTCACTCATCCACATAATCACACACACACACTCCCACCCAAACTCACCCATCCACATAATCACACACACACACTCCCACCCATACTCACCCATCCACATAATCACACACACACACTCCCACCCAAACTCACCCATCCACATAATCACACACACACACTCCCACCCATACTCACCCATCCACATACTCACACACACCCACCCACTGACCCACACACCCACTCACTCACACACACACCCACCCAAACTCACCCACCCACTCACTCACACACACTCCCACCCATACTCACCCATCCACATACTCACACACACCCACCCACTCACCCATCCACATACTCACACTCACACACTCCCACCCAAACTCACCCATCCACATAATCACACACACACACTCCCACCCAAACTCACCCACCCACCCACTCACTCCCACCCAAACTCACCCATCCACATAATCACACACACACACTCCCACCCAAACTCACCCACCCACCCACTCACTCTCACACACACCCACCCAAACTCACCCATCCACTCACTCACACACACCCACCCACTCATCCATCTACATACTCACACACACCCACCCACTGACCCACCACCCACTCACTCACACACCCACCCAAACTCACCCATCCACATTCTCACATTGACACACTCCCACCCACCCACTCACTGACACACCCACTCACCCGTCCACCCACTCACTCACACACACTCCCATCCACATAATCACACACACACACTCCCACCCAAACTCACCCACCCACCCACTCACTCACACACACTCCCACCCAAACTCACCCATCCACATAATCACACACACCCACCCATTCATCCATCTACATACTCACACACACCCACCCACTGACCCACCACCCACTCACTCACACACCCACCCACCCAAACTCACCCATCCACATTCTCACACACACACTCCCACCCATACCCACCCATCCACATAATCACACACACACACACTCCCACCCAAACTCACCCACCCACCCACTCACTCACACACTCCCACCCAAACTCACCCATCCACATAATCACACACACACACTCCCACCCATACTCACCCACCCACCCACTCACTCACATACACTCCCACCCAAACTCACCCATCCACATACTCACACACACCCACACACTCATCCATCTACATACTCACACACACCCACCCACTGACCCACCACCCACTCACTCACACACCCACCCACCCAAACTCACCCATCCACATACTCACACCCACACACTTCCACCCACCCACTCACTGACACACCCACTCACCCACCCACCCACTCACTCACACACACTCCCATCCACATAATCACACACACACACACCCATACTCACCCATCCACATACTCACACACACCCACCCACTGACCCACCACCCACTCACTCACACACCCACCCACCCAAACTCACCCATCCACATTCTCACACACACACACTCCCACCCATACTCACCCATCCACATAATCACACACACACACTTCCACCCACCCACTCACTGACACACCCACTCACCCACCCACCCACTCACTCACACACACTCCCATCCACATAATCACACACACACACTCCCACCCAAACTCACCCATCCACATAATCACACACACACACTCCCACCCATACTCACCCATCCACATACTCACACACACCCACCCACTCACCCATCCACATAATCACACACACACACACCCACCCAAACTCACCCACCCACCCACTCACTCACATACACTCCCACCCAAACTCACCCATCCACATAATCACACACACACACTCCCACCCATACTCACCCATCCACATAATCACACACACACACTCCCACCCATACTCACCCATCCACATACTCACACCCACACACTCCCACCCACCCACTCACTGACACACCCACTCACCCACCCACTCACTCACTCACTCACACACACACAGACTGGTCTCCAACCCAGGACAGGCCACCTCCAGCTTTGGCCCCAGACACTCTGACTTGTACACATCGGGCTTCCAACTCCCAGCCCCTGACCCTGGAAGGATATATAATGAGCTCTTTATGCCCTCCTAATTTCCACCTTAAATGCGCAATAAATCCTTTCAAACTCAGCTGCCTAGATGTGGCATCTAGAACATAGAAGAGCACAATACAGGCCCTTTGGCCCATGATGTTGTGCCGACACTTTAACCCTTTCGAAGGTTAATCTCACCCTTTCTCCTACAGAGCACTTCAGTTTCTATCATCCATGTGCATAAGAGTTTCTGAAATGTTTCTAATAATAATAATAAATATACACAGAGATGAACTGTTGTTTATGCTTATTGCATTTGGTAGGGAAGATTTTCTGTAACGATCCTTGTGACAGCAGTGCTGACTGAGTCTGTTTGAAAGGGTGTTGTATTGCCGATTCAGTAGGGGTGGGGAGGATGTGCCACACAATGGGTAACAGTTTGTTCAGTGACCTCCTCTCCACCTCTAACTCAGAAGAGTCTGGGTTGTGGCCAAGGACGGATCCAGCCCTTTTGATGAGTTTATTTAGTGTTTTTGCATCACCAGCACCAACGCTGCTCACCCAACACAACGTCACAAAGAAGACTGGGCTCGCTACAACAGACTGGTAAAAGGTCTCCAACATTCTGCTGCACACATTGAAGGATCTCATCTTCCTTAGAAAATAGAGTCTGCTCATCCCTTCTTGTAAACAGCTTTGGTGTTGGTTTTCCAGTCGAGTCAGTTGTCGAGGTGAACACACAAGTATTTGTACTCCTCCACCACAGCAACTTCCTCTCCCAGAATGTATAAAGGACTAGTCACAGTCCTCTTCCTCCCACACCACTACAAACTTGTCCGCCAGTCCTCTGTACTCTGACTCCTGCCCACCTCTGATACACCCAACCACTACAGAGTCATCAGAGAACTTCCGCAAGTGACTAGACTCATATTTGTACTGAAAGTCAGAGGTGTACGATGTCTCTGCCTCTAACGCCATCCCTGGCAGTGTGTTCCATTCACCCACCACTCTCTGTCTATAGAACTCATCTCTGACATTCTCCCTATCATTTTCTCCAATCACCTTAAAATGATGCCCTTTCTATCAGCCCTGGGAAAATTTCTCTGGCTATCCACTCAGGATGCACCTAATCGTCTTGTACACCTCTGTCAAGTCACCTCTCCGTCACTCCAAAGAGAAAAGCCTTGTCCCCCTATGACACATCCTCAGGTCCAGACAGCAGCCTGGTAAATCTCCTCTACAACCTCTCTGAGGCTTCTACATCCATTCTATAATGAGGCAACTAGTACTGAACACAATATTCCAAGTATGGTCTAACCAGGTAGATGTCTTCTTTCTCTTGACCAGATTCTCATTATGCCTAATCAACCAAGGTTTCCCAATTTTCATCTTGCCCTTCACCCTAAGGGGAATCTGCTGGCCCTGAGCATTTATTACCACACTTTATCTCCTATTTCACCGTGAAGGGATGATATTTGGGAATTCTAGTCTGAAGCTATCCTTTGGACCACCACAAGACCCTGTCTCACATACTAAATGGCCCATCCCTTTGAGAGCTGAGGCTGTCAAGCTTTGTATTCCAACTGACATGACATTCATCAGATTTAATTGTGCCAGTTCAGCCAGACCCATTCACATTCCAGATGTCTATTCCGAGAATGCTGCAAACACTGTCTGAATTTCCCCATGGACTAATCTCAACTTTCCACTGCAATAAAGGCATGAGCACAAAACAAAGCAAAATTTAAAGAGATACCATAAAAGTGCACAGAAAAATAACATAGACAAGCAATAAAGCAGAATTGCTAATTTTTTTTCTTCAGAACTACGTGACTCCCGAAACCTGCAGTGGAAGGGAATGCATATGAGATCCCAATGTGAAGTTCGCAAGCTCTCTAATTTTTAAATATTCTCCGCAACCTCTCAAAGGTTCAGCCTTGGTGACGAAAACATCAATGAATTGTACCACCAGTGAATTCAGTTGGAGGTGTGTGGGAAGGGATTCAGTAGGTTTCAGCTTGTAGGGGTTGGATTTTGTTAGTGTTGCTGCTGCTACACGACAAACATCTCTCCATTGGGGCTTGTGTTTGTCCTTTAGTAGCACTGGAGTTTAATATTCTGGATACGGTTCCAGAATCTTGGCTTTGCTTCCAACAGTGAGACACAAAATCCCAGTTTTAATATATTGTTGGAGTGATGTGGAATTGAAGGATGACGGGGAGAAAGTCAAGCTGAATCAGATCAACATTAAACGTCCAAACAGGTTATTTGAGCTGCTCATTCTTACTTTTATAGGTACATGAGGGAGGAAAAAATAACTGCACTGTAATTTCTCCCCCTTTCCCCTTCCCTTTTCCATTCCCCATTCTCGAGGCCCTCTCATGCTTTCTCTTTTCCTGTGCTGCCCTCATGACCACCCATCAGCTCCCATTTGCTCCCCATTTCATTCTCTTTCGTCCATGGTCCGCTCTCTTCTCCCACCAGATTCCTCCTTCTTCAGCCCTTCACCTCTCCCCACCTGATCTCGCCTATTACCTGCACATCCCTTTCCCACATCTGTCTTCCTTTCCAGTCCTGGTGAAGGGTTTCGGCCCAAAATATCAGCTGTTAATTTCCCTCCTTACATGTTGCCCATCCAGCTGATGTCCTCCTGCATTTTGTGAGTAACCTCTCTGGGTGCCTGGAAAATTGTGACAGGTGACTCCAGCAAGGATCAGATGCAATCAGGCACAACCATGATTACCTGGCTTGTGGGAGTTGGTTAGTATGTCTGTTTATGAAGCTGCACATACTCTGCTTGAGAAGCCAACTGCAGCAGTGTCTTCTCCGCGTGTCATCGCCCCATCACTGACAGATACATCCACTTAGTACCAAAGCTGTTTCCACAGTAACCATTAGTGGTCAATTTTGTCAGCAATCTTCCCTCATTACTGTCAGCAACCTTTAATCTGTCGCAGACTCATCAGACTGACTAGCCAGGAACTGGCCCCGGTGATTTCAAGATTTAGGATTGTTTACTGTCATTCCTCAGTTCACAAATGTAAATGAGAATAAAATGATCTGATACAACATTTAAAAAACACAACAGACATAAAGAATTCAATTAAAAAAACAGTATAAATATAAATATTAATGAAATCCAACACAACACAGTGCACGAGGAACTGGAGGAACTCAGCGAGTCAGGCTCAGGCAGCATCTATGAAAAGGAATAAAGAGTTGATGTTTATTCCTCTCCATAGACGCTGCCTAACCTACTGAGTTCCTCCAGCATTTCCTATGGGTTACTCTGGATTCGTGGCATCTGCAGAATCTTGTGTTTATGTGCAAGTATCTGTAATATACAGTACGTAGGCTAATTGTATGTGCTTAAGGTGACACTAGTTGATACTACATAGTGGTGGTTGTGTTGATCAGCCTGTCAGCTTGGGGGCAAAGTAACTGCTTTTCGGTCTCGTGTAAAGATAATAAAGACAATTGCTAAGTGCTGGGAAAGTTAACTCTACATTATTTTTCTAACCTCGCTGGAGTTTAGAAGAATGAGTGGAGATCTCACTAAAATCTATCGAACATCGAAAGGCTTAAATCGAGTGGATGCGAAGCGGGTATTTCCTATGGCAGGGGGAAGTCTAGGACCAGAGGGCACAGACTCAGAATATAGGGATGTCCATTTAAACAGAGACAAGGATGAATTTCTTTAGCCAGAAGGTGGTGAATCTGTGGAATTCATTGCTACAGACTGCCTGGATGCCAAGTCATTGGGTATATTTAAAATGAAGGTTGAGAGGTTCTTGATTGGTAAGGTTGTCAAAGGTTACGGGAAGAAGGCAGGGGAGTGGGGTTGAGAGGGATAATAAATCAGCTATGATGGAATGGCAAAGCAGACACGACAGGCCGAATGGCCTAATTAACGACGACTCCCATCCACTCCATAATGTACTGGTTAGGCACAGGAGTACATTCAGCCAGAGACTCATTCCACCAAGATGCAACACTGAGCGGCATAGGAAGTCATTCCTACCTGTGGCCATCAAACTTTACAACTCCTCCCTCGGAGTGTCAGACACCCTGAGCCAATAGGCTGGTCCTGGACTTATTTCCACTGGGCATGATTAACTTATTATTATTTAATTATTTATGGTTTTATATTGCTATATTTCTTCACTATTCTTGGTTGGTGTGGCTGTAACGAAACCCAGTTTCCCTCGGGATTGATAAAGTATGTCTGTCTGTCTGTCTGTCAGAGAGGGGAAGCTAGACTCCATGATGTGCTAAGCTATGTCTGTCTGTCTGTCATTATGCTCCTGTGTCTTACGTTCTTACAGTCTAATCTCTGATTTAATCCATAAACAGAAAATATTTGTTACATGGTAACCCTAAAAGTAAGAAGGCTAGACAACATGCCTTTGCTTTGCAATTGTGACACAGGATCTTACCACTTATTGAAGACCCAGCCTGACAAAGTATCACCAGTCTCCTGAACCAGCGTGGGTAACTTCACTCACAACTCTGAACTGATCCCACAACATACAGACTCACTTTCAAGGACTCTTTACAACTCATATTCTCAGTGTTAACTTTTGTTTACACAATTTGTCTTCTTTTGCGCATTGGTTGTTTGCCCGTCTTTGTTTATGAAGTTTTTCTCATAAGTTCTATTATGATTTTTACCTTCCTGTAAAAGCCTGCAAGAAAATGAACCTCAAGGTAGTATATAATAACACGTATGCACTTTGATAAAATATTTACTTCGTACTGTAAATTCTAACATGTTCTACAGATGTACAGAGGAAAGATTTCAGATTGGTTTACATCACGCCCGATATGGGACGAGCTGTCGCGGCCTGATATGGGATGAAGCATGCACAGCAATGCAAACCACTCCAGACAGTTGCGGACAGCTCCATCACGAGTCCAATTCTCCCCACCACTGAGCATATCTACAGAGGCACACGAAGGAAGCCAGTATCCATCGTTAAGGACCCAGCCCCTGGGACATGCCCTCTTCTCATTGCTGCCATCAGACAGGAGCCCGAAGACCCAGGCCTCAAGGTCCAACAATAACTTCTTCCCCACTGCCACCACTGTCCCTGACAATGAATTTAACTGTGAACATCTGGTAGAAAGGGTGCAAAAAAAAAGACACATCAACATCTCGATACAGGAGTTCAAATGTTATGTTGAAGTTGTATAAGACATTGCTGAGGTCTAATTTGGAGTACTGTGTCCATTTCTGGTCATTTACCTACAGGAAAGGCATCAAGAAGATTGAGATAGTACAGAGAAAATTTGCAAGGATGTTGGTGCTGGGATTTGAGGAACTGAGGTTGAATAGGTTAGGATTTTATTCCCTGGAGCACAGGTGCATGAGGAGCAGATTTCACAGAGGTACATGAAATTATGAGGGGTATAGATAGGGTAATTTCAAGCCGGTGTTTCCCATTATGGTTGGGTGAGACCAGAACTAGAGGTTATAGGTTAAGGGCGAAAGTTGAAATATTTAAGGACAACTTGAAGGGGAACTTCTTCGTTCAGAGGATGGAGTGAGTGTGGAGTGACCTGCCAGTGGGACTGGTGGATGTGGGCTCAACTGCAACATTTAAGAGAAGCTTGTATAAGTACATGGATGGGAGGGCTATGGTCCATATACCGGTCAACGGGACTAGGCAGAATAGTTCAGCAGTGACAAGATGGGCAAAAGGCCTGTTTCTGTGCTGTAGTGTTCTATGACCGTATGGTAAGCTTGCCTTCAGAGGTCAGGACACTAAGTTAGGAAACAGTGGTGAGCTATATAAAACTTCAGTTAGGCCACATTGGGAGCACTGCATGCAATTCTGGTTGCCCCATTACAGGAAAGATGTAGAGTACAGGTGAAGATCACCAGAAGCTGTCAGGAGAGGTTGGAGAAACTGGGGTTGTGTTCTCTGGGGTGTCGGAGGCCTGACCGTATGTTATAAAACTATGAGAGGTGTAGGTAGGGTAGGTGGATAACAAGTATTTGTACACAGTGAATGGTGGGTGATTGGAACAGTCTGCCAAGGTAGTGATGGAAACAAATGCAACAGTGACATTAGAGGGGCTGTTAGACAGGTGAACAGACTGGGTATGGAGGGGCATAGAACACGTGCTAGTCAGAGCGATTGAGTTTCATTTGACATCGAGTTTAGCACAAACAATGTGGGACAAGGGGGCCTATTCCTGTGCTGTGCTGTTCGATTTTGCATGTATCAGCATCAGTGATGCAAATTACCAGGTCCAGGGGGAGCCCAGACCAGCTCCATTACAACTACATCATCATTTATGAAAACATGGGAAGATGGAAATGGATAATATGCAAATATGCATGTATGCACACGTGCCTGTGTGTCCATGGGGGGGGGGGGGGGGGGGGGGAGGGGAGGGAGGGAGGGAGGGAGGGAGGGAGGGAGAGAGAGAGAGAGAGAGAGAGAGAGAGAGAGAGAGAGAGAGAGAGAGAGAGAGAGAGAGAGAGAGAGAGAGAGAGAGAGAGAGAGAGAGCGAGCGTCTGTGTTTGTGCATGTGTGTGTACGCGTGCACAGCTCTATTCATCTGTGTGTGTGTGTGCGTGTGCATTTCTCTTTGTGTGTGTGTGTGTGAGAGAGTGGGGGGGGGGCGTAGCTAAAAGGGTATATGGCATAAAAGCAGGCCCTTCTGCCTATCTCATCCATGTTGACAATCTCTGCTAGAAATGGAGCCATTTTCCCATAACTGTCCATATTCATCCAACCCCTTCTGAGGCACGCAGCTGTCTAAGTGCCTGTTAAAGATTGTAAATACATGCAGATCTATCACTTCATTAATGTAACACCATCTGTAATATTGAGATTCAATTCCCACTGCTATCTGTCGGGAGTTTGTACGTTCTAAATGGAGTTTCATTGGGTGCTCTGCTTTCCTCCAACAGTTCAAAGACGTATGGGTTAGGGGTAGCGAGCTGTGGATAAGCTCGGCACTAAAAGCATAAGGACTCTTGCAGATTGCCCTGCACAATCCTGATTTGATTTGATGCATTTCTCTGTAGGTTCGACGTATGTAACAAATAAAGCCAACCTTTGTCTTTATCACCACCAACTTTTGTGAAAATGTTGCCCCCAGATCCCTTCCCTTTCTCGCTTAACTTATGTCCTTTTCTTTTAGATTTCTCGTGTGTGTGTGTGTGTGTGTGTGTGTGTGTGTGTGTGTGTGTGTGTGTGTGAGTGTGAGAGAGCGAGAGAGAGAGAGAGAGAGAGAGGGGGGAGGGGGAGAGGGAGAGGGAGTGTGGGGGAGGGAGGGAGAGAGAGAGAGAGCACGCAAGCGCCCTGCATTTGTTAGGGAATTCCAATCCCGTGTCACAGTAATACAGTGGGAAATATTCCTGATCAGTACTTACACTAAGATTACTTGATGCTGTCATCAGGGCAGCCAATGGAAAATATATCTCCTGTTCCCATTGCTTTCACTGATGAACACAAACACAGAGGTGTGTTCAAATCTTTTTCCAACTGGGCCCTGCACTGATCTACCCCCATCACCAGCCAGGCTGCACCGTAAGCTGTTCCCGAACACCTTTGACCGATGTCCTCTCCGATATTGCTTCAGTCTTTCTGGAGGTTTGTCACAGAGGTAATGGCACTTTCTCTTTGAACTTTATCTAATTGACAACACTGCTCCCCACAATATACTCTGGCTCACACTGTGTGTTGCACAGTATTTGACACAGATATAACTTACAGGGCAAAAGATAATGAAGGACACAGATGGATGCATGAGAACAGGGTGAGTGTTGTCTCTCTGATACCAGACAGGCTTTTATTGAGGGTTTGAATTTAACTTTGCTTAATGTTGAAGGAATGGTTATAGAAAACATCAGCTTGGAATC
Source organism: Hemitrygon akajei (assembly GCF_048418815.1). NCBI lineage: Eukaryota > Metazoa > Chordata > Chondrichthyes > Myliobatiformes > Dasyatidae > Hemitrygon > Hemitrygon akajei. The sequence continues at coordinate 31,995,709 of NC_133132.1, forward strand.
AAGCCATTCCGTGCATTGAGTCTGTACTGACCATTAACCACTCATTTACATTTGTCCCAGCCCAGTCCAATCACATTGAGTCTGTACTGACCATTAACCACCCATTTACATTTGTCCCAGCCCAGACCAATCACATTGAGTCTGTACTGACCATTAACCACTGATTTACATTTGTCCCAGCCCAGTCCAATCACATTGAGTCTGTACTGACCATTAACCACTCATTTACATTTGTCCCAGCCCAGTCCAATCACATTGAGTCTGTACTGACCATTAACCACCCATTTACATTTGTCCCAGCCCAGTCCAATCACAAAGTCCTCTCCACCAGTGAGCACATTTACACTGTGTACTGCCAGACGAAAGCAACATGAATTAACAAAGACCCACCCCCACCATCCAGGCCATACTCTCTTCTTGCTAGAGAAGGAGGTACAGATGACTTCGGTCGAACACCACCATGTTCAGGAACAGTTATTACCCTCAACCATCAGCTCCCACACCATCAGGTTCAGGAACAGTTATTACCTCTCAACCATCAGGTCCCACACTACCAGGTTCAGGAACAGATATTATCCTCAACCATCAGGTCCCACACCACCAGGTTCAGGAACAGTTATTACCCCTCAACCATCAGGTCCCACACCACCAGGTTCAGGAACAGTTATTACCCCTCAACCATCAGGTCCCACACCACCAGGTTCAGGAACAGTTATTACCCCTCAACCATCAGGTCCCACACCACCAGGTTCAGGAACAGTTATTACCCTACAACCATCAGGTCCCACACCACCAGGTTCAGGAACAGATATTATCCTCAACCATCAGGTCCCACACCACCAGGTTCAGGAACAGTTATTACCCTACAAACCATCAGGTCCCACACCACCAGGTTCAGTAACAGTTATTACCCTCAACCATCAGGTCCCACACCACCAGGTTCAGAAACAGTTATTACCTCTCAACCATCAGGTCCCACACCACCAGGTTCAGGAACAGTTATTACCTTCAACCATCAGGTCCCACACCACCAGGTTCAGGAACAGTTATTACCCTCAACCATCAGGTCCCACACCTCCAGGTACAGGAACAGTTATTACCCAACAACCATCAGGTCCCACACCACCAGGTTCAGGAACAGTTATTACCCTCAACCATCAGGTCCCACACCTCCAGGTACAGGAACAGTTATTACCCTACAACCATCAGGTCCCACACCACCAGGTTCAGGAACAGTTATTACCCTACAACCATCAGGTCCCACACCACCAGGCTCAGGAACAGTTATTACCCTACAACCATCAGGTCCCACACTACCAGGCTCAGGAACAGTTATTACCCTACAACCATCAGGTCCCACATCACCAGGTTCAGGAACAGTTATTACCCTACAACCATCAGGTCCACACCACCAGGCTCAGGAACAGTTATTACCCTCAACCATCAGGTCTCACACCACCAGGTTCAGGAACAGTTATTACCCTACAACCATCAGGTCCCACACCACCAGGCTCAGGAACAGTTATTACCCTACAGCCATCAGGTCCCACACCACCAGGTTCAGGAACAGTTATTACCCTACAACCATCAGGTCCCACACCACCAGGCTCAGGAACAGTTATTACCCTACAACCATCCGGTCCCACACCACCAGCTTCAGGAACAGTTATTACCCTACAACCACCAGGACCCACACCACCAGGCTCAGGAACAGTTATTACCCTCAACCATCAGGTCCCACACCACCAGCTTCAGGAACAGTTATTACCCTACAACCACCAGGACCCACACCACCAGGTTCAGGAACAGTTATTACCCTACAACCATCAGGTCCCACACCACCAGGTTCAGGAACTGTTATTACCCTACAACCATCAGGTCCCACACCACCAGGTTCAGGAACAGTTATTACCCTACAACCATCAGGTCCCACACCTCCAGGTACAGGAACAGTTATTACCCTACAACCATCAGGTCCCACACCACCAGGTTCAGGAACAGTTATTACCCCTCAATCATCAGGTCCCACACCACCAGGTTCAGGAACAGTTATTACCCTCAACCATCAGGTCCCACACCACCAGGTTCAGGAACAGTTATTACCCTACAACCATCAGGTCCCACACCACCAGGTTCAGGAACAGTTATTACCCTACAACCATCAGGTCCCACATCACCAGGTTCAGGAACTGTTATTACCCTACAACCATCAGGTCCCACACCACCAGGTTCAGGAACAGTTATTACCCTACAACCATCAGGTCCCTCACCTCCAGGTACAGGAACAGTTATTACCCTACAACTATGCTCCTGAACCATGCGTAGGCAGCTTCTTTCTGATTCTATGACCTACAGGCTCACTTTCAAAATCTCTTTACACCTGTTCTTAGTAGTTTTTTTCCCCACAACTTGTCTTCTTTTGCACATTGGCTGTTTATCAGTCTTCAACAAAATAGCTTTTGTTGTAAATTCTATAGTTTTTAAAAAATTTTCTATAAATTCCTGCAAGGAAAAGAATCTCAATGTAGTTTATGGTAACATATATGTACTTTGATAATAAATTTTACTTTGAACTTTGAATCTTATAGCAGTCCCAAATCCCTATTAAATCCTCCCCAGATTCTACCACACACCCACACACAAATAGTAGTTTACATTAGCTACGTTAGCCAATTAACCAACCGAACTGCACAGCTTTGGGATGCGGAAGGAAACTTCTCTATTCACTGAGAGAACTTGCAAACTCCACACAGACAGCACCCAAGGTGAGGACTGAAATGGGTCTCGGGTGCTGTGAGGCATCAGCACTACTAATCGTGTCACTGTGCTTCCAATAAACACTGGGCTGTCCCTTGTACATTAGTGAGACACTATACTGTATGTGAACCTTGGCTTTTCAAAGATGAGTTTAAAAAAAAGAATTCAGTGACCCATACCGCAGCTTCTCAATGAGCGTCTATAAATGTCACCTGGATACACTGTCTGCATGATTTATCTCCTGGTGACACGGTCATCTACCCAGAGGAAAGTTATCAATTTGATTGAAAGAGTACAGAGAAAGTTTACTCGAGTGTTGCTGGGACCTGAGGAACTGAGTTACAGGGAAAGGTTGAATAGCTTAGGACTTTGTTCCCTGGAGTGTGGGAGAGTGAGGGGTCATTTGGCAGAAGTATACAAAATTACGAAGGGGTATATGTAGGTAGGGTGAATACAAGGCTTTTTCCACTGATACAAGAACTAGAACTACGTAAGGGCAACCTGAGAGGCAATTTCTTCACTCAGAGAGGGTGGTGTATCTGTGGAACCAGACGTGAGCAGAGTGTCGGATGCAGGTTTGATTGCGACATTGAAAGAGAAGCTTTGCAAAAGGACTGGGGAGTTCTGGAGGGCTGTGGTCCAGGTGCAGATCGAAGGATCTAGGCAGAATAACAGTTAGGCATGGACTAGATGGGATGAAGGGCCTTTTCCTGTGCTGTAGTGCTCTGTGATTCGATGACATTTGACCTTAGTGTTCCATTTATAATTGCTCCATTAAGATTAATGACCACCTTTTTTGCTTATTATTTCTGCTGGGCATTGTGGGTATGTTTCAATGTTAAAATAAATGAATTTGATCCTGAATCTTAAGAGAGGTTATTTAACAATTGGTGTTAATGGGTTAGAGGGGTGGGAGGAGGCCTGTGTGGAGCACAAATACCAGCAGGAAGCCGTTGGGCTGAATGGCCTGTGACTCCTGTTCTTATCACCAGCTCTTTGTGGGCAGAATGAATAATGATTTTTGCACTCTTTTACTATTCCATGTAAGTATCAGGAACATGCAAAGAACGCTGGATAATTACTATAATGCATAGGTATTCAAATTACTGCTCATTTACCTAACTATGCTAATTGTTGGCTTTAACTAGTGAGAGAGACCCTCATGACAACAAATTAGCATTTTATGCATAATATTCCTATTTACGCCGACAACAGCAGTCAATGACTTTGACCCTTTGGTATATTTAATCATACCAGCAGTATATAGAATATCCTTCTCTTCACAGCACCTCGCTGAATGAAATGTGGATTTGCATGAGAATAATAGTCTATCACAATGGACTTCACATGTGCTCATTTCCCCCAACAACATGGAACACTGTGCTACTTATATCGAGAAACTCTCGGTGGATTTCCTGAGCTAACTTTCTCTGGCATTGGCTATGGCAGCAAGTGATTTATTACTCCAGAGCCCTGCTCTTGGTTAAAGCTTTTCTTGATGTTTATCTGTCTTATTTCTAATTATATGTCGCACTGTTCCCTGCAGCGTACGAGAATGAGAGGAGATTTGATCGAGGTATACAAAATTATAAGGGTTGACAGAGGGTAAATGCAAACAGGCTTTTTCCCTCTGAGGTTTGCTGGGAGTGGAACCAGAGGCAATGGGTTAAGAGACACAGAGTCACAGAAAATTACAGCCCAGAAACAGGCCTTTCGGCCCCTCTACTTCATGTCAATGTTATTATGCCTATCGCTCTCCTCTCCCTATAGCTCAGTTCCTCGAGTCCTGGCAGCATCCTTGTAAATCTTTTCTGCACTCCCTCCAGTTTAATGATGTCTCCTATAGCAAGATGATCAAAATTGAAGGCAATATTTATTCAGTGTGCAGAGAAGGTTAGAGGGAAATAAGTGGGTGATGTGATTTATTGGCATAAACTCAATGGATTGGAATTGGAATTGGATTAGAATGGATTATTATTGTCACGTACCGAGACAGAGTGAAAAGCTTGTTCATACAGATCAGATCATCACACGGAAGTAGAACAAGGTAAGAGAATAACAATAAAGTGTAACAGCTGCAGTGAAAGTACAGTGCAGCAACGGTAAGGTGCAAACTCATAACGAGATAGACGGTGAGGTTGAGAGCCCAGTTCATTGTACAAGGAAACTGTTTAATAGTCTGACACCAGCAGGGTAGACTCTGACTTGAGCCTGGTGGTGCCCAGAGGAAGAGGAGAGAAGAGGGAATGTCTGGGGTGAGTGGAGGATTTGATTATGCTGCCTGCTTTACTGAGGCAGCAAGAGATTCCATGGAGAGGATGGGCCAAATGGGCTTCTGGTTTGTAAAGAAAGACAACATAATCATCTCTATGTTGTTATACCACCATGCAGTTAAAAATACTGTTAGTCAGACTCATAGAAAATTACAACACATAAACAGGCCCTTCAGCCCATCTAGTCTGTGCCAAACTATTTAAACTGCTACTCCCATCAACTTGCAACAGGACCATAGCCTTCCATATCCCTAATATCCATATAACACATCCAAACTTCTCTTAAGCATTGAAATCGAGCTTGCACGCACCATTAGTGCTGGCAAATCATCCCTCTCCCAGAATCCTCTTATTGAAAATGTTTCCCCTCATGTTCCCCTTAAAACTTTTCACCCTTAACCCAGGACCTTTGGTTGTAGTTCCACCCAACCTCAGTGGAAAAAGCCTGCTTGCATTTACCTTACATATACCACTCATAATTTTGTACACCTCTGTCAAATCTCTCAATCTTCAACATTCTATATAATATAGTCCTAATTGGTTCAATCTTTCCTTATAACTCAGGTCCTCCAGTCCTGGCAACATCCTTGTACATTTTCTCCGCACTCTTTCAATCTGATTTACACCTTTCCTGTAGGTAGGTGACTAAAGCCGCCCACAATACTCCAAATGAGGCCTTATCAATTTCTTGTACAGCTTCAACATAACGTTGCATCTCCTGTACTCAGTACTTTGATGTATGAAGGCCACTGAGCCAAGAGCGTTTTTATGGCCCTTTTTGCCTGTGCCACCATTTTCCTTGAAGTATGGACCTGTATTCCCGGATTCCTTTGTTCTTCCACATTCCTCAGTACCCGGCCGTTCACTGTGTAAGACCCACCCTGGTCGGTCCTACCAAAGAGCTTTACTGAGACAGCAAGAAGCTTTGTCCATGAACAACGTTCTCTGTGCTTTAGGCCCCAGATCCTCAATACCATTCCTGAACGAAAAACAAAACATTCTTCCCCACTGTTTCTGACGAGTAAATGATAACCCCAGGGCTCTCCACTATGAGGCTAATGGTAAGAAATTGCTACTTTCCATCCCCAGATCTGAGCTCTGACGTCCTTGAAAGTCTCATGTGAACTTGCCTTCTTGAAGTTGTGGCCAAGACATCAGAAGCCACTCCCGAGTGAGTGGATTGACGTGGGGACGGGGGAGCTAAACGAGGAGCCTGACGGGAGCACAGAGTAGACAGGAACAGGACACTCACTTGTGAAGTCCCACCCCATCATTTCTGTCTTCTCTCTTCTGTTCAAAATCAAAGTCCACTCTAAGTTAATTTGTTGTCCAAGTGTGTTTATGTTATTATAGACAATCAAGATTAATTTCCCTGTGGGCATTTACAGGAAAATAAAGAAATACAATAGAGTTGATCAAAAACTATACATAAACTAAAGCTGACAAACAACGTGCGAAAGGAGACAAATTATGCAAATAAAAATAATAATTCTAAGAACACAAGTTGTAGACCCATGAACTGTAGAGCCTTTGAAAGTGAGTCTGTAGGTTGTGAGATCATTTCTGAGTTTAACTGATTTCTTGAGTCTTTCTTTTACCCCCTTTGTCTACCATTTCATAATTTAAATGATTTTTCCCTCTTTCATTTTTAGCAACTGGACAATTTTCTAAGAGCAGCTTTCGATTTACAGGTAGTGTGCGGACTGACCACTGAATTCTAAAATGGGGCTAACCAAAGCTTCACACAAGTGAAACTTCATTTCCATTCTTCATACCCCTCTCTTGAGATTAAGATTCAATGAAATGTTTAAATGTTTTGTTTGGAATAGTTCAGCCACCACCCGGACAGGCTCCATTCTCATTGCTACCACCAAGGAGGAGATACAGGACCCTGAAGACTCCTGACACACTCAACACTTTAGTAACAGCTTCTTCCCATCCACCATCAGATTTCTGAATGGACAACAAACCCATGAACACCACTGCACGATCTTTTTGCTCTCTTTGGAACTTATTAACATTAATATATTTCTTACTATAATTTATTGTATATTTTATTGACTGTACTGCTGCCACAAAACAACAATTTTCACAACGTACGTCAGTGATAATAAACCTGATTCTGAAGATCTACATCAGGCCGAGGTCAGCATTTACTGCCCATCCCTCTTTGCTCTTGAACTGAGTGATCCACCAGGCCATTTCAGAGTCACACACGGAACAGAGATTTCATCCCTCGAAGGACATTTGTACCAGACAGATTTGTATAACACAAGAGATTGAACAGATGCTGCAACTCCAGAGCAACACACACAAAATGCTGGAGAAACACAACAGGTCAGGCAGTATCCATGCATGGGAATAAACGGTCAAGGCTTCAGGCCGAGACCTTTCATCAGGACATGAAAGGAAGGGAACAGAAGTCAGGATAAGTAGGTGTGTGGAGGGAGAAGGAGTGAAAGTTGGCAGGTGAAAGGTGAGGCCAGGTGAGGGGGAAGGTGGCTGGGTGGGGGAGTGGCGTCCACCGATCACTCCCAGTTTCTCACATCATTCTCCCTCATCCTCCATCAACCCACCTACCCTCACCCGTTCCCTTGTTGCGGAGTGAGTTTATCTCAGGCAAGTGTGAGCTGTGGAACATTTGGAGGTCAAATGTAAGTGGAAAGTAGACGGTTACTGGCAGGTCCCTTAACGACGTTGATCTACAGAGGGGTCTTGGGGGCCGTCCGTAACCATTCTAAACGGCAGCGCAAGTACGCTGAGTGGTAACGAAGGCTTGCGCTCATCCCTCGAGGCATTGAGTATAAAACTCACAAAGGAAGCTGCAGCAGAGTGGTAACGAAAGCCTGTCCTCATCCCTCGAGGCATTGAGTATAAAACTCACAAAGGAAGCTGCAACTGTATAAAACTTTGTTCGGGTAACACGGAGTATCGCATGGATCTATGGTCACGGTGTTACAGGCAGAACAGAGAGGCTTTGCAAATCACGGAAAAGAGGTTTAACAGGATGCTGCTTGGATTAGAGGATATTAACTACCACGAGAGGCTGGACAAACTTGGGTTGCTTTCCCTGGAGCACTGGAGAGGCCTGATGGAAGTCTATACGATTATGAGAGGTATCGATAGGTGAGACAGTAATAATCTTCCACCTAGGGTAGGAACGTCAAATACTACAGGACACAGATTTAAGGTGAGAGGGGGAAAGGTTAGAGGAGATGAGCTGAACAACGTTTTTTTTTACACTTATTCTCTGTTCTACACTACCTAAACGTTTTGGTCAATGTTACCAGCTACTAGATGTTTTGAAATATCAGATCATTAACTGAATGCAAATTCCACAGTTGTTGTGATAGGATTGAAGCTCATGCTTTTGGACGTAAAGTTCAGGCCTTGGATTTTGTAAAGCATTAAACCAGCATCTGACCAACATTGCTGTAGATGCACAATTGTGGGACGAGGAAAGAAACAAATGATTACTCGAGGTGGGGGAGGCAGAATCAGTAAACTGGATCGGATTTGATCCAAGCCTGTCACCTGCACTTCACCACCCCGTTCATCACGTTGATCACCGGAGACTGTGTGGCTGTCAAAGATCTCGAGCCCTTGGTTCTGTGACCATCTCCATGGCTGGCAAATTCTAATAACACCCCAGCACCAACCTGACTGTCTTCAACAGCTCACTGGACATATATACAAATTTCAAATAAATTGAAGTGATTTTTAAATGTAAATTCTCTAAAAACCAAGGCTGATTTGATTTTAAATTACTGCTAATCAGAACGCAAATCTGCTGGGATTAATAACAAACATAGCAAAACCTTTGCTAAATTTACCTTTTTAATTAACATCAGTCACCCTATTCAATTCCCTTATGTTCCACTTACAAGCAGGCCGAGATGTGACCTTGCAGACATTTATAAAATTATATGGAGCATTGTCAGGGTCGTTCACAGGACAGGGAGACTAAAACGAAAGAGCATGGAGTTTCGGAGAGAAGGGAAAGTTTTAAGGGGGGACCTGGGGCACAACGTTTTCACACAGAGGCTGGGGACAGAGACCAAGCTGCCAGAGGAAGTGGTAGAGGTGGGTCCAGTTACAATGTTTAATAACATTTTAAATGTCCATGGCTAGGAAAGGTTTAGGGGGATATGAGCAACTGCAGACAAGTTCGATACAAGTAGATGGACATCTTTGCCGGTACAGATAAGCCGGATGAAGGGTGTGTTTCTATGTTGTATAACGTGATATATCTGCATCTGTATAAAGCTAAATCCATCCCCGGAGCTCAGCGTCTTCGAATTGTTGCTGTTATTTCTTGTGATCTGATATTCTGAAATAGAGTGCATGCATTCAGTCAGGTATAGTAATGCAGGTAGCAAGTTTGACAGGGAAATTATCCAATCACTTTCACAGCTTCTGGGTACAGTTAAATACACTTAATCCAGCGGGCTGGGGACTGTCAGATGAACAGAGTTTGCAGATTATTCGATGTGGGAGGGAAGAGTTTGATTGATCTTAGAGTAGGTTAAGGGTTTGGCACAACACTGTGGGCCGAAGGGCCTGTACTGTGCTGTAAGTTATTCCCTATTAATACTGTAACAGATCTATAACTTGATTTTTTTTTTAGATCTTTGTTAGAGGTTGCTGGATCTACTTTTAAATGTCAACAAGGACAGATTATATTTGTGCAAAGCATTTTAATGTTGGAATAGTTCAGGTTGTGGGATTTAAATTAACAATGGACACATTATGGTGAGTATATTGGGCTTCAAAGTATTAGAACAATATTAACTGGAGCATGGTTCTCTGTGCTGATAGGGGGTGTGAGTGAATGAGATTTATTTGTACGCCACCTTAATATCTTAATACATTTAAATCATGGGTTCAGTTCTCCACTCATTAGATTCACCCATTGACCCACCACACCATACCTCCACAACCACTACGGTCATAGAATATTACTGTAGTGCCCTAGTTAAGATTTTTACTGCTTCACTGTGAGGTAGTTTATATTAGTAGTTTTCTGTAAAAGCAGTGTGTCATGCTAGTAAGAACGTTTTGGTTTCGGCTGAAGATCAGGAGCCATGTTGTCCAGCTTAGGGATGAGTCGGCCAATCAGGATGGTGGGATGTGAGAGAAGAGCTCTTGGGGAAGAGTTTTCTGAAGGACAGTAGTCTGGTTTGGGGTCTTTTAGGCAGGAGCTGCAGAGTGGGAAGGGAAGTTGCCGCAGAATCTTGTGGGAAGCAGAGTTCCAGTTGCTGGAAGTGCCTGGTGCAGATGAATGGTTCCAAGGAGGAAGGCCAATACCCCTGAGAGAAGCTGGTTTTTTCGAGATGGTCTTTGAAGGGAGTTCGAAAATGTGGCAGGTGCTTTCAGGTGGGTTCGGTGTTGTGAGGAACGGTTACACCCAGCATTGGAAGAGACGATCTCCAACGGTCATGTGTATATGTAGGCTGGTTTAACTGTGATGGACATTTCACTTTTTTCTTTTCTTTCTCTTGATAAAGCTGAGATCAGTAAATACACTTTCATTTCAGTTTTATGCAGTGTACGATCTGTTATTTCTTACCAACCGATAATTATGGAAAGCCAGTATTTACACACAATTCGCTCAAATCGGGGTTTCTTTAATTACAACATAATGACATTTCTATTTGGTTGAACGCCGGATCATACCGACCCGGGACAAACATTGTTTATGATAGATAGATAGATAGATAGATAGATACTTTATTCATCCCCATGGGGAAATTCAACTTTTTTTCCAATGTCCCATACACTTGTTGTAGCAAAACTAATTACATACAATACTTAACTCAGTAAAAAATATGATATGCATCTAAATCACTATCTCAAAAAGCATTAATAATAGCTTTTAAAAAGTTCTTAAGTCCTGGCGGTAGAATTGTAAAGCCTAATGGCATTGGGGAGTATTGACCTCTTCATCCTGTCTGAGGAGCATTGTATCCTCATTGTGAAAGGTGGCCTTTCCCACCACTGAGTCATGAGGCTGTCAGCAGAGTTAACTAACGAACCTAGTTTGTACACGAGCTCAGTGAGAGACTTACACTACAGTCTAGAAACAGTCCCTTCAGCCCATCTAGTCCACGGTGAACTATTAATCTGCCTAGTCTGGCCATCCTACACCCAGACAGTTACCCTCCATACCCCTCCCATCCATGTATCTATCTCTTACATATTGAAATCAATCCTGAATCCACCACTTCCACTGACAGCTCATTCCACACCCAGAGTCACCTCATGTGTAGATACTCCAGCACCTACTGTCACTTTGTGTACATACAATCATTCTATGTGGATCAGCTAATCTGATGTATTTATATTCACTGTCTTATATTGTGCTCTTTATGCTTATTTTTCTTAATGTTGCATTGGATCCGGAGTAACAATCATGTTGCTCTCCTTTACAATTGTGTACTGATGAATGACGATGGACAATCCTGGATCTGGAGTTTTGGTCACCCCACAAAAGGAAAAATGTAACTAAACTGGAAGGAGGACAGAAGGTTTGCAAGGATATCGCCAGGACTTGAGGGACTGAGTTACAGGGAGAGCTTGAGCAGGTTTGGAGTTCACTCTGGAGTGTAGGAGACAGAGGGGTGATCTTATAGAGGTGTATAAGATCACCAGGGGCATAGATAGAGTGAATATACATAATATTTTTCCCAGGGTCGGGAATCAAAAACTAGAGGGCAGAGGTTTAAGGTGAAAGGGGAATATTTTACCAGAACTTGAGTGGCAATTATTTTCCTCAGAGGGTGGTGAGTTTATGGAATGAACTGCCAGAGGAAGTAGTTGAAGCAGGAACAATATAACAAAATTAAAAGGTGCGTGGACAGGAAAAGTTTGGAATGTCGGCCAATGAGACTAACTTGTACGGGAGTCTGGGCTGGCATGAACTGAAGGGCTGAATTGCCTGGTTCTATTCTGTTTGACTCTATGACTCAACAGCAGTTTAAAAAAAGCCACGGAAAGGAGGAGGGAGAAGTCAGGATAAATCAGCTGGTTTCTGAGTGACATTATCCATTTGGAAGTGGTGGACAGCACCCCACCATATTCCAGTGAATGACAGTCCAAGCAAGGACAGCAAAGAGGCACGAATTTAATTCCCCCTATTTTGTGATTCCAGTGTAAGTGCTCTGTATCCTTGGGGAAGTGATTGAGAACATTGTACAGATGCTTTGACCAATGCGGAAGTAACTTTGTGGTGTTTCACAATGTATTGCAATGATTTAAAGACGGACCACAAAGGAAATGTAATGGAAAACATTACCTTCTGTCCTGGGTCAGGGCAGCAGAGAAAAATGTATCTTTAATAAAGCTTCCAGACTCAAATTGATGTACCTGCTGCTGGGAGAGGTCAGGAGGAAATGGCAGGCTGTATACATTTTTCATTTTGATAGAGTCTTCCTGTTACATTATAAAGAAAATAAAATGTGCAAATGGAATAATGTGGTCCTAACGGAGGAGTAGATTACATCCTTTTACAAAGTAGCTTGAGTGTTTCTTTCAGAAAGTGATGGTTGGCTGGAAAGCGCTGTCTGGGTTGGTGGCAGAGGCATTTAATGCTTTTAGGTGCTCTTAGAAAGGCACATGAATGTGGAGTGAATAGACATGGTGGTTCGACTGTGGAATGAGCTGCTAGCAGAAGTGGTAGATGAGGGCTCGATTGTAAAGCTTAGGAAAAGTTTGGACATGCACGTGGATGAGAAAGATATGGAGGATATGGTACGGGTAGAGGTAGATGGAACGAGACATAAGATTTAGATGGCCCGAAGGCCTGTTTCTGTGTGATAGTGCTCGATGATTCTATGTGCAGGCTGAAGGGATTACGTGCCATTAGCTTAATAAGTCCGGCACAGACTGTTCCAGTGCCGTGATGTCCTACGTTCTGAGTTGAACACGTCTGAAATTTGTCTCCAAGCTCTCTGTGCTGCTCCTGTTAGGCAGGAAAGATGCACCCATTCTCCTTATCGTCCTTCCAACCCTTCTGTTCCTCAAGAAGATGCCCAGTTCCCCCTCCACCTGACTGACTGTACTTTCCAGACAGATGCCAGCACCTTTGCCCCTTTGCCCAGCTCAGGAAGATAATTACCTGCCGGGATCTCCCTCCACACTCACTTTACACCTCTCAGCATGCATCGAATGATCGAGCCCAGTGTCACTTTATGTAAACTACACTCCCCTCCACGGACTTCCCACTGCCTCGGTAAATTACTGTTATTTAGTGATAATGAGCTCACAGCTCCCAATTACACCCATGTGACAATTAACCTACAAACCCGTGCACATTTGAACTGTGGGAGGAAACCGGAGCACCCAGAGGAAACCCACACGGTCACGGGGAGAACGTACTAACTCCTGACAGACAGCGGCAGAAACTGAACCCGGGTCACTGGCGCTGAAGTAGTGTTACGTTAACCGCTACAACACCGTGTCACCCCTGGTTCAGATACTCTCTACCCTGCGTTGTGCATCCAGCGGTCTCTGCTCTTATTTCAGAATCCCAGCAAAGGTATTTTTTCATTAACATTTACAGTCGATGTCCAGGCCAGCAAAACCACGCCCCTTTAAATCAGTTTACCATCTGTAACTACATCAGATATTTTCTTCCCTCTACATGAGGGGAGAATGTTTTCCAGCTTTGTAGAACTGAAGCTCCCTGCCTTCCCTTTGAGTTAAAAAACAGGCAAGGTTGGAAAGTCGACGTGTTTTGAGCACATGGATTTTACTCTTAGTGAGGAGTTTAATGTGTCAGACAGACTCAGCTGAAGCTGAATGTTGTGGATTGTAATCTCAGCTGGATCACTTGTAGATTTTCTCCCCCCACACAGTTACCTCAGAGGGTAAGGCATTTATTCCACAGTTTGCAAAACAGATCTTTTAACTTGACAATCTTTCCGGTCACATTGTCGTTCACCTGCTCTGACATGAGATACCCGGAACAAATGAAACCAAACTCTCTGTGTGTGCAGTTTGTCTGCATCAGCAGTGCCAAAGGTGGCACCCATCCAGTGTCCTTACCACAGACTGTTCTTAGCATCGACAAGTTAAACGAATAAAACCCACAAACTGCATTCGACGGCTTAACCACTCGAGTTTCCCCTCACCGTACTCTGCTGTGAGATTTGATCGTGGTTCAGACCAGCGAGTGCGATTGGGGCAGGGACAGGGAGACTGGTGGCAGGTTGGGGGAGTTCAGTTCTGACTGGGTACCATTGGGTAAATTGGACTGTTAATCATTACAGATTCAATTACACCACTGAACAATTCCTTTCTGTCTCTGCTTGAGGAGCTGGAACTCTGATCTGAGATTCTTGATTCAAATTCCACTCCACCATGTTTAAATGCTCACAGCTGCTCTGGAGCGTTAGGGAGAATTGCTTGGTAGGAGATCTTACCTTACACATGAACATAAACCGAGGCCACGTATATTCTCACAAGTGAATATAAAGGATCCCTTGGGCTATCCTGAAGACCATAAGACAACAAGATATAGGAGAAGAATTAGGCCATTTGGCCCATTGAGTCTGCTCCACCATTTCATCATGGCTGATCCATTTTCCCCTCAGCTCCGATGTCCTGCCTTCCCTCTGTATCCGTTCATGCCTTGACCAGTCAAGAATCTATCAACCCGTCTTAAATATACATAAACATTTTGCCTCCACAGCTGCCCATGACGATGAACTCCACAGAATCACCACCCTCTGGCTAAAAAAAATTCCTCCTCACCTTCATTCTAAAAGGACACGCCTCTATTGTGGGCCTGTGTCCTCTGGTCTTAGACAGTCCTCCCATAGGAAACATCCTTTCCTATCAAGGCCTGTCAACATTCAATTAGGTCACCCCTCATTCTCCTAAATTCTAGTGAATACAGGTCCAAAGCCATCAAATATTCTTCATATGACAAACTGTTTAATCCTGTAATCATTTTCATGAACCTTCTTTGAACCCTCTCCAGTTTCAGCACATCCTTTCTAAGATAAAGGGTCCAAAACTGCTCACAATACTTCAAGTGAGGCCTCGCCAGTGCTTTATAAAGTTCCACCAACATTACATTCTTGCTCTTACATTGTAGTCCTCTTGAATTGAATGCTAACATCGTATTTGCCTTCCTCACAGACTGAAACTGCAAAATTAACATTTAGGGAATCCTGCACAAGGTCCCTTTGCACCTCAGAATTTTTTATTTTCTCTCCATTTAGAAAACAGTCAACCCTTTCATTCCTTCTACCGAAATGCATGACCATGCACTTCCCAACACTGTATTCCATCTGCCACTTCTTTGTCCATTCTCCTAATCTGTCTAAATCCTTCTGTAGCCTCCCTATTTCCTAAAAAATAACCTACCCCACCGCCTATCTTCGTATCATCTGCAAACTTTGCAACAAAGCCATCAATTTCATCATCCAAATCATTGACATATATAGTAAAAAGAATCAATCCCAACACATACCTAACGGAGATGGGAGTAGACTCTCACATGGTGGATTGGATAGTGGACTACTTGACAGATAGACCTCAGTATGTGCGGTTGGGAGACTGTAGGTCTGACACGGTGGTCAGCAGCACAGGGGCGCCGCAGGGAACCGTACTCTCTCCGGTCCTGTTCACCCTGTACACATCAGACTTCCAATATAACTCGGAGTCCTGCCATGTGCAGAAGTTCGCTGATGACACGGCCATAGTGGGGTGTGTCAGGAATGGACAGGAGGAGGAGTATAGGAAACTGATACAGGACTTTGTGATATGGTGCAACTCAAACTACCTGCGTCTCAATATCACCAAGACCAAGGAGATGGTGGTGGACTTTAGGAGATCTAGGCCTCATATGGAGCCAGTGATCATTAATGGAGAATGTGTGGAGCAGGTTAAGACCTACAAGTATCTGGGAGTACAGTTAGACGAGAAGCTAGACTGGACTGCCAACACAGATGCCTTGTGCAGGAAGGCACAGAGTCCACTGTACTTCCTAAGAAGGTTGGCGTCATTCAATGTCTGTAGTGAGATGCTGAAGTTGTTCTATAGGTCAGTTGTGGAGAGCGCCCTCTTCTTTGTGGTGGCGTGTTGGGGAGGAAGCATTAAGAAGAGGGACGCCTCACGTCTTAATAAGCTGGTAAGGAAGGCGGGCTCTGTCGTGGGCAAAGTACTGGAGGGTTTAACATCGGTAGCTGAGCGAAGGGCGCTGAGTAGGCTACGGTCAATTATGGATAACTCTGAACATCCTCTACATAGCACCATCCAGAGACAGAGAAGCAGTTTCAGCGACAGGTTACTATCGATGCAATGCTCCTCAGACAGGATGAAGAGGTCAATACTCCCCAATGCCATTAGGCTTTACAATTCAACCGCCAGGACTTAAGAACTTTTTAAAAGCTATTATTAATGCTTTTTGAGATAGTGATTTAGATGCATATCATATTTTTTACTGAGTTAAGTATTGTATGTAATTAGTTTTGCTACAACAAGTGTATGGGACATTGGAAAAAAAGTTGAATTTCCCCATGGGGATGAATAAAGTATCTATCTATCTATCTATCTATCTACCCCTGTGGAACACCACTAGTCACTGGCAGCCAGCCAGAAAAGGCTCCCTTTGCCTCCTGCCAATCAGCCACTGCTTTATCCATGCTAGACTCCCTCCTGTAATCCTCAGGGCTCGTGGCTTGTTAAGCAACCGCATTGTCAAAGGCCTTCTCAAAATCCAAGTACACAGCGTTGACTGACTCTCCTTTGTCTATCCTGCTTGTTATTTCCTCAAAGAAGAAATCCATGGGTGTTCTGGATTAATCAATATTTCTACAAATCTGAAACCTGGTCATGGTCAGATTGATGGTTGTAGGAGTTTGCTCTGTGTAGATTGAGTTGTTCTTTCAAAAAATAAAGAGCAAAGAGCTCTGAAGGTTTCAGAAGTGGCTGTGAAAGGCTTGTTTCTGCTTTAGTTGAGTTAAAGAATGGTGGGAAGTTAGTCTGTGAGATGAGGAGGGATTTCTTTAGCCAGAGGGTGGTGAATCTGTAGAATTCATTGCCATGGACAGTGTGGAAGCCAATTAAAATAGAGGTTCTTAATTAGTAAGGACATCAGAGGTTACAGAGGGAAACCAGGAGAACGGAAAATAAATTAGCCATGATTGAATGGCGGAGCAGATTCAATGGGCTGAATGGCCTAATTCTGCTCTTATGTCTTACTGTTTTATTCCTGAAGAGTCCCAAAGCTGATTAAGTTGTTAGTCCTGAATGTTCGTAATACACACCTAATAGACATTAAATCTCAAACAAATCAACATAACATGCAGCAGGTTTGGGTGCATCAGTGCAAAGGGAGACAGAGTTTAACATTTTAACTTTGAGGAAGGTTCACTGCCCTGAACCGTTAACTCAGATGCTGTTTTGGCCCGAAACACAGACATTTAATCCCTTTTCATAGATGCTGCTTGACTTGCAGAGTTCCTCCAGCATTTTGTGTATGTTCTTCTTTTACCTATTCCACCACATGTCCGACAAAATGAGCAGAATATTCATTTTGATCCTTTATGTAATAGATCTCCTCTCCATCTTGGAATAAATGCATTAATTAGCCGACAAACATTAGCTTAGCAAACCCCAACGTCAATTTGATCCACAGTCAATCTCACTGAGTCATAACTTATTCTGAAGAAAAGCTTGAGCTGAAATCCACGAAGGATTATAAAAAATGAATTAAAGTGTTTCCAGTGTAGTGCAGTGACTGGGGTAATAGATGGGGAGGGGTGCGGAGGGAGCTAACCAGAAGGGTTGATCAGATTAATTGCCAGGGGGATGAAATATTTAAGATGCTGTAAAGTTATTTTGTTTAAAAGCCCAATAGCAAGCTCCAGGAGGAAATTTATTTATTCTTTCTGAGTTTTCTATTATGCTCCTGTAGTCCTGGGGTTGTATAGTGACCCACACCATACACATTACTACAAAAGCAATATAACTAGGGGCTTCAAATCTGCCAGTTGTTGGAAAACACAAACACAAAGACACACACACACACACAACCTTGGTGTTATGGGGCAAATGTGTAAGTGTGCTCCATAGCAAGGGGTCAAAGTGCACTGCTGGGGTCAGCAGAAAAGCACTGACATTTTAAACCAAACTCACATGCAAGTGATGGAAGCACGCTGGGCTCACAAATTGTTCTATCTATTCAATCATAATTAGCAAGAGTTGGCAGAGACTGGTGAGGCTGCTGTCTACAGACAGGTAATGAATATGAAAGGTCATCTCCCAGGACAACTTCTACATCTTCCCGGGAATTAAAGCAGCATAATCCACGTAAACTTTCTGGGATTCCTAGCTTTACAAAAATTCAGAGTGTTGCACTTCACATAATCCCCACAAGTTTACTTTTGTAAGCTGCAGACATCCAGTTAATCTTGAGTTAATCTTACTTTCACTTCGTCAGATTTGTGGAAATAAAACTATGACAATGCTTCTGAACATGTTTCTTTGCTAAATCTCAGAAGCTGCTGCAGAAGAGATGACACGTCGGTGGTGGTGCAACGTGAACCTGCCCGGAAGGCTGTCATTCCCTCATTTCAGAGGTTACTCTGAAACTAATGCCCATGGTATGTTAGCGCCACAAGAGACCGCAGATGCTGGAATTGGGAGCAACAAGCAATCTGCTGGAGGAATTCAGTGGGTTGAGCAGCATTGGTGAAGGGAAATGGACAATCGATGTTTTAGGTCGAGGCCTTTCATTTGGACTGAGAGTAAATGATGTCACCATTTCTGGTCTAAACCTTAACTCAGGTCCCACGATGTAGTCTTTCCATTATAGAGTGACCGGAACGGTACACAGTATAACACATGCAGTCTATTCAGGAGCACTAAATCCACCAGCCTTCGGAGGCTATGCACTAAATAATGAAAACTCTAATTATATAATAGCTGCTATGTAATAAAAAGATGGTATAAAGGCCTGATGTAGGAATATTCGACCCAAAACACAACAATTCCTTACCACAAACCACTACCTTCCCCCATAAATGTTGCTCAACCCACTGAGTCCCTCCAGAGATTGTTTGTTGCTCTAATGTCTACGTTAATTCAATCTTGATTCAATTACAAAATTGATCTTTCTTCCAAACCAAGAGCTCCGATGGAACAAATGTTCAACTTGTCTCTGCTGGGGTCAATTCAGTGGTCCCTCCGGTACACCAGGGGGGCGCCTCACATAATGGGGAAGGTTACAGTCAACATGAGAGTTCACTCTGTGTCTGAGCTCCCTTCAAATGCTGGAAATGTTAGGGCTTCTTAAGTACCCATTAGTTCCAGGGTGGGGGGATGCGATTTGCCAACTACACCTTCATGGAGACAGTACCACAAGATCCTCCAGGGTCTCAACACTTCATCAGTCCCTGACATAACCTTCCCAGCCTTTCATCACTCTCTGTATCGGTTCCCAACTTAACCTGCCCAAGTTCAAGTGGACAGCCGTTACACAGAATGATCCCGCACTGTCGGCCAAGCAACCTGAGAGAGTGTCTTCAGAGTGAATGGGAAGAAAGTTGTGAACCTTTATGGAGATTTTTGGCTTCAGTGTCCAGGGCATTAATCATTTGAACATAGTGACACCATACCATCTAAAAATGAGTAACCTTAGACCCAGGTGTTAAAGACTCGAAGAGTTCAACAGGTATAAAAGGAGAATCAAATAATTGTTACTCCAGATCCAATGCAGCACAAAAATAAACACGATAAAATAAAGAACACAATAATAAAAAATAAACACCAAAAATATAAATCCGTAAATTAGCTAATATACATAGATTAATTGTATGTCCATAATGTGATGCTAGGGTGACTGACAGGAAATGATAAAGTAGTGGTGGTTGGGGGAGTGGAGGGGTGGGTTAGTGGGTGGAGGTGTTGATCAGCCTTACTGCCTGGGGAAAGTAACTGTTTTTGAGTCTGGTGTGGATGCTATGTAGCTTCCTCCCTGATGGGAGAGGGACCAACAGTCCATGAGCAGGGAGGGTGGGATCCTTCATAATGTTAATAGCCCTTTTCCAGCACCTTTCCATATATACTGCATGTCCTTGATGGTGGGAAGGGTTTTGATTGGTTGCCAAGTGGCTAATCCCCAGGAGGGAGTGACGCCCAGTGTGTTTTATGACTGCATAACAACATAGACAAGTCTAGTGCTGATCTACAAGATAAGAAACAGGAGAAGATGGCCATTCAACCCCTCAAATGTATTCTATCTTCAATGAGATCATGGTCAAATGTCTCACTCATTGCACCTTCTGACACAATTTCCATAATCCTGGATTCATTTAGTGTCCAAATATCCTTCCGCCTCGGTACTGACAAGCCTTACATCAAATGTTCACACCTTTCTAAATAAATTACTCTTCATCCAGCCTTCTGGGAAATATTGGCACAAGATTCTATAGATGGTGGAAACTTTGAGCAACACTCACAATATGCTGGAGGAACTCAGCTGAACTCAACAGCATCTATGGAGGGAAATGAAGAGCTGATGTATTAGGCTGAGACCCTTTGTCCAGACTGGAAAGGATGGGGGGAAGAAGCCAGAATAAGGAGGAAGGGGAGGGGGAGGAAGTCAAACAGGCAGGTATTAGTTGAGTTCAGGTGAGGAGAGAAGACAGGTGGGTGGGGCAGGGGGTGAAAGAGAATGATGTAGGAAGCTAAGAAATGATAGGTGGAAGAGGTGAACGGCTGAAGAACAAGGAATCTGATTGGGGAAGACTGTAGAACATGGAATAATGGGAAGGAGGTGGGAAACCAGAGGGATGTGATGGGCAGGTCATGAGGTTGAGGGAGGGGAGCACAAGGGGTGAAAGTGCCACCAGGATGAGGGAAAACAAAGGTGGGGGGGGGGGGAAGGACAGAGGGAGGGGTTACTGAAAGTTAGAGAAATTAATGTTCATGCCATCAGCTTAAATGTATGTTGTAATGAGAAGACCTCTGGCCTAGTTTCCTCACTCCCCACTGAAATTCAACAACTCCAAAATGTGATTGGACAGCAGTCAGGAGTGAGAACATCAGCTGACCAATCTCAGAATTAGCTAGAACTTCAGAGCTAGACACTCTCTCTCCCATGCTTTAGAATGGACCAGAAGCTAAACTCAACAACATAGTTGTGTGAAAGTTTCCACCCCTTGCTGGGCAGTGCTCCCATTAAAAGGGGAATTCTCAGGGCTTTGCAGTTTAAAATTGGTAGGTTGATTTGTCACTGTGTATGGCCCTGAGTGGTAGGGTCTGAAGGGAATTCCAAATTCAAGTTCAAGTTTATTGTCACAGCCAGGGTGTGGATGCCATGAGGCAGCAGCTTTGTCCATTATGAACAAGACAGACATAAATTCACATAAAATAACACAAATTACAATTAACTCACACAACAAAATTAACATAATGATGTTCATGCAAACTGAGAGAAAGGGAGAAAAGTAATAAATCTAAGGTAGTGTTGAAGGGGAGTTGAGGGAAAGGTAAGCAATGGGATTCGTGCAAGTAGTGCCAGAGAGTTAGAATGGACTCAATGGGCAGAACAGCCTGCACTCCCGCTGTGTTATTCTAAAATCATTTACTGTTTGCAATCCAATTGCTTCCCGAGCCTTAAGCTTTCTCTCCCATGGAGACAGCTTCCACTGGAGTTGTTCACATCAGCAGATGAGATTTTATCTTCGAGTCTCACTGACTAATGCACCCCAGCAAGCAGAAACCTTCTGCTTCAGTCCCCACTGGAAGCACAATTTTATCCCTGCAAACCGAGTGAAAGTGTCAACCAGATACAATTAGCACAATGTTTATACCAGAAATCAATGGGATGACTAATCTAATAATTCATTACCTGGGAAACCTACACTTCACCAGTCCGCTGAATTGTTAGTCATTTGATTTGGGAAATGTTGTGAATCCGATCACTAAAAAATTACAAATGCAAGGTTCGCAATGGGTGTAATTACACAAATTGCAGCTCAGAACAAAACCATTTGATCTAGCTTGTTGCTACCGGAGTTTATTTCTGCATGAGTCTCGGTCAATTTTATCCACTTCTGTCTCTCAGCATCTCTTTCCATCCCTTTTATCTCAAATACTCATCTAGTGTCCTTCAGAAAGCTGCTAACCTTGTTGGCTCAACTACTTCATGTGTCGTGAATATCACATTCTAACACTCTTTGTATCTATCCGAAGAAATGATTATTGCAGAAGGTGGTGCCAGTGTGGGACAAGCTGCCAGTGTAAATGGTGGATGTGGGTTTGA
The DNA here is from genome assembly GCF_048418815.1 of Hemitrygon akajei. Lineage (NCBI taxonomy): Eukaryota > Metazoa > Chordata > Chondrichthyes > Myliobatiformes > Dasyatidae > Hemitrygon > Hemitrygon akajei. The sequence goes on from NC_133132.1 coordinate 32,018,017, forward strand.
TTTCAACACTTAGAGAGAAATCTGGATAAGTCCATGGATGGGAGGGGTATGGAAGGCTATGGTCCAGCTGTGGGTTGATGGGACTAGGCAGAACAATAGTTCAGTGCACACTAGATGGGCCAAAGGGCCTGTTTCTATGCTGCATGACTCTGAACATATGTATCCTTGACACAATCAGAAATGTTATTTTTCAGGGATGTGTGAGTTTTTAAAGCTGATCAAGAGATACAGGGAAGCAATAAAAGCATGTAAATTGGAATATACTTAACCTTCAACTTTGTCAAGTCAAGTCACTTTTTATTGTCATTTTGACCACAACTGCTGGTACAGGACATAGCAAAAATGAGACAACGTTTTTCAGGACCATGGTGTTACATGGCACAGTACAAAGACTACGCTGAACTATGTAAAAACAACAGAGAAAAAAAACTACACTAGACTTGACAGATACTTGACAGATAGACCTCAGTATGTGCGGTTGGGAGACTGTAGGTCTGACACGGTGGTCAGCAGCACAGGAGCGCCGCAGGGGACCGTGCTCTCTCCGGTCCTGTTCACCCTGTACACATCAGACTTCCAATATAACTCGGAGTCCTGCCATGTGCAGAAGTTCGCTGACGACACGGCCATAGTGGGGTGTGTCAGGAATGGACAGGAGGAGGAGTATAGGAAACTGATACAGGACTTTGTGATATGGTGCAACTCAAACTACCTGCGTCTCAATATCACTTTAGGAGATCTAGGCCTCATATGGAGCCAGTGATCATTAATGGAGAATGTGTGGAGCAGGTTAAGACCTACAAGTATCTGGGAGTACAGTTAGACGAGAAGCTAGACTGGACTGCCATCACAGATGCCTTGTGCAGGAAGGCACAGAGTCGACTGTACTTCCTTAGAAGGTTGGCGTCATTCAATGTCTGTAGTGAGATGCTGAAGATGTTCTATAGGTCAGTTGTGGAGAGCGCCCTCTTCTTTGTGGTGGCGTGTTGGGGAGGCAGCATTAAGAAGAGGGACGCCTCACGTCTTAATAAGCTGGTAAGGAAGGCGGGCTCTGTCGTGGGCAAAGTACTGGAGAGTATAACATTGGTAGCTGAGCGAAGGGCGCTGAGTAGGCTACGGTCAATTATGGAAAACCCTGAACATCCTCTACATAGCACCATCCAGAGACAGAGAAGCAGTTTCAGCGACAGGTTGCTATCGATGCAATGCTCCTCAGACAGGATGAAGAGGTCAATACTCCCCAATGCCATTAGGCTTTACAATTCAACCGCCAGGAGTAAGATATGTTAAAGTGCCGGGGTTGATTGTATTTAATGTATTTAAGTAAACTACTTAAGAACTTTTTAAAAGCTATTATTAATGCTTTTTGAGAGAGTGATTTAGATGCATATCATATTTTTACTGAGTTAAGTATTGTATGTAATTAGTTTTGCTACAACAAGTGTATGGGACATTGGAAAAAATGTTGAATTTCCCCATGGGGATGAATAAAGTATCTATCTATCTATCTATCTAGACTACAGACCTACCCAGGACTGAATAAGGTGCACAAAACAGTGCAGGCATTACAATAAATAATAAACAAGACAATAGGCACAGTAGAGGGCAGTAAGTTGGTGTCAGTCCAGGCTCTGGGTATTGAGGAGTCTGATAGCTTGGGGGAAGAAACTGTTACATAGTCTGGTCCTGACAGCCTGAATGCTTCGGTGCCTTTTCCCAGATGGCAGGAGGGAGAAGAGTTTGTATGAGGGGTGTGTGGGGTCCTTCATAATGCTGTTTGCTTTGTGGATGCAGCGTGTAGTGTAAATATCTGTAATGGTGGGCAGAGAGACCCCGATGATCTTCTCAGCTGATCTCACTATCCGCTGCAGGAATCGGTCACTGTTCATTAATTTGCAGGCTGTAAGTAAGAGGTCACATTGGGAAACAAATCATTTCTCAAAGGGAAGTGGGCAAAGTCTGAATTCAATGCCCATCCATAATAGCTGTTGAGAAAGTGACAGTCCATGAATTGTAGACGTCATGTGGTGAATATCTTTCTGTGGAATTATTGGGCTGGGAGTCCCAAAACGTTGACCCAGCGATATGAAAGAGGAATTGCAGTTCAGGTCAGTTTGGTACCTGGCATTGAAGTGCTCCTGTTCATCTGTGGCTGAGAGCCTCTACAGTTACAGGAGTCACGGGTCTGTTGAGGAAACCCTGGCAAGATTCTGCTGTGGATGTGCTGGGTCGAAGGGTCCATTTCTGTTCTGTATGGCAGGGACAAATTTTAAGATGGTTGGTGGGCAGCCAATCAGGTTATTTTCTCCAGTTGTCACTGACCTTCTTGAGTATTGTTGGAGCCTCATCTATAGGCAAGCGGACAGTGTTCCATCACACTCCTGAATTCTGTCTTGGACACAGTAGAAGCACTCTGAGGGGTCACTTGCTACAAGATATTCAACCCCTGAAGCACTCTGGGGAGTCACAAGATATTCAACCCCTAGATTGGTAGTCACATTTGATCTGATTAATTTCCTGAGAGATTCACCATCCAGGGCAGCTAGTAGAGGAATCTGGTTCAATCCTGATCTCGGAGCTCTCTACGTGGAGTTTGCACATCCTTCCTGTGACACTGTGGGCTTCTTTCAAGTGCTCCATCTTCCTCCCACATCCCAAAGACACGTGGATTGATTGGTTAATTGGCCACTACAAATGTCCCTGGTGTGTAGGTTCAGGGAGGAGATGATGAAGATGTGGGGAGAATAGGGAACAGGGGAATAGGATTGTTCTGTGAGTCAGTAAAGAATCAAAGGGCCCAAATGGCCTCCTTTTATACCATGCAGCTAATGGCAGGATCCTTTCTAACACTGATGTGCAGAGGGATCTTAGGGTCCAAGTCCACAGCTGACAAAAGGTGGTCTCCCTCATACACAGGGTGGTAATGGCATTCACTGGAACAGTCAATCTCAGTGCAAGGGAGTCAAGGTGCAGCTGTGTAAAAGTTTGGCTAGACCAAACTTGGAGCGTTGTGTGCATTTCTGACTACTCCTTTACAGGAAAGATGTGGGGGCTTTGGAGTGGGCACAGAAGAGATTCACCAGGATGCTGCCTGGATTAGAGGGTGTGAGCTTCAAGGAGAGATTGGATAAAAGAGTGGAGACCAGGCAGAAGTTTATAAAATTGTGATGTATATTCACTCTCCTGAGCCCATGGTCTCTTGTTTTGCAAAGCTCGCTTTCTAAACACACCAGCTGCCACTTGAAAACAAATTTCCAACTAATATTATTTTGTTTAACTTGTAGTCATTAATAGAAGACTGTCTTCAGTTCTTAAAATATAAATGGAAGGCAATAATTAGGTTGAAGTTTGAAAACACAGCTTTGCAAGCAAGCTCTGTAAGTGGAAGATGCTCTGTCTGTCCTAAGTCACTGCACTGGGTTTATTAGTTTGAGAGTACAGTACAAGACAATGGGCTATTTAATTTGGCTTGTTGTGTCTCTATTGCTGTATGCCTGTGATGCTTCTGTAAGCTTTTTTATTGCGCCTGTGTGGTCATGCACTTGCGCATATCACAATAAAGTCAACTTTGACCTTGCGTTCTTGTGCATTGAAGCATTCCAATAGGCACAGAATTGCGGCTGCCTCTGCATAGTCAGAGTACAGATGAGAAGCTCGTACACCAGCAACCAGAGGAAATGGGTGCCATCAGATCACATTTCCTGTGGGAACCTTTGTGATGTTAACTCACATGACCATGGTTTGGGTCAGCACACCAGCCAAGCCCAGAGGCGAGTGACAGAGTTTGTTGGAGCAGATCAAGTTCCCCAGAAGACTCACTGGCATCAATCGAGGCAGGTTTGGTTGCCTGAGCAGCCACTGAGCTAGGCCTTTTCCCATTCCACCCAAACCTTGACAGAGAAGCTGAAACTCAAAGCACTTGTATTAAATGGACCAGGAGACAATGGGTTCGTGAGCACAGGAGTGAGAGATGGAACTGGGCTCAGTGCATAAGAACCATGAAAATGGAAGCAGGAATCAACTACTCAGTCCTTTGTCATCCTATAAGATCGTGGCCATTGTGATCTTGACTTGGCCTTACTTTCCTGCTTTACAGGGTTTTACCTTAAAAGTAAGACCTTCCAGCCATGTGGGTACTGTAAGGGATGGCTGATTGAACCAACATCAATGGGAACAGCTATCAGCACAGTGGAAAACACGTAACCACAATCCCAGAAACTAACCATGGTATCCCAGCAGGGAAAAAAGGTTCGGAGAAATAGGGAGCTTTATATAACTTTAGAAAGAGTGCAGAACAGATTTACAAGGATGTTGTTTGAGTTTGAGAGCATGTCTTATGGAGAAAGGTTGAGCAAACTAAGGCGTTTCTCTTTGGAGTGAAGGAGGATGAGTGGTGACTTGATAGAGGAGTACAAAGGGATAAGAGATTTGGATCAAATGGATAGCCAGAGACTTTTCCACGGAGCCAAAATGGCTAATACGGGGGGTGGGGGGTGGGGGCGTAATTTTAAAGTGATTGGAGGAAAGATTGGTGAGGGTATGTCAGAGGTAAGTTCTTTACACAGAGTTTGGTGGGTGTGTAGAAAGTCCCGTCAGGAGCAGAGGTAGAGGCAGATACATTAGGGATATTTCAGAAAGTCTTAGATAGGCACATAAATGATTTAAAATCTAAAGATATTTGCAGCAGGGAAGTGTTAGATTGATTTCAGAGTAGGTTATAATGTTGGCACAACATCATGGGCCAATTTGCCTGTATTCTGCTGTAGTGTTCTATGTGAAAACACTGACCGACACAGAGAGGTGCCTTTGATTCCATCATTTTCACCATTCATAGTGATAATATTGTAAAGGCTCCAAAAATCATTCAACTATTGAGTCAAAAACAGTTGAAAAAAAATACACACAGAAAGATTACCAGTCTAGCAAACAGGCAAAACAACATTCTTGAATCTCTAGTAATAAAAACCGAACAGGTGGTGGGAAGCTTTTGAAATTTTTATCTCCCATCTGGAATACACAGCATTGCGAACGTGTAATTGACTCAAAAGTGTTTTTCCATTTGAAGCTTCATTGAAGCAAAAGGTTTATTAAGACTGACCAACTGGAATGTATCTCAGAAATTATGTTGGAAATATTACAACATTAAAGACAGAATCTGAATCAAAATCAGATTAAATATCACTGGCATATGTAGTGAAATTTGTTGTTTTGCAGCAGCAGTACAATGCAACACAAAATCACAATGAAACTATACATTACATTAAGAAATATATATATATTAATAAATCAAGTATATAGTGGAAAGTGGAGTGGTTTCCATGGTTTCATTGTCCATTCGGAAATCGGATGATGGAGGGGAAGAAACAAATTCTAATACATTTGATGTGTGTCTTCGGGCTCCTGAACCTTCTCACTGATGGTAGCAATTGAGAAGAGCTGACATAAACACGGGGTGGGAGAGGGTAAAGTAGCTCCAATCACTGTTACCTCAGGCCAGGCGAGGAGGGACAAACACAAACACAATGTCTCAAATTAAAGGCAATGAGAATAACTATCAACACTCAACACCCCCTCGTGCTTCAGTCCAGCACTCATCCCTCACCTCTGTTTAATCACTCAACACCCCTCCTGCCTCAGTCCACCACTCATCCCTCACCTCTGTTTAATCACTCAACACGCCCTCCTGTCTCAGTCCACCAATCATCCCTCACCTCTGTTTAATCACTCAACACTCCCTCCTGCCTCAGTCCACCACTCATCCCTCACCTCTGTTTAATCACTCAACACCCCCTCCTGCCTCAGTCTACCAATCATCCCTTGCCTCTTTCATCACTCAAAGAAATACAGGAAACCTACAACACAATATAGGCTTACTTTAGAAATTACCTAGGGTTACCCATAGCCCTCTATTTTTCTAAGCTCCATGTACCTATCCAGGAGTCTCTTAAAAGACCCTATCGTATCCGCCTTCACCACCATCGCCGACAGCCCATTCCACACAATCACCACTCTCTGCATAAAAAACTTACCCTTAACATCTCCTCTGTACCTACTTCCAAGCACCTTAAAACTATACACCCTCATGTTAACCATTTCAGCCCTGGGAAAAAGCCTCTGACTATCCATACAATCAATGCCTCTCATCATCTTGTACACCTCTATCAGTCACCTCTCATCCTCTGTCGCTCCAAGGAGAAAAGGCCAAGTTCACTCAACCTGTTTTCATAAGGCATGCTCCCCAATCCAGGCAACATCCTTGTAAATCTCCCCTCTGCACCCTTTCTATGGTTTCCACATCCTTCCTGTAGTGAGGTGATCAGAACTGAACACAGTACTCCAAGTGGGGTCTGACCAGGGTCCTATATAGCTGTAACATTACCTCTTGGCTCTTAAACTCAATCCCACGGTTGATGAAGGCCAATGCACTATATGCCTTCTTAACTACAGAATTAACCTGCGCAGCAGCTTTGAGTGTCCTATGGACTCGGACCCCAAGATCCCTCTGATCCTCCACACTGCCAAGAGTCTTACTATTAATACGATATTCTGCCATCGTATTTGACCTACCAAAATGAACCACCTCATAATTATCTGGGTTGAACTCCATCTGCCACTTCTCAGCCCAGTCTCAATGTCCCGCTGTAACCTCTGACAGCCGTCCACAATATCCACAACACCTCCAACCTTTGTGTCATCAGGAAATTTACTAACCCATCCCTCCACTTCCTCATCCAGGTCATTTATAAAAATCAGAAAGAGAAGGGGTCCCAGAACAGATCCCTGAGGCACATCACTGGTCACTGACCTCCATGTAGAATATGACCCGTCTACAACCACTCTTTGCCTTCTGTGGGCAAGCCAGTTCTGAATCCACAGAGCAAGGTCCCCTTGGATCCCATGCCTCCTTACTTTCTCAATAAGCCTTGCTGAAACCCATATACACTACATCTTCTGCTCTACCTTCATCAACGTGTTTAGTCACATCCTCAAAGATTAGCTTTGTACTGAACATTGAGATATGTCAGTCCCATTAATGACCAGCACAATGGTCCTTGCAGATGACACCCACGAGGACGTGCTAGGCACAGCCCACGAGTGTGGCCATGCTTCTGCACCGACACAGCATGCACACAACTTACAGCCATAACCCGTTCCTCTTTGGACTGTGGGAGGAAACCAGAGCACCAGGAGGAAACCATGTGGTCAAAGGGAGGAATGTACAAACTCCTTCCAGACAGCAGCAGGAATTGAACCTCGATTGCTGGTGTTGCACAAAGCGCTACTCTGCCGTGCTCCCCTTGTCCAATTTAGAACGGTTATTTCCCCCTCTCCACTCTCCCAACACAGAGTTTCAACCCAAAATGTCGACAGTTCCAGATGCTGCTTGGCCTGCTGAGCTCCTCCAGCTATCAGACCATGAATTACTGCTATGTTCACAGGATACCTGGCTTTTAGTTCCTGGTTTTCTGTCTTTTTTTGGATTCTGAGACTACATTTGCAACATTATTGTGTTCAGTTCTGGTCACCTATCTATAGGAAGGATATCACTAAGATTGAAAGAGTGCAGGGAAGATTTACTAGGATGTTGTCGGGTCTTCAGGAGTTGAGTTACAGGGAAAGATTAAACAGGTTAGGACTTTATTCCTTGGAGTGTAGAAGAATGAGAGGGGATTTGATAGAGGTTTACAAAATTATGAGGGGTATAGACAGAGTAAATGCGAGTAGGCTCTTTCCACTTAGATTAGGAGAGTTCATATCTTTAAGTTGAAAGGGGAAAGGTTTAGGGGGAACTTCTTCACTCAGAGAGTGGTGGGAGTGTGGAACGAACTGCCATCTGATGTGGTAAATGCGGGCTCACTCTTAAGTTTAAGAATAAATTGGATAGATACATGGATGGGAGAGGTCTGGCGGGTTATGGACTGGGTTCAGGTCAATGGGACTAGCAGAATAAAGTTTTGTCACAGACTAGAAGGGCCGAATGGCCTGTTTTCTGTGCTGTAGTGTTCTATGGTTCTATTCCAATCCAAAGGGAGCCAGGGATTTCCAGCACTGACTGATCAGTTTGAATGGACTTGAAGAGACCATAATTGAAAGTGGTGTCCAGTGACAGGAGAAACTGCATTATTGATGTGGTATTCAGTCAAAGGAGAGGTTGTGGTTCAGAGACATTTCTATAATGTTAGACAGCAATGAAGAAAAACAACTGAAGTAAATGATTTAAAAAGCTCAAATATCAGGATTATAAAAACAACCTGTGTTATCAGCCATCTACCATTTCTTGATGAAAGACCCAGTTCCTTAAGCCTGTCCTCTTGGTCACGAGTCTTTGATCTCTTTCCTCCACAAAACCACAAGGTAAGATGTAAGATCAGAATTAAGCCAATCAGCCCATTGATTCTTCTCTGTCATTCAATCATGGCTGATTTCTTTTCTCTTGCCTTCTCCTCATAACCCTTAACTGCCTTACCAATAAAGAGCCCATCAATCTCTGCTTTAAATATACCCAATAACATGGTCTCCATGGTCTTCCGTGGCAATAGAGTCCACAAATTTACCACCATCTGGTTGATGAATTCCTTCTCATCTCAGTTTTAAGGGGATGTCCCTTTACTCCAAGGCTATGCCGTTGCAGCCTAGACTGACCTACTAATGGAAACAACTCTTCATCCAAGCCTTTCGATATCTGGTAGGCTTCAATGAGATCTCCCCTCATCCTTCTGAACTCCACTGAGTACAGGCCCAGAGACATCAAACTCAAGCCTTCATTCCTGGGACCATTCTTGGGCCAGCAGGTCCTTCCATACATGTGGGGCCCATAATTGCTTCCAAAATTCCAAATACGAGGTAAATCTCCTGATATTAGGCAAATCTCCTAATGCTCAAGGGCCTGTTGTCAAGAGGTGGCGTTGAGTGTTCACAGGAGATAAAGGTGATATAAACCTCCCAGAGTAATTGCTCTGAACAGTTCAGTGGCTCGTCTAATACTTCACTCTCCACATCATGAGAACAACCTGATTATCCTTGCGTTGCTACTTGTGAGTAAACTATGCCTAAACCACCTGCTGTCTTTCCAATATTGTGCTTCAGAACGCCGTAAGACCGTGGTGGGTTGGGGTGGGGGGCAGCCTTGTAGGCTCCATGAATGTTGGTATAGACCAGGTCTAATATATTCTCTCCCCGGTTGTGAAGTTGACATGTGGTAGAACTTTGGCAAGTCTGCTTCAAGTTGGTATGACTGAAGTCACCAGCAACAACGAAGACACCATCAGGGAGAGTGGCTGAGGTTGTGGGGCTCCTGCAGCGCTTCTCCAGCACGGGAGGGGGGGGGTGTAAATAGCAATAATCACAATGGCAGTGATCTCCCTTGGTAAGTAGAAAGCCTGCACTTCACTATACATCAGGTTACTAAGTTTACAGGCAATCAAGTGATCACACAAACATATAAGAAAACATAAAGAAAGATAATACAACAAGGAAAAACTCAATAAAAGTAACAATTCCAATCCTAATCCAACAGGAAACACAACAAAAAACCAAAAGAATAATTGAATTAATTCCATATTGAGCAGAAAGCACAGTGAAATGATAATAATCCTCCTCTGACTATTCAGAAAGGTTGATAGTTAGGCAATGGGTTATCTAAGTGATGTTTTCAATGATCTCTTTAAACTTTCTGCAGCTCTGGTTCCCTCATTCCCTTTCAACTCATCACGTTTGGTGGATATAGAACACTGAACATAGAACAGTACAGCACAGGAACACAATGTCTGTACCAAACACGATGACAGATTAAACTAAGTCTCTTCTGCCTGTACACGTTGTTGCCAGGTTTGTTCTGTTTTGTTGTGTTCTGTGGATCACTGTGGATTGCTGTGTTGGTACTGGAATATGTGTGACACTTGTGGGTTCTCCCCAGCACATCCTTGCAGGTGTTGGTTGTTAATGTAAACCACACATATCACTTTGTTTTGATGCACATGTAATAAATCAATTTGAATCTGAATATTGTTGTTCCCTGCTTTCAATGTGTTTGTCTAACAACTTCTGAAACATCACCACCGTATCTGCATCCACTACCCTCCATGTAAACATAACTTTGCCTCACAAGTCTCCTTTTAACTTTCCTATCTCATGTTCTCTGGTATTGGACAGTTCAACCTTTAGCAAAAGATAACGGGACTCTATCATTGTTGTTTAGTCGTGTCTGACTCTTTGTGACCTCATGGATTCCTGCAGCTATCTATCTAAGCCTCCATAATTTTATAAGCATTGATCAGGTCCCCCTTTTGCCTCCAGAGAAAACAACCTAAGTTTGTCCAACCTCTCACAGCTCACTTCCTGGTAGAATGCTGCAAAGCCTTTTGAAAACTTCTGTTGATCCTTTCCAAAACCTCCATGTCCTTTCTATAATGAAGTGACCAGAACTGGACATATTTATGATAACGCTATGTAATATCTTTAAAAGAAAGTGTATTATAAATGTTTTGGTGTGTTAATAAAAAGAAGAACCAATGTTTCAAGAAGTCTACCAATCAGGTACTGACAATGACTGAGTTATTGGAGTTTTAGGGTACAAAGGGATGCAGGTGTGCAAGAATTAATTTTTTTATCTATTTACACGACTAGTGTCCTTTGATTTCTAAAGCTATGAACCTAATGCAATATGATGCTCCATGCAAGATGACATCCATCTCACCATCCCATGGCTTTCTGCCTTGGCGTCATCGACAATTCAAAGAAAATTAGATAATGTAACTGACTGAGAGATGATCTGAGGCAGTGAAATAATCTGAGCTCTAATGACACCAGACCAGTGTGCCTAAAATAAATCTTTCACATAAGCATCAGATTGTGTTAAGTCAAAGGATCATTACAGCACAAAGAGAGGCCATTTGGCCCATTGTGTCCATGTCAGCCAACACTAGGAGATAGAAATCAGTCCCGCTTCTCAGCACTCAGCTCACAGCTTTGTGGGTGGACACAGTCCAGTGACTCAATGCGATGAGGGGTCGGTCCTGCCTGCAACATGCTGTCAGACAATGAAATCCCATCCTTCCGCCACCTTCCAGCCCTACTGACAGGAGAATGGGAAAAAGGCGGGTTACTGGCACCTTAAAACTTCGGGCTGATGGGCTTTGTCAGCCACGGTTGGCTGCTCATCTAGAAGGAAAACTCGGATCCCAAACCTCCACTGCCTCGCAGCTATACCCATTCGTATATGGAAACGACAGTGGCCTCTAAAGTCAGCAGACAGGTCCTAGGCTGCAGGCTACCACATGTGTCCAGGGCAAAGAAGTGGGCATGAAAAATCATTGTGGACACTAGCCACTCAAACAAACTGTCTTTCCCCAAAATCTCTCAACTGTGAGGTGCTGTAGGGCTATTCAATCAAAATCTTCATGCTGTCTTATAAGTTTCTTCCCCCAGGTTATTAATCTGATCAACCAATTTAGTTGTTCCTCCACCCCCTCCATCTGCTACCTCAGTCACTGCACTGTAAACACTCTAATAGACCTCTAATAATGTTGTTTACATTGTAAATACATGCTGGTTTTATCTATTTATGCACAGTTTATTCCATATCCACTCTTTAACCACTAACTTTATTGTTATATAATTTAGTCATTGTTGAATTTTCTTGTTTTTGTTGCATGTTGGACCAACACACTACAGCAAATTCCTACTACATGTAAGTGTCTATGGTGAATAGCGTTGATCCTTGAAGTACTACTGGAGTCTGCTTAAGAGGTGTAGGTCACAAAGACACCAAATCTCAACTGAGTCAGTCACGGAATTGTGGAGTTGAGCTTACCAGCTTAGAAAAGTTGGTTAGAGTTTTCTGTCTGGGAATATGCCAGTCAGGTACAAATAATGAAGCAGGTTTATGAAGTTTTATATACGATGAGGTGTGGATTACGTTACTGATCACACCCTTGAGAACATCTCAAATTTTTGTTCATAAAGTGACAGAGCAAATAAATAACCTGAACTGGTGACCTTGTAAGATATTGCGCTGGAGTTATAGAATACGTTTCACTTGAAAAATTATATTGCAAGTAGTTTTATACTAAACAAGGCTCTTACTGACTGAAAATGCAAGGTTATTATCATCGCCACATTCTCTCTTCTCCCATCTCCCAATGGGCAGAAGATACAAAAACCTGAAAGCACATACCATACCACCACGACTCTGGCTGCCTTTCACCCCCGGTGCTCCTTCTCCTTCCCTTTCTGCTATGGTCCACTCTCCTCCCCAATCAGATTCTTTCCTCTCCAGCCCTTGACCTTTCCAACTTACCTGGCTCCACCTATCACCTTCTAGCTATCCTCCTTGCCCTCCCATCCACCTTTGTATTCCGGCATCTTCCCTCTTCCTGAAGAGGAGTCTTGGCCCTAAACGTCGACTGTTTATTCATTTCCACAGATGCTGTCAGACCTGCTGAGTTCCTCCAGCATTTCATGTGCAGCTTCCATTCGGCTGGTAACGTGTGAATGGACCTCTTGGACAATAAAATAGATTCCTGACCTCAAAATACACCTCGTTAAGACTTTGCACTTTTGTTTACCTACACTGCATTTTCTCTGTAGCTGTTACACTTTATTCTGCATTGCTTTTGTTTTACCTTGTCTTATTTCAACACACTGGGTAATGATCTGATCTGTATGAACAGTAGGCAAGGCAAGCTCCTTCACTGTACCTCGATACCTGTGACAATAATAAGCCAATTCCAACACATACCAGTGAACATTTGGGAGACCAGCAGATGGATTTGCCAGCCGCAGGCATTTTCTTAGTGAGGGAACTCACTTCACAGCCATGTTTCCAATTCGCAAATTGTTCACGTTACGAACAGCTCACAGTGCGAGGTCAGAGCTACGACAGCGCTCAACAGCGACTCCTTCGAGCTCATCTGCGGAAACAGCTTAATTTCTACTTTTAATATCTCTATTTTCCCCTTACAAGGTGGACGGGTTTCTGTTGAAGACCCTGACCTCGAGCTACTCTCAAACTTTGGTTCTTTGCGGTGCTGGGACCCACACCCAGAGCTCATCGACTGCCCGGTTTTCGAAATCCCAAGGACGCGGAAGATGAGTGCACCGTCGGGGTTCTGAGGCTTTGCGGCCCTGGGGACCAGTTGATTCCATGCCGGTGCCACCGACTGAAGCGTCACGGGAGAAACCGGAACGTCAGGAACAGCGGATCAGCCGCCGGGGGCCCAATATTCGGATCGCATGCTCTCTCTCTTTCTCCCATTGGTGGGGAGAATTTGTTGCCCATTCTCAAGACGGAGAGTGCAAAAAAAAAGGCGACTTTATGACCATAAATCAATGAGTTGTTTTGCTTATGTTTCTCCTCTCACTGTGAAAGGGTGACACCTCTCTGTCCCCGAGCCTGCGGTATGTTGAACTGTCGGTTGAACGGTTAGTTTCTGCTGTCTTGCGTGGGAGCTTTGCTGTTGCTCGTTTGGTGAGTGGAGGGGGAGCCTCGGTGCTTTGCTGCTGCATGTGTGTGGGAGGAGGGAGTACGAGTGGCTGTACTGTTCTTACTGTCACTCATTCTTTGGGGTACTCTTCTGTTTTCGTGGATGACTGTGAAGAACAAGAATCGCAGGCTGTATAATGTATACATTTTCTGATATTAAATTGAACTACTGAAAAAGAGCAGAAACCTATTGTAATCCCAGGAAAACCCACCTGACCAATCCCCATGGAATCATTCAATTCCAGAGGCATCCAAGACTCTCCCAAGAATCTGCGTTAAATCCTTTAAAGAATTCCAGCTGTCAAAAACAAAGAATCTCCGTGTCAAGTGCCAGTACGGTAAGGAAAAATCTGCTCCCCTTGAAGCAGACCTGATGAATTATACAAACTAACAAGCTTCAGTCTATTCCCCACCGGCAAACTGAAGATGCAAAGCTTTCAGCACCTGTGCCTGGATCTCTCTCTGCAACGTGTTTGACACACACAGCCAGCGGAATCAGTGGCCGGCTGTGAGCAGGAATGGTCAGAGCCTGAATGCAATCCACCAAACTCTCACATTCCTGCCTCTAATTATACCTTCAGTGCACCGTGCCAAGCCTTGCTCAGAGGAATGGATTCTGCAGGAGGTCCACAGATGAAATGGAATGTTCCTTTGCCAAGTCGCACTTGGAAGATTAATGCACCACATGCCAAGATTTTCCTCATGATTCATCTAAGAACAGGCAAGAGCTCAAATAACGAAATCCAACACAAACCGCTGATAGAGCTGAATAAATTTAAAATGGAAAGATGCATTTTTCAAGTCTCAACTGTTACTCAACTGCTACTCAGTTACTGACCTGACCTGTACAGTCTGCATTTTTATTACTGTCACTTGTTTCAGTGATATTTTCAATGGTGCATCGTCTATTTTTTGTTCAAAATATCTTTATTTAACAAAGGAGATAAAGGATCTCAGCCCGAAAAGTCGACTGTTTATTCCTCTTAGATACTGACTGACCGCCAGCATTTTGTCGGTGTTGCTCTGGATTTCCAGGATCTGCAGAATCTCTTGTGGTTATGTAAATAAATTAATTTATATTTTTGTTGTCAGGCTGACTGGACTGAGAGCTTCATGGAGTGTAAACTGGATAGTTCGAATGCTCTGAAGCGGATAGGTTCTACAGAACTATCCAATCACATTCCACAGCAGAAGCTCTCAGTACAAGTCCACATCGAGTTTATTTTCACGTCCACAGGTACAGTGAGGCACAGGTGCAGAGAAAAACTTGCTTGTGGCAGCATCAAGGACCCACAGGTTCAGACAATACACAGACAATAAATATATGTAAGTTATACCAGACAGTTCAGGAAAAATAATGTGCAAAGGAAGACATCAGAGTCACGGTTATACAGCATGGAAGTAGGCCATTCGGCCCAACTGGCCCATGCTGACCCATCCATGCTAGTCCCATTCACCAACATTTGGCTGATAACCTCCTAAATCTTTGCTATCCGTCTATGGGTCCAGTTGTCTTTTCAATGATATTAATCATCAGGTTAATATCAACCATCAGGTTAATATCAACCACCAGCCTCTTGAACCGGCGTGGATAACCACGCACCTCAACGCCGAACTGACTCCACAACCTATGGGCTCACTTTCAAGGAGCCCACAACTCTCATTCTCAGTGTTATTTATTTACTTTATTTTAATTATTTGCATGACTTGTCTTCTTTTACAAGTTGGTTGTTATTTATAGTTTCTTTCATAAATTAAATTATATTGCTTTATTGTCTTGTAAATGCGTGCAAGAACATGAATCTCCAGGTGATGAGATGTGATCGTACATACAGTACATACCGTACATTGGTACTAAATTTACTTTTCTTTGTGTAAAACGTTGCCCCACTGGTTCCCATTAAATCCTTCCCTCTCATCTTCACCCTTTAGCTTTTGATTCCCCACCTCTGGGGGAAAATACAGGGCACATTCACCCTGTCACTGTCCCCTCATGATTTTATGCCCCTCTATAAGTTCAGCCCTCGCTCTCCTACGCTCTAAGGAGTAAAGTCCAAGTCAGTGCAACCTCTCCTTACAACCCAGTCCCTCAAGTCCTGTCAACATCCATGTACATTTTTCCTGTAATCTTTCATGTTGAAACATCATTGCAAATACCCTGAGGTGTGGGAACCAGAATAAGCTCACAGAGTTGCAAACCAGAGGATGACTCCTTCTGTTTTCAAACTCCTGCCTGTAATTTGGTCATTAATTGGACAGATGGAAGACCAAGGGGGTTTAAGATCATGAAGGGAGCCACTAGACAATGCAGGTGGGACAGCAGTTGGACTACTGGACTGGTAGCACACAGGTAACAAGAAAGAACACAGCCGGAACAAAACAAACGTCGACTTTACTGCTAAGTGACCAAAGTGGCCATGGCATTGCTAAGCGGCAGTGATTGGTGTTATGTCAGTCGGTTCAAGCTTCTGTACCTCCTGTCCGACTGCAACTCGGATAAGATGACAGAGCCTGGATGGTGGCAACCTTTGAAGGTGGGTTTTGCCTTTTCAAAAGCCACGTGGACAGGTACGTAGACTGGAAAGTCGTAGAGGGATATGGGTCTATCACAGGCATATTGAATTGGTGTAGACAGCCATCAGGGAGAAGGGCCTCCTGTGAATCTGTCATCCTTGATTCTAGAAATGGCCTTATTGAACAGTGAGCAGCTCTGCGGCTTATTCTTCCTATATTTCTCCAGATTTATTTTCCTATGATGGACTTCCTACTCCTCTGGCAAGATTCCCCTCTTCAAGTATTTACGTGATTCCATTCACATAGCTTCCACTGAGCTTCCATCAGCTACTGCATTCTAAATGCCAACCACACGTCGTGTAACAATACTTCCCCTCATGCCGCCTCCTGTTCTCTTTGCTAATTACCTTAAATCCTCCTCCTCCCTGGCCATTGAAGCTCCATCCACTGGAAACAGTTTCTTTTCTCGTACTTAAGCACCAAACATTTCAGCTTTGTCTTCACACTTAACCACCACTGCAAGGTTAATACCCCAGCATTGGAAATGAATTATGTATCAGTTGTCAAACCGGCAGCTCCACGATATAAAGTCTCCATAATTCCCTGTTGTCAGGTGTTAACAAGGATCTGTGTGAGGGCAGTTAATTTGTCAGAGTGCACACTGGTGGGCTGTGTACTAAATTTCAGCCTCCACAAGCAATCAACACAGCCATAGATCACACCATTCAGTCTCACACAGGCACGAGTTCCTTTAAACATATTCCGAAGCTTCATTACAGATGCTACATTCAGTGTAGGGTCTTGACCTCATCTTCTTCTCATTGTTCAATTCCCTGAAAATCTCTGCTAAATGGATTATCACAAGTTGGAAAATGTCAAAACTTGAGCTTTCAAATCCCTTGGGCCTCCTGTTTCCCATTGAGAGTCTGCGACAAGAAAATATTCAGGATTATCACCCTTAACCTCAGTCTATTGCGTTGTCTTAGCATTTCATATCCTGATTTTAATTTGCAACAGTCATTGTGCTAAGATCAAGGTTCAAAAACTTTGGATGAGTGTTTCTATGTAAGACCAATAAACAAACGTTTGGTCTAGGTTTGCATCAACAGCTTTAAGTGCTTTTAGACCATAAGACAATATGATATAGGAGCAGAGCTAGGCCATTTGGCCCATCGAGTCTGCTCTGTCATTTTATCAGAAACTCATAAGACCGTAAGATATGAGAGCAGAATTAGGCCACCTGGCCCATCGAGTCTGCTCGGCCACTTCATCATGGCTGATCCAATTTTCCTCAGCCCCAATCTCCTGCCATCTCCCCATCCCCCTTCATGTTCTGACCAATCAAGTATCTGTCAATCTCTGCCTTAAATGTACATAAAAATGTGGCTTCCACAGCTGCCTGTGGCAAAGAATTCCACAGATTCACTGCTCTCTGGCTAAAGAACCTCTTCCTCATCTCCGTTCTAAAAAGACAGCCCTCTATTCTGGTCATCGACTCTCCCACCATAGGAAACATCCTTTCCACATCCTCTCTAGCAAGGCCTTTCACAATTTGATAAGTTTCAATTAGGTCACTCCTTATTCTTCTGAATACCAGTGAATACAGGCCCAGAGCCTTCAAACGCTCTTCATATGACAAGCCATTCATATGGACCTCCTTTGAATCCTCCCCAGTTTCTAAGATAAGGGGTCCAAGACTGCTCACAATACTTCAAGTGAGGCCTCAGGAGTGCTTTGAAAAGTCTCAACATTACATCCTTGCTTTTATATTCTAGTCCTCTTGAAATGAATGCTAAGATTGCATTTGCCTTCCTC
This sequence comes from Hemitrygon akajei, assembly GCF_048418815.1. Lineage (NCBI taxonomy): Eukaryota > Metazoa > Chordata > Chondrichthyes > Myliobatiformes > Dasyatidae > Hemitrygon > Hemitrygon akajei. Next base: position 32,035,829 of record NC_133132.1, read on the forward strand.
AACACAAATACAACCTGGAAATCAACCTTTTGGGAATCCTGCACAAGGACTCCAAAGTCCCTTTCTGCCTCAGGATTTTGTTTTGTATTTTCTCTCCATTAAGAAATTAGTCAACCCTTTCATTTCTTCTACCAAAGTGCATGACCATGCACTTCCCGACACTGTATTCCGTCTGCCACTTCTTTGCCATTCTCCTAATCTGTCCTGCTCCTCCACCCATCTTCATAACATCTGCAAACTCTGCAACAAAGCCATCAATTCTATCATCCAATTCATTGACATATAACGTAAAAAGAATTGGTCCCAACACAGACCCCTGTGGAACCACCAGTAGTCCCCCAGCAGCCAACTAGAAAAAGCTCCCTTTATTCCCACTCTTGGTCATAAGCCACTGCTTCATCCATACTAAAATCTTTCCTGTAATTCCACGCACGCATAGCTCACTAAGCAGCCTCATGTGTGGCACCTTGTAAAAAGCCTTCTGAAAATCAAAATACACATCATAGCATACCAACCTGATTTTCCCAACCACATGCATATTGAAATACCCAATGATTATTGTAACATTGCCCTTTTGACATGCATTTTCTATCTCTTATTGTTACTTGCAGCCCACATCCTTACGACTCTTTGGGGGTCTGTATATAACTCCCATCAGGGTCATTTTACCCTTGGAGTTCCTTAGCTCTATCCACAATGATTCAACAGCTTCAGACCCTATGTCACCTCTTTCTAATGATTTAATTACATTTTTTTTTAACCAACAAAGCCACACCACCCCCTTGGCCTTCCTGCATATCCTTTTCATATAATGTGTATCCTTGGACATTAAGCTCCCAGCTAGAATCTTCTTCCAGCCATGATTCAGTGATGTCTACAACATCATATTTGCCAATCCGTGACTGTGCTACAAGTTTATCGACCTATTCCATACGCTGCACACATTCAAATATCACACCTTCCGTCCTGTATTTCCCTTTTTCGATTTTGACCACCTTTTAAGTTGTAACTCATCCTGTTGACTGCAACTTTGCCCTATCATCAGCATTTCTTTGCTAGGAGTCTCACTGCACATTGCCTCTGTTTGCAAACCAACTACCTCACCTTCCGCACGATTACTCCAGTTCCCATCGCCCTGCTAAATTAGGTTAAACCCACCCGAATAACTCTAGCCAAACTGCCTGCAAAGATATTGGACCCCCTTGGGTTCAAGTGTAACCTGTCCCTTTTGTACAGGTCATACCTTCCCCAGAAAACATCCCAATGATACATAAATCTGAACCCCTGCCCCCTGCACCAGTTCCTCAGCCATGGATTCACCTGCCAAATTACCTATTTCTACCCTTACTGGCACATGGCACAAACAACAATCCAGAGATTACTACCCTGGAGGTCCCCTTTCTCAGCCTTCTACCTAGCTCCCTAAAACCTCTCTTCAGGACCTCCTCACCTTGTCTACCCATGTCATTGGCGCCAATACGCACCAAGCCTTCTGGCTGCTCACCCTCACCCTTGAGAATGCCATGGACATCCCTGATTCTGGCACCAGGGTGGCGACATACCATCCAGGTGCCCACGGAACTTCGTCTCTGTTCCTCTGACTGAGGAATCTCCTATAAGCACTGCAGTCCTCTTCACTTCTCTGCTCTTTGGAGCCACAGCACCAGACTCAGTGCCAGAGACCCGGCCACTGTGGCTTCCCATGGTAGCCGTCTCCCTCAATAGTATTTAAAGTTGTATATTTATTATTGAGTGGAACGGCCACAGGTGTACTCGCCACTGGCTGTGCATCTCCCTCTTCTCCTGACAGTCACCCAGTTATCTGTCTCCTGCAACCAAGGGGTGACTACCACTCTGCAGCTCCTATCACCTCCTCTTTCTCCCTTATGAGTCAAAGGTCATCGAGCTTCAGCTCCCGTTCCTTCATACATTCTCTCAGGAGCTGCAGCTCAGTGCACCTGGTGCAGGTGTGTTTATCTGGGAGACTGGAGGCCTCCCAGACTTCCCATATCCCTCACAAAACACTGACCCTGGAACCATTCTCACTATGAGGAACGAACAAAACAAGAACAGGGAGAAAGTAACTTACAAGACAATCTACCCCACCCAAGCCTCTCTAAAGAATGGCACACTTACAAGAATGGCTGCTCCGCTCGCACTTCAGGTATTCTTATCGGCCCTTTCTAATGAATCCCTCTTGCTGATTGGTCATTCCTCAACGCAGAAAAACTGCTGCGAAATTCTGCCTTCAAAATTTTGGTCAAGCCCGGATTAAAAAGTAGCTCTTTAAACGCACCCCTGGTGTGGATTGTCCAACTTTTTTGCTTCAGTAGTATAGTATTTATTCATATGTTTTAATGGTTTCATTGATATTTAATTTTTTTCAGATATCAGAGACATTGATAATTCTTGATACATTTGACAGCTAGCTAAGCCTTGGAATGACGACCAAAGTTTTTCTGGTTGTTTCTTGATCCAGCCAATAAGGATAAGGCTGGCCTTATCTAAAGAGAGATATCTCATTACAACAGCTTCTTAGAAGGCACAATTTTATTTCCCTGCAAGGCTGGTTGTGAAGAGCTGTCTTACCACAACAGATTCTCAAGAAGTATGACTGTATTTCCCTCCGTGTTTGCTTGCAAGTATAGGTGGCTGAGCCCTAACATGCTCTTCCACCCTGATCATTGATAAGTCTAATAATTAATTATACAGGAACTCTTCAGGGAATAGAAAACACAATTTACCAAACCACAACTTTATGAAAGTTCTCTCCCAATGTTTTAAAGAAATATTCAGGATAGTACTAATAATAATATGTTTGGTGGTATATTTCAACAACTGATTACAATATACACTCAGTGGTCACTCGATTAGGAATCTGCTGTACCTAATGAAGTGGCCAATAAGTGGACTTTTAGCAACTTGAAGCATGTCCTATAATTTTACACAAATCAATCTTAATTATTGAAAAAAATCTAACAACCCTTTGCTGTATTTACAGGGGAAAAATAAACACAGTCGTATTACTGCTTAGAAACATTCAGTAATGTGAGCTCTTCACACCATCGAGGACATCTGTCACAGGAATGTGGCATCAACCATCTGTGAACCCCCACATCTAGGTTATGTTCCCTTCAGGCAGGAGGTACAGGAGTCGAAGACCCACACCTCAAGTTTTAACAGATTTCTCCCCACTACCTTGAACCTATCTGTTATGCATATTTTGCTTTATTTTGTAAATCTCTACTGAAAATTGATAAATATATATTTATAATACTCATGAATAAATATTCTTTAGTTCACTCTAAGGTTCAAGCTACTGTGAAACTGTATATCTCAACCCTTTTTAGTAAGGACAGAAGAATGTTTTACCATGAAAATTTGATAATAATTGGCCATTATCAAGTTGTCTACTTGTGTCAAATAAATCCAGAGTCCAGGGATGATCAGAGAACATAGAACATTACAACAAGAACGAGTCCTTCACCAATGATGTTGTACTAACATTTTAACCCACGCTAAGATTAATCTAACCCTTCCCTCCCACATAGCCCATTTTTCTATCATCCATGTGCCTATCTAAGAGTATCTTAAATGTCCCTGATGTATCTGCCTCTACCACCACACCTGACAGGTGTTCTATTGACGCACCACTCTCTATGTAATAAATTGATCTCTGACATCCCAAAAAGTTTCTGTCCAATCACCTTAACATTATGCCCCCCTGTATGAGCCATTTGCATCTTGGGAAACAGTCTCTGACAATCCATTCGATCTGTGTCTTATCATCTTGCATTCATCTCTCAAGTTACCTCTCATCCATCTTCATTCCAAAGAGAAAGCCCCTAGCTCATATGACCTATCTTCATAAGACAAGGTCTCTAATCCAGGCAGAATTCAGATCTTCCCTGTACCATCTCGAACACCCATTCATCCTTCCTATAATGAGGTGCCAGAACTGAACTCAATACTCCAGGTGTGGTGTAACCAGGGTTTCATGTTGCTGGAAACTTGTCTCACAGAAGCTACTTTAATCAGAAGCATTTTAGCTCATTCAGCTTGTGAAATTGTGTACAACGAAAATCTGTGCCTACGTTCCATCCAAATAAAGAAATGCTTTTCAATGTCTCTTCTCCCAGCCCTATCTCTATCCCAAATGCTTTGCACTTCTGAATAGTCACAGTTTGAAAGTAGACATCACTGTGCACAGTGAGACCCACAGACTGCCGCCTGCCGATGAATCGTTTCAGTGCCATTCTGTGAGAGACGTACCTTGGCCATGACGTTAGGGAGAACACTCACACTGCAAACTGGCAGCAGACAATCACAACAAATTGGAGCTGAATACCCTTACAAGCATGGAGATGCACGTCAACTTCAGGAGAAATGTGTCTCCTCTCCACCCACTCATCGAAAATAAATTGACATCTGGACTGTTTCAACATTCAGATCCTGGCATCATTATTTCACAGGCCCTCACATGGGAGAACCATATCTCCTCCATTAACAGAAAGCCTCTGACAACCAGAAGCTTTAACAGTTTCTCTGCCCAGCTGCTGCCTGACCTGCTGAGTATTTCCAGCATCTTTTCAGCCTCACAGCATTTGCAGCTTTTTTGATTTTTAATTTTTTTAAATTTTCAATCAAGCAACATTGCAGGTCAGAACCTGACTTTCCTCCAACTAAACCAAGTATCAGAAAACAAAGAACTACCCAAACCAAAGGAAAACTTAACAGTCAAAAACACTGTTGCCTCAATATTTCAATTCATTACCAAAGTACATATTTGTTACCGTAAAGAACCCTGAGATTCATTTGCCTGCAGTTATTTACAAGAAAATAAATAGATACAATACAAAACCTGAGAAACACCCAATGTGCAAAAGAAGACATATTGTGTAAATTAAAAAAAATACTGAGAATATGATTTTGTAACATCGTGAAGGTCAAATCTGAAGCAGGTGTGACATCCCTCAGCCTGCCAATCTATCTCACTCATGTACAAACTCTACAGACAGCAGCGGGAACTGAACCACTGTCTTCCAGCAGTGTTATGCTAACTGTCATGCTACCATGTCACCCAAATATTTATACCCAAACATTGCAAGAAATGGAGCCCAGGGTGTCTCCATCAAACACCCTGGAGCCCCTGTCTGTATAATTCACTCTGGTGTCATTAGTCAATAGCTGAGCAGTTTTTTTTTATCATCCACTGAACTTCCATCAACTACTCTGGCCAGTTATCAATGGCAGGGTTTTACCTACTGATAGCACTAAGAATACAGTAAGTCAGATAAATGTGGAGTTATTTTCATAGTTTACACACCAAAGGACAGGTTTGTAATTGTAACCTCATTCAATGAACTATTGATGATAGGAAACAGAGTGTTTTACTGAGTCTCTGAAACGAAACAGTCCTTCACAGAATAGACAGAGACTTGTTTCCCAGGGTAGAAATGGCCAATACAAGAGGCATTAATTTCAGGCAAAGCACAGGGGTGGGGGATGTACGAGGGCTACACAGAGAGTGGTGGGTGTGTGGAATGTCCTTTCAGGGGTGGTGGTAGAGACAGATACTTTAGGGGCATTTAATAAACCCACACATAGGTACATGGATGATAGAAAAACGGAAGGCTGTGTAGGATTGATCTGAGAGTAGGTGAAAGTTTCAGCACGACATTGTGTGCTGAAGGTCCTGTACTGTGCTGAAATGTTCCACGTCACATTGCCGCTGAACCTGGACGGACTTCACACCGAGGAAACAAACTGACAATCCAATTCAACACCAACCCTCCATCATCTGAAACCGGTCAGCTGCAAACTGTAAGAACAGAAACCAGACACGTCCGTCCAGCTGTCCGACAGCTCAGTGCCTGCTTTGATCAATAGCTTTTCATTTCCAAGCGGCCACGAGATGAGAGGGTAAATCCAACCCCACCTCTCTCATTTGGTGACTCCACTGCTGTGAGTAACTGAGATTGATCTTCCATCGTCCTGGAGACATTGCTCCGCTTGTATCGGGGAAGTCGCTTCAGTTTCTTACCATCATTCTTTAAGTTAGACTCTTTTGTCTGAATAGAGTCATAGAGAACTATAGCATATCAACAGGCCCTTCAGCCCATCTAATCCATGCCAAACTATTATTCTGCCTGGTTCCGTCGACCCACACTTGGACCATAGCTCTCCATACCCCTCCCATCCATGTCCTCATCCAAACTTCTCTTCAATGTTGAAATCAAACCTACATCTGCCACTTCCAATGGCAGCTCATTCCACACTCTCACCACCATCTGAGAGAACAAGATTCCTCCTCCCATTCCCTTTAAATTGATTTTGATTCATACATGGTATATTTTTATGGTGATAAGATATCAACTCATCCCACCTGTGTGATATCTCCACCTCATTGGCTGAAGCAGTGATGAGTCATCCCCACCCCCCATGATATCGCCACCTCATAGGCTGAAGCAGTGATCAGTCACTCCCCCCCATGATATCTCCACCTCATTGGCTGAAGCAGTGATGAGTTATTCCCCCCGTGACATCTCCACCTCATCAGCTGTAGCAGTGACAAGTCATCCCCGCTCCCCCCACCCCCCCGTGATATCGCCACCTCATTGGCTGAAGCAGTGATGACAATTAACAATTCTATATTTTTATATCTGTAGGGTTGGAATAGAATAGATAACCAGAGCACCAATCGTGTATTGGAGAACAGGGAAGGACCAGGCATAAAAGGGAGACACTGCCTTGCGGAGCAGTCATCAAAGGAGTGGTCATCTACAGAGTGGTTTGAGTCAGAGTGGTAGGGTTTTGGCTCATTTTGGCTTCAGTGAGGTAAGTGGGTAAGTGGACTTCGTTTCTCCTTGCATTTTTGAGGAATAGGGAGCATGTCTGTATAGTTAGTACTTCGCTGTGGGTGTCAGATGTGGGAATCCTGGGAATCTTCGTCTCCCAGATGGCCACATCTGCGCCAGGTGCAGCGAGATGCAGCTTCTGAGAGACCCTGTTAGGGATCTGGAGCTGCAACTTGATGACCTACAGCTTATTAGGGAGAGTGAGCAGGAGATAAATATGAGCTACAAGGAGTTAGTCACCCCAAGGCGGCAAGAGTTAGATCAGCAGGTCACTGTCAGGGAAAGGAAGAGCTCAGATAGGAGAGAACACCCCTGTGGCTATCCCCCTCAGTAATCATTTTCTAGTTTTGGATACAGTTGAGGGGGGTGACCTGAAAGAGGACGACCACGACGATCGGGTCTCTGGCACTGAGCCTGGCTTTGTGGTGCAGAAGGGAGAGAAGAAGATGAGGAATGCGGTAGTCACAGGGGATTCCATAGTGAGGGGAACAGACAGGAGGTTCTGTCAGCCTGTTGGAGATACCCGCATGGTGTGTTGCCTCCAAGGTGCCAGGGTACGGGATGTCTCGGATCGGGTGCAGGATATTCTGAAGGGAGAGGGTAAACAGCCAGAAGTCTTGGTAGACATTGGTACCAATGACATAGGTAGAAAAAGGGAGGAGGTCCTGAAGAGAGAATTCAGGGAGTCGGGTAGGGAGCTGAAAAGTTGGACCTCCGGGGTAGTAATCTCAGGATTGCTGCCTGTGCCACGTGCTAATGAGCACAAGAATAGCATGATCAGGCATATTAATGTGTAGCTGAGAGATTGGTGTAGGGGGCAGGACTTCGGGTTCCTGGATCATTGGGGCCTCTTCTGGGGGAGGTACAACCTGTACAAAAAGGATGGGTTACACCTGAACCCAAAGGGGTTCAACATCCTGACAGACAGGTTTAATGAAGCTGTTAGGGAGGGTTTAAACTAATTTGGCAGGGGGAAGGGAACCGGAGTGATAGGGCTGAGGAAGGGGAAAACAGAAATAAATCAAAGATAGTGTGCAACAGAGATAATACAAAGAACAGGCAGGAGATGAGACATAATCGCAGCCAGTGGGCAATAGAGGTGTGGTGCAGTTCAAACAGAAAGTAACAAATACTGGACTGAAAGTGTTGTATTTGAATGTACACAGCATAAGAAATAAAATGGACGATCTTTAAGTTCAGCTACAGATTGGTGAGGATGACGTTGTGGCCATCTCTGAAACTTGGCTAAAGGATAGCTGCCAATGGGAGTGGAACATCCAGGGCTATACGGTGCATCAGAAAGGTAGATTAGTAGGCAGAAGAAATGGTGTGACTGTGTATTAGAAATAATATTAAATCATTGGAAGGAGATGGCATATGATTGGAAGGTGGAGAGTCTCTATGGGTTGAGTTAAGAAATGGCAAGGGTAAAAGGACCCTAATGGAGGCAGTTGTATACAGGCCTCCAAAACAGCAGCTGCAATGTGGATTACAAATTACAGCAGGAGATAGAAAAGGCGTGTCAGAAGGGCAATGTCATAGTAATCATTGGGGATTTTAACATGAAAGTGGATTGGGAAAACCAGGCCAGTACTGGACCTTGAGAGAGAATTTGTAGAATGTCTAAGGGATGGCTTTTTAGAACAGCTTGTTGTTGAACCCGCTAGAGGATCAGCTGTGCTGGATTAGAAGTTGTGCAATTATCTGGAGGTGGTAAGAGAGCTTATGGTTAAGGAAACCTTAGAGAACAGTGATCACAATATGATCAAGTTCACTTTGAAATTTGAGAAGTTGAAACTAAATTCCAATGTGTTGGTATTTCAGTGCAATAAAGGAAATTACAATGGCATGAGAGGGGAACTGGCCAAAGTTGACTGGAAAGGGACACCAGCAGGAAGGACAGCAGCAATGGCTGGAGTTTCTGCAAAAAATGAAGGAAGTGCAAGACAGATATATTGCAAATAAGAAGAAATCTTCGAATGGAAGAAGGACACTACCATGGCTGACAAGTGAAGTCAGAGCGAAAGTAAAAGCAAAAGAGAGGGCATACAAGGAAGTCAAAGCTCATGGGAAGGTAGAGGAAACACGAGGAAATCTGCAGATGCTGGAAATTCAAACAACACACACAAAATGCTGGTGGAACACAGCAGGCCAGGTAGCATCTATAGGGAGAAGTACAGTCGACGTTTCGGGCCAAGACCCTTCGTCAGGACTAACTGAAAGGAAAGATAGTAAGAGATCTCTAAGAAGTTCATTTAGGAAGGAAAAGACGAATTATGAAAGAAAGTTGGCAATTAATATCAAAAAAGACTCTGGAAGTTTTTTTAAGTATATAAAGGGTAAAAGAGAGTTGAAGGTAGATTATAGGATCAATAGAAAATGATGCTGGAAATATTGTAATGAGAGATGCAGAGATGGCAGAAGAACTGAAAGCACATTTTACATCCGTCTTCACAGTGGAAGATATCTGCAATACACCAGAGATTCAAGAGTGTCAGGGAACTGAATTACGGGCAGTGAAAATTATGACTTAGAAGGTGCTCAGGAAGCTTAATGGTCTGAGGGTGGATAAATCTCCTGGGCCTGATGGAATGCACCCTCAGGTTCTGAAGGAAGTAGCTGGAGAGATTGCGGAGGCATTAACAATGATCCTTCAAGAATCGATAGATTCTGGCATTGTACCGGATGACTGGAAAATTGCAAATGTCACTCCGCTATTTAAGAAGGGTGGGAGGCAGCAGAAAGGAAACTATAGACCTGTTAGCCTGACACCAGTGGTTGGAAAGTTGTTGGAATCGATTGTTAGTGATGAGATTACGGAGTATTTGGAGGCACATGATAAGATAGGCCAAAGCCGGCATGGTTTCCTGAAAGAAAAATCCTGCCTGATTAACCTATGCAATTTTTTGAGGAAATTACAAGTAGGATAGACAAAGGAGATACAGTAGATGTGGTGTACTTTGATTTTCAGAAGGCCTTTGACAAGGTGTTGCACAGAAGCTGCTTAGAAAGATAAGAGCCCATGGAATTACAGGGGAGTTACTAGCATGGGTGGAACATTGGTTGATTGGCAAAAAACAGAGAGTGGGAATAAAGGGATCCTATTCTGGCTGGCTGCCGGTTACCAGTGGAGTTCCACGGGTCGGTGTTGGGACTGCTGCTTTTTACGATGTATCTCAATGATTTGGACTATGGGATTAATGGATATGTGGCTAAATTTGCTGATGATACAAAGATAGGTGGAGGAGTGGGTAGTGTTGATGAAACAGAGAGCCTGCAGACAGACTTAGATAGATTAGGGGAATGGGCAAAGAAGTGGCAACTGAAATACAATGTTGTAAAGTGTATGGTCATGCACTTTGATAGAAGAAATAAACGGACAGACTATTATTTAAATGGGGACAGAATTCAAAGTTCTGAGATGCAATGGGACTTGGGAGTCCTCATGCTGGATACCCTAAAGTTAACCTCCAGGTTGAGTCGGTGGTGAAGAAGGCAAATGCAATGTTAGAATTCATTTCTAGCGGTGTAGACTATAAGAGCATAAATGTGATGTTGAGGCTCTGTAAGGCACTCGTGAGACCACACTCGGAGTATTGTGTGCAGTTTTGGGCTTCTTATTTTAGAAAGGACATGCTGACATTGGAGAGGGTTCAGAGAAGATTCACGAGAATGATTCCAGGAATGAAAGGGTTACTGTATGAGGAATGTCTGGCAGCTCTTGGGCTGTATTCCCCGAAGTTCAGAAGAATGAGGGGGAATCTCATAGAAACATTCTGAATGTTAAAACAACACACACAAAATGCTGGTGGAACACAGCAGGCCAGGCAGCATCTATAAGGAGAAGCACTGTCGACGTTTCCGGCCGAGACCCCTTGTCAGTTAGATATGGCCCTTGTGGCTAAAGGGATCGGGGGTATGGAGAGAAAGCAGGTACAGGGTTCTGAGTTGGATGATCAGCCATGATCATACTGAATGGCGGTGCAGGCTCGAAGGGCTGAATGGCCTACTCCTGCACCTATTTTGTATGTTTCTATGTTTCTATGTCAGGACTAACTGACTAACTAAGGGTCTCAGCCCGAAACGTCGACAGTGCTTCTCCTTATAGATGCTGCCTGGCCTGCTGTGTTCCACCAGCATTTTGTGTGTGTTGTTTGAATTTCCAGCATCTGCAGATTTCCTCGTGTTTACTGAATGTTAAAAGGCCTGAACAGATCAGATATAGCAAAGCTATTTCCCATGGTAGGGAAGTCTAGGACAAAAGGGCACGACTTCAGGATTGAAGGATGTCCATTTGGAACAGAAATGCAGAAAGATTACTTTAGTCAGAGGTGGTAAATCAGTGGAATTTGTTGACATGAGTGGCTGTGGAGGCCAAGTCATTTTGGGTGCATTTAAGACAAAGATAGATAGGCCCCTGATTAGCCAGGGCATCAAAGGATATGGGGAGTAGGCAGAGGTGTGGGGATGACTGGAAACTGGATCAGCCCATGATAGAATGGTGGAGCAGACTCGAAGGGCTGAAAGTCCTACTTCTGCTCCTATATATTATGGTCTTATGAAATTCATCAAACTGCCTTGGCGAGATTTGATCTACTGTATCATGTCTCCAGGGACATAAACATTGTACTCCTGCACCTTGTTGGTATATTTTTGGTATCTTCATTGTGCAAGGTTTATATTTTAGTAGACAAGCCTGATTTCCTGAAGATTTAGTCCTGAATTATTAATTCTTGCTCCACTGTCACAGGGTCTGAGTAGAAAGCATCCTATTAACCACCGGAATAATTCTTCGTGCTTCCTCACTTTGAAAAATATTATCAGTAATGACATGCTGATTTACCTCCGTCAGTGCCCGAGTTTTATTTTATAAAGAAACTGGAACTCAAATGTGAAGGAAATAAAGAAAACAAAGACTTTCATTCATTTAACACCTTTCAAAATTTCCTTCAGAACATCATGTGTCATACTTCCAAAAATATATATTGTTCATTAAAAAACTGTGGTACTCTAGGGACAGTGCACTGTCATCATATGTTGTACCAAACTCATCACTACATTCCCGATCAAAAAACAAACTGCGGGCCTAATTCAGCGGGAAGCAGAGGGAATGGGCAATATTCTGGTTCAACAACCTGTGTGAGGACTGAGAGTTTTAAAAATTAACTTTATTTCTCACATGAACATCAAAACTTAGATTGAAATACTTCATTTATATGAACGTCCAACACAGTTTGAAAACGTCTGGGAGCAGCCTGAAAGTGGTGCTCCGTTTCTGACACCAACACCACATCTCAGTAACCCTTACTAACCCAGACTCTTTGGAGTGTGGGAGAGAATCGGAGCAGCTGGACGAATCCCACACGGTCACCGTGAGAACGTACAAACCCCTGACAGACAAAAGGTGGCATTTGGGCTTCTGTTTTAATTTGATCTCATTAATAAACAAGGTGGAGTTCCCGGGTTGAAGAAAGCCAGTATCTACAGACGGATGTGGAAAGCTGGAAGGTGATGGGGGACAAATTCCCTGAGAGGACCCATCGCTGTGGCAGCGAGGCTGGGTGAACACAAGGTCGAGGAATGAGAGAACACTAGTGATTACAGCAGTGAGAGAGGGTTCCTGGGAACGTCACATATCACCCATCACTTTCCCCTCCCCTTCCACTTTCTTATTCTGGCTTCTACCCCCTTCCTTTCCAGTCCTGATGAAGAGATTCAGCCCAAAACATCAACTGTCTGTTCCTCGTCACTGATACTGCCTGACCTGCTGAATTCCTCATCACTGTGGGTGTGTTAATGAGAGATCAGATGTTTTACCTCATCATATTGCGGGACAGAAGCTGCTCGTGAGCCTGGTGGTACTTTTGGGGACCACAGTCCGATGATGAAAAGTGGAATTGAAATAATATGTTTTTAAGATACCTCCACTCGGCAAGCAACTGCTTTGCATCAATTATTTGCCCACACCCACCCTCAAATCACACAAACTCTCACTTATTGCAAAGTACATGATCCTCAGCTTGGACTAAATCACAACTTGGCAAATAAATCAAACCTTCCTGCACGCTCCTGAGGCCAAAGATCTGATGCCTCCGCACATCGGAACCGGAGCCAGGCTGGGTCGGGCAATCGCTGTGCAACGGGCCCCTTAATACATCAAGGCAAGATTAATTGATTGTGTCAGGAACTGCTGATTAAAATTCCAGCCAATCATTCAATTGGAATTGATTAATTTACACAGACCTCACTGTCACGAATGTTTTAACATCACAATTCCAAGTTGTGTTCAAGACTGAATGGATCTGATGCAGTTAAATTGGAATCTATGGCCGAGGATTAAAAGGACAACATTTCCTTCACGGAACATTTATTCTCTTTGTAGCGATGTGCTGCTACACACAGCGCTGAAATAACGACATGCAGTCGGTAAGTCGTTTCGAGACTAGTTTATTCAAACTTCGCGGCGCTGGCATTTAATCCCTGAAATGACGTCAGAGGTGCGTCACCAAAGTCTCCCCCCCCCCCCCCCCCCCCCCCCGCGCGCTGGCTATTTGTGAGCCGGTTCGCCTGCGCAGAAAGTGGGTCGCCACATAACCTCCCCCCAGAACCGGCGATACACCCCCCAATGTCCCTTTGGTCCAACCTAATCCGCATTGAGCATCTACACTAATCCCATTCCATTCTCCCCATGTTCACACCAACTCCTCTCCTCCCCCACCTGCCATATACATATACCACCAGGCTGAAGGACAGCTTCTATCCCACTGTTATCAGACTCTTGAATGAACACCCGAGACACTAAAATGGACCCTTGGTCTCACAGTCTCCTCGCTACTCATTTAACCTGCACTGCACTTGTCCATAACGTTTACAGTTTATTCTGCAATGTAACTGTTTACCTTGTTTCCCCTCAATGCACTGTGCATCTGATCCATTATGAACAGAATGCAAGACAAGCTTTTCACTCAGTACAGGTGACAAGAATAAACCAGTTCCAGTTCCAATTCTGCCATTCACCTTCACCTGGGGTACGTCACAGCGGCCAAGCAACCCACCACCACCACAACCCATGATTTTCGCATCTCCCCCTCCCCCCACTAATTTCAAATCTCTTACTATCTTTCCTTTCGGTTAGTCCTGACGAAGGGTCTCGGCCCGAAACGTCGACAGCGCTTCTCCCTGTAGATGCTGCCTGGCCTGCTGTGTTCCACCAGCATTTTGTGTGTGGTGTTGTTTGAATTTCCAGCATCTGCAGATTTCCTCGTGTTTGCACCACCTGCTGGTTTGTGGTGTGTTGGAGAAAACCAAAGCAGGGGTTCCCAACCTTTTTTATGCCATGGACTCCTAACATTAACCGAGGGGTCCGTGGTCCCCTACCATTAACAGAGGGGTCTGTGGTCCCCCAACATTAACAGAGGGGTCCGTGGTCCCCCACCATTAACCGAGGGGTCCGTGGTCCCCCACCATTAACCGAGGGGTCCGTGGTCCCCCACCATTAACCGAGGGGTCCGTGGTCCCCCACCATTAACAGAGGGGTCCGTGGATCCACAGACTGTCTAGGCAATCCATTAGAGGTGTGAAGACTGCCAGCCGATTCTTTGCTTAGCACAGCTGCAAGTTTCAGTTAAAATGGATAAAGTGAATCGGATTATTTCCAGCATACAGGCCTTGATAGATAAAATTTCACAATCAAATTTTCTAAGTGAAAAGACTGCAGAAATAAGTGAAGGACAATTAGCATGGTAAGAGTCTAGAGAGACGGGTTACCATTCCAGCAGTAATTATATCTCTGATTAAAGCTGTTGAACAGCCTCAGACAATGATGTCAGGCATTGACTCAGCTTCCCCTGCTCCCACTCTGTGAATAAGACTCGTGCTTCTCTCATGTCTTTACAACTCCGAGACTTTGTCAAGTGCTTCACGTCCAATGACAGTTTTTTTTAGGAGTACTTGCAGCTACAATGTAGGAAAATTAATCTTAGGTCACATTGTTAGAATAGAGTTATAGCAGAGGTATTGATTTGGATGAATTTTAAACACTCAAAGATCAAGGGTCAACTGTATTCACCATATACATTCAAATGTATGAGGGATTTGCTGTGGTGTGTTGCTCCGGGCTCATGCAACAAAAGATCGAGACATAAAGAATAAAGAATTAGATAAAAAATAAAGTTTGAGTTTAAAGTACAAATACAGAATAAAATGTGCATTTAGAACGAGCTGCCAGAGGAAGTGCTGAGGCAAGTACAATATTTAAAGAGCACTTGGACAGGTACACGGATAGGAAAGGTTCAGAGGGATATAGGCCAAACATGGGCAAATGGACAAGCTCAGATGGGAATTTTGCTCAGCATGGACCAGATGGGCTGAAGGGCTGTTTCCATGCTTTAAGACTATAACTCCAGCAGCGTGTGGACACCTACTCCCCAGCAGTGTTAAAGACATTCAAGGGCCTGCTTCCCAGTGTGAAGTGTTGCATCATCGATGTCTCTTGTCTCAATGAGAATGCCCACTCTAACCACACACAGAGACCTCGAGTAATGCAGTCTTGGTATCTGCACATGGGACACGTTAACTTGGTCTGATCCCGGGATCAAACCTCTGAGCTTCCAAAGGAAGTTTAACGGAAATAAAGAAAGAAATCACAGTAATCTTAGTGCTTGCTTAATGACAAACAGTTCACAATTGTTGTATTAACACTTCCCAACGTTAGCAAAGTAACAGCATTAACTAAAGCTGGGAAATTAGCAGCGATGGAATAAATGGAAGGAGAAGATAGTTTAATAACTATCATTTACTTTAATTGGTAAAGAAAGCAGATGCAATATAAATTCAACACATCGTGACACTATAAATGAGAAGCAGCAACAACTCACTTAACTTTATAGCTTTCATGTAAAGACACTGTTGTGCTATCTCTGATAAAATGTCTGTTTCATGCTTTCATCCTTTTTACTTTGCAAAAAGCTACAAAAGCCATGAATATATTGCTTTTGGAAATGGCTACTCAAAGGTTTAATGAAAGGCCAGCCACACAGCTAATATTGCTTTGGTCCATCGTTAAGGTGGCAGACAGTGATAAAGACAGCATATAACAAAGGGCAGCAAGGTGTATATGACTAACCGAGGTATTGGCAATCACAGTGAGGACCAGACATCAGAACATCACACCATAAATATCCTTGACCACCTCTGGCTGCTCCAGCCCTGTGTTTCTCAAGAAATATGTTTTCCCTCCAGTCCTCTGGGATCCCGAGTTCCTGGTGGCCATAACATCATCATTTCAGCTCTGGGGATCGCTCTCTCAACCCCTCTTCTTTTAAAGATATACCCTAGAACTAGCTTTGTGATCAACCATTTGGTCTCCCTGTTGGAATAGAGATATTGGGACAGGAAATTAAAACGTATAATGAGAATCAGCGACAGTATGCTAATGAAACACAGGTAAAAGGTACCAGCTCAGATGGGTAACTTAGTCAGAATGAATGAGTTGAGTCAAAGGGCTTGTTTTCCATTGTTGTAGGAAGCTGCAGAGAGCGGACTCTGTCCAATACGACCCCCCCCCCCCAAATCCCTCCCCACCATTGATTGTATCTACATGAGGCATTGTCTCAAGAAGGTGATATACAATACTCCAACTGAACACAATACTCAAACCCAATATACAATACTCCAACTGAACACAATACTCAAACCCAATATACAATACTCCAGCTAAACACAATACTCAAACCCAATATACAATACTCCAACTGAACACAATACTCAAACCCAATATACAATACTCCAACTGAACACAATACTCAAACCCAATATACAATACTCCAACTGAACACAATACTCAAACCCAATATACAATACTCCAACTGAACACAATACTCAAACCCAATATACAATACTCCAACTGAACACAATACTCAAACCCAATATACAATACTCCAACTGAACACAATACTCAAACCCAATATACAATACTCCAACTGAACACAATACTCAAACCCAATATACAATACTCCAGCTAAACACAATACTCAAACCCAATATACAATACTCCAACTGAACACAATACTCAAACCCAATATACAATACTCCAACTGAACACAATACTCAAACCCAATATACAATACTCCAGCTGATCACAATACTCAAACCCAATATACAATACTCCAACTGAACACAATACTCAAACCCAATATACAATACTCCAGCTGATCACAATACTCAAACCCAATATACAATACTCCAACTGAACACAATAGTCAAACCCAATATACAATACTCTAACTGAAATTTTATAGAGCTGCAACACTAGCTCCTGGCTCTTGAACTTATTCACCAGACTAATGAAGACCAACACACCATACACCTTCTTAACCACCCAATTAACTGCATCTGCCCTTTCTCCGCCCAGCTCTGCATCCCTCATAATATCCTATTGTGACCTACAACGACCTTCTTCACAAATACCTTCTACACTACCAGCACCTTCTCAAGGGCACTAATGGGTGGGCAACAAATGCAGGACTTTTTCACAATGCCCAGATACACATCCCCTGTCCCTCCACCGAAAACAAAATGTCTGTGCTGTTGTCCCTGTAATCCAGCACTGTTTGCCAAGGCAGTGTCCAAAATAGTTCCTTTGAAGAAAGAGGCTGCTCTGATGGATTGTATAACCTTTGTACAAATGACTGACGGGCTGTTCTTGCAACAGGAACTCTGGCAGAATGAGCTTGTCATGTTGTTTCTCAATAGAGATGGCAGCTGGGATCACAGAACCGCAGTGTGACTGATTAAAGGGCGGCAAAGCTCACTGTGACTAATGGTGTGAATTGAGATGCTATCCGACGACACAGCCCTGCAGTCGACTCAATCACAAGCTTGCCACTTAAGCTTATGGACTGAACGCTGTCATCACACACCACCCCAGGTACTCCCAGGCACTGATGGCAGCTGACAACTCTTCGGCCATTGCTGTTGATAAATTCCAGTGATTAAAAAGCTTCTGGTGACTCAGTTTTGTGACATGCACAGATCCAGACCGGCTTATAGAAGGCAGCTGCCATACTGTACCTTATGGAAAAAGTGAAGAAAGAAGACCAACATTTATTTTGTACTTTCTAAATTGTATGCACAAAGAAACACTTCTTTGATGTATAGTGACTGTAGTACTGAGGGAAGCACGGCTAACAGTATACAGAGAGCTCCTGTGAAGAGGAGCATTAATAAATGCCAGTTACCTTTATTTTAAGCTGTACTAAACACTGAAGAAAAGTCCCTGCTTTTCCTTGAAACAGATGCACAGTCATAGATCTATAGAGTCATACCACAAAGAAACTTCAACCCAGCTGGTCCTTACAGACCAAGAACCCTTCCAAGCTTGTCCCATTCGCTAGTGTTTGGCTCATGATCTTTTAAGCCTTTCCTAACTGTGTACCTGTCCAACTGTCTTTTAAAATAGGATTATTACAGCATAAAAAACTGGCCAGTCTGCACACGGAGTCTACGCTCGCTCCTTCTAAAGTAATCCCATCAGTCTCAAGTGCCATTCCAATTTCCTGTTATATTGTTGAGGCTTCAGTCAGAATCAGGTTTATTATCACTGGTATGTGACGTGAAATCTGTTAACTTAGCAGCAGCAGCTCAATACAATACATAATCTAACAGAGAGAGAAAAAAATAATAAATAAAATAAAACATAATAGATAAACAAATCAATTGTATATATATATAATTATTTTAAAAATGTGCAAAAACAGAAATGCTGTATATTAAAAAAACTGAGGTAGTGTCCAAAACTTCAAAGTCCATTTAGGGATCAGATAGGAGAGGGGAAGAAGCTGTTCCTGAATCACTGAGAGTGTGTCTTCAGGCTTCTGTACCTCCTACCTGATGGTAACAGTGAGAAAAGGACATGCCCTGGGTGCTGGAGGTCCTTAATAATGGACGCTGCCTTTCTGAGACACTGCTCCCTAAAGATGCCCTGGGTACTTTGTAGGCTGAGAGAGCTGTAGGTAGGATTTCCCCCCCCCCCCCCCACCCTTTCATTACATTTGCTCAGTTAGGACAGCAGAGATGTCAGGCAGGCAGGAGAGCTGAATGCTCCTCTTGCAGGACATGGGAAGGCAGGGAAATCTCCAGTGTCCCTGACGACCACAACTGTGAGAAGTGCATCCAGCTGCAGCTTCTAACTGGATGAACTCCGAATCATTGGGGAGGCTGAAGGGGTGATAGACAGGACATATAGAGGGGTAGTTATACCCAAGGTGCAGGATACAGTAAACTGGGTGAGAGTCAGGGAGGGGAAGGGGTTAGTGAGCTAGTGCAGAGTACCCCTGAGGCCATTCCCCTGAACAACAGGTATATCTCTTTGGATACTGTTGGGGCAGGGGATGACCTGGCAGAGGAAAGTCACAGTGGTGTGCCTCTGGCTCTGAGTCTGGTTCTGTGACTCAGAAGGGAGGGTGGGGGGGGGGGTGGGGGAGAAGGGACACAGTGTGATGATTGGAGATTCATTGATCAGGGGAACAGAACGGAGGTTCGGTGGATGAGAATGAGATTCCAGGATGGTGTGTTCCTTTCTGGGTGCCAAGGTCTGTGACATCTTGGATCAAGTCCTCAGCATTCTCAAGTGGGATGGTGATCAGCCAGAAGTTGTGGTCCACGCAGGCACCACGACATGGGTAGGACCAATGACAAAGTTCTGCAAAGTGAGTTCATGGAGTTGGGTTCTAGGTTAAAGGACGGGACCTCCAGGGCTGTGATCTCTGGATCGCTTCCTGTGCCACGTGCTAGTGAGGCCATGAACTAGGAAGATTGTACGTGGCTGAGGAGTTGGTGTAGGAGGAAGGGCAAAGGATTTTAGCATCATTGGGCTCTCTTCCAGGGAGGTGAACTGGAGGGGGACTAATGTCCTAGTGGGAAGGTTTGTTAATGCTGCACGGTGGGGTTTAAACTAGAGTTGCAGGGGGATGGGAACCAGAGTGCCAGAAATGTTAGCAGAGAGGTTGTGGAGACAGATGTTGGTAAGACCTCAGACAAAGTCAGGAATCAAAAGGTTGAGCTCGGTGCGACTGGTGTCCTGAGCTGCATACATTCCCACGCAGTAAGTCTTGTAGGAAAGGCAGATGAGTTCAGGGCATGGATCAAGTTCTGGAATTATGATATTGTAGCTATTAGTGAGACTTGGTTCCAGGAGGGACAGGACTGGTGACTCAATATTCTGGGTTTCCGTTGCTTCAGATGCGACAGAGCGATTAAGGGAAGAGACCTGGTGTTATTAGTCAGGGAAAATGCTCTGTCAGGACAGACTCGGGAATTCACCTAGTGAGGCATTACGAGTGGAACAGAGAAATAAGCAAGATATGACCACGTTAATAGGGCTATATTACAGATCACCCAACAATCCTAGGGATTTAGAGGAACAAATTTGTAAACAGATTGCAGACTATTCCAAAAAACATAAGATTGTTATAGTGAGTGATTTTAACTTTCCACATATTAGACCATAAGATATAGGAGCAGAAGTAGACCATTTGGCCCATCGAGTCTGCTCTGCAATTCAATCATGAGCTGATCCAATTCTTCCAGTCATCCCCACTCACCTGCCTTCATCACCCCATATCCTTTGATGCCCTGGCTCATCAAGAACCTATCTATTTCTGTCATAAATACAACCAATGACTTGGCCTCCACAGCCACTCGTGGCAACACATTCCACAGATTTACCACCTCGACTGGGAAACCCATTCTGTAAAAGGACTGGATAGGACAGAGTTTGTCAAATGTGTTCAGGAAAGTTTTCTCATCAGCACGTAGAAGTTCCAACAAAAATGTGTGATCTGCTATTACGGAATGAGCGCAGGTGACAGAATTTTGTGTAGGGGAACACTTTTCATTTAATAACCACAATGTAATTAGCTGCAAAGTTAATAGGCAAAAAGATAAGTCTGGTCCTCGGGTTGTGATCTTAAATTGGAGTATGGCCAATTTTAATAGTATCAGAAATGATCTGGCAAGTGTGGATTGGGATAAGCTGTTTTCTGGCAAAGGTGTAGTTGGGCAGTGGGAGACTTCCAACAGTGAAATTTTGAGAGTACAAAGCTTGTATATGCCTGTCAGAATAAAAGGCCAAGATAACAAATTTGGGAACCTTGGTTTTTAGGAGATGCTGAGGCCTTGGTTAAGGGAAAATAAAAAGGAGCTGAATAGTAGGTATAGGCTGGAAGGGACAAATGAGCTGCTTATGGACTATAAGAAGAACACTTAAGAAAGAAATTGGTACGGCTAAAAGAAGCCATGAAAGCAGGAGAAGTGGAATCCGAGGAGATTCTGTGAATATGTTAAGATCAAAAGCATTGCAAGGGACAAAATTGGTCCTCTGGAAGACCAGAATGGTAATCCATGTATGGAGCCAAAGCAGATGGGGAGATTTAAATTTTTTTTGCATCTGTATTTACTCAGGACACAGAGTCTGTAGAAGTAAGGCAAACCGGCATCAACTTCATAGATGTTGTACAGATTACAGAGAAGGAGGTGTTCACTATCTAGGTGGATAAATCTCCAGGGCCTAACAAGTTGTTCCCTTGGACCCTATGGGAGGTAAGTAAAGAAATTTCTGTGGCCCTAGCAGAGATATCTAAAACATCCTTAGCAACAGGAGAGGTACCAGAGGATTGCAGGATAGCCAATATTGTTCTGCTGTTTAAAAAAGGCTCCAAACATAAACCAGGAAATTATAGGCCCGTGAGTCTGACAACAGTTGTGGGAAAGTTATTGGTAGGTATTCTAAAGGACTGGATATAAAGTATTTGCA
This sequence comes from Hemitrygon akajei, assembly GCF_048418815.1. Taxonomy (NCBI): domain Eukaryota; kingdom Metazoa; phylum Chordata; class Chondrichthyes; order Myliobatiformes; family Dasyatidae; genus Hemitrygon; species Hemitrygon akajei. The sequence goes on from NC_133132.1 coordinate 32,057,498, forward strand.
TGGTTTCGTGCATGGTAGGTCATGTCTAACCAATCTTATAGAACTTTTCAATGAAGTTATCAGGAAAGTGGATGAAGACAAGGCAGAGGATATTGTCTACATGGACTTCAGCAAGGCACTTGACAAGGTCCCGCGTTGGTAGTTGTTCAAAAAGGTCAGTTGCTCAGCATTCAAGATGAGGTAGTAAATTGGATTAGACATTGGCTTTGGTGGTAGTAGATGGTTTCTTCTCTGACTGGAGGGCTGTGACTAGTGGTGTGCCACAGGGATCAGTGCTGGGTCCTTTGTTGTTTGTCATCTGTATCAATGATCTGGATGATAATATGATCGACTGGATCGGCAAATTTATGAATGACACCAAGATTGGGGGTGTAGAGGACAGTAAGGAAGGTTATCTTGGCTTGCAGAGGGATCTGCATCAGCTGGAAAAACGGGTTGAAAAAATGGCAGACGGAATTTAATATAGACAAGAGTGAAATTTTACACTTCGGTAGGACCAACCAGGATAGGTCTTACGCAGTGAACGGTAGGGTGATAGAATATGGAATCTAGGAATACAGGTCCATAATTTATTGAAAGTGGCATCACAGGTAAAGAAAGCTTTTGGCACATTGGCCTTCATAAATCAATGTATTGAGTACAGGAGATGGAATATTATATTGAAGTTATACAAGACGTACAAGAAGTTGATGAGGCCTAATTTGTTGTATACAATTTTGTTCACCTACCTTCAGGAAAGATGTAAACAAGGTGGAAAGAGTACAGACAACATTTACAAGGAGTTACAACAAAAGATTTAATAGGTTAGGACTATAAGTCCTTAGACCATAGGAGATCGAGGGAAGATTTTATGGAGGTATACAAAATTAGATAGGGTAAATACAAACAGGCTTTTTTCCACTGAGGTTTTTCGGGACTACAACCAGAAGACATGGCTTAAGGGTGGAAGGTGAGAAGTTTAAGGGGAACTTGAGGGTCAGAGGGCAGTGAGAGTGTGGAATGAGTTGCCAGCACAAGTGGTGCATGCGAGCTCGGTTTCAAAGTTTAAGAGAAGTTTGGATAGGAACACAGACAGCAGGGGTATGGAGGGCTACGGTCCCAGTGCAGATCGATGAGAGTAGGCAGTTTAAATGGTTTCAGCATGGACTAGATGGGCCAAAGGGGCTGCTTCTGTGCTGTACTTTTCGATGACTCTAACTCGTATAAATAAGTATTTATTTATTATGCTGCAGTTTGTACTCTCTTGCACATCTGTTGTTTGACAATTCTTTGCAGCTTTTCACTGATTCTATTGTATCTCTTTGTTCTATTGTGAATGCCTGCAAGGAAATGAACTCAAGGTAGTACATGGTGACACGTACATATTTTAATAATAAATTCACTTCAAAGTTTGAACAACATTAAAAAAAACTAACAGCTATGAACATATTGTTTGTGAGAACTTGCTGCTGAGAAGCAGATGGATGTATTTCAGGTACTACACCAGTAACTGTAATTAATTTGCTGCAAATGGATATATTTCTAGTATTATACTTGTAACTGTAATTAATTTGCTACAAGATGCCCCAAGTTTGTGAAAGGCTCTAAATAAATGCAAATTTAATCTTCTGTCTTTCTTCAAGGTTCCTGATTTGATTGTTGGTTGTGGTCAGACCTCTGGTTCAATTGTGAATGATGAACTTCAACAGCCACTCCTCAAAAGTCAATGAACTGTTATTATTCTAAAGAAAAATAAGCGGTCTCTGAACTTGATAAAATGATGGAGTGGCTCTGACCTTCATGGAGACTTCAGTCTTTAGGATATGATGAGCTCAAACTTCATTAAATTTCTCATTAAACCACACATGCAAAATCCTGCAGCCAAAATCTACTCCACTGATTATGATTGAACTCTGAGTGAGAAACTCAGGAAGAGGATTGGAATTATCTAAAGTGGGTTTGTCCAATTAATGGACAATTCATCAGGATGTCCTGACGAAGGGTCTCGGCCCAAAACGTCAACAGTGCTTCTCCCTATAGATCATATATGTCAAACTCAAGGCCCGCGGTGGAATTATCTTTGGCCCGCGAGATAATATCTAATTACTATTAAAGCTGGCCCCAGTAATCGAAGCGCCTATGGCGTATGATATGGCTAATGCTGAGTTTAATCAGGTACCAGGTTTTCAGGGTTTTTAGTGTTTATTCGACAGTCTTGCTCAGCAGTCTTCTTCATAAGAAACGGAATTTGTAAAGTGAAACACTTTGTAGTTATAGCAGAGACTGAGACACATGAGAGCAGGCTGAAAAAACGGAGGCAACGAAAGCTGCGTTCGCACGTGTCCGACTGATCCGGCCCGCATGAAACTGCATTTTGCTCAATCCGGCCCGTGACCTAAAATGAGTTTGACACCCCTGCTATAGATGCTACCTGGCCTGCTGTGTTCCACCAGCATTTTGTGTGTGTTGCTTGAATTTCCAGCATCTGCAGATTTCCTCGTGTTTGTCCAATTAATTATTGAGTGAATATAGAAAATTGGATCTGGCATTCAGCCTGACACACACACAAAGTGCTGAAGGAACTCAGCAGGTCAGGCAGCATGGACGGAGAGGAATAAGTACTTGATGTTTTGGGCTGTGGCCCTTCAACAGGACATCCAGTCACTCAGAATATGCCACTCAGCCACTGAGTCTACTTTGCCATTCAGAATTCTTTTCATCAAAATATCCTGACTCTTTCTACTCACACCAGCTGAGGATGGGACTGATGAAGGGTCTTGGTCCAAACAATTGACTGCTTGTTCCCCTCTATAAATGCCGGCTGACTTGCTGAGTTCCTCCAGCGTTGTGTGGGTGTTGCTGAAAACTCACAACACCTGCAGAATCTCTTGCAAACAAATGCAACGTGCTTTCCCTTTGCTGCTGATGATTGGTGTGTGTTCGGGAATACTGAAGCAACATTAACTTCTGAAAGAGTTGTGTAAAATGAGCTGTACGTACAGAGCATTGTGACTGAAGGTGAGTACAACACTAATTCATCCGCTGCCCTGCATTCCCCCCTCCTGTAAGCAAGCCGTGTTAAGCTCTGAAGTCACTAGCAGCTGTGAAAACCTCTGTCGATCCCCATTTATAACTTCCACCCGAGAACGGTGACCACGGCTTCCTCCCGTCTGTGACTGGCAGGTTGCCTGCCGAGAAACAGCACTCTGCTCGAGAACGGTCTTTTTCACAGCTTGGCAGATCTGTTTGCCTGCTGTCAGCCAGGATAATATCTTTCCTTTCAGAACCACTACGGTACCTTGTCCCGTTGTGTAATGACTCTCATTTTCCAACAAAGTGCTGGTGATGACCGGGTTAGACATTCCTGCGACTGAGGATTTTTGTGTTTTTTTTCCCTTAGTTATGTAGTCACAAAATTAAGGCTAAAATAAGATCACTCATCACACAAATAAGAAATAAAATTAGACATAAGACATAATATAAAGGAAACAACTGTTTAAGTTTATAGTGAACTCACTGGGCAAACAAGAATGGTTAAACTATGGGAATGGGACTGAAAATCCTATGTCACTAATAGATGAGAGAAAATCATTTTCCTTCGTGTAAGTGGTGGACAATCTGAACAATTAATAGTTCTGTACTTCCACAGGGTAGATTTCTGTGTTGGGAATTGAGAGATGAGTTTACAGGGATTCTGTTCTCATGCATAGAAACATAGAAAACCTACAGCACAATACAGGCCCTTCGGTCCACAAAGTTGTGCCGAACATGTCCCTACCTTTGAAATTACTAGGCTTACCTATAGCCCTCTATTTTTCTAAGCTCCATGTATCTATCCAGAAGTCTCTTAAAAGACCCTATCGTATCCACCTCCACCACCGTTGCTGGCAGCCCATTCCACGCACTCACCACTCTCTGAGTAAAAAACTTACCCCTGACATCTCCTCTGTACCTACTCCCCAGCACCTTAAACCTGTGTCCTCTTGTGGCAACCACTTCAGCCCTAGGAAAAAGCCTCTGACTATCCACACGATCAATGCCTCTCATCATCTTATGCGCCTCTATCAGGTCATCTCTCATCCTCTGTTGCTCCAAGGAGAAAAGGCCAATTTCACTCAACCTGTTTTCATAAGGCATGCTCCCCAATCCAGGAAATATCCTTGTAAATCTCTGCACCCTTTCTATGGGTTCCACATCCTTCCTGTAGTGAGATGACCAGAACTGAGCATAGTACTCCAAGTAGGGTTTGACCAGGGTCCTATATAGCTGTATCATTACCTCTCAGCTCCTAAATTCAATTCCACTATTGCTTCTATTCATTCTCAAGAGAAAGTGAGAAAATGCCTCTTACTCAACCTAAAGATGTCCCAAAGCAATTTAAGACCAGTGAAGTACTTTTGAAGCATAGAGATGAAGGGAAAATAGGAGCTAATTTGCATTCAGTGAGCTCTCAAAAAGGGAAGAGTGATCTCTGACTAAATAATCCACCTTCAGTGATTATCCAGTGGGGGCCAAAGGTGAGCGAGCTGCCCTCAAATGGACACAAAAAGCCTCTACCCCTCCCCGTTCAGGCAGGCTCAACCAGGTGAGGGTAGCCTTCAGCCTCATGCCCCATTGAGATTGGGACTTGCCTGTCCTAGCATGCAAAGTCAGCTCCATCGGACTTGGTGGATGAGATCCAATGGCCAGGAAGGTGGTTCTGCATGGAGAACGAAGGGCAGGCCGAAGCTGAGAAGATATCGTGGCCACCCACTGCAACCAAGAAAGACCCCAGTTTGCGACACTCGTTCGGATCACTAGACCTGGACTAGTGAGGTTGAGAGAGTGGAACTGCCCCAGTGCAATGACTTTTAAACTTAAAAACTCTGCCACACAGGTTTCCTGTCATCGTTGGACATGATGGACGACCACCACAGTGATTATCGTTCCCTTCCCTCCATGGTTATATACTGGCTATCCCTCCTCTGTCTTTCAGTCCAGATGAAGGGTCTCAACCTGAAATGCCATCTCCATCCGCAGATGCCGCCTGACCCGCTGAGTTCCTCCACCATCACGAGTGTCCCTCCACATTCCAGCATCTTGCTGAGTCTTGTATACTAGACTGAGGACTCCTGGCAAATTCGGGATGTGAATGTCGCCAATGAAGGACGAAAATGGAACGGCTGGATGTTTGCCCAGAAAATTCAAACTCAAAGTCGCCATATTTCATAACCTGAGATTTACTTTCTTACAGAGATTGACAGGAAAATAAAGAAAATCAACGGGATTTAAGAAAAACTATACATAAACAAAGACCGACAAACATCCAATTTGCAAAAGAAGGCAGAATGTGCAAATAAAAACAAATAACATGAGTTGTAGAGTACGTTAAAGTGAGGTTGTAGGTTGTGGAATTTATTCAGAGCTGAGAGAAGATCCAGAAAAGACGAGGAATTTGAGCGTAATTGTGTCACTCAGCTGATCTATTGAGAGAATTCTCTGAAAAGAACAGCCCAGGAGAAAACAAGGACACTGTCATGCCATGTCAAGCTTACAGACAGAAACTACAGAAATACAGAACACAGATTACTGAAAATCCACTGAACATCTACAGACAAACAAGTGATTGTAATGAAACACAGAAATGTTCAGGGAAAGTTAAGTTACAAGAAAAAATTACAATTCAGACGCTAATCCATCTGACGATCTAATTAGGTCGTGTGACACATATAACCTGGCACTTCTAAGCACGTTTACTTTTAAGCCACAAAGTTCTGTTCAGTTTAAAGCCCCTGTCTCAGGCATCTGCCCAAAATTACTGGAATGTGTGACCCTCGTCCCTTAAAATTGCTCTGTGCCATTTTTCCTTATATAAAGACCATAAGACACAGGAGTAGAATTCGACCATTTGGCCCATCGAGTCTGCTCCGCCATTCAATCATGGCTGATCCTTTTTTTCCCTCAGCTCCAGTTCCTGGCCTTCTCTCTGTAACCTTTGATGCCAAGAACCTATCAGTCTCTGCCTTAAATACAGCCAATGACCTGGCCACCACAGCTGCACGTGGTAATAAATTCCACAAATTCACCACCCTCTGGCTAAAGAAATTTCTCCACATCCATTTTAAGTGGACTCCCCTCGATTCTGAGGCTGTGCCCCCTTGTCCTAGACACCCCCACCATAGGACACATCCTATCCACATCTACTCTGTCTAGGCCTTTCAACATTCAAAAAGGTTCAATGAGATACACCCTCATCCTTCTAAATTCCAGTGAGTACAGACCCAGAGCTATCAAACATTCCCCGAAAGATAACCCTTTCATTTGCAGAATCAACCTCTGAACCCTCTCCAATGCCAGCACATATTTTCTTGGATGATGAACCCAGAACTGTTCACAATACCCAAGGTGAGGCCTCACCAGTGCTTTATAAAGCCTCAGCATCACATCTCTGCTCTTGCATTCTAGACCTCTTGAAGTGAATGCTAACACTGCATTCGCCTTCCTCATCACCAGCGCTACCTGTAAGTTAATCTTTAGGATGATCTGAACAAGGATTCTCAAGTCCCTTTATATCTCAGATTCTTGGATTTTCTCCCCATTTAGATAATAGTCTGCACATTCATTTCTACAACCAAAGTGCATGACCATGCATTTTCCAACATTGTATTTCATTTGCCACTTTCGTGCCCATTCTCCTAATCTGTCCACCAACCTAAGCCTACCTGCTTCCTCAACACTATCTGCTCCTCCACCAACCTTCACATCACCTGTGAATTTGGCAACAAAGCTTCTACTCCATCATCTGAAACGTCGATGTACAGCATAAAAAGAAGTGGCCCCAACACCGACCCTTGCAGAACACCACTAGTCACTGGCAGCCAACCAAAAGGATCCTTTTATTCCCACTCACTGACTCCTACCAATCAGCCAATGCTCCAACCATGTTAGTAACTTTTCTGCAATATCATGGGCTCGTAGCTTGTTAAGCAGCCTCATGTGTGGCACCTTGTCAAAGGTCTTCTGAAAATCCAAATATACAACATCCACTGCATCCCCTTTATCTATCCTACTTGTAATCTCCTCAAAGAATTGCAACAGGTTTGTCAGGCATGATTTTCCCAGAAGGAAACCATGATTACTTTGTCCTATCTCGTCCCGCGTCACCAAGAACTCCATAATCTCATCCTTAACAATTGGCTCCAAAACCTTCCCAACCACTGAGGTCAGGCTAACTGGTCTGTCATTTCTTTTCTGCTCTCTTCCTCCTTTCTCAAAGAATGGGGTGACATTTACGATTCTCCAGCCCTCTGGCATCATGCCAGAGTCCAATGATTTTTGGAAGATCATGACTAAGGCCTCCACAATCTCTACAGCCCCCTCTTTCAGAACTCTAGGGTGTAGTTCATCTGGTCCGGGTGACTTATGTACCGTTAGGTCTTTCAGCTTTTTGAGTACCTTCTCTCTTGTAGTAGTAACTGCACTCACTTCTCTTTCCTTGCACCATTCAACATCAGGCACACTGCTAGTGTCTTCCACAGTGAAGCCTTATCATCGGAACAACCTTGTGGGCCCAAGCCCACCTGTGAAAGCCAGGTACGGAAAGCAAAAATTTCAGTAGAGTCTCCCTATGTACTCCTGTGCTGAAAGTGACGTTGTTGACCTGGCAACTTCTCACAGCTGCCAGCATATAGCCTAGCAGGTGCCATCTCTGCAGCCAGCTCTCAGAGACACAGAGCAAAACAAGTAATGCTATACCAGATCCTGCGGAGTGAGCTATGCTGATCAGTGAATGAGATTAAAGATTAAAGTCCTGATAAATGGTCTCGGCTCAAAACATCGACTGTGATTGGTCACTGGTGTGCTACTCGGCCCGAAACATCGACAGCGCTTCTCCCGATAGATGCTGCCTGGCCTGCTGTGTTCCACCAGCATTTGGGGCATGTTGGTTGCATTAACTGCTTTGTTGAGTTTGAGCTGGATAGGTGCTGTGATAATGAGAGATGAATAGGAGAGGGCTCTCGGGAGTCACAAGAACCAGAACAGACTGGCTCAGAACAGCACTGTAGGAAAATGATGGCAGGTGGAGGAAGGGGGGAGGAGAAGAGGGACTGTCCAGGCCCAAAGACAGACCGTTATGGCAGGAGGTTTACAGCGAGATTAGGCAAGGACATGAATAAAGTTTGTGAAGGCCCCTACTCTAGGGAAAGCTGCAACACAGCGAAATGTCCATACCCACTCTGTGGATGGGAGGTAAAGTAGGTGAAGTCTCCTCTCCCTGAGGGTGGGGTGTGTCTGCTTCCCTGCTGCAACAAGCTGTGAGATGTGGCAGAGATCGACAGCCTGGCTTGACCCTGGGGCCAGGCAAGTTGCTAGTCACTGTGAGACTGACCTTCATGTTCAAAGGGTGTGTTTAAAGTCATGGGTCACAGATTTAAGTTGGGACAAACACAGTTTGAGTGTAGTCTCTCAATAGCATGGGTCCAGGGAAACAGGGCTAAAAAACCCACTTGTTCTTTGAGGATAGAACAGTTATCTGTCAGAACAGTGTGGCTGAAAATACCACTGTAGCTGAGTTTTACATCCAGTGCCACCTCTCACATCACTTGGGGGAGCTTCGCGCCGAACGACAGTAAACAACAACCCCACCAGCAGGAACAGCCGAGACCTGCCTCCATCCTGATCAGCATCTCTTACTGAGAGCGAAATCCAAGCCCGTCAGGACTCGTTCTCGTCAGTTTCAGAAACAGGTCACTTTCTTCAACTTTATTTGTCTCCGACACATCACACGTGGCCTGAAACAGAAGATGCAACATGTACATCTTCCCTGACTCACAATAAGTTTTTCCCAACCATCTGTTAGGGATATTCCAAGTGCCAGCATTAATTATCGTGACAAGCTGAGTTACGAATCAGAGAGGAGTTTAATCATTTTCCTTCCTTCAAAATCTGCGCAGTCTTTTTTACTTTTGTTACACACGTCAGGAGTACTGTTGAAAGAAGTTTACAATTTGGCTGGTTTTAATTTCCCCAGGAGAGGCCAGGGAAGTAAAGAGGGGGGAGAATGGGAAAGGATATTCTGAAAAGCACCTTTAAAGTGCTTTGGCAGTCACATCAATCGTCACTTCATCAGCCTGTTCTAATTCCACAGGAAACTACAACCACAGCACAAACAAGTGAGTCAGTGGAACCAGACAAACCTCTGTGCTTACTTTGCAAACATAAGGGATGTTGGCAGGACGCTGGAGCAGGGATCCAATCGCAGACCCAATGATATTAATTGAGTAACAAATCCTGAGGTGCAAACAAAGTCGGCGTCAAAGTTCAGCAGAGATCAAAACATCCAGAGAAATCCCAAAACCAGAATGGGTTTCCTCTGGCAGAGTCGATATTCAGACAGAGTACGGATACAAATGCTGGAAAGGCTCAGGAAAACTCATTGGCACAATCTGACAACAAACAGGTGAAAACACAGGACTGAAATACACTGAGCAATAAACAGAGAGGCAGATGATAGGTGGAGCTCAATGAGACACAGGTGGCAGCAATACAGGTAATAATGAGAAACAGATGAGAGACGGAGTACTCAGTGATACAGGGGCCGGAGTAGAGCAGGAGCGGGGTCAGGAGCACACGGCAATACAAAACCACAGACTGACAGCTAGGGGGAAACTCACAAAAAGACAGTTCAACTGGAGGTACTGACAGGATGTTGTTTTTTTGAACATGGAGTAATAACTCTTTGCCTTGTGTGAAAGTGACCAGGTACACCAAGAGCGAAATGAGAGTTGTCCATGAAACCATAAAACTATAGAACATAGGAGCAGAATTAGGCCATTCGGCCCATCATCTGCTCTGCCATTCCATCATTTCTCACCACCCGATTCTCCTGCCATCTTCCCATCACCTTTGACACTCTTACTAATCAAGAACTTATCAAACTTCACTTTAAATATATCCAATGACTTGGCCTCCACAGCCATCGGCAATGAATTCCACAGGTCCACTACCCGCTGGTTAAAGCAATTTCTTCTCATCTCAATTCTAAAGGGACATCCTTCTATTCTGAGCCTGTGCCATGTGGTCCCAGACTCCCCCACTATTGAAAATATCCTCTCCACATCAACTCTGTCTAGGCTTTTCAATATTTGGCAGGTTTCAATAAAACCCTCCCTCATTCTTCTAAGCTCCGCATGTACAGGACATTAAATGTTCTTCATATGTTAACACGTTCATTTCTGGGATCAGTCTCATAAACTTCATCTGGACCAACTCCTAGGTCTTCATAAAGAGAAGGATTTTAATAGAATTCCATGCAGACAAGTGTGAGGTGTTGCACTTTGGAAGGACAACCCAGGGTAAGACTTGCACGGTGAGTGCCAAGTGCAGTAGAACAGAGAGATCTGGGAATACAGATCCTTATTTCATTGAAAGTGATATCACAGGTAGGTGGAGTCATAAAGAGAGCTTTTGGCATATTGGCCTTCATAAAACAAAGTACTGAGTACTGAAGTTGGGAGGTTATGTTGAAGTTGTATAAAATATCGGTGAGGTCTAATTTAGTGTGCAGCTTTGGTCACCTACCTGCATCAAAGATATTGATAAAGTTGAAAGAATGCAGAGAAAATTCACAAGGATGTTGCCAGGACATGTTTGTGGGCTGAAGGGCCTGTATTGTGCTGTAGGTTTTCTATGTTTCTGTATTTATCTGAATTATAGGGAAAGGTTGAATGGGTTAGTGCTTTACTCCCTAGAGTATAGGAGAACGTGAGGAAATTTGATACAAGTATACAAAATTATGAGGGATATAGAGAGGGTAAATACAAGCAGGCTTTTCCTATTGAACTTGGGTGAGACTGGAACTAGAGGTCATGGTTAAGGGCGAAAGTTGAAATGCTTAAGGGGAACATGAGGGGCAGTTTCTTCACTCAGAGGCTGGTGAGAGTGTGGAACGAGCTGCCGGTGGAAAGTGGAGGATGTGGGTTTAATTTCAACATTTGAGTGAAATTTGGATAGGTACATGGATGGGGGTGTATGGAACGCTGTGATTCAGGTGCAGTTCAATGGGACTAGGCAGATTAATAGTGTGGCATGAACTAGATGGACCGAAGGATCTATTTCTGTGCCGTTGTGTTCTATGACTCTGTGGCTCGAAGGTCTACATTGACCTTTCGCCTTCAATAAAACAAATGTGGGCTTCAAAATTTAATTAAAGAACAAGTTTCTAAAAAAAATTAATAAGATAAAAACCAGGAAATAGGAAAGCAAAATGGAAAGGAAAGATAAAACTAACAGAACAAAAAATACATAAATATTGTTGCCTTGAATGTCATTTCTATAATGTAAATTCATTCAGCCTCACAACTGTCATCAGCAATATGACATTGCTAACTAGGTAGAGGACTGATAAAACGTGTTTGGCCTGATCTGGGTAGCAAATGAATATCTTATCTTTCAGCTGCTGCCACTGGATCTAAGATCAAAATTTTTTGTGCGCCTTTGTGGAGAGAGAGATAAGTTTGTAAGTCGAGAAAGGAACTGGATAAATACGGAATGGAAAAAGAATCTACAGAGCTACCAGGAGCAGGGAGAGTGTAAAATATGTAACTGTTCGTTCAAAGGTGTATTAGATAGAGTTAAGATACAGGTCAGAAGTATATGGCCAGGTACAGTACATCAATGCCAGGAGTTTAGAGGGATATGGGCCAAGTGCTGGGAAATGGCATTAGCTTGACAGTACTGTACATCTCGGTCAGCCTGGACCAGTACAGGCAGAAAGGCCCTTATTTCTGTGCTATGACTTTACAACTCCAGAAAAACAGAACATGAGGGAAACAATTAGTGGTCGGGCAGCATCTGTCGGAAGAGAAGCAGAGTTAATGTTTCAGGACTGAGAACCTCTGGCAGAACCAGGGAATGGAGAAAACAAAGTTTTAGTACTAGAGAGGTGAGGGGAGAGGTGGGGGATGGTAGGACTGTGGTTTGGCTCAGTGTTTCTCTCCAGTAGTAAAGTCTGACCTGCTGTGTATGAGCGTCAGCTCTGCCAATAACCATACACCCCACAAAGAGGCATAACTTGCATGTAACTAGCACATTGATGAGATTGGTCCCACCCTATCAGATATTTCCTATGTCCTGTCCATCCCTCCTCCAATTTCACTGCAACTAAACTTATTCTCTCTGTCTCTCAGCTGTGATATAGTGCCGTGAATCCCATTAATCCCATCCTTTTTACAGCTTCACCACAACTATTCTCTTTTCCAGCTGAAACATTAATAGCTTCTCCCTCGGTAGAGATCGTTAAGAGCACCAAGTTTCTTGGTGTTCACCTGGCGGAGAATCTCGCCTGGTCCCTCAACACCAGCTCCATAGCAAAGAAAGCCCAGCAGCGTCTCTACTTTCTACAAAGGCAGAGGAAAGTCCATCTCCCACCCCTCATCCTCATCACATTCTACAGGGGTTGTATTGAGAGCATCCTGAGCAGCTGTATCACTGCCTGGTTCGGAAATTGCACCATCTCGGATCGCAAGACCCTGCAGCGGATAGTGAGATCAGCTGAGAAGATCATCGGGGTCTCTCTTCCCGCCATCACGGACATTTACACTACACGCTGCATCCACAAAGGAAACAGCATTATGAAGGACCCCACGCACCCCTCATACAAACTCTTCTCCCTCCTGCTGTCTGGGAAAAGTCTCCGAAGCATTCGGGCTCTCACAACCAGACTATGTAACAGTTTCTTCCCCCAAGCTATCAGACTCCTCAATACCCAGAGCCTGGACTGACACCTTACTGCCCTATTGTCCTGTTTATTATTTATTGTAATGCCTGCACTGTTTTTGTGCACTTTATGCAGTCCTGGGTAGGTCTGTAGTCTAGTGTAGTTGTTTTTTTTTCCTCTGTGTCGTTTTTTTACATAGTTCAGTCTAGTTTTTGTAATGTGTCATGTAACACCATGGTCCTGAAAAACGTTGTCTCATTTTTACTATGTACTGTACCAGCAGTTATGGTTGAAATGACAATAAAAGTGACTTGACTCGACTTTCCACAGATGCGGTCTGACCTGTAGAGAGTTTCCATCAGTTTCTGCTTTTATTTCACATATATAGAATCTGCAGGGTTTTTTTAAATGTTCTGCTCCCTCAAAAAGCTGGGATAGGCACATGGGCTGAATGGCCTCCTGCATTGTGAGATTCTCTAAGCAGAGGTAGGCTTAGGCTATGGGCAGCACAGGGGGCAGACTCATCCTACCACACCTCCACTCCAGTGCTACCTCCTTTCATAGCTCTTCCTGCACAAAACTGTCCCATTCCCTGACGTGGCAAGATGCCAAGTCTCCTCGGTTCAGTGTCCAAGTGTGGAGGAAGATCCATCTTGGTCCTGAACACTGAGAAACTCATGCTGATGCAAGATCTGGGGAAAGTTAGTCAGTAAGAGAAACTATCCCTCCAGAAATGAAACGCAAACACGTGCATCGCATTCTACCACTGCCAAAGTGAAAATGATAAAGATATGCATTTAGCTCTTGAGGCACTTTCCTTAGCTAAATTCTCCTATCTCTTAGAAGCCATGAAGTCCTACCAATAGAGAACCCCTTAGGAGAACACCATACTCAACTTGAGTGACCACATTAAAACATGTAAGAATATCAGTGATAGAGCCTGTGGGAAACTGATGGGAACATGAGGAAAATAAGTTGGAATTAATAAAGGACTGGTGCAAATGAGGGCTTGGTGTTTAGTATGAATATGATGGGCCGAAGGATCTGTCCCATGCTGTGTGAGTTTATGACTGCTTTGGTATTCAATAAATGAGAACAAAAAGAAACTTTTCCTGAAAGGAACATTTTAAACTGGAGGAAAGTAATTATACAGACCTTCGCTAGATAGACCAGACAATTTCCTTCAGTGATGTCTAAATATTAGTCAGGCCATTCTCCTTTGAACTAAAGCCTTGATATCATTTACATTCACTTCAGCTTAATGGTACATCTGACATACAGTGTCTTTGATAGAGCAACAATCCCATTTACTGTACTGAAATGTCACCTTTGATTATCTACTCTGGGTCTCAGAAAGTACATGTGGAGTGGTAAATAATTAAATGCAGAAAACTGGACGTATATATTTGTACTTGAGAAATTGAACAAAGGGACCAGTTCCTAATGAAAACTACATTATAATGAACACTTGCTCTGCCAGCGAAGGTATAATAAGTTACCGTAATAAATGTAAGACCTTATTTCATTTTGGTATCATAAATCTCTGAAGGTACATTGTTCAGCAAATGCCATCATCTGAAGCTTTTTTTTATTTGCAGGACCTGTAATAGAAAGACCAGCATTTACCTCTCATCCCTATTTACCTTTCACATGTCCGGTTTGAAGGATTATTTTAGAGAGCTTCTCAGATTCAACCCTCAATTCTAGGTAGTTCCAGAATCGCATACCAAGAGATGTGTACGGCTGACAGATTACTCCCTGTGACACTCGTGGACCAGATTAAATTTTATAAGGATCTGGTAGTTCTGTGGTCACTATTTTTATTTCTTCATGCCTGATTATTAACAAAAATTTAATGTCACTGCTGCTGTGGGGATCGGAACTCAGGTCTGTGGTCCAGAGGTCGAATCGTTTAGCCATGGAGCCGTTACTGAATGTGAACCCGTTACATCATAGAACATGGAACAATAGAGCACAGGAATACGCCCTTCAGCACAAGCTATCATGCCAAAGTAATTAAATTATCAAATGCCCAACTAACGTAATCCCTTCTACCTAGTGTCCATATCCTTACATTTTCAGCACATCCATGTGCCTCCTGAACACCTCAGTTGGAGTTGCCGCCACCACAACCCTTGGTAGCACTTCCAGACACCCAGCCCTCACTCTCGGTGTAAGCAACTTGTCCCACACATCCACCTGCTCTGCACTTTCTCTGTAGATGTTACACTTCATTCTGCATTCTGTTATTGTTTTCCCTTGTACCACCTCAGTGTACGGTTGTATCTGTATGAACAGTCAACAAGACAAGGTTTTCACTGGACCGTGTTCTAACTCAGTGTACAGTTGTTATCTGTATGAACAGTGAACAAGACAGCGTTTTCTCTGGACCGTGTTCTAACTCAGTGTACAGTTGTATCTGTATGAACAGTGAACAAGACAGCATTTTCACTGGACCGTGTTCTAACTCAGTGTACGGGTGTATCTGTATGAACAGTCAACAAGACAGGGTTTTCACTGGACCGTGTTCTAACCCAGTGTACGGCTGTATCTGTATGAACAGTCAACAAGACAGGGTTTTCACTGGACCGTGTTCTAACCCAGTGTACGGTTGTATCTGTATGAACAGTCAACAAGACAAGGTTTTCACTGGACCGTGTTCTAACTCAGTGTACGGTTGTATCTGTATGAACAGTGAACAAGACAGGGTTTTCACTGGACCGTGTTCTAACTCAGTGTACGGTTGTATCTGTATGAACAGTGAACAAGACAGGGTTTTCACTGGACCGTGTTCTAACCCAGTGTACAGTTGTATCTGTATGAACAGTGAACAAGACAGGGTTTTCTCTGGACCGTGTTCTAACTCAGTGTACGGTTGTATCTGTATGAACAGTGAACAAGACAGGGTTTTCACTGGACCGTGTACCACCTCAGTGTACGGTTGTATCTGTATGAACAGTGAACAAGACAGGGTTTTCACTGGACCGTGTTCTAACTCAGTGTACGGTTGTATCTGTATGAACAGTGAACAAGACAAGGTTTTCACTGGACCGTGTACCACCTCAGTGTACGGTTGTATCTGTATGAACAGTGAACAAGACAGGGTTTTCACTGGACCGTGTACCACCTCAGTGTACGGTTGTATCTGTATGAACAGTGAACAAGACAAGGTTTTCACTGGACCGTGTACCACCTCAGTGTACGGTTGTATCTGTATGAACAGTGAACAAGACAGGGTTTTCACTGGACCGTGTTCTAACTCAGTGTACGGTTGTATCTGTATGAACAGTCAACAAGACAGGGTTTTCACTGGACCGTGTTCTAACCCAGTGTACAGTTGTATCTGTATGAACAGTCAACAAGACAAGGTTTTCACTGGACCGTGTTCTAACTCAGTGTACGGGTGTATCTGTATGAACAGTCAACAAGACAAGGTTTTCACTGGACCGTGTACCACCTCAGTGTACGGTTGTATCTGTATGAACAGTGAACAAGACAGGGTTTTCACTGGACCGTGTTCTAACTCAGTGTACAGTTGTATCTGTATGAACAGTGAACAAGACTGGGTTTTCACTGGACCGTGTTCTAACTCAGTGTACAGTTGTATCTGTATGAACAGTGAACAAGACAGGGTTTTCACTGGACCGTGTTCTAACTCAGTGTACGGGTGTATCTGTATGAACAGTGAACAAGACAGGGTTTTCACTGGACCGTGTTCTAACTCAGTGTACGGTTGTATCTGTATGAACAGTGAACAAGACAGGGTTTTCACTGGACTGTGTTCTAACTCAGTGTACGGTTGTATCTGTATGAACAGTGAACAAGACAGGGTTTTCACTGGACTGTGTTCTAACTCAGTGTACGGTTGTATCTGTATGAACAGTGAACAAGACAGGGTTTTCACTGGACCGTGTTCTAACTCAGTGTACGGGTGTATCTGTATGAACAGTCAACAAGACAAGGTTTTCACTGGACCGTGTTCTAACTCAGTGTACGGGTGTATCTGTATGAACAGTGAACAAGACAAGGTTTTCACTGGACCGTGTTCTAACTCAGTGTACGGGTGTATCTGTATGAACAGTGAACAAGACAGGGTTTTCACTGGACCGTGTTCTAACTCAGTGTACAGTTGTTATCTGTATGAACAGTGAACAAGACAGCGTTTTCTCTGGACCGTGTTCTAACTCAGTGTACAGTTGTATCTGTATGAACAGTGAACAAGACAGCGTTTTCACTGGACCGTGTTCTAACTCAGTGTACGGTTGTATCTGTATGAACAGTGAACAAGACAGGGTTTTCACTGGACCGTGTTCTAACTCAGTGTATGGTTGTATCTGTATGAACAGTCAACAAGACAAGGTTTTCACTGGACCGTGTTCTAACTCAGTGTACGGTTGTATCTGTATGAACAGTGAACAAGACAGGGTTTTCACTGGACCGTGTTCTAACTCAGTGTACAGTTGTATCTGTATGAACAGTCAACAAGACAAGGTTTTCACTGGACCGTGTTCTAACTCAGTGTACGGGTGTATCTGTATGAACAGTCAACAAGACAAGGTTTTCACTGGACCGTGTACCACCTCAGTGTACGGTTGTATCTGTATGAACAGTCAACAAGACAAGGTTTTCACTGGACCGTGTTCTAACTCAGTGTACGGGTGTATCTGTATGAACAGTGAACAAGACAGGGTTTTCACTGGACCTTGTTCTAACTCAGTGTACAGTTGTTATCTGTATGAACAGTGAACAAGACAGCGTTTTCTCTGGACCGTGTTCTAACTCAGTGTACAGTTGTATCTGTATGAACAGTGAACAAGACAGGGTTTTCACTGGACCGTGTTCTAACTCAGTGTACGGGTGTATCTGTATGAACAGTGAACAAGACAGGGTTTTCACTGGACCGTGTTCTAACTCAGTGTATGGTTGTATCTGTATGAACAGTCAACAAGACAAGGTTTTCACTGGACCGTGTTCTAACTCAGTGTACGGGTGTATCTGTATGAACAGTCAACAAGACAAGGTTTTCACTGGACCGTGTACCACCTCAGTGTACGGTTGTATCTGTATGAACAGTCAACAAGACAAGGTTTTCACTGGACCGTGTTCTAACTCAGTGTACGGGTGTATCTGTATGAACAGTGAACAAGACAGGGTTTTCACTGGACCGTGTTCTAACTCAGTGTACAGTTGTTATCTGTATGAACAGTGAACAAGACTGGGTTTTCACTGGACCGTGTTCTAACTCAGTGTACGGGTGTATCTGTATGAACAGTCAACAAGACAAGGTTTTCACTGGACCGTGTACCACCTCAGTGTACGGTTGTATCTGTATGAACAGTCAACAAGACAAGGTTTTCACTGGACCGTGTTCTAACTCAGTGTACGGGTGTATCTGTATGAACAGTGAACAAGACAGGGTTTTCACTGGACCGTGTTCTAACTCAGTGTACGGTTGTATCTGTATGAACAGTCAACAAGACAAGGTTTTCACTGGACCGTGTTCTAACTCAGTGTACGGTTGTATCTGTATGAACAGTGAACAAGACAGGGTTTTCACTGGACCGTGTTCTAACTCAGTGTACGGGTGTATCTGTATGAACAGTGAACAAGACAGGGTTTTCACTGGACCGTGTTCTAACTCAGTGTATGGTTGTATCTGTATGAACAGTCAACAAGACAAGGTTTTCACTGGACCGTGTTCTAACTCAGTGTACGGGTGTATCTGTATGAACAGTGAACAAGACAGGGTTTTCACTGGACCGTGTACCACCCCAGTGTACGGTTGTATCTGTATGAACAGTGAACAAGACAGGGTTTTCACTGGACCTCAGTACATGGATTATAGAACAATATGTGGATACAGGCCTTTCAGCCCAACAAGTCTTTACTGACCATGGTGCTACACAGTTGTCCCAATTTCCTGCTTTTGGCCCATATCCCTCTCAGCCCCGGCCCATTATGTACTTATCTAACTGCTTTGTAAATTATATTTGAGTGTATTATTAGCATATTATATATAGTGAATTGTGTACTATCCAATGTAAGTGTATATAGTGCCCCTCACATTTCCTTTGAACCTTGTCACACAGTCACTCTGTGAACATCTGAACTCCGCACACAGACAGCACCCAAGGACAGGATCGAACCCTCATCTCTGACACTGAGGCAGTGGCTCGACCCAGTTTTTGGTTCATTTCAGCTGGTGGAGAATGAGGGGCATTGTTATGCTGGTGAACCATCCCCTGGCCCCTGCAAATACAGCAAGACACCAAGGCAAACCCTTCCCAGGAATGAGAGATGGGGAACTCATCCCAAACCTCATGGGACAGGATCACGCGTCAATCTGACAGGCAGAGGCCTCCGCTGTTGATCTGGCGATGGGAATTTGCATTCCCAGAATGGCAGCTTGGAACTTAAATGCAAGAATTAACCCGGACCTCAAAAAAATTTGGTAAACAATAAAATCAGCAGTTTCTCATGAAAACCCATCTGGTTCAGTCATGTCATTCATTGATGGAAATCTGCCATCTTCAACCAGCCTGGCACTGAGACATTGAGAGATACAACAGTGAAGATGCCATACAACCATATAACCATATAACAATTACAGCACAGAAACAGGCCATCTCGGCCCTTCTAGTCCGTGCCAAAAGCTTACTCTCAACCTAGTCCCACTGACCCGCACTCAGCCCAAAACCCTCCATTCCTGCCCATATACCTATCCAATTTTACTTTAAATGACAATACTGAACCTGCCTCTACCACTTCTACTGGAAGCTCGTTCCACACAGCTACTACTCTCTGAGTAAAGAAGTTCCCCCTCATGTTACCGCTAAACTTTTGCCCCTTAACTCTCATGTCCTCTTGTTTGAATCTCCCCTACTCTCAATGGAAAAAGCCTATCCACATCAACTCTATCTATCCCACTCATAATTTTAAATACCTCTATCAAGTCCCCCCCCCCCACAACCTTCTACGCTCCAAAGAATAAAGACCTAACTTTTTCAACCATTCTCTGTAACTTAGGTGCTGAAACCCAGGTAACATTCTGGTAAATCTTCTCTGTACTCTATTTTGTTGACATCTTTCCTATAATTCAGTGACCAGAACTGTACACAATACTCCAAATCTGGCCTTACCAATGCCTTGTACAATTTTAACATTACATCCCAACTCCTATACTCAATGCTCTGATTTATAAAGGCCAGTATACCAAAAGCTTTCTTCACCACCCTATCCACATGAGATTCCACCTTCAGGGAACTATGCACCATTATTCCTAGATCACTCAGTTCTACTGCATTCTTCAATGCCCTACCATTTACCATGTATGTCCTATTTGGATTATTCCTACCAAAATGTAGCACCTCACACTTATCCGCATTAAACTCCATCTGCCATCTTTCAGCCCATTCTTCCAACTGGCCTAAATCTCTCTGCAAGCTTTGAAAATCTACTTCACTATCCACAACGCCACCTACCTTAGTATCATCTGCATACTTACTAATCCAATTTACCACCCCATCATCCAGATCATTATTGTATATAACAAACAACATGCGACCCAGTACAGATCCCTGAGGCACACCACTAGTCACCAGCCTCCAACCTGACAAACAGTTATCCACCACTACTCTCTGGCATCTCCCATCCAGCCACTGTTGAATCCATTTTACTACTTCAGTATTATTACCTAACAATTGAACCTTCCTAACTAACCTTCCATGTGGAACCTTGTCAAAGTCCTTACTTAAGTCCTTATAGACAACATCCACTGCTTTACCATCGTCAACTTTCCTAGAAACCTCTTCAAAAATTTCAATTTGTCAAACATGACCTTCTACGCACAAATCCATGTTAACTGTTCCTAATCAGACCCTGTCTATCCAGATAATTATATATACCTTCTCTAAGAATACTTTCCATTAATTTACCCACCACTGACGTCAAACTTGCAGGCTGATAATTGCTAGGTTTACTCTTAGAACCCTTTTTAAACAATGGAACCACATGAGTAATACGCCAATCCTCTGGCACCATCCCCGTTTCTAATTACATTTGAAATATTTCTGTCAGAGCCCCTGCTATTTCTACACTAACTTCCCACGAGGTCCTAGGGAATATCCTGTCAGGACCTGGATACTTACCAATTTTATATTCCTTAAAAGCGCCAGGACTTCCTCTTCTTTAATCATCATCGTTTCCATAACTTCCCTACTTGTTTCCCTTACCTTACACAATTCAATATCCTTCTCCTTAGTGAATACCAAAGAAAAGAAATTGTTCAAAATCTCCCCCATCTCTTTCGGTTCCACACATAGCTGTCCACTCTGATTCTCTAAGGGACCAATTTTATCCCTCACTATCCTTTTGCTATTAATATAACTATAGAAACCCTTTGGATTTATTTTCACCTTACTTGCCAAAGCAACCTCGTATCTTCTTCTAGCTTTTCTAATTTCTTTCTTAAGATTCTTTTTACATTCTTTATATTCCTCGAGCACCTCATTTACTCCATGCTGCCTATATTTATTGTAGATATCTCTCTTTTTCCGAACCAAGTTTCCAATATCCCTTGAAAACCATGGCGCTCTCAAACTTTTAACCTCTCCTTTCAACCTAACAGGAACATAAAGATTCTGTACCCTCAAAATTTCCCTTGGCTCTTTGACCGACACCCATTTCCACAAACCCTTCATCACTGTAATTTCCTCAGATCCAACAATTCACCTACACATTCGGGGCTTTTCCAAATGGCAATCCTGAGCTGCAAAGTCCTTGGGAACGTGGGAGGGATCCAGAGGACGTGGTGAGGAACGGCTGGGGCAAAGGAGTGCACAAATGCACACAGAGAGCACCCCAGGTCAGGATCCAACCTGGCTCTCTGGCACCGAGAGGCAGCGACTCGACCAGCTGTGCCCCTGTGCCACCATGTATGTGTGTGACTCCAGAATCACCGACACTGTTGATCCCAGATTCTTAACAGTCCCGTTATCCCACTGCAGTAGATGGGGAGCTTGCTTCCTCTGATAGTTCAAGATTACTCCACTGGGTGGAAAATGCAGTGAGACGTGGAGTGATGAAGTCCTGGGGCACAGAAAGAGACCATTTGGCCCATCACATCCATGCTCCCTTTCTTTCCCCAAATACACTAATCCCATTTGTCCACATTAATTCTGTGGCCCAAGACTTGCCTATTTGAATATCTGACTTCTACAGTATGCTGTGCCTCTGAAAGAGTCAGATCTATTAATCACATGTACATCAAAACAATCAGTGAGATGTGTCACCCATCCAACACACCCAGGGATGTGCTGGCAACAACTCAAGTATTGCCAAGCTCCCAGTGCCAACGTAGCATCCCCACAACGTTCAGTGGGAGAACACAAGAGAACTAAACAAGATAGCAGCGAAACAAGCTCGTTTCCCACGATGACACATAAAACCACGGAGATTGCATCTGACTGCACCGTCCCCTCTGGCACCGCATTCCAGATATCAACCCCTTTCACTCTAAAACAAAATATCCTTCAATGCCCTTTAACAATCCTTCCTTTGGCACTTGTTTTTGCTTCTGACTATCCGCCCTATCTAATTCATTCATAATCTTGTACACTTGTAGTACACATATCTGAAAAATGTATAACGAATGCATCACCATTTAAATATACAAGTGCAAACCAGCAGGTTATCAACGAATTTCAATCTCTACAAGACACTGTGATGGATTCACACAGCTCCTGGCACAATGCAGGTAATTGGAGCTTCTCCAATAAATAAAATTCTGCAGAACAACTCAACAATGGGCTGCAGCTCATTCTGTATTAAACAGTTACGTTTCAATTGAGTCCCGATGTGCTTCTGCAGAAACATTTACTGCATTTGAAGCAGATGGTTATCGATCCTGGGAAGTCCAAAGCGGTGAGGTTCATGACAGGGAACCGGTCTGACAAAAGCTGATAAAAGATAGCCGGCAATCAATGCATCTGGTAAAGACTATTAAATGTTGTGTCACCTGGCTCAGTTAGAGAGGCGATGCTGAGTTCATCAGTCAGAAAGGAATGCAATTATTTCATATTTCTGATCCTGGTAAAGCTGTCAACTGATCAATAGTCATCACTTAGTGGGTCTGCTACATCCTCCACTGTTGAGAAGGGAGACACAGAGAGATTCCAGCCTTCATTATTTCTGCAGGGACGGTAGGTAATTGCGAGACAATAATCAGAGGCAGGTGGGACTTTCCCCTGTCAGAGGGAGCATCGTACTTGTACGTCAGCACTTCGGCAAGACCACAGTATCTCTTACAGAGCAACACACACAAGATGGAGGAACTCAGCAGGGCAGGCAGCGTCTATGGAAAGGAGCGTGTGTTGCTTTGGATTTCCAGCATCTGCAGATGTTCATGTGTTTGTCATCACTTTTAGAGTGTCATCTGCTTCTGAGTAGGAAAAGTACTCCATACGTGGTGTCCAGTGGATGAAAGGCTTGGACTGTCTTTTTTATCCATCTACCTTGACTGATTGGTTTATCTATTGTTTTATTGATTGGTTACAGGCCCTTCCAGCCCAATGAGTTTGCACTGCCGATTATCATCCATGTGATCATTTAACCTACAATCCATATGTCTTTGGACTGTGGGAGGAAACCGGAGCACCCAGAGGAAACCCACGCAGTCACGGGGAGAACGTACAAACTCCTCCCAGACAGCGATGGGATTTGAACCCGGGTCCCCGGTAGTGCAATAGTATACAGTCAGCACTACGCTACCATGGTGCCCCTAAGCCCACGCGGTCATGATTGCCTTATTAAAAACCTTTCCGAATCAGAGAGCCAGAGCGGGAACATTTTGTTCAACTTGTTGTTTAAGGACTTTGACATCAGCGTTGTCTGATTGAAAGCACTGACCCTGCACTTGTTCAGACACAGTGTGGCTGCCTACACCTCCTCCTGCACTTCCACCTCCTCCCCTCGTGTCCCTTCATCTCAGAATCAATCAGGTTCATTATCACCGGCAAGCGTCGTGAAATTTGTTCCCTTACTTCCTCCTGCAACAGCATACCCACAGTTGTTTATTCTCAGACATTATGTTCTCCCCTCGATTTACCTTCCCCCTCTCTCCTCATCTTTCTACACATGTTAAAAGGGTGCTATGCTCAAAGCAGTTTGTGGCTAAGCTGAAAGTCTGTCCGTCTCCCCTCTCCCACTGGGCAGAAGATACAAAAGCCTGCAAGCATTCACCACCAGGCTGAGAGACAGCTTCTATCCTGTTACTATCAGACTACTGAATGGTCCTCTTGTACAATAAGAGAGGCTCCTGACCTCACAATCTACCTCATTATGACCTTGTACCTTACTGGCTGCCTACACGGCACTTTCTCTGTCTCTGCCACACTTCATTCTGCATTTTGTTATTGTTTTAACTTGTTCGACCTCAATGCATTGTGGAATGAATTGACCTCAGAATTGGGTTTACGAATACTGATCTGTACGAACAGTGTGCAGGACAAGCTTTTCACTCTCTCTCTGTACAGGTGACAATAATAAACCACTTCCACGTGCTAGCTTCCAAGGCCGTTGCCTCAGTCACATTCCCTCACTTAACCCCCCATAATCTTTACTTTTTCACTTCCCACCACCCAACTCTCCTTCCACCAACCACTCGAGAGATAATGTCAGGTGGTCAGTTAACCCTCGCCTGTCAACTCTTCGTTACCCCACTCCCACCACCCAACTCTCCTTCTACCGACCACACGGGAGGCAATGTCAGTTAACCCTCCCGCACATCTTTGGGATGTGGGAGGAATCAGAGTACCTGGAGGAACCTACCTCACATCGTCACAAGGAGAACAAGCAAACTCCACATTGAGGGTGGAATGGTAACGTAGCTGTTAGTGGAACTCTGTCACAGTGCCAGTGACCCTAGTTCAATTCCACTGCTGTCTGTAAGGAGATTGTACGTTCTCCCCACGACCATGTCAGTTTTCTCTGGGTGTTCCGGTCTTCTCTCACATTCACTAGACGTGCAGGTTAATTGGGCAGTGTGAGCTCATTGGACCAGAGGGCCTGTTACTGGGCTGTTTCTCTAAAATGAAATCCACACAGAGAGCTCCAGAGGTCAGGACTGAACCCAGGTCACTGAAGCTGACAGACAGCAGCTCCACCTGCTGTACCATCACGTGGAACTGAAGATAACTTTCTTCCCCTCCGGCATTTGAAGGGGTTGAAGATGCCTGTGCATGAACCCATTACAGTGACATTGTCCTTGAATACTGATCCCCGAATGGTCTCGACAGGGTGAGATCTTCATCCAGAGGCACTGAACCCATTACAGTGACGTTGTCCTTGAATACTGATCCCCGAGTGAGTACAACTTAGAAAGGTGTCATTGGCTATGAAGTATATTCATACGTTCTCAAACTGGGAAAGGTGCTACAGAAATGCAGCCTTTTCCTTTCCCAAGGATGTTATGAACAATTCATTCAGAATACTATATTACTTACTCAGTGTTGGTGGGGATGGGGGAGGAAGGAGAGAGGGGGAATGAGAGAAAATAGGGAAAAAGAGAAAGGAAGAGAGAGACATGGACAACCGGAATGAGAGAAGTGGAGAAAGAGAGGGAATGGGACTAAGAGACAGGGAAAGGGAGAGGGGAGAGATTGGGGAAGAAAGAGGGGAGGGAGAATGGGAAGATGGAAATCAGATAGAGAGAGAGAGAGGCAAAGACAAAGAGAAGGGGAGTGATAGAAAGAGGGAAAGGAAGAGAAACAGGAACCGAGTTAAATGGGGAAAGAGAGGGCCTCCCATCGCCACCAGCATCCTCATGAAAACCTCAAATGTGTTTCAACATTTGCTTTTGGTGATCAGCTAACTCTCAATGGAGAGCTTGCTGTCCCAAACAGTGTCTGCAGATCACCCGGCAGAGAGGTTCCCCGGGACAACAACCCGACACACGGACACGGAGATGGAGAGTTTGCTGCCCCAGATGTGACGTTATCTCTGGTACACTCTGTGTGACACATTCACTTCACAGACAAACAGTATCTGCAGATCACCCGGCAGAGAGGTTCCCCGGGACAACATCCTGACACACGGACACGGAGATGGAGAGTTTGCTGTCCCAAACAGTGTCTGCAGATCACCCGGCAGAGAGGTTCCCCGGGACAACATCCTGACACACGGTCACGGAGATGGAGAGTTTGCTGTCCCAGATTCACTTCACAGACAAACAGTGTCTGCAGATCACCCGGCAGAGTGGTTTCCCGGGACAACATCCTGACACACGGACACGGACACGGAGATGGAGAGTTTGCTGTCCCAGATTCACTTCACAGACAAACAGTGTCTGCAGATCACCCGGCAGAGTGGTTTCCCGGGACAACATCCTGACACACGGACACGGACACGGAGATGGAGAGTTTGCTGCCCCAGATGTGACGTTGTCTCTGGTACACTCTGTGTGACACATTCACTTCACAGACAAACAGTGTCTGCAGATCACCCGGCAGAGAGGTTCGCCGGGACAACATCCTGACACACGGACACCTGCAGGAAACGATGACAGGAAGAGGATAGCCACATCCTGTCCTTCTCTTTGAGCGCTCAGCAAACTGTGGAACTGCAATACGAAGGGACATTTCAAACGGGGGTGGTAATTGCAATCCGCGTTGCTTTCAAACACTGCTTCTACACGAATGCATCAAAACATGTCAAGCCTTCACCACAGCTCTCTCTGCCTCTCAGTGTACTCTGCTGCTTATCTGCTCTCATGCTTCGTTGAACACTGTATCTTGATTTCCCTGAACGCCACAACAACATAACTAGTATTGACGTTGGTATCTGCATCAACACACGAGGCTCTGGCTATAATACCGTTGCTAATTTCTAAGCTGTCACAGTAACAGAAAAGTCAACAGAAAGTGCTGAACACAGCCCAGGCAAAGCCCTCCCCACCACTGAGCACATCCACAAGAGAGCAGCGTCCGTCATCAAGGACCCCCACCATTCAGGTCTCGCCCATTTCTCTCTGCTTCCATCGGGAAGGAAGTACAGGAGCCTTCGGTCCCACACCAGCAAGATCAGGAACAGTTATTACCTTCAGCTGTCAGGCTTCACTCACCTCAACAGTGCACCGATTCCACAACCTATGGACTCACTTTCAAGGACTCTACAACTCATGCTCTCAGTGCTGTTTATTTAGTTACCTATTTGGATTTCCACACTTTGTCTGTCAGTCTTTGTTTCAGTGTATTCTTTACATTGATTCTGTATTGCTTCTTTTCCCCTACATGCCTGCAAGAAAATGAATCTCAGGTAGAAGATGCTGACATATTGAGGATAAACTTACTTTGAACTTTCCTGCTACGTGTACACATGAGGCTAATAAAACAGGGAATAATTGGCAAACAAAGTCTGCCGCAGAAATTAACTCGCTCTCTTCGAGGTCAGTTTTATTTGTCACGTATACATTGAGACATACAGTGAAATGCATCGTTTGCGCCAAGTCAAATCAGCGAGGATTGTGCTGGGCAGCTCGTGATTGTCACCACACTTCCGGTGCAACGCAGCATGTCCACAACCTTTACAGGTAATGTCACAGTCAAATATACGGTGACATTGAATCGTAGGATGAAACAGTGAGGAGGACATTCACTCCATCTTATTTTCCTACATTATTCAAGTTCATGTTTATTTGCTTTTAAGGTTATTGTCATGGTTCACATGCCTAGGGTATAATTATCATGAAAATTAGCTTGTGGTAGCAACAGCAGTATCATAAACATGTCCAACACAAATTGACACATATAATTTATACAGCAAGACAAACAAAAATAAAAATAAATAATGGGGGGCATGCTAGTGTAGCAGTTAGCACAACACTTTACAGCACCAGTGAGAGGGGTTCAATTCGCACTGATGTCTATAAGGAATTTGTACGATCTCCGTTGTGTGGGTTTCCACCAGATGCTCCGGTTTCCTCCCACATTCCAAAGATGTTCTGGTCAGGGTGAGTAAATAGTGGACACTACATTGGCACTGGAAGTGTGTGACCCTTGTGGGCTGCCCCAGAACATCCCAGACTCTTGACCCCTTTCACCGTATCTTTCGATGTACATGTAACAAATAAAGCCAAACTTTATCTGAACTGAGGGAAATGTGGTCCGAGTTGGAATTTGGTTCAGTAGAGTGGGGAAGAAGCTGCTGTTGAACCTTGAAGAGCAGATCTTCAGGCTCCTGCTCCTCCTACCTCACGGCAGCAGCGAGGAGAGGTCACCTTCCTGGGACATCGCCTCTTGTAGAGTCCTTGATGCTGGGCAGCGATAAACCAGTGACTGAGCCCAGCATTCATGATGAAGAAGACATCAAAGTGTTCTTCTGGTGTGAGCTGAATTTTAATCACAGAAGGCCCCCAATCAGGGAATCACTCCAAACTACAAATTCTACATACAGTCCGCATCTTTTCCCTGGCGCGGGAAGGACTAATACGAGGGGCACAATTTTAAGGTGGTTAGAGGGAAGCAAAGGAGGAATGATAGAGGTAATTTTTCTTACACAAGGTGGTAGATGCATGGAACAAGGTGCCAGGGATGGTGGCAGAGACAGACACATTACAGACATTTAACAGACTCTTAGTTTGGCACGTGGATGAAAGAAACACTGAGAGCCGTGTAGGAGGGAAGCGTTAAGATTGATATTGGAGTTGGTTAAAAGGTCGGCACAATATTGTGGGCCGAAGGGCCTATACTCTGCTGTCCTGTTCTAGATAGGTGTTGAGTATTTTTGCATTTTATTGGAGTGCACAGTTCTGCAACACCCCATCCCTCAGGGTTCGCTGGAATGTGGAACACAGGCAACTGGAATCTGACCAGCAGCCAGCAGCCTCGACCGGAGAGTCTGAGCTGTGAGGAGAGGCCACAGATCGCTTCCTCCGGAACGTCGGAAGGAAAAGCAACCTGACGGAAAAGTATAAAATTACAAGAGGCACAGGTCTTTCCTCAGGGTTAAATGTCAGATACCAGAGGGCATGTCTTTACGGAGAATGGGGGAACATTTTAAGGAGATTTACAAGTCACGGTTTATTTTACACAGACGGTGAGAGATGTCTGGAACGTGCTGCCAAGGGAGATGATGGAAGCAGACACAATAGCCACATTGAAGAGCCACTTAGACAGACAGGGGAGAGACCATCAACGATCAAGGATAAAGGATCAATTTTATTCCCCATATGCATTTACATGCATTAGGAATTTGCTGTGGTGTGTTGGTGTGACATGTAACAACACTCAACAACTGTAAGAAAAAAATATATAAAAAAATAAACTTAGTGATTGAAGTACAGATGTGGAATAAAATGAATACAAATACCAGGCTGTTTTTACAGTGTAAACAGCATTATCACGAGTGTTCACAGTACAGTGACTGACGTGTAAAATAGATGGGGGTGGGGTGGCTGACTAGAACAGTTGATCAGACTGACAGCCTGGGGGAAGGAGCTTTGAAAATGGTGCAAAGTTTTTTTGTTTTAATTGCACCAGAGACTTTCCAGAAGTGAGTTTATGGAAAGGGCAGTTTGCTGGGTGGGTCAGTAGGAAGAAGGCAGATGGGATTTCCACTTGGCATGATTAACTTATTATTATTTAATTATTTATGGTTTTATATTGCTATATTTCTTCACTATTCTTGGTTGGTGCGGCTGTAACGAAACCCAATTTCCCTCGGGATCAATAAAGTATGTCTGTCTGTCTGTCAGTTTTAATTGGAATCAGTGCCAGCACAGATATCACAGGCTGAAGGGCCTGTTCCTGTGTGATACTATTCGATGCTCTGTGTTCTCATTTCACGTCAGGGCATGCACTTTTCTCATTACTAACCTCAGTACAGGAGCCTGAAGAGACAGACTGAAAGTTTTAGGAACAACTTTTTCCCCTCCGCCATCAGACTCATGAACGGACATTAAACCCATGAACACTACCTCAGTATATTTGCTCTCTTTTTGCACGACTTGTATGCGCTCAGTGTTGTCATCGGGGACACACTTTGACTCTGTGTCAGCTGCTGTAGAGAAACTATCAACATGGACAAACTTCCATTTGACTGACTAACAAATAATGTATTTAAATGAAATACGGAACAAATTACAACACTGCCAGTACTGTTACAGTACTATAAAATTGTGCATTAGTTCCTAATAGTTACTGACGGAGGAATTAATCCAGTGTATGCTGCTGTGTTCTTTTGATTGACTGTAAATGAACAAAATCCATGCAGACACCTAGTGCAGATAATGGACTGCCCTCATTGAATGCCCTCGAGGAATGCACCCTCCAAATCTTCTCTTCCGTTGTAACATTCAAGATGATTGTCAATACCTTCAAACTCTTCGTAGTTCCTAAAAGTTGCAAAATCATTTCAATTTCACTCCTGGACATTTCTGGCATCTCCAAGCCTGAATGCTTGAAACTACTGTGAGCAAAACAGTTCTGAATTGTCTTACTGCTTATTTCTCACCAACTATCAGTGCCAAAAATCACTGCTTTTTGAACGCAAACACGTGCAACTGATGCTATTTAAAAACTGTTCACTTGAAGCACAAAGTATTGTCTACCAGCCAGGCAAGTACATGTGGTTGACACTAGTTCAGCAAGTCTCCTGTCCCAATTCAGCGGCAAAGTGTCTCAAATAAATGAAGGGAATCCCGGCTATTTTCTCGATTAGGTTTTGCTCTTTAAGAGTTCTCCCAAATAAGCAGTTGCCCAGTTAAATGGAATCCACTGCACTGCAAATTGCCTGCACCAAGGCCCAGGACTGAGTGATAAGGTTTGTGCTGAAGCCGTGTGCAGCCTCTGCAAGTGTTCTCAGGGGAAGCCTCACAGTCTCACACATTGCACAGAGTCTCTGTTCAAACCATGAACCATTGCTCAAGGGTTCAAGACAAAGAGGATGTGCTACTGTTAGATAACAGGAATAATATGACATATAATGAAAATATATACTGAATTCTTCTTATTTGAATTTTAAATAAATGAAACATGCATTGTGTTGAAATAAAACTCACCTCACTTTTCCCTTTAGAGAGACTGACAGGACTTGCTATTTATAGTGCACATATATTTCCTATCACAACAGTTCTGGACTCAGAAAACATCCAGTTTGGAATTCTAACATAAAAAGACTTTTAATTAATCTAATTAACATTCATAACCCATTAATCTGCTCAACCATTATGGCTTTCCAGGTTTTGAAAAGTAGGCTTCATGTTGTTTGAGCTATAAATATGGTGTGCCTCACACAGATTTTGCATGGCCTAGTTATTTCCCTGCCCTCTCGTTAGTCTCCCTGTCTAACGTAGATTAAACCTGTGGTGAAGAGAGGGATTTCACTATCAGGGTACTATGTATCCAACACTGCATGAAGGAACTTGCTCAGTAAAAAGCAGACAGAGTTTGAAGATCAAAGATTATTTCGAACTGGAAGTTCAAATACAGAGACTCTAGTCAAGATGGCGCCAGTGAACGATTCCTCAGGTAATCAATTACTTCAGTTTTTCTACATCTGCTACTTATTCTTTTTATCTTAGTGCTGTTTTTGAAACTGTTGGAGCCTGGGTCTGTAGCTTGATTGCGTGAGCCAGCGCGCTGCTGTCCCTGAGAGAACTCCAGGAGAGAAGTGAAGAACACGAGCTTCCACGAGGAGAAGCTCAGAGATGAGACAAGGGGCCAAGATGGACTACATTTCTCACTGATGAGAGCGTTGTGGAAGATTGAGACATCGAGGCGAATGCAGAGGAGAGCGAGCGGCTCTCGCAGAGACCATTGGTTCGAGTCACTTCCTCGGAGGGGCTGATGGTCCATGTCACTGCCATCGGAGACGCCATTGGTTCGTCACTTCCTCGGAGGGGCTGATGGTTTGAGTCACTTCCTTGGAGGGGCTGATGGTTCATGTCACTGCCATCGGAGACGCCATTGGTTCGAGTCACTTCCTCGGAGGGGCTGATGGTTCATGTCACTGCCATCGGAGACGCCATTGGTTCGAGTCGCTGCCTTCGGAGGGGCTGCTGGTTCGAGTCACTTCCCTCGGAGGGGCGGAGGGGCTGCTGGTCCGTGTCGCTGCTATCGGAGAGGCCGCTGGTTCAAGTTGTTGCCCTCATAGACGCCACTGGTTCGAGTCGCTGCCTTCAGAGGGGCTGCTGGTTCGAGTCACTTCCCTCGGAGGGGCTGCTGGTCCGTGTCGCTGCCATCGGAGAGGCCGCTGGTTCGAGTCACTTCCATCGGAGATGCCATTGGTTTGAGTCACTTCCATCGGAGAGGCCGCTAGTTCGAGTTCCTGCCCTCAGGGGGGGCCATTGGTTTGTGTCCATAAGAGATAGGAGCAGAATTAGGCTATTTGGCCAATCGAGTCTGCTCTGCCAATCAATTATGGCTAATCCTTTTTTCCCTCCTCAGCCCCACTCCCCGTAACCGTTCATGCCACGTCCAATCAAGAACCTATCAAGCTCTGCCTTAAATACACCCAATGATCCGGCCCTCACAGCTGCTTGTGTTAATAAATTCCACAAATTCACCAACTAAAGACATTTTGCTGCATCACTTGTTTTAAATGGATGCCCCTCTATCCTGAGGCTGTGCCCACTTGTCCCAGAGTCCCCCACCATGTGAAACATCCTTTCCACACCTTTAGAACATTTTGCACAAGGATTCCCAAGATGCTTTGCATCTCAGATTTTTGGATTTTCTCCTCATTTAGAAAATAATCCGTACATTTATTTCTTTTAGCAAAGTGTATGACCGCACATTTTCCAGCACTGTATTTCATTTTCCACTTTATTGCCCATTCTCCTAACCTATTCAAGTCCTTCTGAAACCTACCTGCTTCCTCAACATTACCTGGCCCTCGGCCAATCTTCATATCATCGACAAACTTGGCAACAAAGCCATCTACTCCATCTTCTAATCATTGATATACAGCATAAAAGGAAGCGGTCTCAACTCCGACCCCTGCAGAACACCACTAGTCACTGGCAGCCAATCAGAAAAGGATCCTTTTATTCCCACTCACTTAACTCCTAGCAAACAGCCAGTGCTCTAACCACGGCAGTAACTTTTCTGTAATACCATGGGCTCTTAACTTGGTAAGCAGCCTCACGTGTGGCACCTTGGCAAAGGCCTTCTAAAAGTCCAAATGTACAACATCCACTGCACCCCCTTTATCTATCCTACTTGTAATCTCCTCAAAGAATCCCAACAGGTTCATCAAGCAAGATTTTCCCTTAAGGAAACCATGCTGACTTTGTCCTATCTTGACCTGTACCACCAAGTACTCCAAAACGTCATCCTTCACAACTGACTCCAACGTCTTCCCAACCACTGAGGTCAGGCTAACCAGTCTTTAATTTCCTTTCTGCTGCCTTCCTCCTTTTGTATAGAGTGGAGTGACATTTGCAATTTTCTAGTCCTCAGGCATCATGCCAGAGTCCGATGATTTTCGAAAGATCATTTCTAACGCCACCACAATGTCTACCGCTACCTCTTTCTGAACTCTAGGGTACAGTTGGTCCGGGTGACTTGTGCATCCTCAGGTCTTCAGCTTTTTGAGCACTCTCTCCCTTGTAATAATAACTGCAATCACTTCTCTTCCTTCACACCCTTCAACGTCTGGCACACTGCTAGTGCCCTGACGTCACCTCTCTCAGTGAGGCCACCGGGTCTCGTTGCTCTCGCAGATGCTATCGAAATTCTGAGGTCTGTGGATTGGACTGTGTTCACATTGGCCTCTTTCATTTCAATGTGGTTTTTTTTTGTGTTCTCACTCATTCTTTCTTGTTGTGGATTGGTGGGCGGGGGGCTTTGGGTGATCTGTTAGGCTTTGTGCGAGGGAGGGGTTGGGGGCGTTTGGAGTTTGAGTTTTTTTCTTTTTGTTTCTTTCCATGTGGTGGTGGTGGGGGTGGGGGTGGGGTTGATGTTTTCCTTCCACTGCTTCTATGGATTTCTGTATTCTACGACCATCAGGAGCGGGCAAATTTCAGTTGTTTTCTGCATACGTACTTTGACCATAAAATAAACCTTTGAACATTGATTTCTGAGCTGTCACAGGACTGAGAAATGGAAAGCTGCAAGTGGAAGGTGGAGCATCTGTCTCCATTACATCTGAAATTAGGAAGAGCTGGTCCAGCCCATTTGATTGTCAGTCCATACACCACAGTGGACATTCATCCACAACCAGACCTTCTCTCTTCTTCCCTCTCCCATCAGGCAGAAGCCTGGAAATACAATCAAAGCTCAGAGTTCAGAGAACAATTATTATCAAAGTGTGTATACTTGATACAACCTTGAGATTTGTCTCCTAACAGGCAGCCACTAAACAAAGTAACCTCAAAAGAACCCTATATTAAATAACTTAACACACCCAATGCACAGAGGGAGAAAAACAAACAAATAGTGCAAACAATACAAGTTAGCAAGCAGCATTCAGAACTGAAGTTTTATGAGAAACACGAAGCCAGGCATCACGGCAGCTGGAGCAGGCCACTGCCTCAGTTCACCTCGGAGTGTTGTAAACGAGCAGAACCAGCCCCCGCCTTGCCTCTCGTCCCGACACCCTGTCAATCTGGCCTCGTGCTTAAGTCGTCATCCCTCGCTCTCAGAACGCCCTGGGAGCCGAAGCCCACCGCCACAATTCATCCCGTACCAACCTTCCCGCTTCATCTCTGTGCTTACGTCAATCAGACAGCGGGACTTGCTTTTGCTCTCGGGGATGCCGCGACTCTGCCCTGACCCCGGCTCTGCTTGCCTGTTCCTCCACAAGCACCGCTTCCCTGTGGAATCTCTGGTGCTCCCTGTGAGGAGTTTGCACGTTCTCCCTCTGACTGCGTGGGTCTTCTTGGGTAACTCCTGTATCCTCCCATGTGCCCAGATAGGTTAACATGCTGGTAGGTAGGTAGGTTAACTGGTATCTGTAAAATATCCACAAGCACAAGAGATTCTGCAGATGCTGGAAATCCAGACCAACAGATACAAAATGCGGAATGAACTCAGCAGGTCAGGCAGCATCTATGGAAAGGAATGAAGAGTCACTGTTTCGGACCAAGACCCTTCCTCAGGTCTAATCCTGATGAAGGGTCACAGCCTGAAACGTCGACTCTTTATTTCTTTCCATGGATGCTGCCTGACCTGCTGAGATCCTCCAGCATTTTGTCTCTAAGCTGTCCTTAATGTAGGTGGCTGGTTGGAGAATTAGGGAGAGAGGAACAAGACTGGATTAGAGTCATTGGGGGTGTGGTGGTCAATACTATCACAGTGGGCTGAAGGGTCTGTCTCGGTGCTGTTGTGTCTGTGACTGGAGTAAGATGCAGGTCACCGACTACAGCTGGAATAAAGGAGAACTTAGCACCCTGGGGACTGTGTGCTCCTGGGGCCACCAGCCAGTGGTACGAGGAATACAGATAGAGTGAGTGATTACAGGCCTTTTCCTCTCAGGCTGGGCGAGACTAGAACTACATGTGGAGGGGGAAGGGTGAAATATTTAAGGGGAATCTGAGGGGGAGCTTATTTCTTGGGTACTGCACTGTACTGTTGCTGCAAAACAACATATTTCACAATATACACCCGTGATCATAAACCTGATTCGTGAAATACTCCACTCAGAGGGTAGTGCGACCGTGGAAGTGGTTCAACTGCAAGATTGAAGAGAAGATTGGAGAGTTACAAGGATCCGAGAGGTATGGAGGTCCAGGTGCAGGTAGGTGGGATGAGACAGAAAACCAGGGTGGCAAGGCCTAGATGGGCTGAAGGGCCTGTTTCGGTGCTGTAGTGCTCTCTGACTTGTCCCTTTGGATCCTTGCACCAACCGTGAAGGGTGGGCTTTTGACCCAAACTTTTCGGTGCCATGATCAGCATCACAGTAACTCCCATCTCCCACTCTCACCGCAGTCTGGGAGACAGAAAATCAGTGTGCCGGAATTCTTACTGCTAATTCAAATTCAATCACTATCCATAACTATGTGCAGGAATGTGCTGAAGGTTTCCTTGAAGAAATGCAACATTCTCTTGTGACTCATGGAACCCCTAGGCCATGACGCATATATCTCCCTCACTCCCTCCCTCCCCCTCTCCCCACTTCTCTCTCTCACTCTCTCTGTGATTGTGAAGGCACTGAGAGTCTCAACTGTCTTCACTTCCTCAATGAAGACAAAATCTAGGTCACTGCATTCTTTGAGGTTGCTGAACTGGACAGAGATTTAACTAGAACGTAGAACCTTACCAGACAGTACAGGCCCTTCAGCCCATGATGTTCTGCTGACTTTTTAACCTCCTCTAAGATCAATCTACCCCTTCTCTCCTACATAGCCCTCCATTAGTGGGAGATGCTGTAAGACATTGTACACAATCTACCCCTTCTCTCCTACATAGTCCTCCATTAGTGGGAGATGCTGTAAGACATTGTACACAATCTACCCCTTCTCTCCTACATAGCCCTCCATTAGTGGGAGATGCTGTAAGACATTGTACACAATCTACCCCTTCTCTCCTACATAGCCCTCCATTAGTGGGAGATGCTGTAAGACATTGTACACAATCTACCCCTTCTCTCCTACATAGCCCTCCATTAGTGGGAGATGCTGTAAGACATTGTACACAATCTACCCCTTCTCTCCTACATAGCCCTCCATTAGTGTGAAATACTGTAAGACATTGTACACAATCTACCCCTTCTCTCCTACATAGCCCTCCATTAGTGTGAAATACTGTAAGACATTGTACACAATCTACCCCTTCTCTCCTACATAGTCCTCCATTAGTGGGAGATGCTGTAAGACATTGTACACAATCTACCCCTTCTCTCCTACATAGCCCTCCATTAGTGTGAAATACTGTAAGACATTGTACACAATCTACCCCTTCTCTCCTACATAGCCCTCCATTAGTGGGAGATGCTGTAAGACATTGTACACAATCTACCCCTTCTCTCCTACATAGCCCTCCATTAGTGGGAGATGCTGTAAGACATTGTACACAATCTACCCCTTCACTCCTACATAGCCCTCCATTAGTGTGAAATACTGTAAGACATTGTACACAATCTACCCCTTCTCTCCTACATAGCCCTCCATTAGTGGGAGATGCTGTAAGACATTGTACACAATCTACCCCTTCTCTCCTACATAGCCCTCCATTAGTGGGAGATGCTGTAAGACATTATACACAACCAGTCGTGGAAGCTCTCCTCCTGAAGAACTGATGTTTGCATTAATACAACATCGATTTCTTTATAATTTCTCAAGAGGTCCCAGCATATGTTTCACACTGTGACAGTGTAAAACCAAAAATAACAAGAACACTTACAAAATAAAATTACCCTTGCCGAGCTTAATTCCTGACAAAAGAATACCAGACCCGCTTTTCTGAAGTTAAGAACAAAATAATGTTCTATAGAACATAGAGCATTGAGCACACTACAGGCCCTTCAGCCCACAATATCATGCTGACCTTTTTACCAATTCTACAGTCAATCGAACCCTTCCCCTCAGTCTTCCGGTTTTCTTTCATCCATGCGCCTATCCACAAAATTCTGTATGTCCCTAAAGTATCAGCCTCGAGCATGACCCCCAGAAGTATGTTCCTTGCACTTACAACTCTCTGTGTAAAAATCTATCTGATATACACTCTTATACTTCGTCCAGTCAGTTTTACAAGAATGTCTTACTGTATTAGCCATTTCTGCCCTGGGGGAAAGTCTCTGGCTGTCCACTCATCTACGTCTCTTATCATTTTACACACCTCTTTCAAGTCACTTCCTGTATCTCTGTATAAACCCGTCCAGATTTCTCAACGGTCCATGGCCCATAAACACCCCCTCACTATTCCTCTTTTATTTGATATGTTATTGTAACTTCAATAATTTCTTATGTCTTGTACTGAACTGCTGCCACAAATCAACGAATTTCACGATGTATGTCAGTGATTCTGAATCTGATTTGACAGCCAAGCGGTCAGACATACCTGAAGTTCAAGAAGAGCAAGGTAGGAAGTCACCTAGAGCTGTCCTCGTTAGGGGCCTGCAGTCTGCCTACCAGGAGCACATTGGCGTCGATGCTGTCATCATCTACCTGCTGAATAGAGTCTATTCTCATTTGGATAAGCAGGGTAGCACTACAAGGATCATATTTTTGATTTCTCAAGTGCCTTCAATACTGCACAGCCGTCATCGCTGGGGGAAAAGCTCAGTTCAATGCAGTTGGCACTTCCATTGTATCCAGATAATGGACTACCTGACTGGCAGAGCACAGTCTGTGCAGCTTCAGAGCTGTGTATCAGGGATGGCTATAAGCAGTACTGGGGCCTCACAAGGGATTGTATTGGCTCCTTTCCTGTTTACCCTGTGTACCTCAGATTTTAGATACAACACCGAGTTACGTTATCTGCAGAAATTCTCTGATGACTCAGCAATAGTTGGGTGTATAAAGAGAGGATGGGAGGCTGAATACAGGACCCTGGTGGAGGACTTTGTCAGATGGTGCAAGCTGAATCATCTGCAGTTCAACATCAGTAAGACAAAGGAGATGGTGATGGTCTTTAGGAAGACTAAGCCTGCACTGCTCCCTGTTACTATTGATCGTGAGGACATGGATGTGGTGAGGACCTACAAGTACCTGGAGGTGCACCTGGATGACAGACTTGAGTGGAGCACCAACATGGGGGCAGTGTACATGAAGGACCAGAACTTCCTGGGGAGACTGAGGTCCTTTGGAGTGTGCAGGCCTCTCCTTCACATGTCCTACCAGTCTGTTGTCGCCAGTACAATCTTCTATGTGGTGGTGTGCTGGGGCAATGGCATCAACATGGGTGATGCCAACAGGCTCAATAAACTGATTAGAAAGGCTGGCTCTGTTGTAGGAGTCAGACTGGACACACTGGAGGCTGTAGTAGAACAAAGGACCCTACGGAAAATACTGGCATTTCCGGACAATGTTTCTCATCCTCTGCATACCACCTTGGCTGAACAGAGGAGCACTTTTAGCAACAGATTAAGACAACTGGGCTGCTCCAAAGACGCTATATGACATCATTCTTACCCTCGGCCATTAGGCTCTATAATGAGTCAACCTGTAGCTAATGACCTCCTCCTGTTAAGACTGTTTGAGGAAATTTATTTTTATTCCTTCTACTTCTCTTCTAATATTTATATCTGTGCACTTGTAATGCTACTGTGACACTGTAATTTGGGATTAATAAGGTATCTATCTGTATCCCAGAGCCAGTTTGGTGGCTACAAGCAGTTCCTGGCCACACATCAGACCTTGCTTCAGACTTTTCATCCTTCCTTCACTTCTTGATACAATGGACAACCCACTGGTGGCACAGGAAAAACCACAGCAAGTTAGGGAAGCTTCCAGAAAATTATTATTTTCTGTCGCTTTAGTTGGCTTAGTGCGGGGCTTCTGTTTAACACCACTGATAATGTAATAGCTCCAACAGGTCATAGGTCCAAGTGGCACTGGAACTGTCAAACCTTGCTTCAAATTTCTGGGACAGGTCTGAAGGTAGAAGAGACATAAACAAGGAATAGATTTCTGATCAAAAAGCAACAGAACCTGGGCCTCTGTACCTCCCTCCGCAATTGGATCCTCGACTTCCTGACTGGAAGACCACAGTCTGTGCGGATTAGTAATAACATCTCCCCCTCTCTGATGATCAACACTGGTGCACCTCTGGAGTGTGTGCTTAGCCCACTGCTCTACTCCCTGCATACCCATGACTGCGTGGCTAGGCATAGCTCAATTACCATCTACAAATTTGCTGTTGATATAACCATTGTTGGTAGAATCTCAGATGGAGATGAGAGGGCGTGCAGGATTGAGATATACCAGCCAGCTGAGGAGTGTCACAGCAACAAGCTTGCACTCAACGTCAGTAAGACCAAACAGCTGATTGTGGACTTTGGAAATAGTAAGTCGAGGGAACACAAACCAATTCTCAGAGGGATTAGAAGTAGGGAGAGTGAGCAATTTAAAGTTCCCGATTGTCAATATTACGGAGGACCTAACTTGGTCAAAAACATACTGACGCAGTTATAAAGAAGGCATGACAGCAACTATACTTCATTAGGAGTTTGAGGAGATTGGTTTGTCACCTAAAACACTCAAAAATTTATACAGATGTACCACAGAGAGCATTCTGACAGGCTGCATTACCCTCTGGTGTGATGGTGCTACTGCACAAGATCCAAAGAAGGTGCAGAAAGTTGTAAAATTAATCAGCTCTATCCGTCATATCCAAGACATCTTCAAGGAGCGGTGCCTCAGAAAAGTGGCATCCATCATCATCCTCTTCTCATTGTTACCATCAGGAAGGAGGTACAGAAGCCTGAAGGCACACAGTCAGCGATTCAGGAACAGCTTCTTCCCCT
This sequence comes from Hemitrygon akajei, assembly GCF_048418815.1. Taxonomy (NCBI): domain Eukaryota; kingdom Metazoa; phylum Chordata; class Chondrichthyes; order Myliobatiformes; family Dasyatidae; genus Hemitrygon; species Hemitrygon akajei. Next base: position 32,097,573 of record NC_133132.1, read on the forward strand.
CTGGCATCAGGGAGGAGGTACAGAAGCCTGAAGGCACACAGTCAGCGATTCAGGAACAGCTTCTTCCCCTCTGCCATCCAATACCTAAATTGGCATTGAACCCTTGGACACTACCTCACATTTTATTTCTGTTTTTGCACCACTATTCTTAATTTAACAGTTATATATACACATACATACACACACAAACATACGTATACATAAAATATATACATACTTATACATAAATACATTGATTTATTTTTTCTCTATATTATCGTGTATTGCGTTGAACTGCTGCTGCCAAGTGAACAAACTTCACAACACATGCCGGTGATAATAAACCTGATTCGGAGTCTGACTATCAACAACTACAAGGAAAGACGCTTTAGATGAATCATTGCTTCAGATCTTTGAAAAGCAGAATAATTTCTGTTCTTTAAATAAAGCTGTTATGTTTTGTAACTTCAAAATATTAAACTAATTCAAAGGAAGACATGAGTCCAAAGCGTGGGTCTAACTTTGCATTTGTTTTAAGCGAGGTGCAAACATTTCACCTGGTAGAATGATGTTGTATGCAATTAACACAGTTTTCCAGAAAACCTGCAATTAATTATTGAAACAAACAGTAGTGCTTAATCAACCAATATATACACAAGATTATTCAAAATTTACTTAAATAGTAAATAAACAACAAGATTTTTTTCCTTGTCAACCAGGGACATGGATGTTGTGAAGCTCTCCTCCACTATTTCACTTGCATGCTAATTACTACTAATTATTTTTGTTAAAAGTTGCCAGAATTCCTCCCCAGGCATATGTGTTCTTGATGCATTTTGCTGGCATAGTGCTGTACATCTGGGAAAGATCACTGAATAAGTAAGAATCAAATAAGTTTCTGCAGCATGTCAGTGAGGTCAAGGCGGTGAGGCAGCCGGTCAGCGAGGTCACGGAGGTGGAGCGGTCAGTCAGTGAGGTCACGGAGGTGGAGCGGTCAGTCAGTGAGGTCACGGCAGTGACACGGCTGGTCAGTGAGGTCACAGCAGTGAGGCGGTCAGTCAGTGAGGTCACAGCAGTGACACGGCTGGTCAGTGAGGTCACGGCAGTGAGGCAGTCAGTCAGTGAGGTCACGGCAGTGACACGGCTGGTCAGTAAGGTCACGGCGGCGAGGCAGTCAGTCAGTGAGGTCACAGCAGTGACACGGCTGGTCAGTGAGGTCATGGCGGAGAGGCGGTCAGTCAGCGAGGCCACGGCAGTGACACGGCTGGTCAGTAAGGTCACGGAGGCGAGGCAGTCAGTCAGTGAGGTCATGGCGGAGAGGCGGTCAGTCAGCGAGGCCACGGCAGTGACACGGCTGGTCAGTAAGGTCACGGCGGTGAGGCGGTCAGTCAGTGAGGTCACGGTGGTGGTGCAGGGGATGGTTTCAGATCAATGTGATGACTTTTTGCGTGTGGCCGAAGTAACTTCAGTACCCTGTCTCAACAAAATATGAAACTCTAAAATAAAAACTGAAATAGTTGGAACTAAACTCAACAAACTCAGAATTTCAAACCCAGCACTAACATACAGAAACTACACACTTGACAAACCATAGCACCATCAGAGTGGTCAGAGACACAGCCTGTAAAACTAAACACAAACTCAGAATTTCAAACCCCATCACCTACATATACAAGCTAAACACTTCACAAAAGCAGAAATTCAATCCAACAGACACAAGCTGGAAACTTAACCAAATCGCATCTTCATTTTCTCAAACTGAAATTCGATCATGGTTCAAACTAAAACCCTTGCTAACTCTGGGGATAGCAAAGTCCTGGTAACATAGCAGTTACCACCCGCGATCTTGCGACCATAATCGAGATTCAATTCCCACCTCTGTCTGCAATGGTTACGGCACAGTAACACAGCGGTGAGCGTCACACTCTTACAGAGCCAGGGACTTGGATTCAGTCAATTCCACCGCTGTCTGCAAGGAGTTTGCATGTTCAACCAGTGGTTTCCTCCGAATACTCCAGTTTCCTTCCACACTCAAAAGACAAATGGTCACAAAATATACTCAGTATAAGCTCACACTCGGTACAAACTCACACTCAGTATCGTCCACACTGAACACTAATCAACAATCTTAACTGTCATTACAAGGAAGTAAGTTAACTGCAGGATTATCATAAACTGTAACAGTGATTTTATGGTCATTAACAATTCAGCTTGCAGATCAGAATAGGTACACATGAACACAAATGAAGTCCAAAACAATATAACTGTGTCACAATCCAGTGCAAACAGAGAAACAATATACCGGTAACTGAATCACAGTCCATCTCCAGTGTATACAGATAGAATATAACTGAATCACAAACCATCTCCAATGCAGACACGAATAACAATATAACTGAGTCACAAATCAGCTCTAGTGCACACATTGATAACAATATAAATGAACCACAAACCAACTCCAGTGCACACACAGTAAAGGACCCAACCTGCGGTTATACTGCACAGATAATCCAGTGTTGGTATGTAGTCAATTGTTAAGCAGAGGTTTGGAAAGGATTTGGAAATTGTTACCACGTACAGAGCCAGAGAGGAATTAAATCGATGTGTTCAGAGGGACGGTGTTCAAATGTGTGGTGTGATCCTCACGATCGCTGGGATCTGCAGGGCTGGGAGGGGCAACAGAAACACAGAAGTGAACTCTGTATTTAAAGCTGGAGGAACACTGCAGGACTGGCAGATTCTGCAGAGGGAAATGGACAGTCAACGTCTGGGGTCGAAATCCTTCATCTAGACTGGAAGAGTTGAGGGACGATGCCCGGTATAAAGAGCTGAGGGGAAAGGCTGGGGCATGATTGGTGGATGAGGTGAGGGGGAGTGACAGGGAGATGGAGGAGGGGAGATTGGGAATAGGAACAGAGGTTGGAAGGTGAAAGGTGGAGGGAACAAGGGGCTGTAGGTGGTGGAATCCGATGGGAGAGGAAGGTGAAACATAGAACAAAGGGCCAGTTTCTTTATTCCCTGCTCCAACATCCTGTCCTATCAGATTCCACCATATAGAGTCCTTTGTCATCTCCACCAATCACGTACCTGCCCGCCTGTCACTGTTTCCACTCTAATACATTTATATTTACATTACATTTATATATTTACACTAATTTCCTATAATTGAATATTTTTCTGGACATCTGCCCTCTACTGTTAGTCCAGGTGAAGGGTTTCGACCTGATTCGTTGACCATATATTTCCCTCTGCAGATCAGACAAGACCTGCTGAGTTTCTCCAGCGTCTTGTGTGTAAATCCCAACAAGTTTGTGAGAGGATGAGACCTCCTGCCATCACCCTCCGCCCATTCTACCCCTATGAAAGGAAGGTCAGGTGACAGAGCGATTGCATTCTACCCCTATGAAAGGAAGGTCAGGTGACAGAGTGATTGCATTCTACCCCTATGAAAGGAAGGTCAGGTGACAGAGTGATTGCATTCTACCCCTATGAAAGGAAGGTCAGGTGTAAGAGCGATTGCATTCTACCCCTATGAAAGGAAGGTCAGGTGACAGAGTGATTGCATTCTACCCCTATGAAAGGAAGGTCAGATGTAAGAGCGATTGCATTCTACCCCTATGAAAGGAAGGTCAGGTGTAAGAGTGATTGCATTCTACCCCTATGAAAGGAAGGTCAGGTGTAAGAGCGATTGCATTCTACCCCTATGAAAGGAAGGTCAGGTGTAAGAGTGATTGCATTCTACCCCTATGAAAGGAAGGTCAGGTGTAAGAGCGATTGCATTCTACCCCTATGAAAGGAAGGTCAGGTGACAGAGCGATTGCATTCTACCCCTATGAAAGGATGGTCAGGTGACAGAGCGATTGCATTCTACCCCTATGAAAGGAAGGTCAGGTGACAGAGTGATTGCATTCTACCCCTATGAAAGGAAGGTCAGGTGTAAGAGTGATTGCATTCTACCCCTATGAAAGGAAGGTCAGGTGGCAGAGCGATTGCATTCTACCCCTATGAAAGGAAGGTCAGGTGTAAGAGCGATTGCATTCTACCCCTATGAAAGGAAGGTCAGGTTTAAGAGCGATTGCATTCTACCCCTATGAAAGGAAGGTCAGGTGTAAGAGCGATTGCATTCTACCCCTATGAAAGGATGGTCAGGTGTAAGAGTGATTGCATTCTACCCCTATGAAAGGAAGGTCAGGTGACAGAGTGATTGCATTCTACCCCTATGAAAGGAAGGTCAGGTGACAGAGTGATTGCATTCTACCCCTATGAAAGGAAGGTCAGGTGACAGAGTGATTGCATTCTACCCCTATGAAAGGAAGGTCAGGTGTAAGAGTGATTGCATTCTACCCCTATGAAAGGAAGGTCAGGTGTAAGAGTGATTGCATTCTACCCCTATGAAAGGAAGGTCAGGTGTAAGAGTGATTGCATTCTACCCCTATGAAAGGAAGGGCAGGTGTAAGAGTGATTGCATTCTACCCCTATGAAAGGAAGGTCAGGTGTAAGAGTGATTGCATTCTACCCCTATGAAAGGAAGGGCAGGTGACAGAGCGATTGCATTCTACCCCTATGAAAGGAAGGTCAGGTGACAGAGCAATTGCATTCTACCCCTATGAAAGGAAGGTCAGGTGTAAGAGTGATTGCATTCTACCCCTATGAAAGGAAGGTCAGGTGTAAGAGTGATTGCATTCTACCCCTATGAAAGGAAGGTCAGGTGTAAGAGTGATTGCATTCTACCCCTATGAAAGGAAGGGCAGGTGACAGAGCGATTGCATTCTACCCCTATGAAAGGAAGGTCAGGTGACAGAGCGATTGCATTCTACCCCTATGAAAGGAAGGTCAGGTGTAAGAGTGATTGCATTCTACCCCTATGAAAGGAAGGTCAGGTGTAAGAGTGATTGCATTCTACCCCTATGAAAGGAAGGTCAGGTGTAAGAGTGATTGCATTCTACCCCTATGAAAGGAAGGTCAGGTGTAAGAGTGATTGCATTCTACCCCTATGAAAGGAAGGGCAGGTGACAGAGCGATTGCATTCTACCCCTATGAAAGGAAGGTCAGGTGTAAGAGTGATTGCATTCTACCCCTATGAAAGGAAGGTCAGGTGTAAGAGTGATTGCATTCTACCCCTATGAAAGGAAGGTCAGGTGTAAGAGTGATTGCATTCTACCCCTATGAAAGGAAGGTCAGGTGTAAGAGTGATTGCATTCTACCCCTATGAAAGGAAGGGCAGGTGACAGAGCGATTGCATTCTACCCCTATGAAAGGAAGGTCAGGTGACAGAGCGATTGCATTCTACCCCTATGAAAGGAAGGTCAGGTGACAGAGCGATTGCATTCTACCCCTATGAAAGGAAGGGCAGGTGACAGAGCGATTGCATTCTACCCCTATGAAAGGAAGGTCAGGTGTAAGAGTGATTGCATTCTACCCCTATGAAAGGAAGGTCAGGTGTAAGAGTGATTGCATTCTACCCCTATGAAAGGAAGGTCAGGTGTAAGAGTGATTGCATTCTACCCCTATGAAAGGAAGGTCAGGTGTAAGAGTGATTGCATTCTACCCCTATGAAAGGAAGGGCAGGTGACAGAGCGATTGCATTCTACCCCTATGAAAGGAAGGTCAGGTGACAGAGCGATTGCATTCTACCCCTATGAAAGGAAGGTCAGGTGTAAGAGTGATTGCATTCTACCCCTATGAAAGGAAGGTCAGGTGTAAGAGTGATTGCATTCTACCCCTATGAAAGGAAGGTCAGGAGTAAGAGTGATTGCATTCTACCCCTATGAAAGGAAGGTCAGGTGTAAGAGTGATTGCATTCTACCCCTATGAAAGGAAGGTCAGGTGTAAGAGTGATTGCATTCTACCCCTATGAAAGGAAGGTCAGGTGTAAGAGTGATTGCATTCTACCCCTATGAAAGGATGGTCAGGTGACAGAGCGATTGCATTCTACCCCTATGAAAGGAAGGTCAGGTGTAAGAGTGATTGCATTCTACCCCTATGAAAGGAAGGTCAGGTGTAAGAGTGATTGCATTCTACCCCTATGAAAGGAAGGTCAGGTGTAAGAGTGATTGCATTCTACCCCTATGAAAGGAAGGTCAGGTGTAAGAGTGATTGCATTCTACCCCTATGAAAGGAAGGTCAGGTGACAGAGCGATTGCATTCTACCCCTATGAAAGGAAGGTCAGGTGACAGAGTGATTGCATTCTACCCCTATGAAAGGAAGGTCAGGTGACAGAGTGATTGCATTCTACCCCTATGAAAGGAAGGTCAGGTGTAAGAGTGATTGCATTCTACCCCTATGAAAGGAAGGTCAGGTGACAGAGTGATTGCATTCTACCCCTATGAAAGGAAGGTCAGGTGTAAGAGTGATTGCATTCTACCCCTATGAAAGGAAGGTCAGGTGTAAGAGTGATTGCATTCTACCCCTATGAAAGGAAGGTCAGGTGTAAGAGTGATTGCATTCTACCCCTATGAAAGGAAGGTCAGGTGTAAGAGTGATTGCATTCTACCCCTATGAAAGGAAGGTCAGGTGTAAGAGCGATTGCATTCTACCCCTATGAAAGGAAGGTCAGGTGTAAGAGCGATTGCATTCTACCCCTGTGAAAGGAAGGTCAGGTGTAAGAGCGATTGCATTCTACCCCTATGAAAGGAAGGTCAGGTGTAAGAGTGATTGCATTCTACCCCTATGAAAGGATGGTCAGGTGTAAGAGTGATTGCATTCTACCCCTATGAAAGGAAGGTCAGGTGTAAGAGTGATTGCATTCTACCCCTATGAAAGGAAGGTCAGGTGTAAGAGCGATTGCATTCTACCCCTATGAAAGGAAGGTCAGGTGTAAGAGCGATTGCATTCTACCCCTATGAAAGGAAGGTCAGGTGTAAGAGCGATTGCATTCTACCCCTATGAAAGGAAGGTCAGGTGACAGAGCGATTGCATTCTACCCCTATGAAAGGAAGGTCAGGTGACAGAGCGATTGCATTCTACCCCTATGAAAGGAAGGTCAGGTGACAGAGCGATTGCATTCTACCCCTATGAAAGGAAGGTCAGGTGTAAGAGTGATTGCATTCTACCCCTATGAAAGGAAGGTCAGGTGTAAGAGTGATTGCATTCTACCCGTATGAAAGGAAGGTCAGGTGACAGAGCGATTGCATTCTACCCCTATGAAAGGAAGGTCAGGTGTAAGAGCGATTGCATTCTACCCCTATGAAAGGAAGGTCAGGTGACAGAGTGATTGCATTCTACCCCTATGAAAGGAAGGTCAGGTGACAGAGCGATTGCATTCTACCCCTATGAAAGGAAGGTCAGGTGACAAAGTGATTGCATTCTACCCCTATGAAAGGAAGGTCAGGTGTAAGAGCGATTGCATTCTACCCCTATGAAAGGAAGGTCAGGTTTAAGAGCGATTGCATTCTACCCCTATGAAAGGAAGGTCAGGTTTAAGAGCGATTGCATTCTACCCCTATGAAAGGAAGGTCAGGTGACAGAGTGATTGCATTCTACCCCTATGAAAGGAAGGTCAGGTGTAAGAGCGATTGCATTCTACCCCTATGAAAGGAAGGTCAGGTGACAGAGTGATTGCATTCTACCCCTATGAAAGGAAGGTCAGGTGACAGAGCGATTGCATTCTACCCCTATGAAAGGAAGGTCAGGTGTAAGAGCGATTGCATTCTACCCCTATGAAAGGAAGGTCAGGTGACAGAGTGATTGCATTCTACCCCTATGAAAGGAAGGTCAGGTGACAGAGCGATTGCATTCTACCCCTATGAAAGGAAGGTCAGGTGACAGAGCGATTGCATTCTACCCCTATGAAAGGAAGGTCAGGTGACAGAGTGATTGCATTCTACCCCTATGAAAGGAAGGTCAGATGTAAGAGTGATTGCATTCTACCCCTATGAAAGGAAGGTCAGGTGTAAGAGTGATTGCATTCTACCCCTATGAAAGGAAGGTCAGGTGTAAGAGTGATTGCATTCTACCCCTATGAAAGGAAGGTCAGGTGTAAGAGTGATTGCATTCTACCCCTATGAAAGGAAGGTCAGGTTTAAGAGTGATTGCATTCTACCCCTATGAAAGGAAGGTCAGGTGACAGAGTGATTGCATTCTACCCCTATGAAAGGATGGTCAGGTGACAGAGTGATTGCATTCTACCCCTATGAAAGGAAGGTCAGGTGACAGAGTGATTGCATTCTACCCCTATGAAAGGAAGGTCAGATGTAAGAGTGATTGCATTCTACCCCTATGAAAGGAAGGTCAGGTGTAAGAGTGATTGCATTCTACCCCTATGAAAGGAAGGTCAGGTGTAAGAGTGATTGCATTCTACCCCTATGAAAGGAAGGTCAGGTGTAAGAGTGATTGCATTCTACCCTTATGAAAGGAAGGTCAGGTGTAAGAGCGATTGCATTCTACCCCTATGAAAGGAAGGTCAGGTGACAGAGCGATTGCATTCTACCCCTATGAAAGGAAGGTCAGGTGACAGAGCGATTGCATTCTACCCCTATGAAAGGAAGGTCAGGTGACAGAGCGATTGCATTCTACCCCTATGAAAGGAAGGTCAGGTGTAAGAGCGATTGCATTCTACCCCTATGAAAGGAAGGTCAGGTGACAGAGCGATTGCATTCTACCCCTATGAAAGGAAGGTCAGGTGACAGAGCGATTGCATTCTACCCCTATGAAAGGAAGGTCAGGTGACAGAGCGATTGCATTCTACCCGTATGAAAGGAAGGTCAGGTGTAAGAGCGATTGCATTCTACCCCTATGAAAGGAAGGTCAGGTGACAGAGCGATTGCATTCTACCCCTATGAAAGGAAGGTCAGGTGACAGAGCGATTGCATTCTACCCCTATGAAAGGAAGGTCAGATGACAGAGCGATTGCATTCTACCCCTATGAAAGGAAGGTCAGGTGACAGAGCGATTGCATTCTACCCCTATGAAAGGAAGGTCAGGTGACAGAGCGATTGCATTCTACCCCTATGAAAGGAAGGTCAGGTGACAGAGCGATTGCATTCTACCCCTATGAAAGGAAGGTCAGGTGACAGAGCGATTGCATTCTACCCCTATGAAAGGAAGGTCAGGTGACAGAGCGATTGCATTCTACCCCTATGAAAGGAAGGTCAGGTGACAGAGTGATTGCATTCTACCCCTATGAAAGGAAGGTCAGGTGTAAGAGTGATTGCATTCTACCCCTATGAAAGGAAGGTCAGGTGACAGAGCGATTGCATTCTACCCCTATGAAAGGAAGGTCAGGTGACAGAGCGATTGCATTCTACCCCTATGAAAGGAAGGTCAGGTGACAGAGCGATTGCATTCTACCCCTATGAAAGGAAGGTCAGGTGACAGAGTGATTGCATTCTACCCCTATGAAAGGAAGGTCAGGTGACAGAGTGATTGCATTCTACCCCTATGAAAGGAAGGTCAGGTGTAAGAGCGATTGCATTCTACCCCTATGAAAGGAAGGTCAGGTGACAGAGTGATTGCATTCTACCCCTATGAAAGGAAGGTCAGGTGACAGAGCGATTGCATTCTACCCCTATGAAAGGAAGGTCAGGTGTAAGAGCGATTGCATTCTACCCCTATGAAAGGAAGGTCAGGTGACAGAGTGATTGCATTCTACCCCTATGAAAGGAAGGTCAGGTGACAGAGCGATTGCATTCTACCCCTATGAAAGGAAGGTCAGGTGTAAGAGCGATTGCATTCTACCCCTATGAAAGGAAGGTCAGGTGACAGAGTGATTGCATTCTACCCCTATGAAAGGAAGGTCAGGTGACAGAGCGATTGCATTCTACCCCTATGAAAGGAAGGTCAGGTGACAGAGTGATTGCATTCTACCCCTA